>NC_090789.1:7291696-7939196 GCF_040054535.1 Antennarius striatus | reverse complement strand
TCTGACTGGAAGCCTGGTAATTAGATTAAGAAGAGTGAGACATGAAAGAAAAAAGAAAAACTTATTTCAGCACCATCTGCACTTGGTAACAAAAGTATTTAAATCCTACTACATGTAATACTTAACTGATGACTTCACTGTAATTCAGGACTCAGACATGTGCACCTGTAAGTAGGCCTAATCTGCTCATGTGTTAACCGTAGAAGAGTCAAGATAAAACATGAGCCAGTATATATTAGATGTATGCAAACAAGACATCAAATTACCTCTGGGTGACAGGAAATGGCAAGGACCTTGTGAACAGCACAGGAGAATCTGTTTTCCTCCCTTTTGTTTTTTGCATCAGTCACTGCTCTATGTGTCACAATGCAGGGTGTCGCCCTGGGCAACGAGCCTGAAAGCCAAGCAGGATTGATATTTAATGAGGATTATTCTCACTGGCGCTTATCACAGTCATGTCAGCTAACGTTGACACTTTTAATACTGTACACACCACTCAGGACGGTCCACGCATCAAACTTACCTGCGCATATTTACACACACACACACACACACACACACACACACACACACACACACACACACACACACACACACACACACACACACACACACACACACGGTTGCTTACACAAGTACACGGTTGTTCACAGAACATGCACATACGTACACTGCCTCAGGCAATGTTGTCAATAGTGAAGCATACAGAAGATAAAGGGGCCCAGATCCTTTCAGAGTTTTGGTTGAACAATGTGCCATAAAAGGGGATCAGAGGCCAGACAGGATGAAAGAGGAAAGGTATTTGGTTTGAGACACTCCCCAGGATGCCTTGTATTGTTGACATTTTGCTTTGGAAATACAATGAGAGACAAGAGGCAGAGATCCATCTTATCTCAGCTTTATGTCAACAGGTTGGAGGCCGGCCCAACTGGTCTTGGCAAATGGCACAATGGATGACAGGAAGCTTAGGTACAGGCTGGAAATAGCATTGCTCTCTTTTCTGTTTTTAAAGTGATTATTCTCAGAACACTGCAGTGATGAGGTAATTATCACCAATGTATCATCTTCTGAAACATTAGACAAAGCCATTATCAGGTTGAGAGGCAGGAAAGGTTGTTATTCTTGCTTCTGACTCATAACTTTTTCTCTTTCATCCTTGTTCCACCAGTCTTTGGTTCCAGTACGCAAATCTAAAAAAACCAATAAATATGAACTACAATTAATTCAATTCATAGTTATAAAAGGTGAGCGACATCAATCTAAACAAAAATATTTCAATTAAAATGAGGCAAGTTTTGCAGTATTTCATTCTGTACATGGCATACATTACCTTCATCATAGCAAAACAGCCATAAAACACTATGAAGTCTCTACTTTGAGCCATTACATTGAATTCACTTTTTTCCCATTTGATAATTTGTGTAGCACATTCTCATGGGATGACATTTCAGGCCTTGAAGAAAGTCGTTACATAATTTAATTACTCTTTTTTATGTGTTAATTGGCGGAAGGATACAGTTTATGTTTCTTTTGGCAAATTTTTAAAAAAATAAATCAAAGCTACTTACATTAAATATTGTAGAAATGCTCTCGTTTGCGTGTGTCTTTGCGTCTTTTATGCACTTTTTTTTGACAAGGACACTACCTATTTTTCATGCATTTTGTGATAAAGAATTTCTAACTTCATGCATTTCCTTGTATCTCTGAGATGTCACCTCTTCTTCTACTGCTCCCTTTCAGTACTTCCAGCACATTGCCCACCTTGTACTCTACTCTTAGTTTTTTTTTTTTTTTTTTAATGCTAATGAAATGCTTTTGCCTTCTTCTAAACACACTCATGATTAGCATCCACACATACCTGCAGGCAGCCAACTCCTGTGTTGTTGGCTGTGTCTTCCGCCGATTAAATAAATCAGTCGACACTTTGAATAACTGTTTAACAGTCAGGGATTCATAATTTATTGTTCATTTGCTGTTCTTCCGAGGTGGAGCAGGAGTTGGAGTGGGAGTCAAAGGAGTACAGGTTGAGAGCTGGATGAGGTGCACTTATGTACTGCCACAGTAAACACTTAAGGATGCTTTGATTTGTCAGGTCTTCCTTTCCACAAACACATTAATTTTTAACTAAAAACAACATAACGTACATTTGTTTTTATAACCAGCCATTCCTCACTGGACCGATTGGAAAAAGGAGCTGCTCGCTGACAGACTAAACTGTTGCTAAGTATAGCTAACCGCTTGCTTTACTCTTGTTTGCTCCAAAACATATCGGGCACCAATTAGGAAACATTATTCAAACATTTTCTGACGGCCTTAGTGTACTGTAGATATCACTGTATTCCCCTGTCACTTTGCTTATTATGCAAAATGAAGCATCCACAAAAGCAAACTTCCCTCTCTGGGTACGTCAAGTTAGCTGGAAATGTACACATGGATCAGACTTGAGTCAACATCATTACTGCACGTCGGTCCTCTCTGAAGTGGAGTACTGCTGATTTTTTTTTGTTGAAGTACACTCTGGTGGCTTTGATCCAGAGGTCTTCATTACATACCCCCTTCTCCTCCCATCTGCATCACCGGTAATGAGACATCTTGGTCAAATGGAGTGTAAACACTCAGCTGCACACAAAAACATGTGTACAAAGACATAGACATGCATAGTTATGAGACCCCTCTTACTTTGAAAGACATACAAACTCCAGGTGCTACAGCAGGTGTTCTTGTTCTCTCTCTTTATCCCGTTTTTTTTTTTTTAATCTAAATAATGCACAGTCACTGATATCTATCCTTTAAGGTCTTTGGGTTTGCATGCCTTTAAAAGGGGTTTTGGCCAAATTTCTCATGGTTTGCCAAATTTCTATTTTGTCTGAACCTCCTTCAGTTGTCCTCAACATGCTTCTGACCCTCTGCTGTCCCCCTGCTATTTGAGTTATGCAATGTCCAACTGACATTTAAAAAAAAATGTATATATATATATATATACACAAAGAAAAAAGGTCTGAGGGAGCGCTTTGACAAGCTTTAGCTTTTTTTGTTTTTAATTTTTTTTAAAATTTGTATTGATTTAATTTGTCATTGTTGCATCCCCAGGGACAGAATGTGCTTCAATGAGGTTAATTCAATGACATAAAACTTCATCTATTATTATTACTATAATAATAATAATAATAATAATAATAATAATAATAATAATAATACTATTATTATTAGTATTATTTTATTTTTTATTTATCAGAAACAACATCTGGTTTGTTGTTTTATTAGTTTTTATATAAATGTACTAATGTACCCCATAATCTGTCACTAACATGTCTGAATTTGATAGCACAGCATAGCCCAGTAATCTCATATCTGGTGCTGGTTGACAACGATGTAGGGCATTTGCATGTGATCAAGGTGTTGTTATTATCTTAAAACATTGCAGGTCATTTAACTATTTAATGATTGAGGGGAAATTAAGTGAAACACATTATGCTACAAGTTCTCTGCTTCTCTATAGAAATGTAATGATGATTATATTTTTATAATTATTGCATCAGATGATATGTGAAAATTAGTGTCAGAGTCTTTACAACCAACCTACAGTGGTGGTGATGGTGGCCAATGATTCTGTTGACTCTGAAGAGGCCGATGAAATAATGATTTAATAATGAAAAGACTGGGCACACCACTCTTAACAACTCAGGAACAGAATTACAGGTAGAAATAGAACTATATTTACAAGGACAGCAGCAAAATTACAGGGAACCATTGAAAGTAATGTATGTCATCATTCATTTGATAAGATCAGAGTAGCTAATATTGACAGTCCTCCTCAATTAAATACATTCACAATGTGCAAAGTGATAGTCTTGTAATGGTTCTGTTCTTTTTGTATGGTTGGCAGGTCTGTTTTTTGTGTTTAAGCTCGTTTTCTTCTGGCAGGTCAAGCTGTGGCAGAGGGTGTGGCTGGCTCTCAGCAGCTGACGAGGCACACCAGTTCTCTCCTCATCAGCTTTTGCTCAAAAGGCATGGCCTTCTCTCAGGAGGGTGCCAGATAATTCTGTCCTGTTACAGTAATGTGAGTGTTCTTAGTTGTCTCCGTGCTGCCAGTTCTTTTCCATGTTTGTGGATTTTCGTCATTGTTGCTCTGCTGCTTAGCTCACTTGTGTTTTTCAGCCTGAGCAATAAACTTAATTTTTCATTTGAGTCAGTCTCTGCTCCTTGGGGTCCAGACACAAACAATCCTTAACAAGTCTTCCTGACTGAGGTTATAGTGGGGCTACATTGTAAATTTTTTTGAATATATTAAATTGGACAGACTGGATGAACCAGAACGCGTGCTTCAGAACAGCCAGTATTAGAGATATGGCAGCTTTACACTCAACATCAGATCATGTTGTTGAACATCACTGAAGATGGCTCATTATAAAACAAAAGACTTAAATATGTGTCAAGAAGAAAAAATGTATTTTTGTATTTATTTTTGTATTTGACATTGTATTTATTTACGTGTATTTGCGTGCTTGAGTGCTTGGATGCGTTGATGCATATTTTAATTTTTACTCACCTCTTTATGAGGTGCTTAGTTTTACAGGACTATTTCAATTCTACTGCAGAATTATTATTTTTCAGATGTGAATGACAGACAGCCCTCTTTGAAATATATTTTGAGTGAAAGAAGGAACATAATTTTGTATTTTATTAAATAAAGTGCATCTTATTTTGAAACATTCTAACTTTCAAGATATTTAGCTAGCTAGACCAATAGACTCTAATGACACTGATAAATGGGACAATAACAGTGCAGGGCAATGAAAGAAAACTGAGCTGCTTTGTTGATTCTCTCTCCGGGTCCTCTCAGTTGAAGTCTGATAGTGTGCATCATAGAGATTAATCTGCTGGAGACATTGAGTCAGTTTTATGAAAAAAGCCAGCATGTTATTGAATTCTGATCTTATCAACTCCATTATCTTATCCTGTCATCCACTCTATCCACCTGATGTGCTTGACTGAAAGAGCCTGTCTTCAATTCAGGATTGTGTCAGCTACAGGAC
Organism: Antennarius striatus; assembly: GCF_040054535.1. NCBI lineage: Eukaryota > Metazoa > Chordata > Actinopteri > Lophiiformes > Antennariidae > Antennarius > Antennarius striatus. Next base: position 7,934,160 of record NC_090789.1, on the reverse strand, counting down.
AAGTTTAATCACCCTGTGTTGTTTTCATAGGATGTACCTTGTACTATCTTTAGAAGTAACAGAGTGAGAACGTATACACACTTTACCGTATTGTATAACGGACATGTTTAAACCTTCATGATATAAAGAATTAAATACTGTACTACCAGGACCACGCTATGCAGGGTTAAAATACTGAATTGCTAAACAAAAAACTGTGTGTGTGTGTGTGTGTGTGTGTGTGTGTGTGTGTGTGTGTGTGTGTGTGTGTGTGTGTGTGTGTGTGTGTGTGTGTGTGTGTGTGCAAATTTATCTGTCAGGCTCAACTGTACTAATATGGTTTTCACCTCATTTGCCCCACCTCTTTCCTTTTGCCCTCCTTTGGCAGCTCCCCTCCTCCATCTCATCCTGCCATTCTCAGGTATCGCTGTTCTACAAGCCAATCAGTCTCATTTGAAATTTAAATTGGGTCTCAGTGGGGGCCCATTGGAGTAAAGAGTAAGGAAATTAGAGGAGGGAACAATTATCATCCTGACAATTTTTCTTTTGTGATGAAATATTGCCAGAGATTAGTGTGGATACATTTGTGTCTGTTTTTGCTCACTGAAATATGAAAGTATATGGCTTTGGGTGACTATTGTGTGTGTATGTGTAATGTGTGTGAAAGACATGCCTCCAGCTCAGTTAAATGACAGGCAGCCTAATGGAAAGCTGGCGTCTGATTGACTGGCTGACAAAACGGCCCACTGCATAATTATGTCTTGAATAATAGATGCCAAACTTACACGTCCATGGTTGCACTAGCCTAGCTAAGACAGTCTCTCCATCACTCTGGCGAGCCTCGTGAAGTTTAGCTCACAGTGAGGATTATTTCATATTAACAGATTGATTGCATTTCCATAATAGTATTGTTTCCAAACAATTCAGACTTGCATGACCCACAATACCAGGCACATGTCACATTGTGAATCTAATTATTAACTGGGGTTTTGTTGATGGATATAACTGATGTCAATCAGCTGTGTCCTAAGCAACAACTGTAATCTTTCAAAGCATAGCCTAGTTTGTAATTTCACTCGTGGTTTAACTATATGCCCTAATTCCAGTAGCCGTCACCAGAAGTTGCTCTGAAATGCAGCTCAAGCTGTAGTTATGATACTGAAAGTTAATTTGTCCTTTAAGCAGATGTATGTGCCAACATTCATGTAAATTTCACATGTCTACACCTCTATTTTTGCTTTGAGCAACACCAGTCTGGTATCCAGCTGCTAGTTATTGATCCTGTTATGTATGTGCTTTATTACTGCTTGACCTGAGCAAGGTTTTTAAGAAGGTCTACCCTTGAAGGCAACATTGGCATTTGAGCTGATTCATGGGTCAAACCCACATTTTATGATTCTGTTAACCTAGGGGGATCAACAAATTGAAAAACACAGAACCGGACACATCAGGGTTCATAGCTAATGTTTTAGTATTAGCAAAAACACTGGAAGTCTATTCAAGCAATATTAGTATTTATTTGGAATAAATAATGGAAATATTTGTGATACTTTTATCATGGTGTAATACATAAGGCCACTGTTGGTCCTCTAGTCATTAGCTATCTGCTGTTGTCCGGCAAACTGTGCAGTTGGTTTAGTTTTCCTTCTCTAGGTTATATTTGTCTTATCATTTCAAGAGACACCGTAGGCCCATACTTGGCTGATCAATCCCATTTTAATAACAGGACATCGACTAGAATTTTGTAAAATTCTGTTGTGCTTCTGTTGCTAAGCTTGACCTTTTTTCCAATTCTTAATGTCAGTCATAAATTTTCACTCATCTGTATTGCACTCATATGCCTTCAAACACTTTATGGAAACAGCATTTCAGTGCATTTCCGAGGAGTCAACTTTAATGTCACTAAATATCCTGTTTTCTTCTCAAAGATGCTTTTTCATGACAGGCTTTGACTAATGCATTTGTATAATAATGTCATAATTTACTTTCCTTCTATACAGATTTTTACATTTTGTGGTCTTTGTAATTCTTCCCCCTCCTCCCCAATTATGCTACTATTTACAATGCCATATGTACGTGGTGAGGTCTTCGAAAGGTTTTCATTAATTGGCTACATGTCATGTGACTTTAGTGTTTATTTACCATCAAACTTAAGAAATACCCACAAAGACTCTTTATTTGATCTCATTCTCTTTATTTGATCTTGAACATATTTTCGACCAGTCAGGCCCTGAACCAAGATGCAGGCTTATTATACTTTAGTGCAGTAAAAACACCAGTGAGTAGCATAGCATAAGGGTAACCACAGACACTTGCTTGTATGGAAACATTACCAAACACTCAAGTTATGACTAAGTCAGACTGACACATCAGCTACCAGCAATCAAATTTCAACCATGACATTAAATCTCTTGTTTATTGTGCTCATTTACCACCAACTGATTATTTTTGGCAACTATGTGAAGGCAACAAAATGTTAATTTATCTGTTTGGCTTGATCATACTTTATGTGTGGTATAAATGTCATTGTCAATCCATCTTGTAAATGGTACTAGAATAAAGACAGGAATGTAGGAAAGCAACGCACGCGCATACACACACACACACACACACACACACACACACACACACACACACACACACACACACACACACACACACACACACACACACACACACACACACACACACACACACACACACACACACACACCGATAGTGGCTGGCCAGACAAAGCAGTAAACCAACCACCATTAATCCAGATGGCTAGTCCATGCCTGCTGACGTTGTAAACGTATACAGTACAAAACAAGGTAACATAAAACGCATGCAGCAGACAAAATAAAATAGTCTTCGCCAGTTATGTCAGTCTTTTTCTGTGTCCCATTTGTGATGTAAAAGGCATCTGTTAAATCTAATAATTTACATTTGACAAAATAGAGGAGGGGATTTTTAGCTGAGTCTATGCCTGGCAGTCTCTCTTACTACCATTACTATGGAGAGCCCAGGCTCATACCTGGTGCGTCAATATGGCCATCTTTTCATGTGCCCCCGTGGCTCATCTAGACTCAGAAGATTCCCTTTACCTTCCATCTTGATATGATGTATACACACCAGTATGAGCAACCGCTCAGCACAAAGGTGGATGCTAGGTCATACAGATCACATTCACACATCAGAATGAAATTTATGTCCCATGTGTTGTCAAGCAACATCTTTACCACTTTTTGCAAAAGTCTTGTTGGTGTGCTGTATTGAAATTTTGTTCAAGTAAACCACCTCTCATTTGCTCTGCCACAATGTTCCATTTTTATATAAACCCCACCAACAAAGCACAAATCAAGTTTTACATTCAGCCAAGAGCTTATCCATGTAGTCTCAGTACAATCTGTAACATAGCATGAGTCATTGAATACATACGTGTCTATCTTAGAAAGTTTAGTTTCAATCTGCAGTTCTAACCTACCGCATCTTGGAGTTCAGCCTTCTGCTCCAAAAATGTGTCATTTAAAAAGTAAGAAGGTTATTTGACGTCATCTTCATTTCAATGATAACTTTTTTAAGATCACGTCATCATTTTTCCCAAAGTTATAGAGTATCTAAAATATACAGCTAAAGTATGCATATGTTTGCTGCACTTTAGCATCTTGCATGTTAATCAAGTCATATCACATTTTACATTGACCCAGATTCCATTTGCACAACCTACAATGCAATCACAGTCTTAAAAATGAAACTACAGCGTGCCCATGAAATATATCACCTGACAAAGGAAAAAGCACTATATCCCACCAGTGATGTATGATTTAATGACTGACCTGAATCTGGCTCCTGGGGGGAGGTTAAGTCAAAACAATTCTACTTCCATGTGGAGCAGTCTGCAAAGCACAAGCATAGTTCAGGCTACCTGATTTCAAATAGAGATTTGTTGTGGTTGTTTTCCCACAGGACTACTGTACTAACTGAATATTCCTGGTAATTAGCCAACTATAAAGCCTACATAGCTAAAAAACAAACAAACAAAAAAACAAACAAGAAAAATAAGAATTTGAGTTTTATATGACCAATAATAATAAGATGACTACATCTGTGTGTGACACATGACTTCTTGCCCTACACTAGTGAACATCACCAACAATACCAGCAAGACTTGACTCTCCCTACACAAGCCTCTGGCACTGTTTCAACCTCCCACCCCTGCTGTCTGTTTGCGCTTCACTGACCTGTAACAAGCAATAAAGTCACAATAGAGACAAGAAAGCTAATCAGAGGACAAAACGTTTTCATTCGAACAGAAAATCTCAGTCAAGTGTAGAAATGATCGTGATGCATAATGCTTTGTCATTTGCGACAGAAAACACTTTTTATTCTGCTTATCTGAAATGTCTTGCAGCACTGTTTGTTCCCTTGTAGAAACATCTTCCATTGTTGAGGAAAAGAAATGTGAGTAGGTGGGCTGAAGGCAGGGATTGTTTTGCTCCTTTTCACCGGGGATTTAGATATGGATTTGAAATTGAGCACATGTACAACTAATTGTCCAGTCACTGGCAAGCATCTGTGACTTTTCTATCCTTTTTCTGATGTACTGTGACAATTTAATGTTTAGTGGTAAAACTCAACCTAACTTTGGACATTTCCCCAATTTACATTTCAGTTTCACCTCTAAATGTTGGCTTGCCTTCTGTCTCGACCTGAATGACACGTTTGGTATTACCAAAATGCGAAACCGAGGGGCTTCTTTATGCTGGTATGGTTGACTAATCATGGGTGACTACATGCCAAGTGTGAGCGTAATTAGGAGTAAAGAATTGATTAGTCACCGACATATGATTATTTGCTCATGCATGGCTCTACAAGCACAACTTAGGATGATTATGGCTCATGTGTGTTCAGTGGTCCCTTGTTTACTGCAGTAGTTAAGTTCTGTAAATTACACACAAAGTAGTCAGATTTAGTTTAGCAATTATTAAACATCTTTTAAGGCTGTAAAACCCATCACTATACACTTCATACAATTTCCTCAGGATTTAACTTTGTTTCAACACTGTCAAGTTCTGTATTTTTATAATGTGGGGGTAATGTTGGAATCTAGCGTAATGTTCTCTTTCCCGGAGTCACTGAATCACAAAGCTAAAGCAGACTCCATCCTCACGATAGTCTTGTTGCCGACAGTTACAACCCTTTTGCATCCTTGTTGAAACTTATTGCTGTTGTTGTCCTTATGTTATTTTCTCCCTTCTTTATGTGACAAACTGAAGATTAATTTATTCCGTAATACGCCAAATAGCCTCGTAACTTCTACCTTCTTTAAGCATGTCTAGAAGCCCAACTTTTTTGTGATACTTTGCATTTTTCTCTGCCTTCCGAGTACGACCGCAGGTGTCTTTGGCAGTGAAGAACATTTCATTGACATTGTGAGTTTTGCTAAGGATAAAACTTCTAAACATACAGTCCAGCACAACAGAGTCACACTGCTACCGATCAATTTTGGACACAGAAAACAGTGTGCTAATCAGAACTTTGAACACAATTCGCTGTAAAAAATGATGCACTAAAAAAATCCACAAAACAGCAAGGCCACAATACAACAAGGGACAACTGTGTAACTCTGCTTACAGATGTGGTAGCGTGAAGTGTGAAAGCAGCGTCTTTCAGTTTTCTTCTCGTTTGCTCTCTGTCTTTTTGTTCATGCCCAGCATTCTGTGTGAGTATACATCAGCATGACAAAGTGTCTCTATGTATGAGGATGAAAGACTCAGCAAGACAAATAGAATGAAGAAAAGGGAGGCAGAAAAAAATCAAGTTACTCATGTCTGCTTGTTTACTGCTATTTGTTTGTCTTTTTCCTATCGGTATGTTACCCACACACCAGGCAGAGCATATTACAGGCAGTCTGTGGTGGTAGAACACACAGAAAGGTAAGATCTTGTGGAACATTTACATAAAAATTCCTCACGCTGGCCCAAAGGTCCTTGTAAGTCTTCATATTCTGACACAAGATAATTAGTTCTAAACTCACTTGTATATTTGAACAGCATCAGATTGGATGCTTGTGATGAATGTGTCCTACTTTTAACAGCCGCTGCATTCTTGATTTTATTTTATTTATTTTCCATGACTTTCCCATCTGATTGCTCCACTAAAGGCTGTCTCATTTGTACCTAAAGCTATGATATTGTTTGGAAAATGTGAAAACCATTGCTGTAATTCAGTACCTGCACACTCTATATCCCATAGCATACTCAAAACTGAACTCACTGGCAGTCAATCCGTAAAAAAATAAATTAACTGGTTTTCCATCACCATGGTAACAATGTAATTAACTTTCTTCCACCAATACAGCACGGTATTTTAAAAAAAGGGTTTTCACATAGTGTTTAAAGACACTCATCAAGCTGGGCAGTGTGGTAAATACCACTAAATATTTCATTTACTAATTTTTCTTTTGTAATTTATTTACCAGAGCTGGGATGTACACATTTGCTGGACCTCAGGGTGTCTGTTTTGAATATATTTTGAGCTTTTCCAGCATTATACCTGTGATTTACACCAATGAGGTGTTGCTACACACACACACACACACACACACACACACACACACACACACACACACACACACACACACACACACACACACACACACACACACACACACACACACACACATATAGACAATCACTGTGAATGCTCAAAAACACAAACTGTGATCACACAGTTCTGATTAGTGGGGAACAATTTATGAAAACATGTTTTGATTGTGCTAAGCAATATGACAATTTTCACACTTTGATTTTAAGAAATTGAAGAATATAGTGTATCTACAAATAACCAACTCTGTTTGTAAGAACCGGTGCTTGATGTTATCATGACAGAGGGATTTTTCTCCCCCAGGGACAAAACGCAGTGATGCAAAGAAAAAATTCCATAAAGATTCCTCCACAATATGGTTGTGTGTGTGTGTGTGTGTGTGTGTGTGTGTGTGTGTGTGTGTGTGTGTGTGTGTGTGTGTGTGTGTGTGTGTGTGTGTGTGTGTGTGTATGTGTGTGTCTGTGTGTGTGTGCGTACATGCGCATTCATGCATGCAAAATCACATTGGACATTGTTTTCCTTAAGGAGTTTTTAGCTTTATTCTTATACCATTGTGACTGGAACAGTGCCTGAGGGAAGCCATGACATGCATGTCAAAGTACATGCATGGGCAATGAACATTTTTCTGCACACATGAAAGCAAGTTACTGGATAAGGTCACAAGAGTAGTGGCAGAACAGTGCTGCACATTGAGCTCACAATGCCACAGCAGTTGAACTTAAGAGAGGTGAAAGGGTAAACAAGGAGCAGAAAGTCAGTACTAGTTTACTCACCACCGAAGTGAGTAAATGCAGGGCAGAGCTTGAAAAACTAGAAAAGAAAATGCAGAAAAGGGTATACAAAAGATGCACTTTCATACCTGTAATAAAAAAACACTATGCATGATGTGAAAATTCAGATGTGAAAGACCCTTCAGAGGAAAGCAAACCCTAAAGGGGTGCAATTTTGGTAATGTGCATAAGACAATGGAGAGAGCAACAGAGCAGTTTATTATGCACTGCAGACAACAAATATCCAGCTTAGTGTTTCAGTCTTTTCCTCTGTGCTTGTTAAAAGGTTTGACTTCTCTTTTTTTCCCACTTTAGTCATCCACCGTTCCCACATAGCATGCTGTGATTTTTTTGGCAATGGAGCTATGTGTATGTTTTCTCCTTGTGTGGGCTGTGATCAGGTATAACACAGTTATATGTAGCCTGCGTGTGTGTGTGTGTGTGTGTGTGTGTGTGTGTGTGTGTGTGTGTGTGTGTGTGTGTGTGTGTGTGTGTGTGTGTTTTTTCTGGCAGTGCATGCTGGAAGTGGATTTAACAAGTGGGTGATGCTGTGTGTGGGACAGAGAGAGAGACAGAGAGATCAATCTGCATTTATCTCCTTCCTTTATACTACATAACGACATTTGCTCTTTGGTTCACTCTTTCATCACAGCCATTATCACTACAACACAAAAAACATGGCACAGAATGAAATTATTTAACTGCTGATTATAGACAGTTTGTAAAAACAGTACGAACACATCATGACAGCCATTTATTAGCTTGGAGCAGATCTATGAAGACAGAGCAGTGTGGTGACTACATGTATCAGCCATCTGTTGAGTGTTCAATAAAAAACAACATTTATCATGGTCATGAAGCCATTTTTTATGTTTAATTTAGTATTGTCAGTATAAGCATAATGGGCTCAGAGCATCGCCTACTGAGGACAAAGACCATTAATAATGCAGCAGTATGAGCATTTGTACCTTGATAGCATTCATTTTCATAATAGGTGCAGCCATCTCTACACAAATAGAATGATTTCATACAAACATATAAATATTGCGAAGATGGATGACATTCATATCAGCCTTCTATGCAAAGCATTAAAACAACCCTAAACAAAGCACTCGGTATAAAATGGAATAACATTACTAGCCAGTTGGCCTTATATATTTTCAGACACAGTACACTAAACCCCAACACACAGACATTCTAGTTGGTGGAATAATATTCTGCACAGCAAATGTCAGGTCATGTGAATTGCACTAACATGTAACTGGGACACAAAGCACATTTTGAGCATTAAATTTGGGGGAAATGTGTACAATAATCAAATAAAATGGTTGCAGATCAGTTTGGCTTCGCCAACAGAAATAGTTTCAACAGAAATCAACAGCATGTAATGCTGGTGTCTTGTACAGTTTTGTTTTGTTCTTTTTCTTTCTCTGGTCCCTGTGTCTGGGCGTGGCTACCTCTCCTACTCTACCTGCAACCCACATCTCCTCTACCTCTGGCATAGCTGCTCCCCACCCATCATCTCATTAGCTCATCACCTGCCAAATTGTTCATTGACAATAGCGGTATTGAATAGACTCAGGCCATTTAATTTTTTCGTGAGCTTTTTAATGTATGTTTCCTTAAATCCTGTTACTAATTATTTTTCCCCTGTGCTTCAGAATTTGTTCTTTTATCAGAACGCTTTCATCCCTTGGCTGCCCAGCCACCACCAGCATGAACAGCTTCAGTCCTGTTTTCCAGCCACCGGACCATCCTCACCATGCAGCTGCCCTCTGCCCTCACTCCCTTAACACAATAAATTTCAAACTCTCTATATATAGTATAACTACACAATAAGAACAAAATAGGACATATTTGCAGTGGTTTATCGTTTTCTCGTTTTACTCAAATGCACATGGTCAAAAGTGCACATAGTAACAAAGCCCATTCAAAGTACTTTAACTAGGTCAGGATGCTCATGTCAGCTCTGCAATGTATTAATGTGATGAAAAAAAGGTTCATTAGAGTTACTCATCTTCAACTCCCTTATGACTTACCAAAGCACATACATATGTAAATATAATCCATTTCTGTACTGTCTTAGTTCCTAAATTGATGGCACCCAGTCAGAGATAGGGAGCAACTCGCAGTCTTTCTCCCAGATGGCTTTAAAATGGGAAGAGCACAGATGCTGAATGCTTTCTACTTCTCCATGACATAACTGAACCAGGAAGTCAGTTTCCCTACTCCATGCGCTTCCTCTTTTGAAAATTTCTACATCTCAAGGTGAGACTTCTGATGTAAGTGAGAGACATGACCCAATGATTAGAGCACATGTCATCATCGGAGGAACACTTGGAAGGGGAAAAGGATGTTGCTGGATGTTTGAATCAACAGTGAAGCTTTCATCTAGGACTGATGCTTCCTTTCATAATGCTGAATCCTTTGAAATGCATATGCAGACAGTTCATTCAGGGAGGATGGGGATATGGAATAGCATGATGAAAGGATGCTATACATGGATGATTTTTTTTTTTTTAAATGTGTATCATCCGCGGTGCACTGGCGTCGTGCCCGGAGTGTCCCCCGCCTCATGCCCTGAGACTGCCGGGATAGGCGCCGGCTCCCCCGGGACCTGCGTTTGCGGATTAAGCGGGTTAGAAGATGAATGAATAAATGAATGTGTATCATAAAATGCTGCTGGAAGTTTGGATTTGAACTTATGAGTAATGTGAATCAATTAAGTTACTACGAAATGGAACAAGTAATTCCACCTTGAACATTGGGATTGCGCAAATGATCTATGGTAATCATATCTTCATGACCAGAATTTGTAGATACAAGTCAATGTCATATTATTCTCTGGGATAACGTAGCTCAACTAGGGTTAGGTATTTATTATAAACATGTGTAGCATTCCAGTATTAAATGATGGCTTCATTCCTCTTCTTCTTTGATGTTTATTGACAGCTGGTAAAACTGTGATATATATATATATATATATATATATATATATATATATATATAATATATATATATATATATATATATATCATTCGTCTGTTTGCTTTTTTATTTGGGTCGTGTTTTCCAAGAAGTGTAACAATGAAAAGTTGAAAAATCCTGGTGTTTTGGCTTGTCAATAGTACTGTAGAAGGCGAGAGTGGCATGGTGACACAGCGGGTAGCACTGTCGCTGCACAGCAAAGTTGTTTCAGGTTTGGGCCTCGCTCTGTGCGGAGTTTGTATCTTCCTCCTGTGTCTGCGGATTCTCTCCGGGTTTTCCGGCATCCTCTCACCTCTAAAAACATACACTTCAGGTAAATTGTCCAGTCTCATATTGGTGTGAGTGTGTGGGTGTATGTCTGTCTGCATGTGGCTCTGCGGTGCACTGGCATCGCGCCCAGAGTATACCCTGCCTCACACCCCCAGTGGGCTGGGATAGGATCTAGCATCCCTTGACCCACAACAGCGGAAGAAGCAGAATTGACAATGGATGGATGTAGGAGGTTAGCTGTCTTGATATTTTACTTCTAACATCAATTAATATATATAATACAATTCTTGACTGGCTTCAGCATGTACAATCTTCAAGAAAATGAATGGATCAACTTATCAACATATCTTTGTATGTCATACAGATTTCTCCTAATGTCTTAATGAATATTTTACCTTCATCTTTTGTGAATGTGCAGTTGCAATAGCCAGTATCCACTGCTTATTTCCCTCCACATATACATGAGCAGGGATCCAAAAAAACAGTGCAGATACAACCCTACTTTTTGTACATAATATGTGGATTTTATTACAATAAACGTGATTGATTATCAATACAATGTCAATAATAAAAGATAAGCTCCACATCAAATCAAAATATAGCTACCTACCCATTAAACATCACCACTGAATAAAACTGATTCTGACCCCTTTCATAATATATTAACCAGGTTCATTTTAATAGAATTTAATGTACGATAAATCCTACCTATTTTTATAATTAGTTTTAAAACACACTGCTCTCAATTAGAGCAAGGTCATTAAGTACGATCAAAAGCAACTAGAAAAAAAAAAGTAATTTTCAATTTAACTTTCACAGGCGGTCTTGTCTATGCAGATACAATTTTCAAGAACGGAAGATTACTCTGCTAGTGCCTTTCAGCAAGCAGCTTTGGCCGTCACCCCCCACCATGTCAGGATTCTCTAATGATTTTTCACCTCCCTCCCACAAGCTCCAAAACATGTAATAGAAGCAAACTGATAACTCTGGCTTCTAACATGATAAATAAAGGCACAAAAAATGCAACATAAAGAAAGGAAAAATCTCTATTTACATAATTCTGCATCCACATTACAAAATAAAATTGAGTGGTTTTTTTTACAATTTATTCACAAACGTGACAATGTGGTTGGACTGAAATCTTAGAAAAACGTGATTGCCATTCAATAAGCAGGTTGGAACTTGTTGTTGGCTGGATGAGTTACTGGGTGAGTTATTGTATTTTAATATTAATAAGGATATATTTTAATTTTTAATAAAAAATGTGACAACTGAAAACTGTCATAATTTACAGTATAAAGACATAAACAGGCAAACACACCAAACCCTCTAATCTCTTATTTTATCCTAATTAAGAGTTTTCAGCAGTAGCTGAATATAAAACGTGGAATATACAACTTATTTTAAGACATAATAGCCACTTTAGGATTTAGGTGACATTGTGAATACTGAACAGAATCTAACAAATGACAGCTAACAGGTCAGTATATGCAGTGACTGAAGTGCAATGAAAAATCACCCACTGTCAGGTAACTGCAGACATAAACTACATGCCAGTACTCTCATATTGGAGCAGAGTGAGTAGTAACTGCAAAGAAAAAAAAAATCAAGGCAGTCAGCGACTGCAACATCCTGCGACACCCCTGAATTCAAAATTTACCCGTGACCTACTTTCATAATAGTTACAGCAATGAATTTTATATTTTACTATTGAGTATGACATTGACCTACTTTTCCAAAGGTGAAGTTCGTCATCACAATTTTGTGCCTCTGGCTTCCTGAAAATGTTGCTTTTTGTTTTGTGATTATATTTCATCAGGTTTCAGAGATGTGTACCTAGTTTTTCAAGGTCAGGGTTGTGATGTAATTTTCATCCACTTGTGTCCTTGAATATGTATTGTTTCATCTTTCTATATTATCCAGTTCCTGGTATGTGCAAAAAAAAGTATGAATGTTGAAATTTGACCTTGACCTAGTTTTCTCAAGGTCAAGGTCATCATCTCATTTTCAACCCCTTTGCCACCCTAGGAATGTGCTGTTTCTTTCATCTGTCTATCTGCAACAGTTGTGAAGATATTTGATGAACGAACACACAAACACTGACAATTACAATACATCACCGCTTTGCGAGATGTAATAAATAAATAATAAAAAAAGTGAGAAGCTGCAAATTGTGCACCATCCCTGTACCATCGTGGCCTGGCAGGAAATTCTAAACAATAGGGGAGGAAAGCCTCCTTGCCAAATGTCAGAACAGGGTTTCAAAGCCCGTCAACCCTACACATTTGAGCTGTATCTGTGATTTCACTGATGTTCATCTTTTGTTTGTCCTATTTGTTTGTGTGCAACTTTACACATGCATGAAGTCTTTACTGTGTTACACCTGACAAAAAGTAAAAGAACTTCATTTCAATCCCTACAAATGTTGTGACATTGATAAAGGTGCAAATATTCACTTCTGCATTAAAATGACTCAATATTATTATCCAAATAGCTGATAAAGAAAAAAAGACCTTGTTCCAACTAATCACTTATATCCTATTTTTAGCCCATCCAGATTGATGTCACATATCTTGTGTGTAGTCGGATTTTTGTGTGACGAATTGAAACCACATTCGGGAAGTAGGTTTGTGTCAGATAGGGATAGAGGCGTCTGCAGTCTGAACAGCTCCAATCACTCCGATCGGATGCGGTGGACTGTCATATTCGCGATGCGAGAGCAAGGCACCAGAAGGAAGAGCGTCGTGCATTATGGAGCGGTAAAATATGGAATGTAAACTGACAAAGTGTGGTGAGATTTCCTCCAGCTCTACCAGACAGTAATATTGACATTACGCTAAGGTAACAAAACTTCACAACCGTCGTTGTTGTTGTTGTTGCTGCCGTCGCAATTATATGACCTCACACATTACACGCACTGAGCGGCAACTCCGGCCCGACGTGGTTGCTACGGCAACCTGTCAGATCAGCCGATAATGTGGCTCAGTCTGAACAGAGCAAGATCGCGTTTGGACACTTGATAAAAACAGTATGAACAGTCATCCCTAAAATTCAGATATGGAAGGTAATCAGTCTGAACCTGCAGTCTGAACGGGGCCAAAGACATCTTTATAAAAGGAATCACAAAGTAGAGATTTAGCTATCAGCTGGCAGTTGGAGGTGTATCAGTTTGCAGTATGAAATCGAGAGTGACTCAAGGCTTTGTCTTTGAAAACTTGTCACACGTCTTGAAGACAGATCGCCCACTCATCGGTGGTTCAAGTCCTGCTCCCGCCAGGACATCTTCCGGAGTGTGAGCTGACGGTGGGAGGCATCAGCTCACCTTCCAGCCACTGCCGAGGTGCCCTTGAGTAAGGCACCGTCCCCCCTACAAGCTGCTCAATTAGGGCACACCCCGAAGGTCACTGCCTGGCACTCTGTCTCCCCATGTACTGTTTGATGTTGTGTGTGTACTAATTGCAAGCTTACAGGCCCCTTGTGTGCTGTGGTTGTGTTTCAGGGGCCTGTACACACTGATTGTAACTAACACAAATGTACATCCTGAGTGAAAAAGTAATTTCCCCATCAGTCTTTCATGCTTTCAGTGAGTGTGGGAGACTTGCAGTGCTCTTCACTCTTCTAACGAATGTTTTTAACTTGTTCAATGAAAACTTTAGTATCAGGAAATTCATCTACGGTGCTGGGTACAATAGATCGAATCAGAGAAAGTGGCAGCTTTTAAATTTTATTTCTGGGGAGGCAAAACTTGCAATTTATGTGACCAGGAAGAGGAAAATTGAAAACAATACCGTTCAAGAAGCAGCTACTGTTTTTAGCTGTAACATCAGATGTCGCTTAAAACTAGAATTTGCTTTCTATAAATTGACAAAAGACCTTAATAACTTTAGGAACATCTGGTGTCACAAAAATGTCCTATGCACTTTAGTTGATGACCACCTCACTTTTGCAAACTTCCTGTTATAATGCACTAATTTTTATATTGTATTTCCCTTTGTTTCTTGGTGTTTAATGTTTTTGAGTGTTTAGTGTTTTTGAAATTTCATCTAATGAAAAATTGTAAAATGTTCTAAATGTTCTAAATGTTAAATGTGATTGGAGTTTTTTTTTAAAAGATCTTCTGAGGCACTTAAATGCTTTCATCTAATGTAAAACTTCAAAATGTTTGAAAGAGATTAAAGTGTTTTTGCAAAAATCAAAATCTTTCTCTTTCTTTTTCTTTTTTTTTTTTTTTTTTTTTTTTTTTTTTAAAAGATCTTCTGAGGCACTTAAATGCTTTCAATAACAAATGACTTGGCAGGAGCGGGAATCAAACTGCCAATCTTGATTCATTGAACAACCTGCTCTACCACTGAGCCACTGCTGCCCTATGTAAATAAAAACAACCACTTAAAGAAAAGAAGAATATTTTAAGAGCAAGTTTTCATGACTAATTCTGATAATGAAACCACACCAGTGACATTCTGTGGAAAAAGAAAATAATTATGAATATAATTATATAAAAGTGAACCAGCATACTGTAAACCCTTTATACAGCAGAGGGACACTGGTAACACAGTTACTGCTATATCCATTCCATTGTCATAAATATAACAGAAAAACATAAACCCCTGAGCCACAGATATTTAAAACACTAATAAAATGGGAGACTTATATTTGACGTACAATAATTAAACAGTCAGAGCCAGTACATTAATGGTTAGTGTAAAAAAGAAACAGGAGTGAACTGCCTCTCTTGCTATGGCAACCTAGATGAGGATAGGAGGCTGTGTTCAGTGACTCCACATGACAGGGCAAAGGCTAATTGATATGTCAGAAGCACCTGTGAGTGAATGTCAAAGAACATCCTGTTGTCCTCTGGAGTCCATTGATCATTCTTCTTACTTCCGACAACACAGTTTCTGATAAGCCCAAATCTGAACCCAACATTGTTAAAGGATGAGAAGCTTCTGACCACCAAGCAAAGATAATGCACTTTAAAAAAAACCCCAAACAAACACAACTAGAAAAATAACAAGTTAATTAAAAATGAAGGCAGGGAGAGTCAAGAAAAAAACCCATCAAGGTCTAAGTCTGAGATGACCGTATTCGTCTCATCTTCAACCACTTATCTGCTTTGCGATTTCAAAAAGGTTTAAACAGTTTGTTATGTAAATATAATGTGTTCACTCACTTTACATTTAACATCTTAAGTGTTAAAAAATGAATAATAATGTTTAACCTCCTTAACCTATTTATTAAATACTAGCTTGACTGGAATGTGATGCTTACAACTCATTTTCACAAATACAGAAGAAATACAAGGAAAGCCGCAAAATGACAGCCAACACTTTTGACGTTCAACAGATAACCAACTTTATTGATAACGGTGGAGGTCAAGCAACTTGGAAAGACTAGCGTGCCAAACTACCAGTTAAACTACATTAAAGTTCATGACGCTAAAGCCCACAGAAGTGTAACAGGCTAAGCCACAAAGGCATGATGAAAGTAGTTTACTAACATTTTAGTTTGTTTTTTTTTTATTTTTTTTTATAATTTTCTTTAACCTTTATTGGAACCTTTTTGGAAAAGGTCCCATTGAGTTACAGACTCCTGGCCAAGATTGACTCCTGGACAAGATTGACAGCAAAGAGTTACACTGGCCTGAACAAAAGCAATATTTCAATGATATTTAAGTGTCCGTCAAACACAAAAAAAAAACAAAAAACAAAAAACAAACAATTTTGAATAATTAACAACTTAAATTTATTTTGTTATTCAAACTGATGCAATTTAGTTTTTGCAGAAAAAAAAACTTTGTTTATCTGTGCAATCAGGAGTATGAGCATCATTCCGTATACAAAATATGTCTTCGTGGATCATCAGTTGTCTTGCTAGCTTCCTCCCAAGCATACACACAAACATTGTAATTGTTTTCCTGGTCTCACCCTAATTGGTAATTAAATAGTGCTCACAAAGCAATCAGGCTGTGGCCAGGACAGATGTGACACAGAGAGAAGAAGGCTTGTTTATAATTTGCCAGCAATAACTTTTGGCTGACTTGTAGAGGAGATGAAACGTAATAAGGTGGATTACACATGGGATATTGTTTTTCAGCTTGTTAAGAGGCAGTGTTTACGTTTTAGATGTTTATGATAACAAAGAACAGCACCGTAACGGTTAAAAAATGTTTAGGATTTCTCTTAGCTTTGGCTAAAATCTTTTGTGGACTGCAGAAATACATATTTCATTAAAAAAAAAATTTAAAAATCAAATTGCATTAAAGAAATGTGTTTGTATGTGTTGTGTGCTATCAGCTCATGGAAAGAAAAAGGAGCTATTTCCAAGATTTTAGGCTTCTACTATTTTTAGAGCTTACATTTTTCTTTGAAGTTACTGTCTGATTGTATTTTGTGGATGAGTATTAATGAGGAAAACGTTGGTAATCATAGGCTATGTACTGTATTCGTAACCCTTTGCCGGGACACAAAGATGCCAGTGAAGATAAGACACTTATGACTATTACAGTACGTACCTGTTCAGCGAGGAACTCTATCTACTAGGGGAAAATCCCTCTCTGTTTTGGATGACTGCCTCAAACCATATTTATCGCATTATACCATGTTACTTGGCACAGAAACCTCACTAGACCAACATTTTTGGAAGTACTGTCAACAGTTGTGGATCAAACTCACAGGACAATGGAATCCACAAGGAATATTAACTGTGGCATATACCCATCTCTCAAATAAATTATTAAAATGTTAGCAGGAATGTGTCACATAACAGAGTGAAACAATGTTCTAACACCTTGCCAGTTAAATAATTAAACTTTATTGGCATCTTCACAGTTAATAGTTTGATATGTGCGCTTTTCAAAGAGCAGGGGCCAACTTTGTTATTGGCGTTATTGTATATAAAATCCTGTTCTATGTTTTATGAGAACATATTAATTAATCTAATTTAATGGTTTCTCTTGTGTCATTGTTGACTGATTTTGTAGTTTGCCAACTGTCCAATTCCCGTTTAACACCTGCCAACACCCATTCATAAACTTTGTAATAATCCCACTGCATTGTTATATTTTTCCAGCATTTTTCATTTGTGTTGATAGAAAAGCTAGATTTTCAAAAAACAAGTTCGCCAGTCCATGAAAAAAAAATGCTCTGAGAGATGTCACTGAATGATTCGGCTGTTGGAGTCATCTTTCCTCACAAATGATATTTTTCATTACTTACACCACAAAATAATTTTATAATATATTTTCTTTTTGTCACTCTTCCTGAAACCATTCAGTTTTTTTCTTCAACACAACTTAAGAAAGAAAATTAGACATATCTTCTTGACTTTTGCTATCAAGGCATCAGAACATAAAGATTATCCTACTCTTTAAAAGACAAAAATGTACTAAAAACCATATTTTCAAAAATAATTTAACCTCAGTTTTACTGCTGAGATATTTTTCATTGTTTCTCAACCTACGGTATGTCAAAGATTCTGAGATAACTCTTACATTAAAAAGACCAGACTGCTAAATGTCAGTAAAGCACAATGTTGGTATGTTTCTGTGATTGTCTGCGATCCCTGCCCTCCGCTGGTTTTCCAATGCAATTTTTTTTTTTTTTTTGTATGTCCTTTAAAGTTAAAGGTCCCTTAAAAGAAATGAAGGAATACTGGTATTAAAAAAATACCCACTCAATGATGCAGAGCAAAGTTGAGGCTAACTTGCCACTATAATCCAACAGATCCCTTAGAGAGGGCACAAATCTCATTTCCTATTTTCCACCTTTATGGCAGGATACCAATACTTAAATCAAATAGTGCTCTCTTGGGCTCAGAAACTCACTACGAGGATAAAAGTGGAAAAACAACATCAGATCAGAGGAGAAAGGGGTCCCATTTCCTTAGAGAATGGTCATTTGGTCATGGCCAATAATCAATGGTCATGGTCATGGCCACCTTCTCCCAGCAGAGAAGCACCTTCAGCGGCAGACTGCTGTCACACAGCGCCTCCACAGAGAGGTTGAGGTCCTCCTTCGTGCCCCGTGCCATCAGGGGGTACAATGACTTTCTCTGGAGGAGCGGGGGGGAGGTGGCGAGGTCAGCACGCGGTTGAATTGATTTAATTTAATTTTATACTGTTTATATTTTAATTTAATACTGTTATATTTTTAATTTTATACTGTTTATATTTTAGTTATAGCTTAGTATATAAATCCTGTTAGTGCTGCATGTGTCTGTTAGTGTAGTGAATGTCTTGTGGAATGTCCTGTGATTGCTTTTGGGGGGTATGGGTATTGACAGAAACTGTTTAACCTCTGACCTTAGTAATAACGTTGTAATAGATCTATCTATCTATCTATCTATCTATCTATCTATCTATCTATCTATCTATCTATCTATCTATCTATCTATCTATCTATCTATCTATCTATCTATCTATCTATTTCCTCTGGCCATCTTCATGATGAAAAAGGAAAATAAGTTATTAATTTTATCTTTTTCTGACGGTTAAGTGATGCAATTTTTCACATTTTTAATTAGAAATGTCAATTAAATGAAACATTGACTTACAAGTACAAACTGACTGGTGATGATAAAACAGGGTTTTGGGAGGTCACAGAGCAACAAAGACAGCAACCCCTGTCTAGTCTAACCCTGTCCAATAGGTTTTTGCATTTATCAGCTATCAGTTTTTTGTACGCATCTTGCCTCGGGATATTTAGATTGTTTTGTGTGAGTGTCAATTGATGGACAGTGATGCACACGTATTGCAAATAATGGTTTGAGCCGCAACTCGTTGGCGTGCAGGGCTGTTAAAATAGGGGAATTGTTGCAAGAAGTAAGATTTACTTCAGTTAATGCAAGGCAATGGTTTTGAGTCTTTTCTGTAATTCTCATTTATTCATTAAGGAGAAATAATTTAATAATTCACAAGCTAAAGGTTATTGAGAAGACACTTACCCCTTGTGTCTTTTAAAGCACACAAAGCCTTGAAAGTAAGAAAAAAAGCAGTTTCATTAAAAAAAAAAGACAGTTGAAGACGTCTGTTCAAACAAGTGTGATTTATTTTTATTTTTTTTTGCATGGGGGTTAACAATATATGGACAACAATCCAAACAACTACTTAGCAGAGTGCAATTATATACTTACTGTTGCTGGTTAATGCGGTGGTGTTGGTGCTGGTGGCGGTGATAGTGGTGAAGGCAGTAGTGGTAGAGGTAGGCAAATGGTGGCCCATGGGCCACATCAAGCCCTTAAGTCTTTTCTTTCTGTCTGATGAATATTATCTAAGATTCCTCATTAGGGGAAGAGACCCAGTCCAACATAAGAGTGAACACCAATGACTATTGCAATGGGAAAATTTGCCAATAAGTCTGACATTATCATTTAATTTCATTTGTGGACACACCTTCAACCTGTCAGACTTCAGGATTTCTAGTGATTTGTAGAATCACTATAAATTGTGCTCCAGTATCTAACCAAATGTGACATAATTTTAGAGTTGCAGATTCTGATCTTTATTTTACTGAATTAATGCCAGAGAAGGTTTTCATGAAACATCATTGAAAGTTGTCTGTGTAGGTTCTCAGTCATCCAGGTCATGGTTATCCAAAAGCTGTTTAAGTCAATCCACTGGACGTTAAGAAAGTTCGAGAAGACGTTTCGTCTCTCATCCAAGAGACTTCTTCAGTTGAAAGTTGCCTGTTGACAGTCTACGTTTAAAATATTTAAGTTTGTTAAGATAAGTTTTTGTGGGTTTTCTCTTAATGATTAGCAGATGATTTCTATAGTACAGTAGTGGGTACAAATGTCCTGATAGTGGTCATAGTGACTTTTGACTACCAGGTGACCCTAATCATTTCGGTGACACCAAGTAGATGTTTTAACTAGTGCTAACTTGGAATGGGTTTGAAGTGATTCCATCGAGGCATTCCTTATTTAACACCATAGTGAATATGTGTGTAAATTGTGACCACATATCACATTTGATTGTATTTAGAATAATGCAACATTTTTGGATGACATCTTGAAGCTTTGTGATGCCCAGACCTTCTGTACTGCTTGTTTGAAGATTTTAATGTTTTCATTTTAGAATAGATTGCTTCATGTAGCCAAATTTCTATATGAAGTCTTAACAGCCATCACATAAATTACATCAGTATGGGCACACATAAATGAAAATTGAAACTGTGTTAAATTGTGTAAGGAGCATACAGCTTTGAGGTGATGATTTGTGTATTTGAGCTTTCCTGTCCATCAAAATGACATATGCATGAATTTGCATGTCCTTACTGACAGAAAATCCACACATTAATTGGAAGAATGGAGGTTAGAATTTATAAAACTTGTTCTTCTCTTATATACAGATATATGTCTCACTTGTGGTGATGTTTTTACATATGCATTCCAAAACAAAGTTGATTTCAAGGTATTAAGTTCCTATCAGACAAGAAAACACACATTTTCTGCTTTATTTCCTCATTATTCATCTCTGATATTAAGGCTGAAAATCACATTAGAGGAGAGAATCATTAATAATTTCCCCTTTTCCTCACTGCTTTTTACTAGATTTACTTTTATCTAAAGGGCAATTTAATCGGAGGAGAAGCTACTTTTAATCCCCAGTGCCCCTCCTCTTTTGTCCCTCTTTTTCTTTGTCTGCTTTGTTATTACACAGTGATGCTTTATTCCAGTTGTACTTTGAATAAATACAAAAAAAAGTTCTGGAAAGTGAGTTTGTGAGTCTGCTCGCCTGCCAGACTGCTCCTGACACGACATAAAATTAATAAAACAAATGTGGTTTCCTGAGATACTGCACTTAAAAGGAGGTAAGAGGACAGAAGCAAAATCCTTTTCCTCTGCCTCAATGGCTTTGCCGGAGTCCTTTTTTCTTTCTCTTTGGAGTATGTGTGATTTAGCGTGCGCTTTAGCATGTGTGAGGACGTGTGTTTGATTGCCTCACCTTTAGAGTTTAAATCCTGCAAATCCTTCTCTGTTGGATGGTGGCCTGGCCACTTCCAAAATATGCAGAAGTAATGCCAAGAATACAAAAAAAGTCATCATTCCTCAGATTATTTTACTTGAATGCAAAATGTAGCCTACTGCTAGATTTTTTTTCCTGCCAATCTAACCACACAACTGCATCTCTCTGCAGACATGCTTTGTGTGGACAAACAAGCTGACCTTTCATGTTTCCTCATTAAAGAGCCTCAGCATTCGAAACATGCATCACTGGGTGATTAGGAAGCTACCACATACTGAAGCTACCTCATACCTCAACCTTGTACTGTCCAATCAGCTCATCTATCTATGTTGATTGAAGCATTTGAGATTTGGAAAAAGGTTCATTTTGTATTTAAGTATTTATTTACAGACACAAAATGACCAATGATCATGGATGGAAGCTGAAAATGGTCAGTCACAACAAGAGGGTGACATCAATGCCTAGTATTCTGAAATAAAGTGTTCTATCTTCAAGCTGTTTCAATATTTCTTGAGATTGACGATAATAATGCAACATAAATATCATATTAAGTGTTTCTAACTGGTGAACATGCTTGTTATATTGTTTTCATTCCCATTCCCTGTCTATCCTATCATATGACTCATGTATATTTGCATATGGAGTGGTGAGGAGCCACCGCTACTGTATTTGTAGTTGTGCTTGTAGTATACTTTTTTCAATGTGTTGACTGAAAAGCCCCCCATTTCACCACTTTGTATTGATCTGTTAACTATACCCCTTAGGTGCAAACATGAATCAATGCTACAGTGTTGCAGCAAACAAGACACAACGGCTCTAAATTAATTACCCTAAATAATAAGCTATATCCCAGGTAAAACAAAGAAAGGGAGACGTGGTTCAACGTCAAAAGGTATATTAGGTCCAGGAAAGTTCTTCAGTTCCTAATAGATTTTTTTGACATGTACAGATCTAGAATTATTTGCTAAAATACCGTAGGAGAGTGTGTGTGTGGGTTTGAGAGAATATACAATTTCTACTGAATCTATATTGTATTTATCACTGTATAAGAGAAGAAGAAAAGTTCACATTTATTATCCCTACAGAGAAATTATCTTTTACACTCAGCTTTATACAGTACATGCAAAAATAAATAGTTGTGTACGGGCCCCTGAAACAAACACAACACACTAGGGGCCTGTAGGCATGCAATTAGTACAACAACAGCAAACAGTATAGGGTGAGGCAGAGGGATGGGTTGCGACTTTGTAGTGCGCCCCAAATGAGAAGCTTGTAAAAGGGACAGCGCCTTGCTCAGGGGCGCCTCAGTTGTGGCTGGGAGGTGAGCAGACACTTCCCACTCTTAGCTCACATGCCAAGGATGGGCTCCTGCTCTACCGCTGAGCCACTGCCGCCCCAAGATCTGTCATGTATGCTTTCAGGATAATGTTCTTTATGATGGAAGAAGAAAAAATCAGGTGAAGCACAAGAACACATATATATCTCGAATATTGTCTCAGACAGTAGACGTGGTCAATCTCAATTTAAACATGAGCATCCTGTAATAAACACATCAGTCTCGTGCAGAAGCAGCTTCTTTGAAGGTGCTAGTGAGGTCACAGGATAAATATCTGGTCATACACAGGAGATTGAAAGAAGTATCCTATC
The DNA here is from genome assembly GCF_040054535.1 of Antennarius striatus. Classification (NCBI taxonomy): domain Eukaryota; kingdom Metazoa; phylum Chordata; class Actinopteri; order Lophiiformes; family Antennariidae; genus Antennarius; species Antennarius striatus. The sequence goes on along the minus strand of NC_090789.1, from coordinate 7,910,955 downwards.
ACTGTGCCTCGCACTTTCATGTACCGTATATAAAACAGCTTCATAATCTGGTGGCAATATAATCATGAGCAAGGAGGCTGTATCTCTTCATATACAAGGGTTTCATTGAAAAAACTGACTTTTGAAGTAAGAAATAAAAGCCCACGTTTTCCAGTTTAAATACTGATGTTGTTAAATATCATTAAAATTCTGAGGGAAATGTCTATTAGCATATAACAATCTGTAATCCTTTCCATTTCTCTCACTCAAGATCTCCAACTTGAAGCAGCAAACCTTCTGAATTTTCAAAACAGAAGAAATATTCAGTTACTTTGTACTCAAAACATTTTATTTCTATTCCTTTAGAATGTGTTTCCCCCATTGTCCTGTTCTATTAGTCTTACTTGTGAAGAGGCTTTTAAGTCAGTACCATCCTAATCTACGCAAGCAATCAGTCCAATGAATGATGAACATCTTTGTGGTCTTGATAAGCTGTGTTGTTATTGGGTATATGGGTTTATTTGACATTGAGGAAAATTTGTCTAAGTCTAAGTCATGTATTTAAAAATTGAACTGAATAAGGCAAAAAAAAGAAAAATTACAAAGGTAGCTGCTTTCACCTGATTTTAAAAAAAAAATGTTACCATTATTCACGAAAAACGGGCATCTGATCTATATATTGTAAATACAACAGGCTGGAATGAGAGGAGACTTTCAGTGGTTGACAATCTGTAGCTGAAAATCTGTAAAATGTGTCTGTCCTTCAGTGAAGGTGCTGGTTAAAAGTCACTCAAATGAGCTCTACTGAGAACAGGCTATTTCTGTTCCTAAACCAATAAATGCTAATGGTAGAGATGCTGTTGTCCATTCATGCCAGTTTGACCCAAAATTTGATTCAGAAGGAGAGTCCACACAGACTCGAAGACACACAGACTGCGCGGCTACAGTACGGGAGAGCATTTTAGAACCCCTAGTCGTTAAGGAGACTGTTGTGTACCCAAGTTGCAGGAGACAGGCGAATCAATGTACAGAAAGTTTATTATAAAAACAAGCAAGAACACAAAAGCTGCAGGTAACAAGTGATGGGCAGATGAAGTCCAATGAAGCTTTGAAGCTTTAAATCCCAATCGATTCAAGCTGGTTCGAAGTTTCATGAGTCTTAATTTGCTCTAGTACATCTACTTGTTAGTAAAATATTAGTTGCCATGAGTTTGAAGTGTGCGGCATTTCGCAGAAAGCCTGTGAATGAAACTGTCAGCAAAATAAAGAAGTATGCAAATTATGTATATTTTAATGATTGTAATTATAAATGCCCTAATCTGTTCCAAGCCCCCCAAATTTCAGACATAAATGTTTTATAAAGCATAAAAATGCACCAAAACATAACAAATACAAATAACAAATACATGTAACAAATACATGTTACAATTAGATTATTACACAATAAATAAGAGTTGTGCATAATGTAAAAAACAAAGAATAAAGAATAAAAATGATGGTCATTTACCTTTTATCTGCTGTCCTCATTGTTTTTTACCCTCTTTGGTTCATGTACCCTTGCCTCACCAAGCCAAACAACAGAGTGAATTCCAGTCCTCCTTTCGAACTTATCCAACCACCGACGCAATGCCTTAAACTCTTTAAACTTCCTTTTGTTTTAATAACGTGGCGATTGTAGATACATTACAGCCATATTCTTTGGCGAGATCAACCAAATGCATCCCTTTGTCATGCTTTTCTATTATCTCTTGCTTTGTTTGTATGGACAAAAAAAAACTATTTCCTTTGTCTTTTCTTTTCTTTTCTCCATCACTTTCTTGGGGTCCATATCGAATAAGCAAAAAGTTAATATATTTGCATATAACTATCAGGACACCTCAAGGGTCGAGGGCCGAATGACGAGGATACTGCGTATACACCTATCTAGCTACACACAGAGGTCCCTTTTGGCCAATGGGATGCCAGGATGCTAGGTAATAGCCAATGACAGAGCAGCTATAAGAATGTTGCGTTCAGGAAACTTTGGAAGCTGCGAGTAGCAGCCCATTCTGTATGTAAGACTATTTCGTATGTAGAGACATTCGTAAGTAGGGGTACCACTGTAATTATATATATATATATATATATACATATATATATATATATATACATATATATATATATTAAAAAAAAAATGTCCCTCTCACCCTTGTGGGGTGGTATCTGTGTGTCATCCTCAAGCTCGGGTCCTCTACCAGAGGCCTGGGAGTCTGAGGGTTCTGCGCAGTATCTTAGCTGTTCCTAGGACTGCGGTCTTCTGGACTGAGGCTTCAGATGTTGTTCCAGGAATCTGCTGGAGCCACTCTTCCAGTTTGGGGGTCACTGCCCCAAGTGCTCCTACTACCACGGGGACCACTTTAACCTTAACCTTCCACATCTGTTCCAGCTGTTCTTTCAACCCTTGATATTTCTCAATCTTTTCGTGTTCCTTCTTCCTGATGTTGGCATCAGCTGGAATCGCCACATCTATCACCACTGCTCTCTTCTGCTCTTTGTCCATCACCACAATGTCTGGTTTGTTAGCCAGTAGCTGTTTGTCGGTCTGGAAGCTGAAGTCCCACAGGATCTTAGCCTTGCTGTTCTCAACCACCTTCGGTGGTATGTCCCATTGGGATTTGGGTACTTCTAGTCCATACCGGGTACAGATGTTCCTGTACACTATCACAGCTACTTGGTTGTGCCTTTCCATGTATGCTGAGCTGGCGAGCATCTTACACCCTGCTACCACATGCTGGACTGACTCTGGGGCTTCTTTACATAGCCTGCACCTTGGGTCAGATCTACTGTGGTAGATATTGGCCTCTATTGCCCTTGTACTTAGGGCCTGTTCTTGTGCTGCCATGATCAGTGCCTCTGTGCTGTCTGTCAGTCCAGCTTTATTCAGCCATTGGTAGGTCTTCTTGATATCAGCCACTTCCTCTATCTGACGGTGGTACATGCCGTGTAGGGGCTTGTCCCTCCTCCTCTTCCTCCTCAGGTTTCTGCTGTCTAAGGCATTCACTGAGCAGTTCATCTGTTGGGGCCATCTTCCTGATGTACTCTTGGATTTTTGATGTCTCATCCTGGACAGTGGCCCTGATGCTCACTAGTCCTCGGCCTCCCTCTTTCCGCTTAGTGTACAGCCTCAGGATGCTGGACTTGGGGTGAAACCCTCCATGCATGGTGAGGAGCTTTCTAGTCTTGATATCTGTGGCTTCTATCTCCTCCTTTGGCCAGCTTATGATCCCAGCGGGGTATCTGATGACCGGCAGTGCATACATGTTGATGGCTCGGACCTTGTTCTTGCCATTCAGCTGACTTCTCAGGACTTGCCTTACTCTCTGGAGGTATTTGGCTGTGGATGACTTCCTTGCGGCCTCCTCATGGTTGCCATTAGCCTGTGGGATTCCAAGGTATTTGTAGCTGTCCTTGATGTCTTCTATCCTGCCCCCTGGTAGGTTGACCCCTTCAGTTCTGATCATCTTGCCTCTTCTTGATACCATCCGGCCACATTTGTCTAATCCGAATGACATCCCTATGTCGTCGCTGTAGATCCTGGTGGTGTGGATCAGCGAGTCAATTTCTCGCTCATTCCTGGCATACAGCTTGATGTCATCCATGTAGAGGAGATGGCTGATTGTTGGAATTGGTATCCGTAGCCACTCTTTGTGATGATGTGACTGAGGGGGTTCAGGCCTATGCAGAACAGCAGTGGTGATAGTGCATCCCCTTGGTATATGCCGCACTTGATGTTAACTTGGGCAACTCCGTATTTTCCGCCCTTGTCCATGTGTGTCTTGTTCCAGTAGCCCATTTCTCATCAGATTGCCCTCGTTCCCTAGCATCTGACGCGGACCTTGTTAACCCGGGCGACGTCCGAGCCGGTATGACTCTGTCATTATTGTGTTCACTCATGTTTGTAGTGCCCGCCATGTCTGGGGATCGAAGCCACGCCCACGCCCTCCTGCATTCCAGACCACGCCCTCCTGCATTCCAGACCACGCCCCTTTCTGCATTTCACGTTGACTGGATAGTGTTTGTCCCGACCGGGATTCGAACCCACAACCTCCTGCATTCAAGTCAGTTGACTTAACCACTGTACTATCCAGCTGCTGGATAGTACATATATTTACATTATTTCATACATAAGGTGCACTGGATTATAAAGTGCACTGGGTTATAGGGCGTACTGGATTATAAAACGCATCTGAGAACTCATCTTCAATGAATGGTCTATTTTAAAACTTTTTTCATTAATAAGGCACATTGGATTATAAGAAATTGAGAAAATTAAAGGCTTTTAGGTGTGGAAAATACTATATATATTTTTACATTAATGTCACCTTCTTCAAAGAACAAAACCAAGACAGTGCATGAACTCACATGAAATGACCTACCTGCAAATCAGTGTGACTTCTACTGTTGTTATTGAGAACAGTTCAGATATGCGTGGCTTCACCTTGGCAAGTGCTACTCTTATGTCATTTTCACAGCAAAGTCTGTTTCTTTTGTTTTCCATGCAGCTTAAGGAAATCAGTCAGTCAACTTCAGATTACCACCGCTATATCCGCCGCAGCGGGTCACAGGGAGCCGGAGCCTATCTCGGCAGCATAGGGCGTGAGGCGGGGGACACTCCAGGCACGACACCAGTGCACCGCGGAGCCACACACAAAGACATTCCTACGGGCAATTTGGAATGGCCAATCAACCTGAAGCGCATGCTTTTGGAGGTGGGAGGAAGCCGGAGAACCCGGAGAGAACCCACGCAGACACGGGGAACGCATGCGAACTCCCCACAGAGCGGGACTCGAACCCGAGTCCGCTGTGTTGTGAAGCGGCAGCGCTAACCACTGCGCCACCATGCCGCCCGCTTAAGGAAGTGTTCCTTTATTTTTCCCAGTGCGAGACTAGAGTTGCTCAACTTGACATTGCAAATCATGCAGAACGCTGACTCCCATCACGTTCTGTTATACAGTACATGTAAATTCATGTTGTACATATTCGTCCGACCACTTTCTTTTTTTGCTCAACATAGTTACTATGAATTAAAATATTAAGAAAGCAGTCAGATGACATACCATCATGACAGGCATAAATCGACTACTGAGTGCACAAAATCACATGTAGCACAGGTAGGCTAATCGATGTAGCGTCACATGATCTCCTGCAGCCAGTGATGGCTAAGGGGGGCGTGTCATCACGAATTAACACAATTTGTCAAACGTACACAGTGATTCGTGTATGTTTGGGAAAAACACCCGACACATCGTATTGAGACAAAACATCCTGTTGGGTGTTTTGTCTTGACCTCCGTCTCCGCCGAACCTCTGAAACCTACTCACCGAACCCACTGCCACCCACCCACTGTCTAGAGACAGTGTCACTGAGAAAAAGACAAGAGACAGAGCTGGAGGTAGCAGATATGAAGATGCTGAGGTTCTCTTTGGCAGTGACCAGGATGGATAGGATCAGGAATGAGTACATCAGAGGGAAAGCATATGTTAGAGGTTTTGGAGGTGAAGTCAGAGAGGCCAGACTGAGATGGTTTGGACATGTCCAGAGGAGAGATAGTGAATATATTGGTAGAAGGATGAGTAGTTTTGAACTGCCAGGCAGGAGGCCTAGAGGAAGAGCTAAGAGGAGGTTCATGGATGTAGTGAAAGAGGACACAAAGGTAGTTGGTGTGAGAGAAGAGAATGCAGAAGACAGGGCTAGATGGAGCAATTGATTCGCTGTGGCGACCCCCTGAAGGCAAAAGCCGAAAGGAAAAGAAGAAGAAAATGTAGTAATTTACCATCTCTCTTCCTTTACCTGCATGCTATTTTTGGCATCAAGAGAGGCTCCTGAGCCCTCCAATTGAGGCAAAACCAACAATGCAATCCCCATGGAGGAGGACACATCTCTCTAAGCATTTATCCAGGCATTGCAAGAGGCTGAGCAACACAAATACTCTCAAAACACAAAATCCTGGTAACAAATTCTTCCATGTGACCTGATTCCACAGCATGAAATGCCTGTTAAAATTTATCATTTTCATCCTTGGATCTTGAGCCCATCTGATTATGGTTATGTGATTCTACATATAATAAATTAATTTATCCAATTTAATAATTACACAGATAAATATGAGTTAATTTCTCAGGTGGTCATGGAAAAGTGATTGGCTTGGATACATGCCACACATTAACGTGTCTCACACTGTGCATGTCTGCTTGATGTATGTACATGATTGAATGCATGGGTTGTTGCTCAGGGAATTCATGAGAATGAGCTCCCACTTCTGTTTTTCTCACCCTACTAAAATGCAGCAACAGAGAGGGCTGATTTAAATGGATAACTAACATGCTTAGTGCACAGGGACAGGATGCATTGGTTTACCAAGAAGGTACAACAAGAGAGGAGAGCTACTGCAAAGCTGAGACAGCCAGGGACAAGTTAATATAGTAAATTCTGACTTTATGTAAAACTTGCTGATTGGTATTAGTGGGAGGGAGTGGAAATTGTCCAACAGAGCAAACGTGAAACCCACTAATCAATCGCTGTTTTGTTTTTGCCGTGGGTGTAATGATCCAGTGTAGATTGTTTTAGTCACACTTTGTATCTTGTGATGGGCTCTGAAGTTGGAATAAGCCCTCAAGAGGCATAACAAAGAAAGAAGTGGCAAAGAAATGAAACATAAAATAAATAAGTGAATAAATAAAACTGTTGAAAAGATGAAATGCTGAAGATTGAAAAATTTTGGAATTGGGAAGTTAAAAATTTTTGAGATGGGAAGGTGCAGGGGAAGTGTGGTACACACACACACACACGCACACACACACACACACACACACACGCACACACACACACACACACACACACACACACACACGCACACGCACACATATACACACAGAAGCCCAGTCAGTGAGCAGTAGGGATGTGGAGTGTAAGCAGGTGTCTTATGGGAGAGTGAACCATTAGCAGATCATTTTCCACTCAGCTACAGCAGGCCCTCCTCTATCATACCTCTGCTACCAGCACTGTCTCCAAGGGTTAGTGAGAAAGAGAGAATGAAAAAAAAAAAAAAAGTGAGATAGAAAGATATTTTTTAATTAAAAAAAAGAACACTTATTTACAAATATCAAATTTATAGATTGAACTCACTCACACTACCAAATACAAATGTATCCATGCAAAACATAAAAAAAAGATAAAATAATAAATTAATCAAATGTACGTTGATTGAACCAAACACAAGCTTCTCACTGAATGCAAAACATATTACATATTTCACACACCAATAGTTCACAAAAGTTTCCACATCATTCATTGTTCTCTAATATTTGACACGTGATTCTAGTTTGAGCCATTGTTTGCAAAATTACTTATACATCAGTCTGACAAGTCTTCAACTTGTATTTTCCTCCTTATATCTATCGCCATCTTTATTTTGCCCAGAAGCAAATTTAAAATCTGCTACTTCTTCTTTTAAAGTGTTTTTTTCTGCATTTAAAACCCATAATGAAGGCTTCTTCATACAATTATTTCCAAACAAGAGAAAGATTCTCTTTTCTGACCCTTTGTCTGGTTCATATTTCCCATCATTCAGACTTGTTCCTTTTTCACTCTCAGAGCTCAGTCGTTTATTTGTTTTTTTCTTTAGCATTTTTTTTTCACTTTGCAACTTTTTGTTTCTGTGTTCTTTCTTATAGAAGCTATTTTTAGTAAGTCTTCCTCCATCATTATATGCTTCTCGTCTTCGTCCACCAGACTCCTCTACCCCGGCAGCAGTCTCTGTGGTCTTCTCAGCCTCCATCAATACAACTATTGTCTATATTTTGTGTTTTGTGTGTCCGCCACGTGTTTCTCCTTCATTTCATCTGTATCTTGTGTGTTTTTCTGTGGCCTCGGGCTGGTGGCCAGTGATTTTTCAGCAGTGGAATGAGTTGGAACACCTCTATGAATATTGTTAAACCGGAATACAACCACGAGCCCGCAGCAGTAGCTGGTGGCTGTTTTTTTCCCTTCTTCTGTGGAAGGAGAAGCGGATGAAATGTTCCTCCTTTCTGCACCTGTAGTGCTTCATGCCCTCTTTAGTAATGTGGACTGTGTAATCAAAATTGTCCACTTTGAAAACCAGTGTGATATTCAGTTCTTTATTGGTCTTTGTGGGGGACCATCTGCAGGTGGGGACTCGTGCAGCCAAGCGGGATCACTTTAAATGGAGTTATGAGTTGACCATGTCAGGCCAACTCCTCATCCGGGACTCGTTGCTGATTAACTGTGGGGCATTGGGGATGATGACTTTTTAAACTGGTTTGCAAGGGTGATGGGATGAAGGTGCTTGAGTCACCACACTGCTCCCAACCACCTAGTTCACCTTCTCAAAGCTATCCAGACAAATCACCACCATGGTATTCATTCCAGAGGCAAATTTTATGAAACCATACCCGACCTTCTCTTCCAACGCCACACTATATTCTTCCACCAAGCAGCTGATTTTTTTAACCCCTCAAATTCATTATCTTCCTGTGAAAGCATTTCTGGAAAGCAATGCCAATTGTGGAAATTAATACCCATATTTTCTCCATGGACTCTCACAGGAGCCTATAATGAAGCAAAAATAGCAAACCAAACACCTAATGAAAGTTAGACAGAATTCTCTGTGCCTTTCTCTACCTATCCAGCAAACACTGCTGAAAAATATTCCAATCATTTGTTTTTGTGGAGTGGGACAGTCGCTAACACCTCCCATGACCCGCAACCCCTCTGCACCTCTTCAGAGCTGCTCCAGCATGGGGCAGAGTGATGGCCTGGCTGGCAATAGCCCACTGTCATCAGAGATAAGGATGCCTCTCTACAGCCAAAGCCCAGGGACAAAGGGAGGAGAGGCTGTGGAGATGGAAGGTCAAACAGGAGTGGGCACGTGGACAAGAGGTGAGAAGGGCAAGAGTAGGGAAATAAAGTAGCGGGGCAGATGGGTGAAGCGAAGTCAAGGAAAACCTAAATTTTACATCCTATATTACCCAGCCCTCAGCTACTAAATGCGACTTGTACATCTAGGTATATCCAATGGACTGCTTTACTGTGACATAAAGACAGCCTGCAGAACAGTGGCAAGCTATAAATAACCGTGGTAAACAACGCACATGAACAGGCTAGGAAACGGATGGAATAACACACATGTAGCATGTATATAAGCATTCATGCTCACAGCCTCACACACTCAAGTCAAACTATTTTAAATATTACAAGAGGGGATGCAATGCTTCAAAAACATATAAAGATAAGTGAATTTAAGTAATGAAAAAGAGGCCTACATGTGTAATAAAATGCATATACAAAAGCATAATAAAACAAAATATATTTTTAAAAAAGTAAGCTGTGCAATTAATTGTGTAACATTTCAGGTGCCAAGCATTTTGCAATGAGCTGTTAAGTAGTTATAATTGATTTAGCTGTTATTTTAGTGACTTTAGAGCAGGGGTGCTCAAGTCGGATGTTCTTGGACTTCGCAAAGGTAGTTCTGCAAGTTTTTAAGTGTAGTTCTCATAGATTGCAACGGCAGTTCGAGTGGATCGCATGACATTAAAACGTAGATAAGTAGATGTCTTGATTATAGGTCAACGCACAGACAGCGCTAAGGACAGCAACACTAACAAGCTAGCAAACGATTGGATAGATTGCACAACATGAAAACAGACATCAACCCATCAGCCATCCCATTACTGGACTGACATACAGAACATCTGTAGGAGCCATCCATGAGAGTTCAAATCAATATTCATTTGCTCAACAGGTCATTCCTTGGAGCTAAACTATTCCCAAATTATGCTTTAGCAAACAGCTACATAAGTTGGTTGAGTTGATTTTTTTTTGTTTTCTGCCATTTGTTATCTAAGTGGGTGGAGCAATTGGCTCAGAAGTACTGCCTTAGTGTTGCATTAAGACAGTCTAATTCAACTACCAATACAGGTACATAATTACCACTCACTACTATGAACAAAAGACTAGGGTGAAATGGATAGTTTACTTTTCAATAAAAAGTTTAGGGATAATTTGATTTATATTTGTACCTGTTTGATCATCTTTATGAAAAGTAAATGAAGTGTATGCAATATTTTCGTCATTAAATTAGTTAAAGAGACAGTAAAGTTCGAATGAACCTGGTCAGTATTTGAAGTACATAAGTAAAAAAAAGGCTTGGTGGGATTTTTATTTTTTATTTGCAACAGGGACTTAGAAAAATGAAATTTATCGTAAGTTATGGAGCGCGCCATGACAGCGCAAGTCACGCAACCGTAGACCACGGGGTGAATACATATCAATGCAGATAAAGCTAGCGACAAAGTAGAGAGCCGGCATTTTCGTAATAATTTATCCGAATATCGCCAAGAATTATGTTGTCCTCGGAAACTGAAGACCAGTTCCCAGTGAACCCACCTGGAGGTGTAATTATTCCATATAATTACCACCCGATTTACAAGGAGGATGAGAGTTTAGACATCTAGTGACTCATCCCAGATGTCTTCATCTGAATCACATTCTGACAGAGATATCCAACTAGTTATAATGTTCCGTTTTGGCTTACTGTGTGTATGGAAAAGTTAATTGTGCTACCGATGCTGACGCGCTAGACTGTCAATGGGATTTTTCATGTTATGTCAGCATTGAGCTAGCCGCCATTCGTTACTGTTGGGCTGTGTGTAATTAATAACAGCTGTAATATATATTAATATGCCTTGTATTTACAAATGTATAAGCATCAGGACCTGACATGCTGTTTTTGTATGTTATTTCAGTGTCACAGATCTTCTCAGTAAAATGACCTGTCTATCACTTTTGATATTGTTTACTTTTCGTGAGTGCCATAATCGCTCGATAATCTGGTCATAATAACATTTGTACAATACCTCCAGTAGCTCCAGATAATAATTAATTATCCACTAAACCTTGGGAATTCAGAAAAAATACAATGGGTTGTCCGAAAATGATCTTACCTTCAAATCTCTGGAAATCATCGAAGGTAAAGTGCTCATGACAGATCCTTGGATCCCTTTATTGACCCGGTTTATCCGTGCTCTCCATCTCCTTCCTAGTTTTCCAGAAGGTACTATAAAGAAGGATAGGTCCTTGTCTTTGTTTTTTCTTGCTGTTGTGTTTACACAACCGTTCACCTCGCAGGTAACCATGATATTTATTGAGTTAATCGTGCCGTTGATCACATTATCTTCTATGGCTACCAAGCTAAGTTTGTCGCCAATGACATATGACGCCCACATGACCACTGGATGCGGAAGCCGCTGCAGCGCAAATTTGAAGGTTTTCTGACCAAAGGGATGATGCTACAAATTTATTTTTTCTTCTATTTTTCATAATGATGAATAACATATATGTCACTTAAAATTAACTTTACTGTCACTTTAAAGGCTAAATAATGGCTATGTTTGTTGATGCATATGCATACGTTTTAATTATTCACAAAGGGAACATGAAGTTAAATGACTGAAAGTCAGTACCTGATATTAGTATAAATAGTGATTACAAAAGATAAAGAAAAGCCACTTTGTACGTCCACAACACATGTAGCATACTTCCAAGCCCCAACCGGGATTCCTGCAAGTGAAAAGAGCTGGCCATTCTTCCATGACCAGGACAGAATCCACATTGTTCCACCTCAGTCTGGGGTTCAATAACTGGCCGGACCTTCCCTTCCAGCACATTGGAGAAAACTTTCCCAGGGAGGCTGAAGAGTGTGATGCCCCTGTAGTTAGCACTCACCCACTGGTACCCCTTTTTAAAGAGAGGAACAACCACCCCAGTCTCCCACTCTTTCGGTACTGTCCCAGACTTCAATGCAATATTAAAGAGGCATGTCATACTCGATCGCCACTCAACACCCAGGGCCTTTCAACATTTCAGGGAGAATCTTATCAACACCCGGGTCTTTGCCACCGTGAAGTTGCTTAACCACCTCGGTGACTTTGTCCAGAGAGATTGATTTGAGTCCCCCATCCTCCTCCTCCAGCTCTACCTCTGAAACAGAGGATGGGTCAGTTCAGGTAGTTAGATTTAGGAGTTCCTCAAACTGTTCCTTCCACCGACCAACAACCTCCTCAGTTCAGGTCAACAGTGTTCCATCCTTGCTGTGCAAAGCTTGGATGGTCCACCGTTTCCCCCTCCTGAGGTGTGGGACAGTCTTCCAGAACAACTTTGGTGCTGTCCAAAGGCCCTTCTCCATGGTCTCTCCGAACCTCCCCCACACCCTCTCTTTTGCCTCAATCACAACCCAGGCTGTAGCCCTTCTGGCCCATCGGTACCCTGCAGCTACCTCAGGAGTCTCCAGGGACAACATGCTGCTGAAAACCTCCTCTTTCAGTCAGAGGGCTTCCCTGACCACTGGAGTCCACCACGGTGTTTGAGGGTTACTGCCCCTCGAGGCATCCAAGACCTTGAGACCACAGCTCTCAGCTGCAGCTCCAGCAATGGAAGCTCTGGACATTGACCTTTCAGGTTTGATGTCTCCAGCCTCCACAGGGATGCATTAGAAGCTCTTTCGGAGGTGGGAGTTGAAAACCTCTCGGTGAGTCTTCCTTCAGACGTTCCCAGCTCACCTGCAATACTCAGTTTCCCTCTCCAACAGATCCAACTCATCACCAGGTGGTTATCGGTTGGCAGCTCTGCCCTCTTTTCACCCAGGTGTAGAAAACACATAGTCTAAGGTCAGATGATATGATCACAAGATCAATCATTGACCTCCGACCCAGGATGCTTTGATACCAGGTACACTCATGAACATCCTTGTGTTCGAACATGGTGTTAGTTATGGACAATCCATGACTGCCTCAGAAGCTCAAAAACATAACTCTGTTTGTTACTCTTATTTATCATACAAACCAGGCTGGTTTTCTGGGCCTTAGGTGCCTTGACAAGTTCAACAGAAGTAATGAATTTATCAATGGTGATATTTTTTTCCCTTTTCCGGGAAAGGCTCAGCCAATTTCAGCGCCACACCATCTCCCAGTCACTGTCCTGTCCTCCGTGTCTCATCTATGCCCAGATACGGTGCAGCAGTTAGCACGTACTTAGTATCAACATCAACAAATTTATCAGCAGCACCTTGCTTTTGTTGGGTAGAGCTGCTCATCAACGTTTATATGAGCACCTGGGTTGTAGCAACTGAAACAGTTCTTGATGAATCTCCCAAACTTCAGACACCGGGGAAAATTGGTTATCCTGCAGACATGTGGATCTGGTCTCCTTTTGGTAAAAATGCAGGAATCATAAGATTTCCTGGAATTTGTTGTGGGACATGGTTTTGAAAAATTAGCAGATGGGATGTCAGCAAATGTGAAATTTGATGTTTCCAGTTGAATTTTTTGCCACGGAGCATTTCTGAAATTATTTCTCAATCATTCTCAGAGCTAGATGAAGTTTGTTCTAAACATCAAGAAACATCAGTCTCTGAACATGCTCTTCTGTCGGATTCTTCCTCATCAAGGCTCTGACATACACTTCCCGGCCAAAAAAAAAGTCACCGTTTAGGTTTCAATAAGCAAATTGTGGTGTTATGTTCAGGGGTTGCTTCGGCTGGTCAAGTCTAGGCTCAGCAATATTATTCAGCAAAAAAGCTGAGTCAGCTGAGTATCTGAAATTACTGAATGACCAGCCAATCCCATAAATGGATTTTTTCTCCCGGATGGCATGACCATATTCCAGGACAACAATGCCAAAATTTATCGGACTCTAATTGTGAAAGAGTGATCCAGGGAGTGTGAGGAATCATTTTGACACATCAGTTGGCCCCCACAGCCCTGAGCCTAACCCCATTCAAGTCTATGGGATGTGCTGGAGAAGACCTTGCAGAGTGGTTTGACTCATATCATCAATACAAGAACTTGGACAAAAATGAATGCAATTCTGGACAGAAATAAATGCTGTGACGTTGTACAAGGTTGTCGAATCAATGCTGCGACAAATGCGCACTGCAATCAAAGCTACAGGCAGTCCCACGAAATATTAGATTGTGTGACTTTTTTTTGGACGGGTAGTGTATGACTAAAATCTCCAAAACATTTGTTTTCTTTCTACATGCCATTTTTGTTTCTATTTGGTTTAAATTGAAGCTTTAACCAAGTTTTAACTTCACAGAGCACAAAAAAGAAACAGATAATAGATCAAGAGAAAGAGCAGGAAAATGTAGCAAATAGTGAAATATGACACCCCCTGTAAAAAGCATTAAATTAAAAATAAAAGCAGAGTCAATGACCATTCAAGGTAGTAATACTCTGATATCTACTGTGTTTTGAAAGCTTCATGATCAAACAGTGTTTGAGTAAGATATACACGCATTTACGAAAAGTCAGGGTCCTATTGTTACATAGGTTTTTTTTAAAAAAACAAGTAATGACGAGGCAACTTTCAAACATTTAAAAATGGCTGCCTTGGTAGTTCCAGTTTAAAGGATCAAATACAATGTGCTGTATTGAATTTGATTTGATTGTAATACTTTGGCATTGATACATGCACCAGAGAGAAATGAAGAGCCTAAGTAAGAGATAGAGAAGGTTGTCATCATATTTCAAATGAATAAAAGCTGCAAAGTGGATGCTGAAATGGATTCAGAGTAGTGTCTAGAACATTAAATACATATCAGCATGTAGGCGACGAGTTGGTCTCCCATAAGAAATGTCTTCATTGTGTCCATTGATATTTTTTTCATTTCTTATAAGTTTTAAGACTACAGTAAGCTATAAAAATGATGCAGAGTACTGACAAAAGGCTTCAGTCTGTATCAGCATAAGTCTTTATAGGATAAATGAGCCTTTACGGTGCTCATAAATTGGTTTGTGTAGTCAGAATCTTGAACATACACACAATTGTTTGCGATGGAGAGAATGTCATAGTGAGAGAAGAGACCTCTAAGTGACCTACGCTAAAAGCAGATTTACTGGATATAAACACTGAAGAAATATATGTTATCCAGTGTGTATTGTGTTGGACTTTGGGAAAAAAATGGGTAAAACAAGAAGTCTATACAATACTGTAATTTTAAAGTGGTTCCAAAAAACAAAAGCCTGTCTGTGAGAGTATCGATCTCTTATCTTACTGATGAGCCAACTATCAATGAAGGTAAATGATCAGAGATAAAAACAGCACTGGAATATGTCACATATAAAACAGTATAGGCTCTGCGATGCATGGGTAGCATGTCTAAGTTGTCTCCCTGCCTCTTGCACGTAAGTGAAAGAAGTGTCTCAGAAAATGAATAACTGAAAAACAATATATCTTTAACGTTAAAACATGCACCAAAGGAGAATATATGATTTTATTGATGAAGCAATATAAAAAAAATCATGAAAATCAGAGAAAAATATAGTTCTTAATCACATAAATCCCTAAGGCAATGAAAACATTGAAGAGACACTGATCACATTAGATTACAGCTGATGCAAACCAGAATAAATCCGTCCATGATGCATTATGTTTGGTGTAGTCTGACAGCTGCCTGCGACTCAGGTCAGCCAATCAGAAGTTTTCTTCTTTGAAAAAGATGCTATTCTGAGTTTTCCAGTTTAGTGAAATTTCCCTCCCAGCACTGACTTGTGCCTAAGGCCTTTCTTGGAGCTTGTTGTAACTATAGTAGGCTGTTTCCACTGCAGTGAAAGATGCATAGGGCATTGCAGCACCACCTTGATTTCAGCATATAATTAATGACTAGCAAGAAGTCACACCTGTGATTTTCTTTACATGATTTGAAATGTCTGGGGATTAAACAGATCTGACACTACATTATAAATCTGAGGAAGAAAAGAATGCCTAGAATAAAGAAGTTAAGTCTGCCGATGAATGACTTCTGCTGGAGCAGGTGCTGGATGCCAAGTAGGGTCAGTGCTGCCAAAGATGACCTGACAGACAGAGGAACTGTCCATTGAGGGAATGCAGAAATAAAAGCTTCAGCCGGGTTCAGTGAAGCATCCGACACTATAGAACAGGGTCTCTGGGTCTCTGAGGCAGGAGTTGCCTCACTGTCACTCGCTGTGTGAACACACAGTTACCAAAAATGCACAAAGAGAAATGCATATGAAAAAAATATAATACAAATATAACACACACACACACACACACACACACACACACACACACACACACACACACACACACACACACGCAGCCTTAAAAACAGCAATGTGCAATGTTTTTTAGATCTGATTAAACCCCTGGTTGACTTCTTGATTGATGGATTTTTAACAAATATCTGGGGATTAACTTTATTGAAACTTACTTTTTTCAAGCAGGCAGCTTCTCAAGTTTACATGGGGAAACAAGACCTCACACGCTTATTTATTTGAAATTATATTAAATTATATTATATTAGGTTAAAAAAAACTATTTTAAACTTCCTTGCACCTAAAAAACCCCCACTGAAAATTGTAATTAAAAAACTTCCTGTTATCTCCACTGACTGCAGTAGCTGTGTTTGCACAGTGACTTTAAGGCTGTCCTCCCTTTACTTGGCCTGTAATTTTGTTTTCTCACATTTTTTACATCCTGCATCAAAGTGGTGATTTCTCATAATTGTCAGCGTTTGTGTGTTAGTTCCTTAGTCCGTTTGTCCATCCGTCCGTCCGTTAGTCCACCAAATATCTTTGCAACCGTTGCAGATAGAAAGGCATAGGGGACAAAAATGAGATGATGATCTTGACCTTGAGAAAACAACGTCAAGGTCAAATTTGTACCTTTGTACACTCGGGAACTGGATAAGATAGAAAGACGAGGGAGAAGGCCAGTGTGAGTAAGCTACTGCTTTGATCTATGAAAGGAGGTCAGAGCACTAGCTTTGATCTTATATTGAGGGGTGTCGCGGGATGTGGCAGTATGTAACTGCCTTGGTTCTTGTTAGTTTTATGACTCGTTTTTTGAAAATTTCGATTGTCAGAATTTTCATTTGTTGGGGTGTGTTTTCTTTCCTCATTAATCTATTCACATTCTTTGTTGTTTTTGTTGTTTAGGTTCATTTTGGCATTACATGAGCTGTCATCAGGTAGTTCACTAAGCTAATGTTAACTAATGCTTCAAATTAAATTATTTCTTAGAAGTATCAAAATATAGAAGTGTCTCCTGAATTGAATACAGAACTAAACTAATGAAATGCATGAATTCTGAGAATGATGTCAGATTTCTAATATTTATTGTTATGATCCTTTTAAGTGTGCAGCAAGTAAAGACTGCGCAAGTCTTAATGTCAAATTTTTAGATTAATCTATCTACTTCTAATATCAATGTGAAGATTGTAAAATTATAGTCGGAACTGTAAGAACACAAGCAAAATTCTGAGAATAAAATATAAATTTCACTATTGTCAAAAGTGTGTTTGAACAAGACACAATTTGTGAAAAATGTGTCTTTTCAGAATGCCTAGAACCTTTGTTTGTAACAAGCAAAAGGCAAATGTATTGTGGACCATTCATGTAGCATCTGAGTAACAAAGAGTGACTAGGTATTGTTCTGCAACTGTTTTATACTCCGTCAATATAGAAAGTAAAACCTTAAAAAGTGCTTGTGAAAAACAACAGAAACAAAGTGCACCATTGCAGTCTGCAGTTTTCCCCACTCTTCTATCCCTTCACCTTTATCCTGTAAGTCCCCCCACAGCTCTTTTGGGTAACATGTAACGGCCTCCTCAGCCAAAAGATAGGGTTGTGATTAAAGTGGGAATTTGTGAGATAAAAGTTACCATCTTCCTCCTTTAATCTTTTCCTTCCATTTATGAACATTTTACCTCCTTACAGGCCCCATCCACACAATGCCGGATTTTTTAGAGACATTTTTTCATCCCGCATAGAAAAAAATTTGGGTCCACATGACAGCGTTTTTGAAAAAATCTCCATCCATACGTACCCGCATAAGTGCATTGATCAACATATTTATAAGCAGAACAGCTCCAAGAACGACAGGAGAGAGGACCGGGACGTGGGGAAATTCACACTGTTCATCCATCACAGAGTTCTCCCACCAGCGGACAGCGGCATCCGGATCTGACCCAGAACTGGCGTCGGCGTCTTTGGCGAGGAACGTGAATGAATGAATGCATAAATAAATAAATATATAAATGTTATGACTCCTAAGGAAAGAAACAGACAAACAAATATTAAAGTGTCAAGCATGTTTATCAACATATCTACGTCGTGGAGCTATTATACTCCGTCAATGCTCTGCATACATGTAGACATGGGTCACATGCATGACGTCACGGCAGTTGTTGTCGCAGGGAGACACCCCCCGGATATAAAAAGTTTCGGTTAAATAAGTTTTGGTTAAAAAATTCCTATTGACCTTTAATAAATGACCTGGTTTGCTCCATGAGGCAACCCACAACCATGCTGCTTACAAAGTGAAAAACAGACCAGCAGACAGCAAACCAACCAGTAGCATATTTCCATTGACCTACAGGGCGCCAGTGGAAATTGGACTACTGTTGGTCGAAGAAGGAGAGGAGGAAAGTGTGTTCACACGAAGAGAGAGAAGAGGAGCACCAAGAGTATAGGACTAAGAGTAGGGATGCTGAATGTTGGAACTATGACAGGAAAAGGTAGAGAGTTGGATGACATGATGCAGAGGAGGAAGGTAGACATACTGTGTGTCCAGGAGACCAGGTGGAAAGGTAGCAAGGCTAGAAGTTTAGGAGCAGGGTTCAACTTGTTCTATCATGGTGTAGATGGGAAGAGAAATGGAGTAGGAGTTAGGAATGTCTTGGAGGTAAAAAGAGTGTCAGATAGAGTGATGAGTCTGAAGCTAGAAATAGAAGGTGGGATGTTCAATGTTGTTAGTGGGTATGCTCCACAGTTAGGATGTGAGCTAGAGGAGAAGGATAAATTCTGGCTGGACTTTGATGAAGTGATGCAGAGCATACCTAGAAGTGAGAGAGTTGTCATTGGTGCAGACTTCAATGGACATGTTGGTGCAGGTAACAGAGGTGATGAGGACGTGATGGGCAGGTTTGGTATCCAGGAGAGGAACGCAGAAGGACAGATGGTAGTTGACTTTGCAAAAAGGATGGAAATGGCTGTAGTGAATACCTTCTTCCAGAAGAGGCAGGAACATAGGGTGTCACGTCTCTGTCCTATGATTTTCCTGTTTATTTTCCTGCCACTAACAACTCATATCATTCCAGATCCTGTCTCATCCTCAATCAGTCCATTCCCTGCACCTGCTGTCCCTCCACACACCTGCAGCCACTCCCCAATCTGTCTCCACTCTACATATACCCAGCTCTGCCCTCAGTACTCTGCCAGATTGTTTAGTGTTCCCCCTGACTCTCCAGCAGCTTTTGTCTCCGGCTTGCTTTGGTGACCGTGTATGAATCCCATTTGCTCTCTCGACCCAGCCTGTTGTCTGCTCCTCATCTGATTTGTCTGCCTGGTTTGTTGGTTGTTTCGTGCCTGACCCTGCTTGATTCTGGACTCTACCTTTAGCCTGTCGTTTTTGGATACCTCTGCCTATCGGACTGATTATTTGAGAGACTCTTGACCTGCCCATTTGTCTGTCGTGCTTTTGGGTTCCCCGTGCCAATCGTGCTCAGCCGTGACATAAGGTGACTTATAAGAATGGTGGTAGGAAAACACAGGTAGACTACATCTTGTGTAGACGGTGTAACCTGAAGGAGATCAGTGACTGCTGAGTAGTGGTCAGCGAGATTGTAGCCAAACAGCATAGGATGGCGGTGTGCAGGATGACTCTGTCGGTGAGGAAGATGAAGAGGGCAAAGGCAGAGCAGAAGACAAAATGGTGGAAGCTAAAAAAGGAAGACTGTTGCATGACTTTTAGGAAGGAGTTAAGACAGACTCTGGGTGGCCAGGAGGTGCTTCCAGATGACTGGACAACTACAGCTAATTTGATCAGGGAGACAGTAGGAGAGTACTTGGTGTGTCATCTGGAAGGAAAGTAGATTAGGAGACTTGGTGGTGGAATGAGGAGGTACAGGAGTGTATACAGAGAAAGAGGTTAGCTAAGAAGAAGTGGGAGACTGAGAGGACTGAGGAGAGTAGACAGGAGTACAGGGAGATGCAGCATAATGTGAAGGTAGAGGTAGCAAAGGCCAAACAAGAAGCTTATCATGACTTGTATACTAGGTTGGACAGTAAGGTGGGAGAGACTGATCTATACAGGTTAGCAAGACAGAGAGACAGAGATGGGATGGACGTGCAGCAGGTTAGGGTGATGCTGAAGTTCTCTTTGGGAGTGACCAGGAAGGATAGGATCAGAAATGAGTACATCAGAGGGACAGCACATGTTAGAGGTTTGGAGATAAAGTCAGATAGGGCAGACTGAGATGGTTTGGACATGTCCAGAGGACAGATAGTGAATATATTGGTAGAAGGATGCTGAGTTTTGAACTGCCAGGCAGGAGGCCTAGAGGAAGACCAAAGAGGAGGTTTATGGATTTAGTGAAAGAGGACATGAAGGTAGTCAGTATGAGAGAAGAGGATGCAAATGACAGGTTTAGATGGAGGCAATTGATTCACTGTGGCGACCCCTGAAGGGAAAGGAAAAGAAGAAGATACAAGGATTTTATGTTCTTATGAGATTGTCTTTCTTTCCTGAAAGAAAGTAAATTACCACATCTAAAAAATTAACGGCAAACGCAAAGATTAAGAATTAAGTTTTACATTGATCGCTGAGGTGTAGAGGGCACAATGATAAAAAGCCAGAGTGAGACTGACTTTTCGTGTGTGTGTGTGTGTGTGTGTGTGTGTGTGTGTGTGTGTGTGTGCGCGTGTGTGCGTGTGTAAATGTTTGATCAGGATGTGTGGGATGCAAAATAACATAGAGGCATTGTGGTTAACAAGCTCTCCTAATCAAGACTGTATTCACTTCCAGCAGCTGCATAAGGTCATTTGTGATTGATTCAAATGAAAGGAAGCATCAAGACAGTTCTTGCATACAGGACTGTGCATGTTTAAATATTCTTTATGTATAAATTGCATTGGTTTGTCTTGTGGAGTATATGCAGTAGAGTCAACGGATTAGAAGAGCACAAAGGACCGTGATTCATCAAAGATTTGACAAAGGCTACAGTGTTACAGGTACGTATTTTTCTTAAGAGAGCAGATACACAGAAAAGCTGCACAAGTGTTAAAGAACGTCCTGAAATACAGTATGTGGGCGTTCAGAATCAATATGTCCTCCAAATTAAAGTATGACATGGATGGGAACTGCTGCTGTGCTCTTGTTCACTGTTTTTTTCCCCCTCTGTGTTAGGTTTGTCCAAAGCTTAGGTTCACAGCAGTTCTTTGCATCTTTCTAAAGTTTATTAATTCAACTTAGACAGTTTGTAGTTTTAAAGCTGTGTATCTCTTCAGTGCAGTACTTCGTATGCACTACAGAATTTTGTTTTGTTTTTAAAAAAAAAAATATATATATATTGTATCCAAACTGTATTAAAAGTAGGTTCTGATTGTTATCTATTATCTAAGAAGGGATGCTTACACAATATTTTTTGATTTAGATTTTTTTCTTTTTTTTAGATGTGAGACTGGGTGTTCTTCCTGTTAAACTTAATATTTACAAACAAAATAAGACCCACATTTGATTCTGTGATGAATTTACCTTCTTCCAAGTAACCCTCTAAAACCTAATGGATAGTACAAAAAGCAGCATCTACATGCCATCTAAACTGTACCAATCTGAAGGTTATCCCTATTTAAGCCTGACATTACAACGCCAAATGATTAACCATTGTGTAATCTTCTCATTCCATATATTCTCCTTGTCCATTGTTACAATTAATTCATCATCGAATTCATCAATTCAGTAGAAAATATATAGGTTTTCCCTAATAACAATGACAAAACTATTTAGAAGACTTTCAGTAGCATTGTTGTGTGAAAAATCACGCTGGCACTCTCCAGAGACTTGCAAATTCACCAGCTAAAATCACCAAGGCCTTGTGCAGACTAGTCACCTATATCTTATTTTTAGCCCATCCAGATTGATAATACATATCTCATTTGTAGTCTGAACAGTCCAATACCACATGATATCCGATATTTGAGGGACGAACTGAAACCACATTCGGGAGGTAGTTTTGTGTCGGATATGGACAGATCAGTCTGAACAGCTCCAAACGCTCCGATTGGATGTGGCGGACTGTGACGTCATATCCGTGATGTGAGAGCAAGGCACCTTACGGAAGAGCATCCTGCATTATGAGTGGTAAAAACGGAAGAAGAAATTGACAATGTCTGGTGTAGGTAAGATTTTGTCCACCTCTACCAGACAGTGATATCACCAATTTGCTAAGGCAGGGGTATTCAATTAAAAGTCACGGAGGTCCGGTTATAAAAATGTCCTCTTAGTAAAAGGTCAGAACCCAAGTCCAGTTTGTGTCTTATAGCCCGTCTCCATGTCCACATTATCATTTATAATCAATTTTCAATGCAGGCCTTGCACAACTAGCTCTTTTACCTCACCATAAATAAAAGTATACCCAGGGAAATAAATTTCAAGCCTTTATGTTAAATTCGAAAACACAAAAACCTCATAATTAAAAAATGAAGTGAAAAACAGCTGAATAATCCTTTTTCTGGTAAAATAAAGACATCCTAGCCTAAACAAACTGAAGGCCTAAACTCCAAGTACAAAAACATTAACATGTTCAGAAAGTATGAATAAAAACTGTCTCAGGGGGAAAATGCAAACAGAACTTTCTTCATGAGAGAAAGTGGCATGTAGCCTACTAGTAATTTACTTGTACACAAAGTGACCACCACCACAAGGTGTGCCCTTTGCACACCTGTCATCTGTGGTGACAGAGACCACTGGACTTTGTCAGCATCTCTTTTATTGTTGCATGTACTGTATGTCCTCTCCTCTTGTGTGTGTTTCATAGTGGTGTTACAGTAACCACAGAGCTCCTGGTTCCTGTGAAGGAACCTGACACACACACTACAACTCATCAATGGACACAGATATGCATGGTTCTCTCTGAATAGCTGCATCAAGCTGTTAATATTTCTGATTTTCTGGTTACTGTTGAAGCTGACATTGGGAGTTTTTCCACACATCTCATTTTTCTGTTTTCCCTCAAACAATGTGTCAACAACAGCTTTTAAGCACTTATTCACAACTGTCCCATCACTAAAAGATGTTTTATGTTGCCCCAAAATCCACCGTGACTTTAGTGAACATTCGTTTGCATTTTTCTCAGTCATTTTGCCCTCAGCTCGGACTTCAGGAGATAATTCTGTGCAAAAGTTCCGTGCTTTGTTTTGTTGCTTTGTAGTGGAGCTTCACGTTATTAATTAATTAATTAGTGCTACGTGTTCAGACCATATGAGGTAAAATGGTTTTGTGTTCCTGTAGAGGTAAACTCACAGCGGTAGCGGCAGCGAGCTGTCTCACTTCCAGGTTCCCATGACAGCGCAGGGTAGACAAACGATGTGATTGGCTGACCTGAGTGGCACTAGCAGCGTCCGCTGTCTGTAGCCGCAACCGTCAGAAAAATGCGCCTAGAAAATCTACTCTTGTGAATTTATCAGAGTGGTCATGGGTCCAGACAGAACCATCACGCGGTCTGGATCCAGATCGCGGTCTGCCATTTGGTGACCCCTGCACTAAGTTAACAAAACTTCATGTCTGTCGTCGTTGTTTTTGTTGCCGCCTTCACAATTACACATCACATGCACTGAACGACCACTCCGCCCCGACGTCGTTGTTCCGGAAACCTGTCAGATCAGCCAATAATGTAGCCCAGTCTGAACACAGCCTGATCGCATTTGGACACTTGCTAAAAACAGTTTGAACAGTAATCCCTAAAAATCGGATATGGAAGGATACCCACTATGCCTGCAGCCCAACACAATGCAGGTCATTCTCATTCTCCCTGACGTTGTCTCAATATTGATGAAAGCCTTCTAAATGTATAATTTCATCCCCAGGATTTTTCTGTGGTTGCTCAATTTGATTGCCGAAGTTGAGCAAGGCATCATCCCCAATACAAGTTGCTTATTTGGTGCACAAGAAAGGAGCTGTCCGCCACTATACGATTAACCTCTCCTTTGCATGAACAGGGCCCTTGTGTGTGCTAGGGCCAGTGTATTTCCATCCATGCATCCTAATCCACTCATCCGTATTTGGGTCGCGGGGGCAGCGGCTTCAATAGGGAACCTCATTCCCTTTTCCCCAGCCACAACAACCAGCTCTGTAACTGGGGGATCCCAAGGTTTTCCCAAACCTGTTGAGATATAATCCCTCCATCTGGTCCTGGGTCTACTCTGAGGTCTCCTCCCAGCTGGATGTACCAGGGACACCTCCCTAGGGAGGTGCCCTGGAGGCATCAGCACCAGATGCTCAAACCACCTCAACTGACTGCTTTCCACGCAAAGTAGCAGCAGCTCTACTCTGAGCGTCTCTCAAATAGCAATGTTTCTCACCCAACCTTTAAGGGAGCCACCAGCTACCCGCCTGAGAAAATCTGTTTTGGCTAATTCTATCCGCAATCTCGTTCTCTTGGTCATGACCCATCACTCATTACCATAGGTGAGGATAGGACAAATGATTAAATGGTAGATGGAAACATGGTACCGTATACCATGAAAACATTAGGAATGTTGCTGTTTTCACTTGTCAGTAGTTGTAATCCTATGGTTGAATGTGTATAAAATTAGACTAGTGGTAAATATTATAAAAATGGGTCCATTTCACGAAGCAGGGTTGACAAATCCTGAGTAAAACCTGTGACTATGGGTTGACTTACCCTGAGCTTGTAAACCTGGGGTTTCCAGTTTCACAAAGACTGTTCCGACTGTTAATTTTTTCAACCCAGTGTAAGTTCACCCGCAGCTTAGCAGGTGCGACACAACTGTAATAAGCACAGATTCAACGATTCACCATGATGACAGAAGAGAATCTTTAGGTTACTGACCACTTTACAGTCTACTCCCAACCAGGTTAGCTCCAGAGACTCTGTTATTGTAGTAACAAACTCAGAGATTCAGTTAACTCACTTTGTGAAAAAGGTTAAGGTTACTCCTGTGACTCTGGGTTAAGTTACCTCCCTCTGTGAAACCAGAAACCCTGGTTTTCCCTTATTTCAGAGCTAACATACCAAGGTTTTCCACAAAACCTGCTCTGTAAAACGGACCCATTATATAACCTTCTTCTTGTTTGTCAACATATTGATTGTGTTGTCTCTGGATGCAAATGGCCTGCTGAAGTGCCTTTGTGGTTTCTAGAAAACTTAAGTCTCTTCATTAAGGTATGAACACTAGCTTTCAGTCGAAATACCCAACTCTATGTTCATTCATGAAAAAAATGTCTGAGTGTCTTACACAAATAGATTTCTACAGTCAGCTAAAGCTGAGAATCGAATCTCTGACCTTCCAATTAGTGAACCCACTCTTGTAAAGAGCTGTACAAACACACACACACACACAGAGAGAGAGAGAGAGAGAGAGAGAGAGAGAGAGAGAGATGACCCATTCACCAATCAGTGCGAAATATCTATCACCAGGGTTTCAAATCAAGCTGTCCCTCATGGACAGGATATATAAAATAGATCATTATTCTATAAAAAGGTCCCCCGCCCCCCCTTGGAATCAGAACATGTTTTGACTTCAGTGTGTTATGTTGAAATATGTCTTTTTGAGGGTGTAAAAATCTTGTGACAACACAGATTCCTTTATTATATTTTTGTGGTCTTTCAAAAGATGTTTCACACAACCTTTCAAATTGAAGTAAAGTTTATATGAAATTTTCTTTCTACATCTTTTCATTGTCCATATTGTGCTTTCTCCGCGTTACAGTCAAAGATTACATATATAACAGATTTGAAAAGTAAATAAATGAAATAAATGACAAACTCAGAACTTAGTAACGTTTTCTTTTCAGTGAATCAAAAACAATTTTGATTGGTTTTGGACTAGGTTAAAGTCTCTGGGTGTCAATGATTCTTGAGATGACCATAGGCTTGCTGAAAGCTCATTTCCACTGCCTATGTCACCTCAGGATGATTCCTACTTTCCAGGATTGCAAAGCAGTGACAGACACTACCTGCCACAATCATTCCATAGTCACCACCACCACAGCTGGCAATAAAAACATACAATACACATTTTCTTTACTCATCTTTATTTCTTACAAATACAAAGTTAGTTTTTGTATTGTTACGATAGTTAACATTCTAATAGTTAACATGATTCACCTGTGACCATCACCCACCTCTAACGTGTGCTCCAGTATTTATATTTCCAGATCTGCCGTCCGAATCTGGAGGTCCTAGTAAACCATATCTATTTTCTTTATTTTTTTAGAAAGTGAATTCTATATACTTATTTAACAGATAGCTGGAAATACATGAGGAAGACATTGAAACATAGACTTGCATATGAATTCCAAGAATGAACCGCTGGTGTTTACTGAGCAACTATTTCACTGTGATCATCTGTGCAGTCAGGATCCTTCTGCTACTGTCCAGCCATGCTCTTTTAAAAAAGGATGAGAAGGTGTAAATACTTCAGAAGATGCTAAAATATTAAGCAATGGGAAGAGATCAATCAGTCAGTCAGTCAGTCAGTCATCTTCAGATTACCACCGCTATATCCGCCGCAGCGGGTCACGGGGAGCCGGAGCCTATCTCGGCAGCATAGGGCGTGAGACGGGGGACACTCCGGGCATGATGCCAGTACACCGCGGAGATCAATCAGTAACATGTTTTCTTCAATTTCTTTTAATTAATTTTTTTCTTTTTATCAATTAGTAACTCCTTGTGTATCATGTGACTAAAACAAACAAGAAATAAAACCTGGAATGCCAGTTATAAGCAGCACAATGCCAAAGTTATTGATGTAAGAACTAAAGCAGTTTTGGCTATTACTGTATCAAGGAAACCATGCAAATAAGCTAGATGCCAGCTCTTGATTTCATTCATTCATTCATTTTCTGACTGCATCATCCGCTTGCGCGGGTCACAGGAAGCTGAAGCCTACCCCAGCTGTCATTGAGCATGAGGCGGGGCAAACTCCGGGTGCGATACCAGTGCACCGCGGCTCTTGATTTCAATTCTTAGATAATATAGGTATATGCAATGGTATCAATATTCTTCTCAACTGTTTTTGTAACGTGCATATGCCAAATTACTGTTTTATTTAAATAACATTAAAATGTTTAAATAGATTACCTTACTTAACAGAACTTGACATAGATGAGCGCACATTTATGTCCGTGACAAGAGCCTTATGTTGGCAATAAAACAACTGAAAAATCAAACGTCCACTTAATATCTACTGTACAATATCAAGCATAATGAGGATGAGGATCCCTAATGAGATGATGCAGAAGTCTGACTAGTGTGAACAATGTTTTTATACTTCATTTTCAGCTGCTGACATGTGGGCTGCTCCCCTGCTGTGTTGCACCTCAATAAAATAAATTGATTAACTGTTATTCAATTTTACCGTGTTTGCAACGGACTACGTTTAAACTTTCACACTGACTTGAACAGTGATTTTGTCCCATGCCATCTCCCTCTTCTTTGCAGTTGCACCGCTGTTCCTCTTTCTTCCGAAAATGTCCTCAAAGTCTTCATATGCATTAATTAAAGTTCGTACTTCAACTACCACAAAGCTGCATCTTGTCCGTCGTCATGGTGCATCGTCGAATCGTGGCTCCATTGATGATGGAGCCTGTAATACTGAAGGTCAACTTACTTTGGGTTAACAAAACTAACCCTGAAAACTGTTTGTGAAACCGAGATTTCTGGTTTTCCAAGTTCAGGGTAAGTCAACCCAGAACCACAGGTTTACCTCAGCGTTTGATAACCCTGCCTTTGTGAAATGGGCCCATTGGCTCAATATTGGACTTCACTCAACTAACAGTGTTAGATCAGAATACAGTATATAAACTGGGGAGCACAGCCTAAGTTTACTGCAGTTAAGTGATGACTGATGCTGATTTGTTAAAAGTATTTGAAAGGCATTAATAACTTTGGATACTAAAACATGAAATATGAGACAAATGTGACTCACCTTCAAATGAGGCACTTATAGAACAGACACAGGGAAAAGCAAGGTGGAGACCTGCATTCATTAGCCATTTAATCAAAGAATGTACAAGTATGCATCAAAATAATAAATCTGCTCAGAACAACCACCACTTTAATGACATTCACCTTTTTTATTTCTCAGTTTTCTGAGTCCTAAGCATGCCGAGTAATTGTAGCTCCAATAACCTTTTCAATGTAGCATATTGGACTCTAAATGAAGCACTGACATTTGATTTGCTCTCTCTTCATCAGCGTCTGTTGTTCATTAAATGGCTTGATTTCCTCAATGTTAGTCTTTTTTATTTCTCTTCATCCCCCTCCTGTCTTTCATGAAATCAATGACGTTGTCTATTTGGCATCTTGATCCACACGCTTCACATCACTGTGATACATCCACATTCCCCAGAGTTTTGATCTTTGCCTTGTGATTTTTAATTGAAACACAAAACATGATACAATCACTAATTATTATAATTAATCATTATAACTTTACCTACTATATACTGTGTATGTATGTATATATATATATATACACACACACACACACACACACACACACACACACACATACACACACACACACACACACACACACACACACACACACACACACAAACATTAATAATGTATATAGTAACTGGATTTTTTTACCAATACACACACTGAGGAACACACAAAAACACACTTCCAAACACAAAGGGCAGCAGAGGTCCATTAGGACTGCCTTGGATGTATCCTTCATCTCTCAGCATGGATTTATAAAGGAGGCATTGCAATTAATAGGGCCTCAAATAGACTCTTATGTTCGCTACACTTACAACAGAACACAGTGTGTATAATGCAAAAGCCAGAACTGATCAAATGTGCAGACATTTGGTCCTGCTCTTGGCAATTGGAGCTGTGATTAAATGAGGTGATTTAATCTCAACCTCATTTCACATTGCATTGAAACACACATTGTGTTTTAATGAGTTTTAATCAGGCTTTATGGTGCAGTTGTCATTGTCCCTATGATGGTAACTTTCAAGCTGTTGAAACTCTGTATGCAGTGCTTTTACTCATCTGTCATAAATACCCATAACATATGCTTTCTAACTAACCATTTTCACCTGACTGTAAGTAAACTACTTTGAGAAAGAACTATGAGAATAAAGCAAGGAAACATCTCATTATTACACCTAATGCTCTTGAGTCACTTATCACTAAGTAACAGCACAGGTGCAAACAGCCATTATAAACAGTTGCAATGTGTTTGGGGATAATGAACATGTCCCCGGAAGACTTTGCTTGGACACTGAAAACACCTGCAAGAGCAATTACAAGGAGCAACAATGCTTAAGATTCAACTGTTCGCAGTATGATTTCTAATTAAACTGTGTTACAGACGGATTGGATATAAAAAAAAATTTAAAAAGGAAAAGACACAAAACATGACATTGTGCTATTGTGGGAAAAAAAGCAAACAAACAAAAAAAAAAGACATAGGACAAAAATGAATGAATTCTGGGAATAATCAAATGCAAATTAATTATGACACATGCTACTTTGTGGGTTGTATGATATTATTTGTGTTAGAGTCATTGTTACACCTTTACACCTTCTGATTTCTAAAAAAAATGTCAAGTATGTCGGAGTATGGACCCAAATGCAGGACACCAAAGGCAAAACTGTCATCCATGATCGAATCAGAAACTCAAAATTTAACCAGACAGACAAGAATGAGAAAAAAACAAGACAGGTTACCAGGAACCAAACATGAGCAATGAACCAGCTCTGTGCTCTCATTGAGCCAGGCTTAAAAAGCCTTAGTCATTAGCTCAAAACAAGTTCAGGTGAGATGATCACCACAGTGTGTGGATGAGTCTCAGGTGTAGAGCAGTGGCTCCACCCACCAGCTTGGCCTCTCCCTGCCACACAGCAGCACTGCCACGCTGAACCGTGACAGTACCACCCCGTCAAGGGATGGCCCCCGACGTCCCATAAACTGTCCCAGGGAGGGTCAGGAACAGGAGCAGGATCAGACTGGGACAGGGGTGCAGGAACAGGATCAGACTCGAGGCGGGGAGCAGGAACAGGATCAGACAAAAGTCAAAAGCAGGATGGCTGACAACAGAGATGGACGCCACACAGGAGCGCGAGGCAGAACAAAGAACAAAGAACAAAGACGGGACTATCAACAAAAACGCAGTGATTCTGCGCTGCCAATCTGTGCTGTAGACGCCTCTCTCAGTCTGCACCAGGCCAACTGTAGCTACACACTTAGCTTACTATCACCAAGTATGAATGAGGAGTGAATTAATTATGGATGTGATGTAAAGTGTCTTTGAGAAAGCGCTATATGAATCTAATCCATTATTATTATTATTATTATTATTATTATTATTTGTACCTTTTGTAAAACATAATTTTCATATCACCAGAGCAGCTCCAGCCCAACATATCATTCATTCATTTTCATGTACCGCCGCTGTATCCGCCGTAGCGGGTCACGGGGAGCTGGAGCCATCCCAGCTGGCATACAAACACGCACACATACACTCACTCCCACGGGTAATTTGCGACCGGCCAATCAACCTGAAGCGCATGCTTTTGGAGGTGGGAGGAAGCCGGACAACACGGAAAGAACCCACGCAGACACAGGGAGAACATGCAAACTCTGCACAGAGCGGGACTCGAACCCCTACCCACCTTCTTGTGTGGGCGACAGCGCTACCCACTGCGCCACCATCTCGCCCTTATGTAATTATGATTAAGTTAATAATTTATGTTGAACAGTTCATTGAACATATATTTAGTTGAAATAAATGAATGATTGTTTGTGTTGAGTTAAAAACAGGTTATTTCATGAGGTTTATGTTGTTAAAAAACTACATTACCCACAATCCTTAGGAAAGGTTACTTTTAGCACTTAATGAACAGAAAAGTTATGATGTACCCCTCAAGATCACAGTTTGCATGTATTTAACCCTTTTTGTTCAGTAAACTGTAAAAAGTTCAGTCAAGTTCGATCTGATCATTTTTTTGCCGCCACTGCCAGGGCATCAATGGCTCAGCGGTAGAGCAAATGTCTTGAAGACAGGATCGCCCAGCCATTGGGGGTTCGAATCCCGCTCCCGCCAGAAGAACCATCGGAGTGTGTGCTGACGGTGGGAGGCGTCAGCTCACCTCCCAGCCACTGCCGAGGCACCCTTGAGCAAGGCGCCGTCGGCACTCGTTGGGGCCCGACCCTCGTGCGCAACTCGTCACTCTGCCTCCTTGTACCTCTGTATGTCCTCTCTATACTAACTGCAGGCCCCTAGTGTGTGCTGTGTTCTGGGGCCTGTAACCGCTGTGTGTGTAATTAACACATAATGTATATGTACATGTCAATGTATATGTACATGTATATGTGATGTGTAAAAATAATTTCCCCAAGAGGGACAATTAAAGCAATGCTTATGGTTTTGGAATAACTGCTACAATTAAAAGCTGTCCAGAAAAAGCTTTCAAAGTAATGTGTTGATTGCTTGATTGCTTCCCATCCTTTTCCTGAATACATGAAACGCATTATCAACTGTTTATTTATTTATATACTGTTTCCCTATCATGTAAAAAAACCCATAAAATAGTCTTTTACAAATAATGATTTAGTTTTGGTAAACAACAAAAATTGTAAAAAAAACAAACAAACAATGGCTTTGATTGTGTAGGGCAGCTTTTTATACTTTCTGTGTGAAACTGCACTGAATATGTATGAATGATGTTTGTGAGAGCATGTGCACACGGGTGACCCTCTTGACCAGAGGTGTGCGGACAGCTGTAGCGCCTGAAAAGCAGCAGGTGAATACGAGTCTTAATGGGCTGAACAAGCATGGGAGCGGGTGGCTGCTGTCCGTCAATCAGAGTTGAGACGTGAGAGCAATATAAAACCCATTAGATGCCAACAGTGAAGGAATATTTTTGACAAAAAGATGGAGGGATGAAGGTATGAGTGGCACAGGTGCAATGAAGAAAACCTTTGATTTCCTAAATAGCACTGAACAATTTTGAAAAACATAACTGAAATAAATGTTGTTATGTCCAGTAATAACACTTCCACATTGAGATTAAATTTAAAAGTATTTCAATGAGTGCAGCACTCAGCCATCCTGCTGTATTCATCAGTGTCAAAGTCTCTCTTGATATATCTGTCGTCATAGCTCTTAGTGTAGATGGAAGCCATCAATGAAGACCATGGTGCTTCTCATGATCCCTTCTGCAAACATATTGTTATTTTTCTCCCTCCATCTTTCACAAAATGTATTTTGTGGTTGTTTTACATTTGAAATTGTACAAATATGAACTGATTTTTTTAATTAATTGGTAACATTCACTGTAATTTGAACTATAGAAGGTTCCATCAGAATAATTATCGTGAAATAAATTATTAAAAAATGCAACTCATCCTCATTCATTCACCTTTTTAAGGAAATTATGAGCTTTGCTACATAATTAAGCTGAGCTACAGAGAACCACGAAACAAACGAAAGTGTATCCACAAATTTTTCAAATTGGTATATGACGGCCCGCTTGCCCTGATGTTCCAGGAGCTGCCTGTCGGCTAGAGATTGCACTTCTGGTGCCTGGGTTGGGGGGAACAAAATACAAGGTGGGGTGTCCATCATCTTGATGCTCACTTCACGCATTTCCCCACCTGCAGTATATATTTGAAAAAGTTCACTTGAAAGCCTCACACTGTCACGCTTTAAATCCACCTACTACCTGCTCAACCAATCTTCCAGAAGGAATCACGTGAACAATATGGCAGTGAGTTGTGCCTTTCGTCCACACAACAACACAGTTATCCGGGACGAAAACGCTGGCCAAAGTGAAATTTTTTGAAAATGCCGGGTATACGTTGTCGTGTGGACGTTGAACCAAAACCATTTCTATCCTGGGGGCATGTCCCTGTGACGAAAATTGCTGTGAGCTGATGCATGTGACCCATGTCCACATGTACACACAGAATGGACAGACTTAAAATCGGCTATTTTCTGACATATAACAGCTCCACGTTGAAGACGTGTTGATAAAAATGCTTGGCAGTTGGATATTTGTTCGTCTGTTCGTACTGCCATCACTAAAATCCTCTCTTACTTCCTTACTTTGCTGACCTTTTTACTCCCATGCTTTCTCCAAAATGCCACACACTTCAAACTCATGCCTACTGATATTTTAGCATCCAGTAGATGTCATACTAGAGCAAGTGAAGCCTCATGAAGCTTCGAACCACAGTGAACCATTCATTCATTCATTCATTTTCCTAACCCACTTAATCCGCTTACGCAGGTCACGGGGGAGCCGGTGCCTATCCCAGCAGTGTCAGGGCGTGAGGCAGGGGACACTCCGGGCACGATGCCAGTGTACCGCGGAGCCACATAGAGGCAAACAATCACTCACACACACATTCACTCCTACGGTCAATTTGGGACCGGCCTGGGACCACCTCCAAGCAATCAACCTGAAGCTCATGCTTCAGGTTGATTGCTTGGAGGTGGGAGGAAGCCGGAGAACCCAGAGAGAGTCCACGCAGACACGGGGAGAGCATGCGAACTCCGCACAGAGCGGGACTCGAGCCCGGGTCCGCCGTGTTGTGAGGCGGCAGCGCTAACCACTGTGCCACCATGCCGCCCGCAGTGAACCAATTGAGATTAAAAAGCTTCAATGCTTCATGGGGCTTCATGAAGGGAGTTATCCTTGAGCAAGGCGCAGTTCCCTTACAAGTTCCTCAGTTGGGGCGCTACCTGAAGTGGCTGCCCTTCACTCTCTGTCTCCCCATGCACTGTTGTGCTGTGACACTAACTGCATGCTCGCAGGCCCATTGTGTGTTGCGTGTTTCAGGGGCCTGCACAAATACTGTATATCCTGCATGTAACACAAAATCATGTAAAAGAGTGAAAATAGTAATTTCCCCGTAAAGGGGATTAATAAAGTTCATCTTCTTCTTCTTCACCTTCTTCTTCTTCATCTGCCCATCACTAACTATACTTGGACTTCCCTGTTAACTTAATTTTAGAGTTTCATAACTGTTGCGATAATTTTTATGTTTTCGAGCAGAAAGTCCAAACAGGAGGAACTACACAGAAAATGACAATGATTTCTGAGTGGAACTAGCTGATTAGCATGAACAGTCTGTCCAGATATAGTTTCCGTTTGGAATGGGACAATGGATGTAGTATCCGAAATGCTCCTCGGCCA
The DNA here is from genome assembly GCF_040054535.1 of Antennarius striatus. Taxonomy (NCBI): domain Eukaryota; kingdom Metazoa; phylum Chordata; class Actinopteri; order Lophiiformes; family Antennariidae; genus Antennarius; species Antennarius striatus. The sequence goes on along the minus strand of NC_090789.1, from coordinate 7,876,718 downwards.
TCTGACAAAAACAGTTTTTAAGTAACTACATGCAGTTCTGTTCCTGTAGTCAGCTAACAGAACTATCACTTTTGTAGAATTTCTTTTCAACTTGCTCTTTTGACAGGTGTCTTTTCCTTTAACATTAGCTCCTTTCCCAATCTCACAATTAGTTAGCTTTCTTTCTCCAGTTAGCCTGCTAACATTCATCTATGGCTTCGCAATGCCCACCCAGCGCAATCCACGATTTGCCAACACAAAGTCGTTACGTCACTGCATTGCTTTTGGACTACGTTGGGTGTGCTTTGTTTATAATACCATGAAGTCTAATATTATTGTTGAGGTACAATTGCATAATTGACACCTCTATAGTTGCAGGATAGTAACACCAAACACCATTGCAAACTTCCTTAAGACCATCAGCTATATTATTCTCACCTCCCAGCCACCTGTCTGGACAGCAGCTGAAGGATGGTGAGTGGAAAAGAACCTCGCATTTCAGAGCCTCCTGTGATCCTTCAGTGATTTCAATGCCTGTTGGGCCTGTCTTGACATCCAGCTCCTCAATAGCCAGCTGAAGGAGGTTGGCAAAACTCACGCCACACCCATCCACCCTATACATGGTTTTACCTTTCTAGGTGTGGGTGAGTGATTATGTGAGGCACAATGAAACCACTGGCTTTGCTGAATGTTCCTATAGCTGCTTCGTCATTTTGATCTCCTGAGCTCCCTATTCAGCAGATCTTGAATATTAAAATAACAACCACAAATCCTAAAGAATTTTAGCTGCTGAAAAAAACAATAAATTAGAACAATTGTTTTGGAATTTCAAAAGCAAAACACATACTTCCAAGTGACTTTATGAATCCTACCATGGTGATGCTAGAACCTACACTAACCTGCCACTGATTACCCCCAGTGTGATGATAGGACCAAAAAAATAAATAAATAAATAAAAATAATAACTTTCATCATACCAAGAATGTCAGAAGCATGTATCCATATTCAATAAAAGCATACACTCCCCACAGCCAACCATTCTGCAATAGTTCATTGCAAGCCATGCAGATGTTTCTGGCTAACAGTGACATCCAACACCGACAGCAACACCTTCTGACTCATTTGGCAGAGATAACTTTAACCCTCACAGTTATGGAGTGGTTAATTTCTGGGCGGAAGCTTACAAATCTAGACGTTGTCAACTGAAGACAAAGGTAAGATTTTAGATGGGTTTACTTTAAGCTAACTTATATAAGCCATGGATTTTAGATCAGATCCAAACAAAAAGAGGAAAAACCTTAGAAATTACTATCTATCCACAGTGATCCTCAAGAACTGGTCTCTTTCTTTCTTTCTTAAAGTGGCAGCTTTTAAATTTTATTTCTGGGGAGGCAAAACTTGCAATTTATGTGACCAGGAAGAGGAGAATTGAAAACAATACCGTTCAAGAAGCAGCTACTGTTTTTTGCTGTAACATCAGATGTCGCTTAAAACTAGAATTTGATTTCTATAAATTGACAAAAGACCTGAATAACTTTAGGAACATATGGTGTTACAAAAATGTCCTATGCACTTTAGTTGATGACCACCTCACTTTTGCAAACTTCCTGTTATAATGCACTAATTGTTATATTGTATTTCCCTTTGTTTCTTGGTGTTTAATGTTTTTGAGTGTTAAGTGTTTTTGAAATTTCATCTAATGAAAAATTGTAAAATGTTCTAAATGTTCTAAATGTTCTAAATGTTCTAAATGTTAAATGTGATTGGAGTTTTTTTTGAAAAGATCTTCTGAGGCACTTAAATGCTTTCATCTAATGTAAAACTGCAAATGTTTGAATGAGATTAAAGTGTTTTTGCAAAAATTAACATCTGGTTAGATGTTAATATGTAACAGTGTGAAAGTGAAAAAGACTCTATATCAACTTGCAGTTTAGAGCTTCAGATCAGATGATGAAGTGTGATATTGACATCAAAGCTTATAAATTACACCTGACTCCACAGGAGAAATATTGCAGAGTTGAGAAAAAGAGCGGCAAACTTCCACAGCCTCTTACTAATTACTGGCCCCTTTCATTTTACATTGTGAGCAATGGTAGCATTTATTGTTGCTTTGCTGTATCAATCTGTTGTTCAGCCACTTCAGTACAGACTTTGATTATCTAACCTGATTTCCATTAGGATGAGTGGGATAACTTCTGTGAGCCCTTACCTGACATCATCAAACAACATATTGTTAATGTTTTGCCTCAAGTAGCCATTAAAGACAAGGTATCACCATCAGCTATTTAATTCTAATTAGCAAGCATGATGGTGAGCATACAGTACGTGTGACTTTAAGTCAAACATATTTCATCAGTTCCATCAATGATCTTAACCAGCAAGTTAAATTCTGTTATTTGTGCCATTTGGAATCTATCTGTCTGTCTGTCTGTCTGTCTGTCGGTTTGTATCTCTGTCTATCTGTCTGTCTGTCCACCCTTCTGCCTGCTGATCTACCCACCCATCCATCCATAGGCCTATGAGTAAATATTGACAAATAAAATCTATTGAGGCAAATTTTGCCTTTTAGCGCTGATTACGACCTCCCTTACAATGTCTCCCATTATATCTCCTGATCTCTTAGATCTTTCCCTGTTAAGCTGCTTTTTAATTCACATCCCCAAATGAACCGATGAACTGTGGAGATTAGATAAGGTTTTCTTTCAGGTAGATTGTGTGTGTGTGTGTGTGTGTGTGTGTGTGTGTGTGTGTGTGTGTGTGTGTGTGTGTGTGTGTGTGTGTGTGTGTGTGTGTGTGTGTGTGTGTGTGTGTGTGTGTGTGTGTGTGTGTGTGTGTGTGTGTGATGGATCGTGTGTGTGTCTAGTAGTTGACCCTGTGCTTGACCCTGTGTCGTTACATACCACCAACTCAGGAATCAAGCAAATCCAATGATACTTGATGAACTGCAGATTAACACCCAGAACCCACTATTTCTCCAGATATTAGACTGATAAAATCAATACACACAAAAACACACACAAAGGATGTGTAACTTTGACTGTATATTTTTATTTAGCAAAGTCATATATATATATATATATATATATATATATATATATATATTAGAAAACACAGGAAATCACATATGCTTTTCTGTTCAGATAGTATTAAAGTGGAATAAAGGCCAAGTTCAATATCTATATTGATGGGGTAGACCTATCCAAATCTACACAATTCTTAAGAATATTTTCAGGAATAAAATGAGGATACTTTTTACATTAATACAATATTTCAATACTTTCCAATGGATGAAGGTACCATAAAAGAAAGCGTCAGTAATGGACGCTGGAAGGAACCACTCAATAAGCATTCTGTGTCTGCTAACACCCACTGTAAACTCCCCACTGTCACCCCCCTCTCACTTCTTCTGTACAAACACTGCAGGCACTGCCTGCCAGCTGTTTTAATGAGACCACTAAACAGTGACATGCTGACCAGATTTACATAGGCAATTTTCAGAGCCTGTTGGACACGATGGCATGGTCAACAATGTATAAAACTGCAAAACGAGACATTTGTTGTAATTGTTACAGGACTCATCCTCTTTCTTTATACCTGTGTGTGTGTGTGTGTGTGTGTGTGTGTGTGTGTGTGTGTGTGTGTGTGTGTGTGTGTGTGTGTGTGTGTGTGTGTGTGTGTGTGTGTGTGTGTGTGTGGCTTTTACTTCAGAGAACAATTAACGTCCGACATTGCTGGAAAGAATGATCGTTACAACTTTATTTATATTACCTGTAAATACAAGTTTTTAAAAAAAAATAATGCAGCATTACTCAAAGCTGACAGTCACTGTAACATAAGACACAACTGATCTCCCATAGGAGAAATTAGATGTGACAAAAAAGTAGAAGAAGGGATATAGCAGCCTATGGGCACAAATATACTATTGAACAAGATTAGTTCAATGAATCGTAATTGCAATCATCTTGTCTTCATAGACAAGTGCATATTTCCAAATCCTCAGAGTTGTGACACCCTATAAGAACTGCAGCATTATCCTTTATCTGATATTCAGGACACCCTTTTACCTGCATGAGAAGATGACCTTGTTAACTGTAGTCTATGTTAGCTGTGAGGATCTGACAATCAGTTGTCAAAAAAAAGGAATCAGTACAGAAATATTTAATTCAAAATCAGTCAAAAATATGTATTTGCTCGACTTCTGTTATCAAAATGATACAGATATTTTATTAACTTGCGAGTGTTACGTATTTTAAAGCATTTTCTTCAGTTGCTGTGGATTGATCCTTTGCTATAGGGCTGGGATGCGCCCATCTTGCGCCCATTTCACGAAAGCCTGAGTTAAACCTGTGGTTCTGGGTTGACTTACCTTGAATTTGGAAAATCAGGGATTTAGGTTTCACAAGTGTTTTTCAGGGTTAGTTTTGTTAACCCAGAGTTACTTCACCTGCAGTTTAACAGGCACCACAACTCTAAAAAAGCTATCATCAATGGAGGCCCGATTCGACAATTTGATGAACATAACAACGGATGAGATGCACACCGCAGCGTTTTACGGCAGTCGAAGTACAGATTTCCATCTATGCATATATGAAGACTTTGAGGACATGTTCAGAAGGAAAAAAAAGAGCATTACAGCTGCAAAGAAGAGGGAGATGGCGTGGGAGTGAATTGTTGCTCAAGTCAATGCGTAAGTTTAAACATAGTCCGTTGCACTCATGGTAAAATTACGGATGGAAACGACTTGAATAATAGTTTATTAATTTATTTTATTTAGGTGCAATCCAGTGGGGGAGCCCATAAGTAATGCAGCTGAGAATGAAGTATAAAAACATTGTTCACACAGGTCAGACTTCTGCATCATCTCATCAGGCATCCTCCTCTTCCTCATTATGTTTGATATTGTACAGTAAACATTAAGTGACGTTTGACTTTCCAGTTGTTTTTTTCGCCAACATAATGTGCTTTCACGCACATAAATGTGCTGTCATCTATATCAAGTTCTGTTAAGTTAGGAAATCTATTTAAACATTTTAATGTTATGTAAATAAAACAGTAAATCGGCATATGCACATTACGAAAACACTTGAGAAAAATATTCATACTATTGCGTTTACCAATATTATCTAAGAACTGAAATCCAAAGCTGACATGTAGCTTGTTTGCGGGTTTCCTTGATAGCCAAAACTGTTTTAGTTCTTACATCAATAACTGTGGCATTGTGCTGCTTATAATTGCTTCAAGTCGTTCCAAGGTTTATTTTCTGTCTGTTTTAGTCACATGATACACACAAGAGTTACTAATTGATAAAAAGAAAAAGAAATTAACAAGAAAATGCAGAAAACAAAGATGGTCTAATGTTTATGTTACTGATGGTTCTCTTTTGACAGAGTGACATTTATCCTCCACTGATGTATTAAAACTTTTTCATCCTTTTTTAACAGAGCTTGGCTAGATATTAGCAGAAGGCTCCCGACTGCACAGATTATCACAGTGAAATAGTTGCTCAGTAAACACCAGCGGTTCATTCTATGTAATTCATATGGAATTGTATGTTTTGTATGTCCTCCTCATGTATTCCCATCTACCTGCTTAAGAAGGTTTTAGAATTCACTTTCTAAAAAAATACAGAAAACAGAAATGGTTAACTAGCACCTCCAGATTAGGAGGGCAGATGTGGACATATAAATACTGGATCACAGAGGTGGTTGGGGGTCATAGGTAAATAATGCTTACTATTAGAATGTTATCTATTGTAATGATACAAAATCTAACTTTGTATTTGTAAGAAATAAAGATGACTAAAGGAAATGTGTATTGCAATTTTTTATTGCCCGCTATGATGATGGTGATGGTGACTTTGAAATGATTCTGGCAGATGGTGTCTGTCATTGCTCTGCCATCCTGGATAGCAGGAATCATCCTGAGGTGATGTAGGCACTCTCCTGTAATGTAGTAGATTCATTGGAGTGGATTAAACAACAAAGACACATGAATTATTGTGCAAATCTTTAGGTTACGGACCACATTAGTCTGTTGCTCCCATATAAGACTGTACATCTTAGAGTCACGAACAGGCCCAGACCTCAACATCAGAAAGTAGTCTGCAGCATCACACATGATCTGGACAGATGTTAGTTTATCTGTGATTCAGTCTTTAACGGTAGTAAATCTACATGTACCTTGATTGGAATGTGGGTACCATCTATGCAGCCAATTACATTGGGAAATCCCAAAAGAAATCAATTTAATAATCCAATTCTGAGGTTGTAGCACAATGTCATTAAGAGAATATCATTTCAAATTCATTTATCAGATTTCTACATCATTCAGTTTTACATATGGCCAATCAGGGTGTGGAAAGAGTGCACTAATGTTTTTTTGCAATTTCAGAAATGTACAGTCACTGGATGATACAGAAGAAAATATGTTTAATGGTGTATACTAGCATTTGAAGTTTCTCCACTGGACATTATGAAAATAGGCATAAAAGTCATTTTATTTTTTTCAAATCAGGTTTTATTAAGTTTTTGTTATTTGTATAAGCTTTGTTGCTGATATTTCAAAACGATGCGTTACCTTTTTTAGTAGTTTATTGTCACCGGGGCACCAGGGTTTCTGTTGGCCTTTTAATTACAGATGCTTATATTGTTTGTTTGTTTGTTTGTTTGATTTTTCTGATGCTTTCCAATTACTTTCACTAAAACTTAATGACTGATATCATTCAATGGAAGGTGACTTGTGCATCTGGCCATTTACGAGATGAAAAATTAGGTCTGTGTGTTATGATTTTACACTGAGTTATACTGTGTGTTGACCACAGACACATACAGGAACTGACTGAGTGATTGATACAACTTAGAACATCACCAAAGAGCACTTCCCACTGCAAAAGTCACCATCATGAAAGCTACAGCGATCTGGAAATACTTTCAAGACCAACAAACAAAAAGCTCACAATATCTATTTGGTATTGACATTTTATCAGTAATTTAAAAAAGATTTTATGTCCTAGACTGGGGCAAAAAAAAGAAAAGAAAAATGAAGAAAAAAAAATGAACCATTCCTGGTAAATAGACAAATTGTTCAATTGATCTACAGATTAGGTATGAAATGGGTATCCTTAAACGGTTGCTCACAAACAATGCTGGGGCGGTCAGGTCTGGTTTTATACTTTTATTAAGTTTAAGATCAAATAGGGCTAAAAAAAATCATAGGTAACTTGTGAGTTATATTATTGTTGTTGCTTCAGCTGGTTTAGCACCGTATATACACATGTGCAGTGACCAAAATTCCAGAAAAGTCAGATGTCATCTGATTGGCTTCCCTGCATGTCAAACAGGTGATGGTGTGTGTGGCTGATAGGCTGAGGTCTATTTTAATGTTATGTGATCTAGCCAATTGAATGCTGGCTGTTGGTGCATTCAGTGACCTAAATTCAAGAAGTCTATTTTTTTAATGTCATGCGATCTACCATAGCTACTGTCACCGACTGACCATTGCTCGCGATTGATGAATTGAGCGCCATTGCTTTAGAGCGTTGATATGGCATTGGTGTAGTAGCAGCTCATGTCTTGTTTTATGTCTGTTAACATCAGAACTGCTTCTGTAGGGGGCTTCAGCTATCCACGAAGCATCATCAGAGCTGTCACAGGTTGACTTCATTTCGTCTCTTGTGCCCTCTCTCCCTTCATCCTCTTTCAGCTGAGATGTCTGCTGATATAAATAGGGCAGACAGACTGAGAGAAGTTCTAACGTTGTTCACAGCAGGCTCATGTCATATGAGGGGAAGCTGAATGTCAATAATTTTTTCTGCTATTCACTCACTTCTGTTTGGTTCAGTCAGTATTCACATCAGATCAGATCTTATCTAGTGGTGGCTCTTTGCCCTCCTCAAACTGTCCGTGACATAACACATTCCTATGGTCACTGAACACACACACACGCGGGGAGAGAGCATGCAATTTTGCGGACCAAAATTATCTGTTATTTGACTGAAGACTGAAGAACTGAAGTAAAAGAAAGGTTAGCTAAATGTCGGGGCCACTGAGTAAAAGAGAGATGGAATTTAAAGAAAGATTAAAATTAAAGACCCTTTATTAATCTCCTGTAGAGGAAATTATTTTTCCACTCCTGTTAGTAAATAATTTCACACACGTAAATATATGCCATAGGCCCTAACTCACACACACACAGGTAGAGTGGCGGGTAGCTTCCTCGTGAGGCACCCAATGAGCAGACGTTGCGTTGCTCTAGGGCACCTCTCCACTGCCTAGATAGACAACAGTAGACCAGTTGTGTTGTACCTCTTTTTAAATTAGTCACTCATGATAGGATGGGCTCATCGTGACCAGGGAGAGAGAGAAGTCTCATAGAAATGGGATTGTCTTAGTCTTCAGCTGAGCACTGGCACATTTGTTTTTGTCCCAAATTAGTAATTTATGTCTTTACCCTTTCTTGGTGTTGTCCATCTAGTTTGTATCTTAAAATTAAGTTGAAGCAAAGGAATCAGTGTAGAAAAAAAAAAGGACTGGAGTAAAGTGAGTCATGAGCCTAGGGTAACCTTGAAAACAATCTGGCCATAATCACAGCTGGAGTTTGAGGAGGTATTAGGGGTAACTGAATGGAGTTGTCACCTGGGACTCTGCATACGCATAGTCAAAGTGGCAAATAACCAGCAAAACATCCAAAAAGCCATATCCTGACCATTTGGTGGAACATTGCTTTGTTATTTGATTTATTTTTCTCTCATGTTTGTGAAATCCTGCTTGCGCTGTTTTAAATACTGATCAGTCAGAGATGCTTGACTCCGAGCCTGCAATGCATGAGACCTCTTTAACAGACAGTTATGCATCACCATGCTCATCTAACACATCTGCATACATACGACAATTTGTTACTTGGATAAGTATGTTTGTGTGTGTGTGTGTGTGTGTGTGTGTGTGTGTGTGTGTGTGTGTGTGTGTGTGTGTGTGTGTGTGTGTGTGTGTATGTTTATGTGTGTGGGAAGGACAAGGAAGCGTGGAAAATTTATCAGATACAGCAATTCTCTTCTTGTGTTTTTCTGCCTGGCCCGTCATCCCACTCGCATCTTACTCTCTCCTGCATCTATATATCCATAGCCATTTAATTAGCCAGACAGGTAATAAATTTCATTTCTTGTGCAGTACTCGCTAGTTTATCTACCAGCCTTTTAAAGCAATACAGAATCTGAGGGTTACACTCCATTATAAGGCAAGTAGCATCTTCAGCCTTTTAAGGATTGAGTCATCAGTTAATCGAGCTGACAGCACAAAAACATGGTGGTTGTTATATCAGGCAGCTGTTGCATCCAGCAGAGATACATGGTTATGGACATCTTGTAGATACATAAAGTATAATTCTGATGAGGGCTTTTGAATGACAATTAAGAAAAATCATCACAGTATCAGGGTTCTTGTTTTATTGTGCTTCCGTGTCTGGAGACCAAGATAAGAGCCTCTGAAACCGGGTCTTGGAAGATATGCCACATCATTTAAGACTCAGTGAGCTGCCAGCGATCTTATTGCTTCAGGACATACGCATTAATCAATGGAATGCCATAATATTGGTGTCCCCTCCTGCTCTTTGATCTTACAACATGCTTTTTCAGCAGCACCACCACTGATGTTTAATATTGCATCATACACATTCATGAAAGAAGCCTAATATGTCCCTAATCCAATCAGGCTGGATTTGAAGTGCTTGTTGAACTACATCTAGAATGAGTGCATTGCAAGTACATGGGCATAAGCATGTGTTATTAGCATTAACTCTCATCTCTTACCATTAGTTAGGTTTGACAGAGCTAAGGAGCAGCGGACCCGTTGAGGATATCGTAATTGAATGCTAACAGTGTGGCGGAGTTTAACATGTATCCTGTCATCATAATTAGCCACACTGGCAAATGTCAGCTTTCACTGATTACGAGGATAGCGGTGTCTGTAACACTGATTTGTATCTGATTTAATGTGTCACTTAAGTTGTGACCGCAGCATGTCCAAACTCCCTTCTCTAATAGAGATCTGTTTTTCACCACATCTCTTTTATTTGTTCAAAAAGTTGTACGTGCTTGAGCAAACTTTACAAAAATGTGAAGATAAATAGAAATAGTGCTTTAAAAGTAAAACATTTTGTATTCATGAAAATGTACTTGGTGACATGGTGGTGCAATGGATAGCACTGTTGCTTTTGAGCGAGAAGGTTCTGGGTTCTATTTCTTTCTGAACATTTGTATGTTCCCCCCTTGTCTGTATGGGTTCTCTCCAGGTTCTCTGGCTTCCTCCTACCTCCAAAATAAACTTGCAGCATAGGTGAGTTGGTCACATCAAATTGTCTGTAGGTGTGAGCATGTGGGTTTGTTTGTGCTTCGTGGGGCTCCTCGATGGGTTGGCAGGTCATCCACAGTGTACCCTGCCTCTTGACTTTAGCCGACTGGGAAAGGCTCTAAACAGACCCATGACCACAAAGCGGGTAAGAAAATGGATGGGTGGATGGAAAATGTACAGGTATGTAACTGTTATAAGCAAACAGAATGCAATGAAATCCTTTCTATTCTTCTGTTGACGATCCTTTCACATTGTCATAATATGAGCCACTTAAAATACTGAGCAGTATAACTGCAGCACTGCATGTTCCATTAGACATCAGTATATTTTTCTGTTGCTATCCTTTGGGAATCATGCATTCTCGAACAGTATTTTTTTTTTATCAGCTGAGTAAAACAATAATATAATTTTTGTGTGATGTATTTTGCTAAAACTATATATTTAAATAAAGGGGGGGGGGGTGTCATGTAATTTCAGAATAAGAAATAGAAATAAACAGTGTTTACTGAACAGGAGGGATCTGTATAAATAACCTTGAACTTTGGTTTACTGTATATCTACTGAAGTGTTTCTCCACACAAACGCTTCTGCTTCTCTAGAATTGGTGTTCTACTCAGTGATAAAGACATGTGGGCACACATGTATGTCAGAGCTAAAGTTGAATATATGCTATTGCGTGTGCATGCACATGTGGATGTACTGGTGACCTGGTGGAGTGCTTGATGGAGGACTGTTACATCCTCATTAGTTCAGCTCCAGTACTCTGGCTGTTGAGTATATTTGCCCTCACTCCCTGAACACCAATGGAATTGGACTCAAAATACTGTCCTACTCCTCTCTGTATCCCTCTACCAGTCTGGTTGCCCCTGCCCCTGAAATCTTATTACCTTATCTTCTTTTTTCTTGGGCTCTTCTGTTTTTAAACCAGGTATTATTGTTAGTTACTGGTTTTCGTCTGAGAGAAACTGTAACCTCTTTCTTGCTGTCTACAGTATTTATTTTTATTTCAGTTTATGTGCTTTTTTTTCTAGAGCAGCTTGGTCTGCTTCGGTTAGTTTTTATTGGTTTCATTTGCAGGCAGACAAACAGCATTTTAAAGAGACTAGGAGAGAACACAAGCAAATGAAGTAAGCGTCTGTGCATACAACATAAACAGATGCAGAAAGGTTTTGATTTAGTCAATCATCAATCGACAAATTGTTCAGTTTGGTGTGATTTGGTAGGAGGTGTCTAGTTTTTCCAGGGAATTTGAAAATGTTTATCTGGATATCAAAAAGCACTGGACACAGTTTCCACTGATGAAACTAATTCAAGGTGAGATTTTTGTTCATAATATCTTCACATTAGTCCAAAAAGATGTAACAATGTGGTAGACACCGGATCTGTAAAGATACTGTTTGACCTCGAGAAATATTAGAGAAGTTTAGATATCAATTAAATTTCCTAGTTAGAATTATGAGCTTTTATAATCTAGAAGTACTTGATATATATCTCATCTCAACTTCTATATAGTGTCATTCTACTCCTGATCCACCTTTTGTTTTGAATTCAAGTGATTGATTCGTATGTTTTCTGATTCCATATTTAATGTGAAGTATATTGTTGAATTGTGACATGCTCCCTAATGTGTAGAAATATTATTTGAGAACAGGTAAATTGCTTGGCTTTAGTTAAAATATTCTTAATATAAGATGTGAGATAGAGTGCCTCCTGTATTGATGTTGGCGGCCTAGAGACTCAGATGTTGACCATGTCCCTGGTTCACATCAGGCTTTGGATTTATAGATTTTTCCACAGAGCTCACACAATGAAATCCCTGATCAATGATGCTTGTTTATTTGTACTAAACAACACAATGCTGCACCATGTTGCTCATGTGTGATTTTAAATTGCCACTCACAAAAAGCACTAGATAACACAGTACAGTTGTCTCACATGATAATTCACACAGGCATCAAACAGCACTTTGCTTTCCCATCTCATTGCATTGTTTCACTTACTGACCTTCCCAAATTTGTTGATTTTCTTGTTCCAGTTGTGGGTAATTCACTAGCAAGAATGCTAATACTCACGTTCTGTCCGGCCATCTTGCTTCGCTTTCTTACTGATATTAAACATGGCTTTGTTACAGCATCCACTGGCATAACAGAAGCAGGACAAAACTTGGCTTCAGTTTGCCTTCACTGTATTTTTACAGAACAGCAGGAAGGAATGAAGGAGCAGTTAACAGTGTAAATGTAACTTTTCAAGTCATTACCCTGTTTCTGCTGTCTAGTGAACAAATAATAAAATACTCAATATTAAAGATCCCATGTTATGAAAAACCTGTTTTTTTCATGTTCTCTACGTATATACAGTATATAGTGGTCCTATCCACCTGAACAACTCCTAGAATGAGGAAAAAAATAGATCCTGTATCGAACATACAGTACAGCCCAAAAACTCATGAAACAGTGCTCAGCCAAGATGATCATAACGGACAGGTGGAAAAGAAAAAGAATGATGAAGTTTTTCCCCCTTGCTGTCACTTATGCTTGCTCTGGAGGGTTCTGCTGGGTTTCTCTGACTGTAAACGCTGTTCGAAATGTCCTTTAATGTGATTAAGCGCTTTATAAATAAAAGTTGGTTGATTGGTTGAATCATACAGAGGAAATATATTGAATAATTTGCCTAAGTAAACTGATGGGAAACCTAGAATTAAACCAGCAATGAAATCTTACTCTTAAGTGTTACCCCATAATCTTTACAGGAAGTGACTCAAACAGTAGGAAAAGTTTAAAAAAAAAACTAGGAAATGACAAGAACACAAGGAAGTCTTCAAAAAGTTGTCACCTGTTGAAGAATTGTTTTGGGGAGGCCTGGGAGGGTTGTAATGTGAGGGCGCTGCATGTAACAGGAAAACCTCAACCATCATGCAGACTTGAATAACTGACACAGAAATTGAGTTTATTATTCACCAAGGGCAGCTTTCCATCAAAGAGCTCTTCCCTGAAAGGCAAGTAGACACTGAAACACATAGGCAGCTTTTAGCAGCAGACAAGGGGACAAACACACACATTTCTCAATTGTCCAGAGTGCCCTCTCTTCTCATTCAAATTCAGCATAGAGCGCAGAGACTTTCAGAACAAGATTTGCTGTTTTTATCAACAGAAATACATTTACTTCAGCAGCTACTGGAGCAGCTTTATCTAAATGAAATCTATTCTTGCTACTGATCCCACAGACATTACACAGTTCCTCTCCCTAACAAAACGAAGAACTGTTCATGCTCCCCACCCCCACTCCCTTCTTGTCCCTTTGTGTGTTTGCGTGCACCAAAGAAAGAATGAGGGAGAAGACTCACAACCTGATAGGCAAGTAGTGTTTTCTCATGGCTTCTTTATTTTTTTCCTCTTAAAAAAAGGTGACCCTGATTTGTAACTTTGTTTGTTTGTGTGTTTCCCATGACTTCAGAGGTTAGTCCAGGGCATGGAGAAGTTGGATGCACACCACGCACCCTCAGATCCGTCTTGCATGCATAATGAACACAATTGGCTCAGACAAAAAATATTTTAAGGATGACGAGCAGATGGCATCATTCAAATGGGCGGCATAACAGGAGGCTGGCTCCACAGTCTGCTGGAAAAAATAGCAGGTGAAACTTTAAAAATCATCCTCTTAACTCAGGACATCACAACAGTAATCATATGTAAATTACCAAGCCAAATAAATCTTTGATTAGCTTTTACGGCATGCTGTTTCTGTTGTGTCTAGTCTGCTGCTGGTGGCTATAAACCCATTAAGCATGTTAATTCCTGAATGAATGACTCACGAAGATGTTTGCACCTCATGTGACCAGCTAAAACACCCAACAAGACTCACTACAATAAAGCTACAGAACTAATCCTGCAATAAATTAATACAACTATTTTGGCACATGTGTGAATGCTCCTGAGACATGTATTAGAGACAAGTGTTTGGATTGGGAAAAAATAGCAAGGGTGCAAATAATTAGAATAATGTTTGCAGAGGCTGACAGGTAAGTCATTTTTTTTTTCTCTCCTTGCTCTGCTAATTAAAGGAGACACCAATGGGATGCAGAGCTAAGACAGACTAATACAGCTTTGAGCTCAAACAGATGTTGCACTTAAATGAGCAGCGAGGGTAGCCTGTTATCTGTGATCAGGAAAACAAGAACAGCTATGTGATCTTTCACATTAACCAAAAAATACATTATACATTGTGGATACACATTTTTTGAAAATGTATTTACTTTTGTATAATCACTCCATAATTGCCTTCATGGTCTTATCAATATGTAGGACTGTTTTTGAGCTCTTATTCTTTCCAATTAGTTAAAATGTGTACACTCAAAGACAAAGTTTGGCCTTCTGTGATGTCAAGACAGATTTCTCAGCTGTTTCAGGGAAAGGTGTAGACTTTAGAATTTTAGAATTAAATATTACAGAACATTGCAGATTTGGATTATTGTTTTGTCTGAGGCCAGACATTGGGATGTGTGTGATCTTTATTCAATCTTTATGTATTTATTTTCATGTAAAGTACAGCAATATCATGTGTGCATTTTTTTTTTGGTTTACCCAGTTAGATCTTTAACCACAATTGTTCATAATAGTTAAAAAAAAAAAAAAGTTATGCTTGACATCAACCAGAGATCTTTCAGTGCTATTGCATTGGGATGCTTCTGTATAGGGAAACATACGTATGTACCGGATGAGTTAGTACTTGATCTGGGTGACAGGGCACCAAAGACCTTGAGTGGTGTCTGCAATTACCAAGCACGAACGTTGATAGCAAAAGTAATAAACCCTTCATCAATTGGCAAAATGGGCAGACAATTATATAACTGAGCAGATGCAATGACAATGGAGCAATTAGTGGTAGTGGTAAAGCTTAATCAATTGACAGCTGTGATAAATGCCATAAAAGTACCACTAACGGAACATCCCATGTCTGCCAATTAATTGCTGCTAATTTAGAGAACCTAAATAGTTTCAGTGTCCAAAATGTGTCTGTTATTAGACTGGTATGAATGAGTAATGTGGACATTAATCTGTAAAGTAATACCAAAAGCATTGAGATATAGAAAAAAGAAAAAAATGAAATGAAAAAAAATTTTGAGAACATAACCTAAATCATAAACTATGACCACGAAAAAAGAAAAAAAAACACAAGATAAAAAAAGCTACATCACTCATACATGCATGAGGATGATTAATTATTAAATAAATGTAGAATTTTATCCAGGGCAGCAGTGTGTGTTGCTGTAGCCTCACAATGTCCTGGCTTCCATTTCACCTGGGGCTGTTCATGTGTGGAATTTGTATGTTCCTCCATTGTGTCTGCGTGTATTGGTTGCAGCAGACTGATGACCTGCAACGGATAAGCTGCTGCAGACAAGACAATTATGTAATCGATAATGTATTTGTCTTGTTTTCAAGAAGATGGATGGCTTGCTTGCCATGTTTTTACCATATTGTTAGCTTTCATCAACTGCTGAAGCAAAACTTGATTTGAATTTTTTTAAACATTTATTTCATATTGATTCCAATATGTAGATTGTTGCGCTGTGCGCCTGAAATTTCAACATGACAGCAAGTTATTACATTTTAATATAATTTCAATCTCTAAAGATTTTTTACGGCTCTCTCAGTGAAATAACACAAACAGCTGGAATGTCTATTTAGCCTGCATTCAGACAAAGTAGACACACAACATACATACATTTTCCACATACATTTTCCCTTGCAGTTGAAACGGATGTTTATGGGGAATGAACACAGACTACGCTAAAAAGAACCTTCGAATGGCAAACCACGCAAGGCATGGACACAGCCTGATTCTCCATGTTTGCTGTTACCACACTCAAGAGTAAATTCAGTCAATAATATTCAAATCCACATTGCTACCGCTGCGATTCATATAATTTTCAATGGCCTATTACAATATATGCCTCTCAACAGGACTTCCGTTCTTGCTGTATTCACCTCACATAACACAGCATGGAAAGGTTTTGCGTGTGCGTCAAGCTGAGAGGCCCAGTTTTAAAACAGGCTCCTCAGAAGCATCTGCCAGCCGCCCAAAGGAGGCACATGCATTATTCATGTTCATTTACACCCCTCCCATCCTTATAATGAGTTCAGAACATTTTACAACTGCTAGCTGTGCAATGAAGTAACACAATGCTGAAATGTGGCAGTTTGTTCCAATGTAGTGGGATGACACTTAGTACACCCCAAGGCCCAGCAGTCCCCTTTAATTCAATCAAGTCTTACCCCAAGTCAAATACAGTTCAGTACTGTTTTACAATATTGAAAAGCTAAAAAAAGAAAAGAAAAAGAAAAATTTGCTCTTTTATTTGGACCATGCCAAAATTTATGGACTTCTACTCTGACTCCCATAGCATTTCATAAAAATCTGTTTAGTATATTTTGCATAATCTTGCCGACAAATCACCCAATACACCACACTAACATCAAACAGAAAGAAAAAAAAACAAAACATTGCCTCCACTGTGGAGGTAATAAGCCAGACCAAAAGGGTCATATTTAATACCAGGACTTCTTCTTTTCCTTTCGGCTTTTCCCTTCAGGGGTCGCCACAGCGAATCAATTGCCTCCATCTAACCCTGTCTTCTGCATCCTCCTCTCTCGCACCAACTACCGTCATGTCCTCGTTCACTACATCCATAAACCTCCACATTGGTCTTCCTCTAGGCCTCCTGCCTCGCAGTTCAAAACTCAGCATCTTTCTACCAATAAATTCACTATTTCTCTTCTGGACATGTCCAAACCATCTCAGTCTGGCCTCTCTGACTTTATCTCCAAAACCTCTAACATGTGCTGTCCCTCTGATGTACTCATTCCTGATCCTATCCTTCCTGGTCACTCCCAAAGAGAACCTCAGCATCTTCGTCTCTGCTACCTCCAGCTCTGTCTCCTGTCTTTTCCTCAGTGACACTGTCTCTAGACCAAACAACATCGCTGGTCTCACCACAGTTTTGTACACCTTTCCTTTCATTTTAACTGAAACTCTTCTATCACACATCACACCTGACACTTTTCTCCACCCGTTCCATCCTGCCTGTACACGCTACTTCACCTCTTTTCCACTCTCCACTGCCCTGGACTGTTGAGCCTAAGTACTTAAAATCCTCCACCTTCTTGATCTCTTCTCCTTGTAACCTCACTCTTCCACTTGGGTCCATCCCATTCACACACATGTACTCAGTTTTACTGTGGCTAACCGTCTTCGCTCTCCTTTCCAGGACAAACCTCCACCTCTCTAGCTTCTCCTCCACAAGTTGCCTGCTCTCACTGCAGATCACAATGTAATCTGCAAACATGATAGTCCACAGAGATTCCTGTCTAAACTCGTCTGTCAGCCTGTCCATCACCACAGCGAACAGGAAAGGGCTCAGAGCTGATCCCTGATGCAGTCCCACCTCCACCTTGAACTCCTCTGTCACACCTACAGCACACCTCACCACTGTCTTACAGTCCTCATACATGTCCTGCACCGCTCTAACATACTGTACTTCTCATACTTCCGCTCTAACATACGTCTCTTTGATACGAGGACTACCACTCTAAATTCAATGTTTACTTTGAACTGCAGGGGTCACTGATTTGACATTCTCCAAGATTCTGACAAAGAAGATAAACTTGTACAGTGATTTTGTGTTAAATCCAATGCAACTGCTGTCGTCAAAAAAGGACCACTGTCTAACTGAGAATGGGAAGTGTTTAGTGGTCTTGTTGATACTGTTGAAAAATAATATGCAAATGCTAATGAGCTGACAGCACATTCCCTAGCTGCTGGCTACCCAGCAGCAATTTTTCTACATAAGCAAGATGTAATTTTCTCTGCTTTAATGTATTATGTCCTATGTTTAAAATAAATTAGCATAACAGTAAAAATGCATGCAAAGTACAAATTTACGGAAGACATCAATTTAAAGAGCTGCCAGTAATGTAAAAAAACCCCACAAAATAATCTGAAGGATTACATTAAATCCCCTGGATTAATACTGCATTTGAGTCAGTTGGTGCAGTTTCATATATTTGTCTGATGAGAGAATAGCAACAAGCCACGCCTGTCAGAATAATGTGTTTTGTGTCCAAATAGAGCTAAACCACTCAGGCTCTAATTACTCTATGGATGGTGTGTGTCTGGGAGTCTTTGTGAGTATATACAGTATGTGGCTGTATGTGGGAGCACAACATGCAGTGATGCGTGTAAGGTGTTTAGAGAAAAAAGCTCCCTGCATTGATAATTCATTACTTCAAACAGCCGTGTTTGGCTCAATGGACCCTAACCCTAAATTACATAAATTTAAGAGATTAAACATGAAATGGCAGCTACGACAGAACAATAACCTTTTCTCTGATGTCCCCGTTCACATCCCATCAATTTAATTTAGTGTATCTGTCTTTCTTTTTTTTTTCCCCAACACTGATCACTCTGTTTTATATCCTTATCCCAGTTTGTTCGATCATTGTGTCATGCCCCGCACCTCTTCACCCAACTCCAGCCAAACAGAGAGAGAAAGAAAGAGAGATAGAGGAGAGGGAGGTTGTTAGGTAAGGAGGAAATAGAACACTCAGTATGTGTTTGTGTGAGAGTTTCCAATCACACTGTGTGTACCTGTGGTCGCCATGGCAGCATCTACTCTCCCCCCACAATTTGGCAGGGGAAATCAGTGATCTGAAAGACTGCTGTCTTCCACTTCTCTCCACCTTCTTCTCAGCCAATCACACAAATTCCTCCCTCTACTCGCCTGTCTCCCCGGGGCAGATGAAACCTTAAGTGGAGGTTTAATGAAATCTCAGGGATTGTCCTGTGGCTTGATCACTCAGGCTCCCCTCTCGTGGGGTGGTCCCTGCTCTTCAGCAGCTGGAAAGAAAGAGGGAGTGAAGTTGCTAATTGCTGGGCCTCAGGACAAGCAAGCCAATGTGCAAAAAGAGGGGAGAGTGTGGTGGGAAATATAAAAGAAATAACAGCACTTCTAAAGGTCACATGTGACACAAATACACTCTCATAAATACACACCTATAATTGCAATCAATGGTCCTTCCAAGAACCAGCGCCTTGTGGTGGCAATTGTTAAAATGAATATTTAATGAGCACAGGTTAAATTAACACAATGGTAGTAGGCGGAGCTGCTGTGGGTCATAAAAAGACAGATAATTGAAACTGGGTGAGTGTATATTTGTGTGCGAGACAGTGTCTGTGTGTGTCTTGTACATGCGTGAGCTGATAATGGAATACCTCTCATGTTGAAATGACCACGTCACCTATCATCACCTACAGACACAAGCACAAACAGTCCCACCACAACACAATGAAATATCAAATACACACTGTAGAACTTTTAATGATGTCCAGAAGATTTCCCTTCATGTCACAGATTTAGAGGAGGCCTCTTTCTGGGTTGCTTGGCACCAAAGATTTTCAGGTTGTTCCGGTCACCAGGTCAAGGAACGCAGATCTTGGTCAGTGTGTCTTTCTTTAACTCCCCTAATTTATGCTTGTTTTTCCTTACAATCAAATTATGCAGTTTCTTTGGAATGGAAATGTCTTGTCCTGTCAGGGGGTAAAATGAGCAGTTGATTGATTTCAATTAATTTAAACCATATTGCCGATCATTGAAATAAATGGTTCTCGAGACCTGAATCCATGCCTCGCCATAATTTCCTATTCAGCCTTCTTCATTGTAACATCTGATGCAGCATAAACCATTATGAACAGACTCTGATCTTTGGACAAAGAGTTCCATCCTGGTTCCTGGGCATCTGTTTATGATGCACTGAGTGACCTGGATTGCTTCCTCATGTTCATGATCCTCCAGAGGCAGTTGAAAATCGCATTTATGTGAGTGACAGAAAAAGAAAAAAAAATCATACCTCTGAAAGGGTAAAATGTGAAGCAAATAGCAAAAGGAAACAAGACTCAAGTAAATAACTACTTCTTCACAAAGCAAACTGCAAATTTTTGTAATGAGACTTTTGCTTCTAAAATATTCTACCCGGATGATAAAAGCTTAGATCCCATTGGCTGAGGCTGTTGCTCATGAGGAGCAGAGGAAAATGAGCCCATGGCTGAGGCGCTGTTGGATGGATGGCATTAAGGAAAGCTTACTTTAAAAAAATCTTGATCATAGAAAATACATTACTGTTGTGTTTCAAATAACATTTTTTTGGTCATCATTTTGAGACTTTTAGGGTCAGGTTTTAATCTCACATGACCCCTGACTCAAAAAGCAGTGCAAGATGAAAAAAGAAGCTGACTGACACTTAAATAATGTACAGTTGTATAAAGCTAAAGCTGGCATCTCAAAACAATGTAAGACAAACATCTTCTCTGATTGACATGTCAAAAGCATTAATAAATTATTTAAATCTTATCAGATGTTTTGATTTTGAATCCATCAATTAGCACAATAATAATAATAGTGTGTGTGTGTGTGTGTGTGTGTGTGTGTGTGTGTGTGTGTGTGTGTGTGTGTGTGTGTGTGTTTGAGCAATCTCCAACATGAATAGATTATAAGACTGAGAGGCATGTGCAGCACAAGCACCAATGAATTGCTAAAGTAATTGCTGATCATCATAATTAAAGAGAAGTTATGACAGGCAGATAAACAGTTGATTTTCATATGAAAACCTCTAGAATTATCCCTGATAATGAACCACTGCAGCTCCAGTGCATGTTTAATTTGAAAAAATCAGATTTTTTCCAAATGTGGAATGACGTTCATGAATGACGTTAATTTTCTGTGAAGCTTGTGAACACAACAAAACAAAAAACATATTTACACAGTCAAACATGTTATTGTTATTTTACCTTATAATAGAGCGCTCCCACTGGGGACTCAATTGTTCTGCTGGGGGACTTCAATGCTCACGTGGGCAATGACAGTGAGACCTGGAAGGGTGTGATTGGGAGGAACCGCTCCCCTGATCAGAACCCGAGTGGTGTTCAGTTATTGGACTTCTGTGCTTGTCACAGACTGTCCATAACGAACACCATGTTCAGACATAAGGGTGTCCATATGTGCACTTGGCACCAGGACACCCTAGGCCGCAGTTCGATGATCGACTTTGTGGTCGTGTCATCGGACTTGCGGCCGCATGTCTTGGACACTCTGGTGAAGAGAGGGGCGGAGCTGTCAACCGATCACCACCTGGTGGTGTGTTGGCTCCGATGGTGGGGGAAGATGCCGGTCCGACCTGGCAGACCCAAACGTATTGTGAGGGTCTGCTGGGAACGCCTGGCGGAATCCCCTGTCAGAAGGAGTTTCAACTCCCACCTCCGGCAGAACTTCACTCACGTTCCGGGGGAGGCGGGGGACATTGAGTCTGAGTGGACCATGATCCGCGCCTCCATTGTCGAGGCGGGCGACCGCAGCTGCGGCCGTAAGGTGGTCGGTGCCTGTCGTGGCAGCAACCCCAGAGCCCGTTGGTGGACATCAGCGGTAAGGGATGCCGTCAAGCTGAAGAAGGAGTCCTATCAGACCTTTTTGGCCTGTGGGACTCCTGAAGCAGCTGATAGGTACCGGCTGGCCAAGCGGAATGCGGCTTTGGTGGTTGCTGAGGCAAAAACCCGGGCGTGGGAGGAGTTCGGTGAGGCCTTGGAGGACGACTTCAAGACGGCTTCGAAGAAATTCTGGTCCACCATCAGGCGTCTCGGGAGGGGGAAGCAGTGCAGCATCCACACTGTATATAGTGGGGATGGGGAACTGCTGACCTCAACTCGGGATGTTGTGACTCGGTGGGGAGAATACTTCGAAGACCTCCTCAATCCCGCAGACACGCCCATGAGGAAGCAGAGTCTGGGTTCTCTGAGGCGGGCTCTCCTGTCTCTGGGGTTGAGGTCACCGAGGTAGTTAAAAAGCTCCTCGGTGGCAGGGCCCCGGGGGTGGATGAGATCCGCCCGGAGTTCCTAAAGGCTCTGGATGTTGTGGGGCTGTCCTGGTTGACACGCCTCTGCAACATCGCGTGGACTTCGGGGACAGTGCCTCTGGATTGGCAGACTGGGGTGGTGGTCCCCCTTTTTAAGAAGGGGGACAGGAAGGTGTGCTCCAACTACAGGGGCATCACACTCCTCAGCCTCCCTGGTAAGGTCTATTCAGGGGTTCTGGAGAGGAGGGTCCGTCGGGAAGTCGAATCTCGGATTCAGGAGGAGCAGTGTGGTTTCCGTCCTGGCCGTGGAACAGTGGACCAGCTCTACACCCTCCGCAGGGTCCTTGAGGGGGCATGGGAGTTCGCCCAACCAGTCTACATGTGTTTTGTGGACTTGGAGAAGGCGTTCGACCGTGTTCCTCGGGGGGTTCTGTGGGGGGTGCTTCGGGAGTATGGGGTACCGGACCCCTTGATAAGGGCTGTTCGGCCAATGTCAGAGTTTGGTCCGCATTGCCGGCAGTAAGTCGGATTCATTTCCAGTGAGGGTTGGACTCCGCCAAGGCTGCCCTTTGTCACCAATTCTGTTCATAACTTTTATGGACAGAATTTCTAGGCGCAGCCAAGGCGTTGAGGGTGTCCGGTTTGGTGGCCTCAGTATCGCGTCTCTGCTTTTTGCAGACGACGTGGTGCTGTTGGCTTCATCAAGCCGTGATCTCCAACTCTCACTGGAACGGTTCGCAGCCGAGTGTGAAGCGGTTGGGATGAGAATCAGCACCTCCAAATCTGAGACCATGGTCCTCAGTCGGAAAAGGGTGAAGTGCCCTCTCCAGGTTGGGGATGAGATCCTGCCCCAAGTGGAGGAGTTCAAGTATCTTGGGGTCTCGTTCACGAGTGAGGGTACAATGGAACGGGAGATCGACAGGCGGATCGGTGCAGCGTCTGCAGTGATGCGGACTCTGTATCGGTCCGTCGTGGTGAAGAAGGAGCTGAGCCGAAAGGCAAAGCTCTCGATTTACCGGTCGATCTACGTTCCTGCCCTCACCTATGGTCACGAGCTATGGTTCGCGACCGAAAGAACGAGATCCCGGATACAAGCGGCCGAAATGAGTTTCCTCCGCAGGGTGTCCGGGCTCTCCCTTAGAGATAGGGTGAGAAGTTCGGTCATCCGGGAGGGACTCAGAGTTGAGCCGCTGCTCCTCCGCATCGAGAGGAGCCAGATGAGGTGGCTCGGGCATCTGGTTAGGATGCCTCCTGGACGCCTCCCTGGTGAGGTGTTCCGGGCACGTCCTACCGGGAGGAGGCCCCGGGGACAACCCAGGACACGCTGGAGAGACTATGTCTCCCGGCTGGCCTGGGAAGGCCTTAGGATTCTCCCGGAGGAGCTGGACGAAGTGGCTAGGGAGAGGGAAGTCTGGGATTCCCTGCTTAAGCTGCTGCCCCCGCGACCCGACCCCGGATAAGCGGAAGAGAATGGATGGATGGATGGATGGATGGATGGATGGATGGATGGATGGATGGATGGATGGTATGTGTAGTTTAATTTCACCATGGTGTAAACCCAATTTATTCAAATGTTTATGTACTCAAACAGTTACAGATATGGGCATAATCAGCTTGTAAATTCGACTGATATTGACCTATCTTGGCCGTTTTTTGGTACTTTTGATATTTGTCTCTACCACATTAAAATTATTTAACATACCCATGCTCGGTATTTTTATCTTCAGCATACCTCAGATATATGAAAAGATAGTTTTTATTTCCCTATTACTTATTATATTGACATATTGGGGCAAAATAGACACACAGTCAAATTCGAAAATGGAACAAATTATATTTTATTGCACATAAAAACCAAAAACATGCTCATCATTTTGATTTTGAACTAAAAAAAGTTTACCATAGGCTTCTTATATAACTATATACAGTCTGTATCACTTGTGCCACTCTTCAAAGGAGTTTTTCAAAATAAGAGTATGTGCACGATTCGCGGATAAAAATGCGTAAATTGTGCGCAGTCATTTGCGTCACATAGACGTTTGCGTCACATGACAAAATACACCAATCACGGTACATGTTTACATCACGTGAATACATGTGTCACCCCTTGTACGATGGTGACTACATGGACAGAAACACGGCGCCTGCCGTCTGATTAGAGGTAAGATCGGGCTTACAAAATCAAGCCCAACCTGAGCCCGCCGGTATTAAAGCCCAACCCGACCGTAATTATTGATATTTTGAGCCCTACCCGGCCCAAAAGCAGGCTGGGACTCAACCTCGGGCTTAAGATCTTACCTCTACGTCTGATTGTAAGGAGTTGTTTGAACAGTTTGTCTTAGATCAAATGTAAACCATCATATCTCCGGTTTTCCGGGGTCAATCGGCTCCGAATAAAAACGGAAGACCGTTACACATCTATACTATCACGTAAAATTGTGCACAGCAATCCAGGTGGCAGACTTTATTTGTTAAGAATGTTTTAAAAACATCATGTGATCTGATCATGCGGGCATGATCATAGGTCTGTAAGGGTTAAAGGAGAGGGTGACCGTCAGTGAATTAATGTCCAACACTTTTGCCCGTAGAAGACAGGATGTCATCAGTCTTCAACTGAGCATCAAAGAGATCGAAGAAAGGTGGCCACCTTTTTAAAATCTAAGTCTGTAATTTGGACCCTGTCCCTTTTTGTCGTTTCCTGTTTTTTTCAGGTCAATGCTGAGTTCCATCTAATTGCCACTGTAACTTTTGAGGCCAAATTCATGTTCATGTTTGACCACTACACCACTAAATTGCCTGCCATCTTCCAAGCCAAGAAACGAGCTGCTGAAGAGAGACATCGTGCAGAGACGAATATTCTACTCCAGGTATTTCAGTTTACTCCTCTGTTGAGACAATACATTTCCTCACCTGCTTCATCACTCTTCTTTCTTATGAACCTAATTTACAATCTCGGTGCTCTTGTATTCAACACAAGATCATATGCCTCATGCATGAGGAGAAGGAGAGAACAAAGGGAGGAGGAGAGGAACAAGGAGGATAGAAGAGACGGAGGATCACTTCATGTAACCTGCATGAACTGATGAAGTCACTTGGATAAGACCCAAAATGTCTTCAAAGACATTGTCTGTTTAAATTTTCAGTCTTCCTTTTGAAAAAAAGAGCTGAATGATATGATCAATTGCAATGATTTACCAACTGCTTCACTAAATTTTGTTTCATTTTGGTAGTGCAGTCATATGTTATAATATTTAAAGTGAAAGGATCAAAAATCTGTACTGAGAGTGTCTACTGTATCTTGTCAGCTGTTTAATTAAATATTCTCCTCAACAGAGTGAAATTCCCATTGAGAAGACTACACAAGTTGTCATCAGATGTCTCGTTGATCACCTTTGAGAAGATGTGGGGGCCCTAATTAAGGAGTTTGAGGTGAGTGCAATAAAAAAATGGCTTTCACCATTCTCTGTACAGTAATTTGTAAATGTGAAGGTGTTTTCATTTAGCAAACCCCATACACAAATATTATTCATTCATCATCAACCAGTCCAGTCTACTGTCCAGCTGCAGCCCCAGGTACTTATAAGTCCCCACTACCTCCACTTCCTTACCCCCGATGACTACTGGCTGTGGGGAGGGTGGTGCCCGCCGGAAATCCAGCACCATCTCCTTGGTTTTGGAGATATTTAGCTGAAGCTCATTCCGCTGACACCACCCCACAAAGTCCGTCACCACTCTCCTGTACTCCCTGTCATCACCCTCCCTGATACATGTCACAATTGCAGTGTCATCAGAGAACTTCTGCATGTGGCACATACCCGAGTTATGTTAGAAGTCCGTTGTGTAGAGAGTGAAGAGTAGGGGGGAGAGCACCGTTCCCTGCGGGGCCCCTGTGCTGCTGGTCACCACTGATGACAGACAGTTCCCCATACAGACGTACTGGGGTCTGTCTGTTAGATAGTCCGTGATCCAGCTCACGAGATAAGGATCCACAGCCAAGGATGACAGTTTCTCCTGCAGGAGCCGGGGCTGGATGGTGTTGAAGGCGTTCAAGAAGTCAAAAAAGAGCACCCTCACTGCACAGCTCATGACATCCATGTAGGAGAGGGCCCGATGGAGGAGGTACAGGACTGCATCGACAGCCCCAACTTGCGGCCGGTAGGCGAACAGGAGATGGTCCATCACGCCCTGCACCTGGGGATGCATGAGCTCCAGGACCAGTCGATCTAGGGTCTTCATCACGTGCGAGGTGAGAGCGACTGGTCGATAGTCATTGAGCTCTGTGGGGCGTCTCCGCTTGAGTACAGGGACAATGCAGGATGTCTTCCACAAGGACGGGACTCTCCCCAGCTGGAGACTGAGGTCGAAAACCTGGTGTAGGGGTTCACCCAGTTCGGCAGCACAGGCCTTGAGGAGTCTTGGGGGGACCTGGTCTGGTCCGGCCGCCTTCCTTGGGCGAAGCCTCCTCAACGCAGATGTCACCTGTTCCACAGTGATGGCCGTGTGTGGGGGTGTGGCACGTTGATCCCTCCGGCCGGGGGGGTCTGGCAGTTGAGGTGGGGGAAGGGTCTGGGTTTGGACTGAGGTAGATGGGTGAGGTGGACGGAGGAGGAGAGGGGGAGGCAGATGAGCTGGACGGAGAGGGGGAGAAGGAGGCACGTGGAGTCAGCTTGGCCGGGGGAACTCTGGGGACAGGCACATGGAGTGGTGGGGGAGCTGAACCGATTAAAAAAGCTGTTAAGTTCATCAGCTCGCTCCACGTTCCCCTCCACTGTACCGCGGCCCTCTCCATAGCCGGTGATGGCCCTCATACCACTCCAGACCTCCCGCACCTGGTTGTGCCCAAGCTGGTTCTCCAGCTTCCTTCTATAGTTGTCCTTGCCTCCCTCAGGCAGAGTCTCACTGCCTGCTGGGCCTCTCTCATCGCTTCCTCATTCCCACTCCTGAACGCCCGCTTCTTCCTGTTCAGGACAGCCTTCACCTCTTTGGTTACCCAGGGTTTGTTGTTTGGGTAACACTTGACTGTCCTGACAGGGACCACGGTGTCCACACAGAAGTTCATATAATCCGTTAAACACTGGGCTGCCCCGTCGACGTCCTCCCCATGTGAGCCCACCATGACATCCCAGTTGGTGGTCTGGAAGCGGTCCCTCAGCGTCTCCTCTGCTTTCGGGGACCACCTCCTGACCTGTCGTGTTGTTGCTGGCAGCCGTTTCACCAGCGGAATGTAGGTGGGCTGAAGGCACACTAGGTTGTGATCTGATCTGCCTAGTGGGGAGAGGGGGGTGGCTGTGTATGCCTCCTTGGCATTCGTGTAAAACAGATCAATGATTCTGTTCTTCCGAGTGGGGCAGTCTACACACTGGGACATGGTGGGGAGGGATGAATCCAGGGTGACGTGGTTAAAGTCCCCCGTGATGATGACGAGCGCCTCCGAGTGCCAGGTCTGAAAATCAGAGGTGGTCATACAGATGGTCTCTCGTGCCGTCTCGGGGTCTGCATGTGGGGGGATGTAGACGGCGAGGACAATGACGTGTGACCCATTTATTTTCACATTAGCACAGGTAAGACACATTTCAGTCCACAAATCTTCTCAGATAAGTTTTCATTTAAGTAGTGTTGGTTGAAAACTGCTACACTGATGTGTCACCTGTGGCTTACCTGTATTCTTTTTGAAATCATAATACAAACTATTTACCTTATTAGTTATGGTAATTTAAATGTTTATGAACCCTCCCATACTGATATTAAACCACCTTCCACATGTATTACCTTTTCCCACATTCTGATAGACTGCTTAAAATACCTTTACGTGTTTATTTAATACACGGAAGTGTGCTGCGTTTCGTGAGTACGCAGCATGTACGCAGTGAGTACGAAGCATGTGTGTACGCAGCATGCATGCACGCAGCACACTTCGGATGCTGTCAGCCAATAGAATGGGAGTACGGTATCACATTACTGCCTACTAAAAATCTGCGATTAGGTGAAGCTGGGCATCTTGAAGCGCAATGCGCGAGGGATTACTTTATATGCTAGATAAAACATACAACTTAGAGCATAATATTTGTATAGCTGATTTATGTAGTTTGGTAATTTATTCTGGTGAAAGTCTGCTTGCTCTAACCACTTTCCTTAACAGTGTCTACAGACTTCTGATGATTCAGCAATCAATGTGGAAGAAGAGCTGGCAGCACAGATGATGGCTCTGTACCTTGTGCACATTGAAAATCGACAAGTCAGGGATGTTGGTATTGTCATTGAGGGTTCCATCCTATTCAACCACGTTGGAGACCTCAGTAGAGCCTGCTGCTACTTGTTTGGGCTCACTTATGCCTTGGACCTTATATACCCCAAAATTCTAAAGTACACTTCTGAGGTATTTCAAAAGATGCTTGTTGAAGTGGATGCTGGAAACTTGTCAATAAAGGTGCAAAGACTGAAAAACAATGTGATAATACTGTTGTCTGTTAGGTAGATGAACACAGAAAAGACTCATCCCCAACTGATGTTTTGTTTACACATTTACATTTTGCATTAATGCCCTTCATTTTCTTAATAATTCATGTCAGGCATGAGGCTTCAAATTTTAATTTAGAGTTTACGTTGTCACCAGAAGTGACTGAAATGCTGTGCTTCTAAAGGAGAAAGTAGTATGTTTGTATATTCAGTTTGAAGTACTTGCAAATGTGAGAAATGTATGTTTTAAAAAGCACAAGAGTTTTATTGTCACATTTACACATGAAGCCACATTTACTGGAGATGATCTTCACCTTCATGTTCCAAGCTGTTATAAGTCTAGCTACTAGTCATCAATATGTTTAGTGTGAATACTACATCTTGCAATAATATGATTTCTTCTTCTTCTTTTTTTTTTATAGCCGTTTGGCAAGAGGGATTTTAGTTCATAAACATTTGATCTTTGGTATCCTGAATTCCCTTTCCTGTAACAGCTTCAAATGTGCTGCTGTAGATTATGGAAAATATGTTTTAAAATAAAGCTTTCATGTTTTGTGAGCTCTTGGTCATATTGGTTTATAGTACACAATATTTTCCTTTAAAAATTAAGATAAAAAATCAGTCGGTACAACACATTTTTTAGTGAGCCATTAGCAAATTTGCAGTTATCTGCTACAAACGTTTTCAATTATATTTACTCAGTTTGTTTGGAGCTTTCTACTCAGGTTTTCCATATGGTTAAAAAAAGTATTTCAGTTACATTTACTCAATTTATGTGGTAACTGAACCAAATCAATTCATTCAGACATACTTAAAAATATTACTTAGATTTACTCATTACTCAGGTTTTGTTTTAACATTTTTGAGAGCTTTCATATCTACTCAATATTTGTAAGTGTAAAAATGTTTCATTGATTGAATTAAGTAAAATGCAGTATTATTTTTTTGAGTGTATGTGAAGAGTTGTTTGGGTAAAATAAATAAACTGAAAAAATTACACCTTAAATTAAAAATGTGTACCTGCCATGCTGTGGTGATATGTTTAAGATTATTATTAACCGTGCGGCACGGTGGCGCAGTGGTTAGCGCTGCTGCCTCACAACACGGCGGA
This sequence comes from Antennarius striatus, assembly GCF_040054535.1. Taxonomy (NCBI): domain Eukaryota; kingdom Metazoa; phylum Chordata; class Actinopteri; order Lophiiformes; family Antennariidae; genus Antennarius; species Antennarius striatus. The sequence goes on along the minus strand of NC_090789.1, from coordinate 7,846,929 downwards.
CCCGGGTTCGAGTCCCGCTCTGTGCGGAGTTCGCATGCTCTCCCCGTGTCTGCGTGGGTTCTCTCCGGGTTCTCCGGCTTCCTCCCACCTCCAAAAGCCTGCGCTTTAGGTTGATTGGCCGGTCCCAAATTGACCATAGGAGTGAGTGTGTGAGTGAATGATTTGTTTGTTTCCATGTGGCTCCGCGGTGCACTGGCGTCGTGCCCGGTGTGTCCCCTGCCTCACGCCCTGAGACTGCCAGGATAGGCACTGGCTACCCCGCGACCTGCGTTAGCGGATTAAGCGGATTTGGCAAATGAATGAATGAATGAATTAACTAAACAGTTGTCTGTAGACAAACAAACTAAACTAAGATAAAAAATTTCTTTGCTTGTCCCATTATGGATGGTTCAGTTGGGCTTCTCTGTCTGTTAAAGCGCTTTGAAATGTCTGTTGCTATATAAATAAAACTTGATTAATTGATTGATAATGCTGCCAAAAGTCTTAAATTGAACATATGCTGGCTTCATTATAAGTGGCTTTCTCACTCCAAAATGGCTAAAAGTGTTGTACACACAAACTTTGAAATAAAGTTTGATATCATGTAATAGTAACCTGGGACTTACATGTTTGGTTAAATATCTGCTGTATGAGATGTAATGTTAGGGTGAACACCACTAGTATTTTTATGGTCAAAAGCTCAAAATTATCTACACTCTACTGAAAACGATTTAGACTATATTAGGTACAAAAAGCATATAACTTTACAAAACATTCTGAGTTGGTTTGGCTTCTCTTGATCATTGGAGGGCTGTGATAATAACATTTAAATAATTAGTTGCAATGCACATTGACCAACCATCTCATTACTTAAACACAGGAACAACACTCACTGCAAATCGTTTGGCAGCACAGACCATTTTTATGGTGATTTGATACAAAGATTTAATAAACCTCAGTTTCCATGTCTTTGGAAATTTAAAAAAATAATGGTTGCTGCAGTATTTAACTCAAGATAGATAGATACTTTAATAATCCCAGAGGAAATTGCACATATCCACTGCTCAGCCAAACACCAGGAAAAAACAAAAACAAAACAGGACATACCACAAGACATACACTACATTAACAGACACATGTAGCATTAACAGTACATATAATAAAAAAAATAAAATATAAACAGTATAAAATTAAATTAAATTAAATCCATTTAACTGCGTGCTGACCTCGCCACCTCCCCCCCGCTCCTCCTGAGAGAGTCATTGTACCCCCTGATGGCACAGGGCATGAAGGAGGACCTCAGCCTCTCTGTGGAGGTGCTGTGTGACAGCAGTCTGTCGCTGAAGGTGCTCCCCTGCTGGGAGAAGGTAGTGTGCAGGGGGTGGCTGGTGTTGTTCATGATGGCCCTGAATTTAGACATGGTCCTGCTCCCCAGAACATCTGAACCGAGTCCAGGCTCAGCCCGACCACTGAGCTCGCTCTGCGGATGAGTCTGTTAAGATGGTCCATATCTCTTTTCCTGGCCCCACCACCCCATCACACAATGGCATAAGACAGCACACTGGAGACTACGGAGTGATAGAACATGAGAAGGAGCTTAGGACAGATGTTGAAGGAGGCCAGCCTCCTCAGGAAGTACACCCTGCTCTGCCCCAGTCCAGTCTGATGTCTAGCTGCAGTCCCAGGTACTTATAGTTTCCTACCACCTCCACCTCACTGCCCTTGATGATCACTGGTTGTGGAGAGGGAGGTGCCCGCTGGAAATCCAGCACCATCTCCTTGGTCTTGGAGACGTTGAGCTGGAGCTGGTTCTGTTGGCACCACTCCAAAAAGTCAGCCACCAATGCCCTGTACGCCCCCTCATCACCCTCCCGGATACATGCCACAATCACAGTGTCATTGGAGTACTTCTGTATGTGGCATGTATCCGAGTTGTGCTTGAAGTCCGATGTGTAGAGGGTGAAGAGAATGGGAGAGAGCACGGTCCCCTGTGGCGCCCCTATGCTGCTGGTCACCATAGAAGAAAAACAGTCCCCCATACGGACGTATTTGGGTCTGTCCGTTAGGTAGTCTGTGATCCAGCTCACGAGGTAGGGGTCCACAGCCATTGAGGTCAGTTTGTCCTGTAGGAGCCGGGGCTGGATGGTGTTGAAGGAGCTCAAAAAGTCAAAGAAGAGCACCCTGACGGCACAGCCCCAGGTGTTCAGGTAGGAGTTCACACGGTGGAGGAGGTACAAGACAGCGTTGTCAACCCCAACCATGGCCTGATAGGCGAACTGGAGAGGGTCCATTGCACCCTGCACCTGTGGACGCATGAGCTCCAGGACTAGTCGCTCTAGGGTCTTCATTACGTGGGAGGTAAGAGTGACCGATCGGTGGTCGTTGAGCTCAGTAGGGCGTCTTTTCTTGGGTACTGGGACGATGCAGGAGGTCTTCCACAGTGACGGGACCCTCCCTAGCCGCAGACTGAGGTTGAACAATCGTTGCAGGGGTCCCCTAGTTCCGAAGCACAGGCTCGGAGGAGTCTTGGGGAGATCTTATCCGGTCCAGCCGCCTTATAGGGACGGGGCCTCTGCAGCGTTGTCGTCACCAGGTCTGCAGTGATGACGAGGTTGGAAGTCCAGTGGTTGAGGTGGGGCCGTTGAGCTTCGCAGCTTTCGGAGTGGGCTTGGGCAAAGGGGCAGGGGTGGAAGGAGAAGTGCAGGGGTGGAAGGAGAGGAAGCACAGGAGGAGGGAGCATCAGTGGAGCAGTCTGCAGGGCCAGGAGAGGCCTGGGACGAGGAGCCGGGAGTGGTGGGGGAGCTGAACCGATTGAAAAAGCTGTTTAGTTCATTCATTCGTTCAATATTCCCATCCACAGTGTTGCGCCCTTTCCCGTGTCTGGTGAAGCTATTCTTTGCTTAGTTAGCAATAAACATCTTATGTGTACACCAAATCTAAGTCTAAACTTTATTTGAAATTGAGAAAACTGTGAATCCTTATTTGAGTGTAATGTCCTAAGGCAAAGCATTGAATCAAATTTTTAGCTAAAGTCTTGTTACCATGGACACTAACATTTAAAGCAGATGGGATGAAATGAGAGCCTTTGAGTGGGTTATTATCATGAGGCATATTGAAACCTGCACCAGTTAGCCACTGATTCTAATGTCATGAGCAAATCCACAATGCACCTTACATTTATATCAATATATTTATTTGTTTATGTAATTGTGAATCTGCCATCTTCATTTGCTATTCTTCAATTTGAATGGACATGGCTACATTGTTTCTACATTTTACATTTCATCATTGCGTAATTGGATTGGGGGAAAAAAGTTAAATAATGGGTTTAATTTCCAGACACAGCACTGAGGACCTGATATCGAGAGCAGAAGGATATTGCTGTTTGAGCAAGAATGACATTGACTGCAAAGAAAATCACTTTTTGATGTGCGCAAAAAAAGGAGTTGGTTTGAAATTTGACAGCTGTGTATAACCCCCCCTGCATGTAAAGCACTTATTTGAGAAGAGGAGAGTATATGAGAAGTCCCATACAATCGTGTCAGCGTTAAATCTGATTTGACAACAAAAGCTTGAGCTAAATAAACAGGAAAGGCAGACTTTTATTAAAGTAGATAGATGCCCGGTATCACAGCATCACCTCCAGTTTGACAGGAAATCTCTGAAACATTGAAAATGAATTCATGAATATAAACAGAGACTTTGCCAGCTGGCGAGGAATTTTGAGTTGGAATGGGGAACGCCTGTGAGAGGAAATGAAATTCAGCCTCGGCTCTCATGTTTCCTCTCACACTGTGCATAAGAACAGACAAATTCTAGCAATGAGATGTCCTTCCATTCTCAATGCTTTAGCTGCTGTGGTTACTGCTGTATCCTCCCAGTCAGCTAATGGCATCTGTTAACTAGAGACACTGTAAAGTAGAAGTTTTAACTGTCACAGTGGATGGTTTGTATATTTTGGGTTAAACAATAAATCCACTCTCCCTTTACAAATAGAAGTGATCCTGTGTCTATGTGGGTTTTCTTTTCAGCGTTTGATCTGGTGAGTGTGATTTCACTGAAAGTCACTGTCACACACAAAAATCAATGATGAGATTTAGAAAACTATGACTCTACACCCTGGGGTTGATCTTATTGATTTTTTTACTACACTGTGAGCATATGAAACCTTTCTCTCAAGGTTCTAACAGCAGAGATAAACACACACGTAGACAGAGAATGACACACACACACACACACACACACACACACACACACACACACACACACACACGCAAATTGAAACTATTCTGTGAATGCTTAGTCACCAGAGTCTATTTGTTCAGTAACAGAATTCTTTGAACAATAAACATATGAAAATCTAAAGTAGAATTTTAGCTTTTTTGTATTTGGTTCAGTCTTGGAAGGTGTTCCGTTTGACAATGCCGATCATTAATAAGCTTGTAGTCCACCTACTTCTAATATTTTTTTTTTCTCCTGAGTGAGCCTCAATAAATAGCGGTCTGGACAGAAATGAGCCTGTTTTCGTTTACATCCACAAAACAAAGATATAATCTGAATAGTTTTATGATCCACTGAAGCTTATTGGCCACAATTTAAATAAAGAATAACATACAATACAGAGCATGTTGTGATGGTTCTATTCTTTTGGTATGCTCATCACGTCTGTTATTGTGCTAAGCTTGTTTTCTCCTGACAGGTCAAGCTGCGGCATAGGGTGTGGCTGGCTCCTAGCAGCTGACAAGGCACACTAGTTCTCACTCTGCTCATCAGCCTCATCTCAAAAGGCCAGGCTTTTCCTTAAGAGGGTGCCAGGTAATTATGTCCTGTTTTTGTGATGCTAGTGTTCCTAGTTTTCTCTCAGCTGCCTGTCCTTTTCAGTGTTTGTGGACTTTAGTCATGTTTTGATCTGCTGTTTTGATTTTCATTGCCCACTCGGGTTTTTTGCCTGAGCAATAAAACTGTTGAGTTTTACTTTTGTGTCAGTCTCTGCTTCTTGTGGTGGAGACTCAAACTATCCTTAACAAATGTAGTGTGGCATGGATTGAACTTAACCATAAATATATTGGTCTTTCTTTCTGATAAATTTGACTTTAAATGTTTTCCTTTAATGTATATGTGGTGTGATGCCACAGGGACTGGTGCCAACAGGGCTCCATGATATTCCTGCTGCTGACATTTGATTTGGAATGGCTTTGACCATCTGTCAGAATCATTGCAGAGTCATAATTTTAGAGTCAGAACTGACGAAGCCTCTTGGATGAGAGGCAAAATGTTTTCAAGAAACGTTCTTAAAGTCCAATGGATTGGTTTAAACAGCTCTGGATAACCATGACCTGGATAACTGAGAACCTACACAGACATTTCGGAATCACCAGAACCACCACAGCAGGCAAGAAGAACATTAAAACACACAATCCCTTTGGTCATCTTTATTTCTTACAAATACAAAGTTAGTTTTTGTATCTTTACAATAGTTAACATTCTAATAGTTAACATGATTCACCTGTGACCCCCAACCACCTCTAACTTGTGCTCCAGTGAAGGATGAGAAGGTTTTAATACTTCAGTGGATGCTAAATGTGACACTGACTTGCACCAGAATGTTAAGCAATGGGAATAAATAAATCAGTAACATAAAATATTAGACCAGCTTTGTTTGTTTTTTTGATTTCTTATTAATTTATTTTTCTTTTTATCAATTAGTAACTCCTGTGTGAATCATGTGACTAAAAACAGACAGGAAATAAAACCTGGAATGCCTTAAAGCAGTTATAAGCAGTACAATGCTACAGGTATTGATGTAAGAACTAAAGGAGTTTTGGCTATCACTGTATCAAGGAAACCATGCAAAGGAGCTAGATGCCAGCTTTTGATTTCAGTTCTTAGATAGTAAAGGTATATGCAATGTCGTGAATATTTTTTCTCAATTGTTTTTATAACGCGCACATGCTGATTTATTTTTATTTACACAGCATTTAAAAAGATTTCTTTATTTAACAGAACTTGATATAGATGAGAGCACATGTACTGTATGTGTGTGACAAGAGCATTATGTTGGCGATAGAACAACTAAACAGTCAAACGTCCACTTAATATGTACTGTATAATATCAAACATAATAAGGAGGAGGAGGATCCCAAATGATGCGGAAATCTGACCTGTGTGAACAATGTTTTGTATACTTCATTCTCAGCTGCTGACATGTGCGCTTCTCCCCCGCTGGATTGCATCTAAAAAAAATAAGTTAATAGACTATAACTCAAGCGGCGCGGTGGCGCGGTGGTTAGCGCTGCCCCCTCACAACACAGAGGACCCGGGTTCGAGTCCTGCTCTGTGCGGAGTTTGCATGCTCTCCCCGTGTCTGCGTGGGTTCTCTCCGGGTTCTCCGGCTTCCTCCCACCTCCAAATGCATGTGCTTCAGGTAGATTGGCCATTCCAAATTGCCCCTAGGAATGAGTGTGTGTGCATGGTTGTATGTCTTTGTGTGTGGCTCCGCGGTGCACTGGCGTCGTGCCCGGAGTGTCCCCCACCTCACGCCCTATGCCGCCGAGATAGGCTCCGGCTCCCCGTGACCCGCTGCGGCGGATATAGCGGTGGTAATCTGAAGATGACTGACTGACTGACTATTACTCAAGCCGTTTACCTACATAATTTTACCGTGATTGCCACAGACTATGTTTAAACTTACGATCTGACTCGAACAGCGATTTTGTCCCACGCCATCTCCCTCTTCGTTGCAGCTGCACCGCTGTTGCTTTTTCTTCTGAAGATGTCCTCAAAGTCTTCATATGCATACATTAAAATCTGTACTTAAACTGCCCTAAAGCACTGCGGTGCATGTCTCATTTGACGTCATGGTGAATTGTCGAATCAGGGCCCCATTGATGGTGGCTTATTTTAGAGTGGTCATGCCTATTAAACTGCAGGACAACTTACTCTGGGTTAACAAAACTAATCGTGAAAAGTGTTTGTGAAACTGAAATCCCTGGTTTTCCAAGTTCAGGGTAACTCAACTCAGAATCACAGGTTTACCTCAGGGTTTGATAACCCTGCCTTTGTGAAACGGGCTCATTGAGTCATTCATGCATTCTCAAACACCATAGCGTGTTGCGCGGTGCTGGAGCCTATCCCAGCCAACTGGGGGCATGAGGCAGGGCACACTTAAAGTGCGACCGCAATGTGCCACGGACAAACAAACAAAAAAGGAACAGAGAGAAAAATGTGACTTCATTTTTAGAAATAATGAATGAATTCATCCATTCATCCATTTTCTTGAAGATGAGATGACAGGTGCTATTTGAGCCCATCCTAGCTGACCACATGTGAGAGGCAGTGTACATGTTGGAGCGTCACAAGTTCATCCAAAGCCAAATGAAAGATAAACACTCATGCACACACTCACACCCATGGACAATTTGAAGTGATGGATTTAGTTAAATTGTATGTTTTTGGAAGTGGGAGGAAGCTGGAGAACCTGGAGAGAACCCACACTCTACACACAGAGGATTTAAACCCAGAACCATCTTGCTCTGAGGCACTACCCACTGCACTGTGACTAATTAATGAATCAAAACATAAAAATGTGCACATATAACTTTTACTTAGTCTGTGTATTTTTTTTTTTTACCACACCAATTCAGATTGGTAATATTTTCAAAGTGCTCTCAGGCTTCTCTGGTCAAATTAACAGGAGATGGTGGTCCCCAATAAATCACTCCCTCAAAATGTACTACTCACTCTAAGATCAATCATGACTCACTTTCTGCAACTTCAAGAGTGACACAACCAGTAGACAGACAGCTGAGCAGTTAGCCATCAATAAAGCACAACCAAATCCCATCATAGATTAAATATCTATGAAATAGTTCCATTGAGCATCTACACACGTCCAACAGAATGAGTAGGTATTCTGAACCCTCCTCGTCACACAGACATGTTAACTCTTGTAAGAACACATCCCTTCAGTATCCTCCTTCACTCTTAAACTCTGGATCTACATACCAAGCAGTCATGTCATTGTTGTTTAAGGACAGATAAAGGAGCAGTATTGATAAAGGCATTGACAATTGAACTAGGCTTTTCCTCTTGATTTCAGTCAGCTGTAAAGTGTCGTGTGACAAGTCTTACCAAAGTCACTCAGAAACGATTAAACTGGAAGCTTGTTTTTCCTCTTTTCCTGTTGAGAACTAATGGCACATGACAGAAAGTGTTCGGAGTGTTGTCTACCCCTTTTCATCTCCTTCGGTTAATTTTTCTTTGCCTCTCTTTCTCTCTAGTACTTAAGCTTCCATTACAAGTCAGAAATACCACTTTGTGTTTCTACCTTCTGCCTTCCGATCAGTGCCAGAGTTTATTCACATTTTTGACACTCAACACAATGTCTGTCTACTAATGGTCTGTTTCTCAAGGATGGCTGTGTCCCTTCACCCCGTGCTTTGATTTGGTGGATACGATGCATGACTGGTTGTATACTCCTGCCAAGGGAGATGTCTCTGCTCATCTGAGACTGGGACCTCATTACGAAAACATATGAGAGCACCATTGAGGTCCAGAAGATGAAGGGACACAGAATGAGGAACCATAGCCACATTGTAAGTATGACAAGAGCATAAAGACAAGTGGATAAAGCAGGCATGGTGGAAATATGGCACATAATAGAAGGATGAAGAGAAATGAGCAAGAGTGAAAACATGGCAGCTAGAGACAGCAAGCAAAAGCATCACTACTATTTTTTTGGGTGGAAGTCAAATGTGGTACATGAGATTTAAAGCTTCGACTTTGCTCCTCTGATCTGAGATGAAAGTAAAGGGAAGAAAAGAGGGAGAGGCCAGAAAAGACAAGAGAAATTGAGACTGATGGAGAGAGATGGAGGCAAAGAGCAGTCACTAACAGACGACACTAATGATACCACGCTCTGTGTCACAACTCCACATAAAACAGAAAGCATACAAAAACAAAGCAGGAGCTCTGAACTTCAAAACAATTTAATTGGAAGTGCTGGATGCATGCAACACATTCGTGGGAGTTTACTTGCTATGATCTATCCGCTACTCTGTAGCATTCCAAATATGTTTTGGTGCTTGCATGTCAGATTACATGCTTAATTTTAACCAAGTGGTCTAAATATAGACTTTGAATTAAGGCATATGTAGAAACAAATTTTGAAGAATTTATTTTTTCATGCACGAAACAGCTTCATTTCATTGTGTTTCATTGTGCCAGATGGAAAAAAAAAAATCAATAAACCAGACACAACGAAGCAAAGATTTTTCCACTGGATATTCATCACAGGCCAGTGGGGGCACGGAGGATATGAGGTGTCGAGGTCTCCAAGGATTCTCCGCTGTCAACATACAGCGGTTATAAAAAGGAACATCACAGTAGTTATTTCAGGCAGTCTTTGTTGCAGTAATTGTGGGTGTACATTGCAGGCGTGGAAAATGTCTTCTGCTAATTAATTCCTAAGATAGCAAAGCAGAAAAGAAAAACTTTTCTGGAGAAGACTTCTTATGAAGTCAGATTTATTTCTCAATAATCCAAAAGTTCTTACTGCATAACTAGAACTGCTACGTTTGGAACTCTTGTATAGGTCTGCAATGAGCAGGAAGATTTTTTTCTTTTCTGAAATCAATAAGCACAGAGGTTATGTTTGTCTAGATATGTGTTTTGATCTCAGGTGTGTGTGTGTGTGTGTTGAGCTGGAGTGTACTGAGGCTTTGATATCTCTGATGAAGTCGAAACAGTTTGATGCCTTGACAAATCCCCAAACTGCCACGTAAGGCCTGTGTGTGCACACAGGTGTGTGTGTGTGTGTGTGTGTGTGTGTGTGTGTGTGTGTGTGTGTGTGTGTGTGTGTGTGTGTGTCCGTGTGTGTGCGTGTGTGTGTGTCCGTGTGTGTGCGTGTGTGCCGCTAATGCTGTTCAGTTGTCATTAGTATTTTCTACTCTGATCAAATTAGTCTCAATACCTTTGTGGTTCTTCTGAGGACAAAGAAGTGCCACAAGACCCAATATGCATTTAGATTTTTTCATTTGCAACTGTGAAGTAGGATGCCACTTGAATAGACTGTGTAACACTGTATCATTTGGAAGACAGAAAATAGTTTGTTCTGTTGTGTTGTGGTGTTGTGAAGGTGTTGTGATGTTGTGATATTAGATAGTGACACCTTACATTGTAAGAAGGGTGTACCTTACCCACCATGTGGGCCTCCTGCTAATTTCCACTTGCACTATTTATTTTTATTTATTTTATTTTATACTGTTTATATTTTAATTTTAGTTTAGTAAATGTCCTGTTAGTGCTGCATGTGTCTGTCAGTGTAGTGTATGTGTTGTGGTATGTCCTGTGGCATCAGTGTTTCTTTTTCTCCTGCTGTTTATCCAGTATTTATTCATTATGTAATGCCTGAGCAGTTGATAGGTACAATTTCCTCCAGGATAGATAGATAGATAGATAGATAGATAGATAGATAGATAGATAGATAGATAGATAGATAGATAGATAGATAGATAGATAGATAGATAGATAGATAGATAGATAGATAGATAGATAGATAGATAGATAGATAGATAAAATATCTATCTATCAGGCAATACAAGAAAGCTGACTATAGGCGAGAGGCAGGATGAGCTTGAGATGCATCGCCAGTGCATCACGGAACCACTGTGAAGGACAAGCAAACACTCACGCACAATCACCTACAGTCAATTTCGATTGTTTAACTCACCTAAATAGCATATTTTTGGTGACGGGAGAACCCAGAGAGAACCCACAAACTCAATATACCTGTAGAGACAAATCAAACCCAGAACCTTCTTCCTCTGTGGCAACAGTGCATAACTACCGCTCTATAAATACAGTAGATTCATATTATCTACTATGTATGCAGGCTTGCTAATAGCTTAGCTTAGTTCATGAGTTGAATCACCGTTGTATTTATTAATAATAATAATAATAATAATCCACACTTTATTGATCCCTCTTGGGGAAATTTACTTTACACATCACACTTCTCACTCAAGTACATACATGTGTTAATTACAGCACTTGTTGCTATTTTCAGTATTTGATGTCAGCGAATTACCTGCAGCAGGAAGCAAACTACAAAAATAGGTAAAATATGACTATAAAACATGGGATGTAGTATTTTTACACAGATGTTGAGTAACAAATTTACTCGTTCTGCTGAACCCCCTCTTCAAGAAATAACTCAAACTATTTTTGCAATAAATTCTTTCACTTTTCACATTGCTTGCTTTCCCAAATACGGAAGCAACTATGAAAAACTAAAAACCAGACCTTTTTAAATGCCTGAAAACAAACAAAAAAACAAACAAAGGAAAAGCAAAAATAGTCACATTTTCATTGCCACAGCGAATATTATTTATTTTTATCAACCTTTTATTTAGTTTCCCAAAAAACTGTGAATTGAAGCTGTGCTTTAGCAAGGTAGATAGAGCATGCGCCATTCTGAGGACGCTTTCACTGCCAGTTTATAAATATATATTTTCTTGCAATTTATAAAAATAAGATATTATGCATGAACATGTGCACATCTTTGTGAAATTGCCTGCATTAATCATGTAAATCCCATCAGGTAGCATCTTTTTTTTTCTTTTACTTTTTTTTTTTAAAGTCTGTCTGCATTGTGATTACCCACCATCCATTTCGGTGTTTTACAATAACAGACATATACAAATCAGCTGTGCAGCTTAGATAATTAAACCATCTTGTAGCCAGAGAACACAGAGACACAAGAACTCTTTCTAGGCTGAGATTATGAACCATAATTGGATTGCATAATAATCCGCTCAAGTGATTTTCTGGATTATAATGCTCTGAAGTGTTGGGGGCAGGAATGTAAAGTGATGTTGCAATTTCTCTTGATAAATATGATTTCTATTATGGTTTATGATTATATGATTATCATAGAACAATGAGTCACCTAATTTGACATGTCACAGCTTCATTACTCAACCCAAAATTGTTTTCTCTCTGGCATTTTAAAAAACATCAAAGCAGTTATGGTTTGCAGCAATAACACTGTTAATGTTTGAACCCACTTCATCATTCATCACTGGTGAGTAAGACAGACAAAGCTGTCATCCTTTTGGTGTTCACCAATCTTTCCTGAGTTGAATTTTCTCAAACCAGCAAATGAAAATAGATTTCCTGTTCAACCCCTGTTTAGTCAAATAGATAACCTTAACTGAAAAGCTGTGGCTAAAAGCAAATTCTTAAATAACCGTACAATAAAAAACAGGTTCAAATTTATTTTGAACTTACAGATAATGATGTTTCAGGTTACACTCTGGTGTGACCATCACCTCTGCAGGTAAAATTTCCCTCAAAGTTCTCTCAAATCTAATGTGAATGAAATGTCAAATTTGTTCTGTGACTTGTTGTCCGTGTATGTTAACCTACACTTACTGGCAAAAGACAAGCCAAGCTATTTTGCAGACTGCTGTCTATCTGCTGGACAATAAAAAGTTTGTGGTGTGGAAATATAGAGCTAGTCAAGACGGCTCTGTTCCAATGCAACTATGAAATCTGATCCTACCTGCACCATAACACAAGACAATGGTAAAACATCAACTATTTGTGCACCGATTTTACGGGATTAAATGGGTTTAATGTCTGTTGTAGTGGAGAGCAGCCATCTCCGCTGCGCCATTAGTTCAATGGTGATCCTTGCCATCCAGAACACTATGCATGGTTTTTTGAGGCAAGGCAGACTGAGGGGAGTTGTTTTCTCCACCACTCAAGTGCTTTAATGCCACCATGTGTGTTGGTGAACTGGTCTTGTGTGTTACTGCTGATTGTTGCTCCACTCTAGTAAAGTTAATATCTGTGCGAGGGCATAGTCACCATTTACGTTATTCATCATTATTCATCATATTAATTAATTTATCCCTTTAAATGATGACATTAAAAAATACATGCAATGTGACTCATTGTGCTACTTATGCATGTGCAATGTAATTTATGGTATTTACTGAGTCCTGAGTTTTAACAACTTGTAGTTCAGTAGAAATCTTCAAATTACTGAAATGACTTTTACTCATAGGTGCCGCAGTGGTTAGCGCTGCCGCTTCACAACACGGCGGACCCGGGTTCGAGTCCCGCTCTGTGCGGAGTTCGCATGCTCTCCCCGTGTCTGCGTGGGTTCTCTCCGGGTTCTCCAGCTTCCTCCCACCGCCAAAAGCATGCGCTTCAGGTTGATTAGCCGGTCCCAAATTGACCATAGGAGTGAGTGAGTGTGTGTGTGAATGCTTGTTTGTCTCTATGTGGCTCCACAGTACACCTGCGTCGTGCCCGCAGTGTCCCCCGCCTCAAGCCCTGAGACTGCTGGAATAGGCACCGGTTCCCCCGCGACCTGCGTTAGCGGATTAAGTGGGTTAGAAAATGACTGACTGATGACTTTTACTCATCTCATAACTTGACGTATTATTTTCCAAAATATGGAAATGTTTTCTGATCAACACTATCTGAATGTTCCAGGGGCTGATGTTGGATTTTTACTTTCAAAATCACAGGACGTTAAAATGTCACATACAGTGAATACCCATCATCTAATCTCCATGACAATGAGATGTACAGTATATCTGTTTTACGTGTCAGACTACTGAACCTTTTCCTTGTTAATCGGCCATGTTTAAGCTCGAGGTTTATTTAGCTTCCTCTTTGGAAAATACGTCATCTTTAGTGTTTTTATTGATGAACCTCTGCACTCCTGTACCTGTTGGAGGGAGCAGCATCTGCTCATAATATCCTTTGCTATAAAGACGAACCATTCAAATCCACTCCATTAAAATAATTTTCCTGTGTCTGCAACATCAGAACAGCTATTATATTTATTTATTATTACCTTACTTTATTACTTGCGTGAGCCTAACTTCGTTATGAAAGGTGAAATATTCATTGGTCAAACACTCTCAGCCCCTGCTGCAGCCTCATCTGTCTGTTTCCCTTTGTTTGGTTTGTTGCAGGGCCACACAGTGGCGCAGTGGGTAGCGTTATCGCCGCACAACACAGCGGGTTCTCTCCAGGTTGTCCGGCTTCCTCCCACCTCCAAAAACATGCGCTTCAAGTTAATTGGCCAGTCCCAAATTGCCGTAGTGAGTGTGTGTGTGTGTGTGTGTGTGTGTGTGTGTGTGTGTGTGTGTGTGTGTGTGAGTGTGTGTGTGTATGTGTGTGTGTGGTTGTCTGTCTGTTTGTGGCTCCGCGGCACACTGTCCTCATGCCTGGAGTGTCTCACGCCCTATGCCAGCTGGGATAGGCTCCTGCTCCCCGTGACCCACTGCGGCAGATAAAGCGGAAGAAAATGGATGGATGGTGCAACACACCATGGATGGATGGTTTGTTGCACCTTACAACACACTTTACACCATGTTTCACTCATTGACACACTGCTAACATGACTGATACTCTTCCTACTTACACATTCCATCAGTTATTTACTTTTGATCATTAGTTTGAGTTAAATTAAACTAACTTTTGACTGCTATATCTGTCTCCCTTGAGACAGTTGGTAACAAATGGGGGCTTGTTCAGAAATTGAACCGGTACTATATATATGTAGATACTGTATTGGCCCGAATATAAGACAACCCATTATATAAGACAAACCCCTCTTTTTCAAGACTCAAGTTTGACAAAAGACTTTTTGAACACCAAATTAAATTTTTATACAGAAAATAATTACAGTACATCTGAAACAAATGAGTATAACAATATATTTGAGAGAAAAAGCATGCTATTTTGCCTCATTCAAATCATGCAAAAACTGTCTATCACACCTTAATATCTGAACATGTAAATATGTAAACTAAAGTGCAATCACGTTTTCCACTTTTCTCCAGATTGTCGCTACGTTTCTCCATTTTCTGTTATCTCTTCTCTTATTTTCTTCTCTTTTCTATTTTTATTTTTCTTCTTCGTGCTACCGCTATTTTTATTTTTTTTCTTCGTGCTACCGCTATTTTTATTTTTCTTCTTCATGCTACCACTATTTTTATTTTTCTTCTTCGTCACAGGGGTCGCTTTTGCCTGGGGAATTAAGTTCAGCTTTTGCTTTAAAAATATCTGGCACCAACTAGCGTTGTGAATGGGAATAATGTCTAGACCGCGAATGTAAGATGACCCCCACTGCTTCAGTCTTATTTCAATGCAAAAAACACCATCTTATATTCGAGCCAATACGGTATGTAGTACAGTGGTTAAGTCAACTGACTTGAATGTAGGAGGTTGCGGGTTCGAATCTTGGTCGGGACAAACACTATCCAGTCAACGTACACAAACGCAGGAGGGGCGTGGTCTGGAATGCAGGAAGGCATGGTCTGGAATGCAGAAGGGCCTGGTTTCAAATCCCAGACATTGCGGACACTGTACCAGCCTACCTCAGTCATGAGCGAACACAATTAAGACAGAGTCATACCGCTTCGGATGTCGCCCGGGTTAACAAAGTCCCCATCAGTTGCTAGGGAACCAGGGCAATCTAATGAGAATCTGATGAGAATGGGTTACTCGAACAAGACACACACAGACACTACACGAGTAATCCCAGAGAGAGGGGATATATGGGGCGGATGTGGGACCAATGGATGCTTCGGAACCCACAATCAAGGCTAACAAAGAAACAGCTGTTAGTCCAGTGTTCCAACATCCGTAACAAAAAACTGCTATCACAACTACAGATCGATGAAATACTACAACAATGCTACGGCAAGGGGGAGCCAGGACGCCAGGTTAGCGGAGGGATTTCACCCCCCCACAATCCAAGATTGGGTGTCAAGCCCCAAGAGACATAGACAGCCTCAATACAAGAGCTGCTGACCTGAGAAGGAAGATCATGACCCAAATGAAAACCTGGAGCCTCCGACAAATACCGAAACTAAGTTGTCAAGTACCCCCAGAAGATCTGCTAGAAGATGTGAATGCTGCGATAAGAACCATCCCCAGAGGGAACATAACTGAGACCAACAAGCTGATTCACAATACAGCAACAGTAATTGTCGAGATGCTGGGATATTAGATCAACACAGGGCATAACAAACAATACCCTCCATGGAAGAGAAGGTTAGAGATGGTTAGAGGCCAAGATAAAGGCGATACACAGAGAAGTTAGCCAGCTAGCCGAGCTGCAGAAGGGGAACATGGTGAATAAAGGGGTACCCAGGAAATACAGCAAGCTCTCGATACCTGAAGCACTCGAAACTGCCAAACAGAGACTCTGGATACCCGACTGAGAGATAAACCAAGGAGATAGAGGCCAGGAGAATAAACAAGACCTTCTCCACTCAACCAGCAAAGGTGTACTCTCAGTGGCAGGGAAATAGCAGCCGGTCAGACCCACCAAGAGCTGAAGTGGAGAAATACTGGAAGGGCATATGGGAAAGAGAAGCACAACACACACAACACCAATGCTTAGTGGCTAGTGGACCTGAGGACTGACCACAGCTGCCTCCCAGAACAAGAACCAGTAACCATCTCAATGGCAGACATCCAAGAAAGAGTGTCAAAGATGAAGAGTTGGTCAGCACTGGGCCCGATATGATCCATACATACTGGCTAAAGAAGCTGACAGCACTTCATGAGTATCTAGCAGCACAGATGGACAGACAGTACTGATCATGAAAGACCCACAGAAGGGATCTACCCCATCCAACTACCGGCCAATAAGCTGTCTCTGTACAACATGGAAGCACCTGTCAGGCATCATGGCAGCTAAGATGAGTAGGCACATGGATCAATATATGAGCAGGGCACAGAAAGGAGTTGGTAGTAACCCCAGGCCAGCCAAGCACCAGCTACTGGTGGACAGAGCAGTACACAGAGACTGTAAGAATAGGCAGACCAACGTGTGCACTGCCTGGATAGACTACCAGAAAGCTTACAATTCAATGTCACACATGGGGATACTGGAATGTCTGGAACTGTATAAGATCAACAGGATACTAAGAGCCCTCATCAAGAACTCAATGGGAATGTGGAAGACAACCCTGGAGACTAATTCCAAGCCAATTGCCCAAGTTAACATCAAGTACGGCATATACCAAGGGGGACAACAATCAGCCATCTCCTCTACATGGAAGACATCAAGCTGTATGCCAGGAATGAGCGAGAAATTGACTCACTGATCCACACCACCAGGATCTACAACGATGACGTAGGGATGTCATTCGGATTAGACAAATGTGGCCAGATGGTATCAAGAAGAGGCAAGATGATCAGAACTGAAGGGGTTGACCTACCAGTGGGCAGGATAGAAGACATCGAGGACAGCTATAAATACCTTGGAATCCCACAGGCTAATGGCAATCATGAGGAGGCTGCAAGGAAGTCATCCACAGCCAAATACCTCCAGAGAGTAAGGCAAGTCCTGAGAAGTCAGCTGAATGGCAAGAACAAGGTCCAAACCATCAACATATATGCACTGCCAGTCATCAGATACCCTGCTGGGATCATAAGTTGGCCAAAGGAGGAGACAGAAGCCACATATATTAAGACTAGAAAGCTCCTCACCATGCGTGGAAGGTTTCACCCCAAGTCCAGCAGCCTGAGGCTGTACAAAAAAGCAGAAAGAGGGAGGCCGTGGACTAGTGAGCATCAGGGCCACTGTCCAGTATGAAAAATCGAAAATCCAAGCGTACCTCAGGAAGATGGCCCCCACAGATGAACTGCTCAGTGAATGCCTTAGACAGCAGAAACCTGAGGGGGAAGAGGAGGAGGAGGAGACAACATGGAGGGACAAGCCCCTACACGGCATGTACCACCATCAGATAGAAGAAGTGGCTGCTATCAAGAAGACCTTCCAATGGCTGGATAAAGCTGGACTGACAGGCAGCACAGAGGCACTGATCATGGCAGCACAAGAACAGGCCCTAAGTACAAGAGCAATAGAGGCCAATATCTACCACAGTAGACCTGACCCAAGGTGCAGGCTATGTAAAGAAGCCCCAGAGACAGTCCAGCATGTGGTAGCAGGGTGTAAGATGCTCGCCAGCTTAGCATACATGGAAAGGCACAACCAAGTAGCTGTGATAGTGTACAGGAACATCTGTACACAGTATGGACCAGAAGTACCCAAATCCAAATGGGACATACCACCAAAGGTTGTTGAGAACAACAAGACTAAGATCCTGTGGGACTTCAGCTTCCAGACTGACAGACAGCTGCTGGCTAACAAACCGGACATAGTGGTGATGGACAAAGAGCAGAAGAGAGCAGTGGTGATAGATGTGGCGATTCCAGCTGACGCCAACATCAGGAAGAAGGAACACAAAAAGATTGAGAAGTATCATGGGTTGAAAGAACAGCTGGAACATACATATGTGGAAGATCAAGGTTAATGTGGTCCCCATGGTTGTAGGAGCACTTAGGCCAGTGACCCTCAAACCGGAAGAGTGGCTCCAGCAGATTCCTGGAACAACATCTGAAGCCTCAGTCCAGAAGACCGCAGTCCTAGGAACAGCTAAGATACTGAACCCTCAGACTCCCAGGCCTCTGGTAGAGGACCCAAGCTTGAGGATAACACACAGATACCACCCCACAAGGGTGAAAGGGACTTTTTATTTTTATTTTATATGATCAATGCCTTTTTATGCTACACACTCTTTTTGCAGAATGTCAACAGCAAGAGAGAGAATATAACAAGATACATTGTGGGAAAATCTCTGGTCAATGAAAGAATTACCTCAACTTTGAGTACAAAAGTGAAAGGTTGAGTCAAAGCAGGACAAGATGAGGAGGTTAGGTCGCAAGAAAAGTGAGTAAGGAATATGAGAGAAAATATTGAAACAAAAAGAAGCAGCTAATCCGAATGTGGATACAAAAAAACTTCCAGACATCTGTGAAGAGACACCACCCATAAAAGAGAGAGGCAAGACAAACAAATGAACAATGTTTAGTGGGAGGATGAGATAAAAGGAGGCAAAATCCACAAATGAGAGAATAGTTGGAAACTAAAGATGCAAAAAGCAAGCACGAGACATAGAGGGTGGAGATGCTTGTAGCCACAAACTCCCAACAGAAAAAAAATTCATTAGACTTATCCTTTTCTCTGAGGATTAAACGCTTTGATAAAACCTTCAACCCAAACTAAAATCAATTTAGTCAAGGTTTAACATTCACTAGCACTGTCTTTCCTTTTCCATCGCAGAAATCCACTAAAACTGAAGCAGTCTGAAATAAGCAAATATTACTTATCCTTATTTTATCCACTTTTTAGAGTTCTCACTCTTAATAGTCTCTATGACTGAGCTCGGTTTGAGCAAGTTCATGGTGCATGAAGGTGATATTCACTCATCTTCCCTCCAACAAGTCAATAAATTTCTATCATGCTGTGCACCTTGACCAGACATTACATGTTTGTTTTGAGAGCTTTTAAAAGGGTGTTGAAAAATCTTTTCTTAAACAGCTGGCTGTGTCTTGGGATACAGCAAGACAAATCAAAGCAAAGAAGATTGTGTGACCCTCCTATAAATGATTCATGAAAGGACAGTGTTTGTTAAATTTGTCAGTGTGGACGGAGTGTAGAGTAGCAGTGTGTGGATGAATGTCTGTCAATCTTTGGTTTTAGATCACATTAATAAATTACTGTTTTTAGGAAGCTTTTATTGCACTTACAGAAAAGTAACAAATTTTCATCAATTTTACGACCATAAATGACAGCAAAAGGCATTCTCAGTAGGTGAGCCGTCCCCTAAAGCAAGTGTGTGTGTGTGTGTGTGTGTGTGTGTGTGTGTGTGTGTGTGTGTGTGTGTGTGTGTGTGTATTTGTATTTATTGTGGTCATGTGTCATATATACATGAAGCTCAGTGTATATTTTATGTAACTAACATTTGCAAATATTTGCAATTTTCTTTACAGCATTCATTCATTCATTGAATTTCCTGACCGCTTCATCTGCTTGCGCGGGTCACGGGGAGCTGGAGCCTATCCCAGCTGGCATAGGGTGTGAGGCGGGGCAAACTCCAGGCGCGATGCCAGTGCACCACGGTTTCTTTACAGCAGACACTTCATATTCAATCTCATCCCATTTCTGTAAGTGATCCAATGCTGACCTTGGGTAAAAGTTTTTTTTTCCTGAAACAAGAAACACCCTAAGGCAATCCACCTTGACTGCTGCTGTAAAGCTAGACCAGAGTGTGTGTTTTCTTCCTTTTCACAACAAATCAGCGGAGAAAAACTCATTTTTTCCCCCACCATGGCCTAGTACTGGGAGTTTGAGCACAGTCTTAACCATGCTTGGCAAGCAGAACACACAGTGTAGCACAAGCCCTGAGAGACCCACCAGCTAAAGCTTATTACTGCAAAGACATGACACATCTCCCTGCACCCTCACAAATTTGCACATGCAAATTCAACTCCACCTCCCCACCACACCCTCATATGCATCGCATACACACACCTGCTATAAAACACGTGATTAACAGAGGGGGATGCAGCAGAGCAAAGGAACGTAGTTCCGACCAAATTGGATTAAGAGTGTCATCGAAAATGGGACAAGCATGAGAGGGTTCTCTTGAAACCTTGCACGAAAGGGATGGCAGCATTGAAAAATGAGTAGCACTCTTTGTGGTTAGGAAACAATTCAGTTTCATCATGGAATGGGTAGCCAAGGGGTGTTGGAAGGGGAGGAGAATGGAGAACAGTGTATGCGTACACAGAAATTATTCTCCTTTTGAGCAACCATCCGATCTTGATCAGTGCCCACGCCTCGATGCACGCGGACAGCCTGAAAATATGAGAACAGATGATACACAGGAGCAAGCTATTCTTCTGACTCTCATTTTCATATTTCCCCTATCGCTCTTTTGTCTCGTCTTCTCTGTTCACACTTTCCCCCCTTGCCACTGACAATGTTTTTTTGTGATTTTGCAGAGCAAGCATTCTCTGCTTGCCCATTCCCATCTCATATATTCCCCATCTGTTCGTATGGGCCTGATGCAGCCTGTCCCTGGGGTAGGCACAACCTCAAGGGCAGCTGGGAGCATCATTGCCCAATGGCTACCCATTATGTTGCTCAAGGCATGCTCATGGTAGAGAATGGCAAATTGTCCTATATGGTGGAAATAAGATTTCATCAAGTAGGAGAAAAATATGACCATTGATCAGAAAAAATACAGTGAACCAGTAAAATTAGAGGGTAGTTGTGAAAAATCATTCATGTGGAAAATGCACTACTTCTGTACAGTAGCAGTAAATGACATGACTCCCAGACCCATTCCACATTAAACCAGAAAGAAGTTCTATACAACATTTGAAGTTCAAAAAGTGTGTGTTTTACTTGTTCTACTGTATATCACTCTGGATCTGTGGGGTTGGGGGTATTGTAGGCAGGAGAGACCAAGGCCCATAAGTGTGTCAGCAAGGGGCTTTCAACCTAGTGTGTATTGTGTGTGTGTGTGTGTGTGTGTGTGTGTGTGTGTGTGTGTGTGTGTGTGTGTGTGTGTGTGTGTGTGTGTGTGTGTATGTTTAGGTACCCACATGCTGTAAAGAGATGTTAAGGAGCTTGTTCCATCATACCGATGAGCTCTGTAATGTAATGTCGCTGAAACTGGACAACAGCAGTGAGGAGGCTTTTAGGAACATCATGTCTATTATCTCTGTATACATTAACCTTGTGATGGGCGCTGTGTTGGCCAAGTGAAATGTCGAACACTTACACACACCCACACCCACACCCACACCCACACACACACACACACATACACACACACACACACACACACACACACACACACACACACACACACACACACACACACACACACACACACACACCACATAATAACGCAAACAGCATCTATTCATGTGCTGAACAGGTTTTTTTTTTACATTATGTAAATTTCCAAAACTCCTTATGAACAATACTATGAACTATACTGCTGTAAATCACGTTACTATACAATAAATATATACATACATGCATATATACATTATTATTGTGTATTTGTCTACAGCATTCATTTAGCGCTTGTCACTTTAAGATAGACAGTGTCCTTATTCCCAGCTGTCAGGGGCATCACATTTTTTTGCATAATTCTTCAGGATTACAAAAAGTATACACACGTACAGTGGGTTACAAAAGTTTATATTTCCAACTTTAAATTTCCACCTTAATTAAATAGCAATGTTGTCCCAACTTTGTCCTGTATATAATCAGCAAATATGCAATTACATGAGACATAACCAATAAGTCTAAAAAAAAATTAAACATGCACATTATAGTCAGAAAAAAAGAGTTGACAGCAGAGCATTTTGCTGCAAGGTATAAATCTTGAAAATTAAATTTGAACACATAAAACCTCACCTCAGCACAGATTAATGAGAGAGATGTGCTTGAGTGGCCTCACACAATGCTGCAATATGGGGTTGTACAGGATACAATTTAGGTCTTATTTCTACACATAGCCTGTTCTGGCACTTTATCTTCATGCATGAGAACTGTGAGAAGTCTCACGGAAGTAAGATGCTGGAAAGGGCAACAGCTTCTTAATAGCATGGTTTACCAGTTCAGGATGTTCTGCGTAGAGGGTAATCTAAAATTGTAAATTAAACTCCATTTCCAATGCCTATTTACTTGATAATGAATTGATTATGAATCCAGCTATCTCTGTGTCCTGTTTTGGGGAAGTGCTTATGTAATTGTGCAAATAATTCAAGTGGGTGTTTCCCTGTCCCATTTGATACTATTCACAAGTCTCAATTTGTCCATGCACAAAAAAATCATTAAATTATTTGAGCCTCAGTTTTGTTTTGTTATATTGAATATTATTGCTTGGAGAATCCTACAGTCCGTAGCAGTTCAGTTCATTCAGGTGAGTAAAAGTATCCCCGAAACTAGCCAACATTGTGACCCATTCATTGCAATTTAAATTGCCAGATTGGGATGTCATTGTGAAGCATTTTAAACTGGTCTTTTACCTAACAAAATAGATATATTGTTTTCCTTTCCCCTATCTTTCACCTTGAAAGTCAACATACTTGACCAACAGTGTTGAATGCCCCTACTCTCAGTCCTATACTGTTGGTGTTCCTCTTCTCTCTCTTCCTACGAACACACTTTCCTCCTCTCCTTCTTCGACCAACAGTAGTCCAATTTCCATCGGCACCCTGTGGGTGTACAGCACTGATGGCGGTCATTGTTAACACGGGCCTCGACCGTTCCGGTGTGGAAGTCATAGATTTGATTTGCATGTTGATTTGTCAAAAGTTTTACGTCGGATGGCCTTCCTGACACTACCCTCTGTATTTATCCACACATTTTGAAATAGGATCTAATTACAGGTACTGTCTGGACAGTAAAACAATGTCTAGGAGCAGTTCCCTCAGGAACACAAATACACACTCTGGCTAAGGTTTAATATATACAATGCCCATCATGTTAGGTTAGCTGTTTCAGGCTAACGGGTACTAATTAGTACTAAATATAAAATGCAAATGAGGCATATGAGAGTCAAAAAAGGAAACAATGGCCATTTAAAATTCCTGATGTCATTATGATGTGAAAGAAAAAGTTATAAGATCACTGAACTTGCACATCACTTTGAACGAGACATCAACAAATATATTGCGTATCTTGTGTCATGATGCTAACATAGGTAAATATTAGGTTTTTAAATGTTTACAACCAAGGGGTATGCCTGTTAAAAATTGACACAATTACTGTGTTACATGTTTTTCAAAAAAATACAATTAGATGAAATACAGAATGTACTCTCAATATGTTCTGTACTTTTGGATGTGAAAGTTTGATCAAGAATGAACTTGTTTTGAAAAAAACAAATATAACAATTTGTAATTACCGCCCTCATTTTCAATAATTCACAACAGACAGTAGTGTCTCGGACTAATGTTCTGCTGCTGGTTTTAGATAAAGAAGTGGGAGCAGAATCCTCCCTGAGAGAAAAATACTGAATAACGTACTGATCCCTCTGTCTTTTGTCAAGGACACACACTGCAAGCCTATTAATGATTTTCGTTTCAGGGTATGTGTGAGTGTTTACCACAGAGCAGAAGTAAATGGTATGATCTGAGGTTTACCACCGTTCAGATATAATGTATAATGAGTAAGATGCATTTACACTGAGGAGGCTTCGCCCAAGGAAGGCAGCCGGACCAGACCAGGTCCCCCCTAGACTCCTCAAGGCCTGTGCTGCTGAACTGGGTGGATCCCTACACCAGGTCTTCGACCTCAGTCTCCGGCTGGGGAGGGTCCCGTCCATGTGGAAGACATTCTGCATCGTCCCTGTACCCAACCGGAGACGCCCCACTGAACTCAACGACTATCGACCAGTCGCTCTCACCTCGCACGTGATGAAGACCCTAGAAGCGACTGGTCCTGGAGCTCATGCGTCCCCAGGTGCAGGGCGCGATGGACCCTCTCCAGTTCGCCTACCGGCCACAAGTTGGGGCTGACGATGCAGTCCTGTACCTCCTCCACCGGGCCCTTTCCTACTTGGATGTCGGGAGTTGTGCAGTGAGGGTGCTCTTTTTTGACTTCTCGAGCGCCTTCAACACCATCCAGCCCCGGCTCCTGCAGGAGAAACTGTCATCCATGGCTGTGGATCCCTTTCTCGTGAGCTGGATCACGGACTATCTAACAGACAGACCCCAGTACGTCTGTATGGGGAACTGTCTGTCATCAGTGGTGACCAGCAGCACCGGGGCCCTGCAGGGAATGGTACTCTCCCCCCTTCTCTTCACCCTCTACACAACAGACTTCCAACATAACTCGGGTACATGCCACATGCAGAAGTTCTCTGATGACACTGCAATTGTGGCATGTATCAGGGAGGGTGATGAGAGGGACTACAGGAGAGTGGTGACGGACTTTGTGGGGTGGTGTCAGCGGAATGAGCTTCAGCTAAATATCTCCAAAACCAAGGAGATGGTGCTGGATTTCCGCGGGCACCACCCTCCCCACAGCCAGTAGTCATCGGGAGTAAGGAGGTGGAGGTAGTGGGGACTTATAAGTACCTGGGGATGCAGCTGGACAGTAGACTGGACTGGTCGCACAACCTGGACTGTGTATACAAGAAGGGTCAGAGTAGGTTGTACTTCTTGAGGAGGCTGGCCTCCTTCAACATCAGCTCTAATCTGCTCAGACTGTTCTGCCAGTCCATTGTGTCCAGTGTGCTGTCCTACGCCATTGTGTGTTGGGGTGGTGGTGCCAGGAAACGGGACACAGAGAGACTCGACAGGCTCATCCAGAGGGCTAGCTCTGTGATCGGTCAGGATCTGGACTCAATAAAGACTGTTCTAGAGAGGAGGACTATGTCCAGGTTTAGATCGATCCTGGGTAACACCACCCACCCCCTGCACACCACCTTCACCCAGCAGAGGAGCTCCTTCAGTGGCAGACTGCTGTCTCCAAGCTCCTCCACTGAGACACTCAGGACCTCCTTTGTGCCTCGTGCCATCAGAGGGCACAACCACTCTCTCAGAAGGAGGGGGTCTGAAGCCGCAGGGTCATCAAGGTCGGGTGAGAAGGGATAGACGAGGGGGGCCTGGGACGCACTGTGGATGCACTGTGGGACACTTTGTGCGGGTCCTTAGTGTCAGTTTACAGCTCGGTTCATCCACGTGTTACTGATCATACATCATCTACACCCAATGCTCTTTCTTCTCTTCTTCTCTCATGTCCCTATGCTTCCTTCCTTTTATTCTAGGTTCTTCTGTTTCCTGTTTTTATAATTATGTAACAGCATGTAAATAATGTAACTTATACAACATCTTTTGGCTGTGCCATTACTCTCTGTCATTGTTATGTGTATTTATTGTAGCAGATGTCACCTGAATTTCCCCTGGGATCATTAAAGTATCTATCTATCTATCTATCTATCTATCTATCTATCTATCTATCTATCTATCTATCTATCTATCTATCTATCTATCTATCTATCTATCTATCTATCTATCTATCTATTTATTGTCATATGGGGTTGTGAACGTCCCTGCAAACAGGTAAACATCCCTCTTTAAAAGCACCGTAAACTTAGCAAATGAGCCGTAGTCGAGTCTTTAGTGAGTGTGAACTTCTGTCAGATCAGAAAGGGGTTTGCTTTGACATACCACTGAGCGTACGTGGTTTGATACCAACAGAAACCAATCCATATGGGGATTCTGACATATTGTAACCGAGTCTCACCACATAGAGTTGGTTGTTACTGTAATTACTGCCTGTGGGGGTCCCACGGGAAACACAAATGCACACTCAAGTCTTTACTCATTTTTGTGCCAACCAACAAACAAACCACGCGAAACAATGTAAAAATTAGACATTTGTTAGCTTGGAAAAGATAGAAATTCCATTTGAAAAATGATACTTGCCAAGCTTAATATGGAATGAAACATCCCCATTCTCACATGCAGGTTAATCCACACACACATGCAGGGAAGATATAGTGCCATTATGAGATTTGTGGTTAAGCACAATAGCGAAAATTGGTTTCTGGCAATGCAGAGTTGAAGGAAGGGTAAAGAAGGATTTATATCTGAACTGTAAACAACCTTTTATTTCCTGTGTGTCAGGTGGACACAAGGAAACTGTGAATGTTCACTTCACAGCACTATTAAAAACAAAGAAATAATGTGTGCATATAATGTGGCACTGAGTAGCTACTGCTGGTGGTCGTTTAACAATTTCCATTTTTACACTGTAACTAAGTTGGATGAGAGCAGCGCTCATAGCAAGCTGTCCTTTCATTCCAGTACTATTCACGAATAAAATTCCAACATGTGCATGGGATTAAAAAATGACTTTCCCTTTGATTTTTGTGTTGTTTTTTTTTGTTTGTTTGTTTTTGCCTCAAAACAGTGTATAAAGTTTTGATAAATTCCACTTTGATTTTATTTGAAGCGTCTTATGTGTCAGTGGATACACAGATTTAACATTAAGTACTGCGAGGCTTCACAAACTCAATGACATTTGAAGGTGATCCTAATGCGAGCATGGAAGTACACAACTTAGACCAAGAAAGCGCCCGTAAAGCATTGCTAAATGCTTTACATTTAAATTATTACAACATTATATACTGTAATGAATGTGCAATTCCCACACTGCAATTCTAAGACAATTTGGTGATTTAGTGTAACCTGAAGTACAGTGTGTTTCAATCAGGAGAGTCAACAGTGGCAGGGCTCGAAGAAGACTGACAGAGGGAACCCAAAAGCACGAAAGCAGGCGGGTCAAATGTCTCAAAAAGTTCAATATCACCGAGTTCAGGTGCAGAAAAATGCAGTTTCCAGGGCAGACAAATCCGACAAGGGACAGACAAGTAGACAGGATCCAGGAGTCAGGCAGGATGAGGGGTAGTGACGTCTGCTTTGTTCCGGCGCTCCGATAGACGCCCCGGACTCAGGGCGTTCCCATGTGAATCGCTGCTCCGGAAGTGCCCCGTTCACCAGGTGACACACTGGCACTGCATTCACCAGGCGAAAAAAATTAGTAGTCTGGATCAATGGGTGATCCGAAACACCGGCCGGTCCCAGATGTGTTAAAATCAGGGCTTTGAACCGGTTCATGGAACGAAAACGAAAACCAGAAACTTTTGGTATTTTGGCAGAAACAAAACGAAACCGAAAACTTTATATTTTTTAATGTTCCGGAATAGAATCGGAACAGAAAATAATTGTAAACCAGTTAATACGGGGGGTTTTTTCATTCTTGAAACAAATAGTTGACCTCTTGTTTCACTTCCTGTCATCACTGGACGCGGGATGAGAGTAGAGAGAAGTAGCGGCTATCAGCAGCAGTTAAGAAAAGGGCAGTCTCCCAGTCACAATTTAATCATAGCAGGTAAACACTGCAGTGTGTCAATCTTAAAAATGTATGATTTAGACATTAACTCATCGGCTGCAGTCATTTTCAGTGCAGTGTGTTCCCGTACTGCCAGCGCTTTGTAGCAATATTGAGCTATGGGCGAAGCACAATGAAGATCTGTTGTTCAGCAATAAATGACATGGTGGAAGTTATTTTTGTCTTATGTCATGCAGTGTCTAAGTAGGGGGCACAAGCCTTAACTACAGTGATATAACTGTCATAAAGCAGAGGTGTAGTGCTGTGGTACTCTTTACTGTAGGGTAGGGATATATCTATAATTATAGTTTATAGTATATAAAGTAATTGCTTTAGTTGCCAATTTAAAAGTCCTTAAGTTACTGTATTTTGCGCACCATTCGGCCCATTGTACAAAGAGGCGCAGTCTAAATAATGGAGTTTATTTCTGTACTTTAACCGGACACACGGCGCACCTTATTGTTCGGTGCATGGTTGCTAATGGAAGCAAAAAGCTGACTGTGTTTGAAATGTGTTGTACTACATATTTAAATTTCAAAAAATACACCGATATTATTTTTTAAATATGTTTTTATTTCTTTATTCTTTGATAACTCTGTGCTAAATCCTTCGAAGTCCTCATCTTCGGTCTGCATTGAACATCTCGGTAGTGTCACTATCGCTGACCGTCTGGTTTCCGGGTGTCTGTCCAGTAATGATGCCGGCTTTAGCGAAACATCGGACAAAAGTCAAAGCAGACACGTTAGTCCAGGATCCACAATCCACCACATATTGTGGGGGTGTAACTCGCTCGGCACTGCCTCCAGTCCTGGTAAATGTCTGTTCACGTCTCTCATCCATCACTCCACGACGCCCACAGCTTAACTTTAAAGGCTCTGTTTACACCAGTGTCCAGCGGTTGGAGTTCTTTCGTTGATCCTCCAGGATGATCTCAAGCTCCGAATTCAGCCGCTTGATGTGGTTTTTGACAGAAGCGGTGGTGTAGGCGTGCATGGAGTCACAGATCACGAGAGATGGCGAAGCGTGAAAAAAGCCCCCTGGTCTCTTTACGTGAACCGGAACAACCTGAACTGATGTCTGTCTGGAGTTTACACGTCTCTTCGCTGACGTCATTGTCGGGGGTCTTTAACCAAACAAATGTGGTTAACAGCATACCTGCGGTACAGTACCGGCATATACCCTATACCGGTACCTACCGGAGGTGTGCCGGACGTAGTCTCGCGTCATGTTCTCTAATTGGTCCATCGCTTGCCGGCGTACGTAGTGACGTAATACGTCCTATGTCGGTGGACAATGGCCAAGCTGTCGGATCGCTGACTAAAGTCACACAAAAACATTTTGACAGATTTTGGAACTCAATGTACACATGAGACGCTTAATGTTAAAAGGCGCAGCGTTAATTTTAAGGCTTTTAACCGCGTCTTATGGTGCGCAAAATACGGCACCTACATATTTATATTTACAAGGAACGTTATTAACCGGTTCAGGAACTTTATTTTTTCGTTCTAACCGGTTCAGGAACGTTAGTTTATGGTTGGAATGCAAAACCGGAAACGTTATAATTCCATTTCTGTTCGGAACGAACCGATTTGCAAAAAATTCCGGTTCAAAGCCCTGGTTAAAATGGATGAAACAGCACAGTGCGCTTCCAATCGTGTCAATATCCCTTGGATTGATCAGATTTGCGTTCCAATTGCTGACAGTTTGCATTGTAATTACTTTATAATGGATCCAACCAGAAAGAGATCCCAAGTCTGTGAACATTTATAACTGCTGCCACAGGACAAAGTAGATTTTAATTTCTAAGACACTTATTTTCAGGCTCTGTTGCTCACACAGTAGAAAAGAATAAACAACACACACACCATTTTTAATTTTGCAGGTGAAGTTTACGCCTTGTTCCCAGCACCTGACATACAGTAACCACACGTCATCAATGATGAGGTGTAAGAGCCAGATACGAGAATGAAGCCGGTGGAGATGCTGTGATGACGTCTGAGGATTCAGACTTTTATCTCACAACACAGACCTTGTTTTTATTCCTGTGACACTAATCACCCTATGTAAATATGTATATATTTATATTAAATATGCATACATGACATGTAATCTATATCTTTTATGGCTTCAATGAACCCTACAAGGACCAACGATCATTAAACAATTTCCTATAACATATGGCTACAATATAGCAAGCAAGAATTAACGCATTGAATTAGATTATATTCGGTTTTATTCAGAAAATATATGAAATACAGGAAACGTCAAAGAGCTGTTTTCTGGGGTTATCAACTGTTGAGTGGTTGCAGTACGGAGACCCTGCCAAAGAGGGCGTCCACATTCTCAATGAATGGAGCTCCAAGTAATGAAAGAGTTTTCCGCACGATTGTCGCAAATGGTTCGAAGCCCCATGGGGCGCCATTCAGACATCACTAACGAGGGGTAGGCAACAGGCAAAGTCCAGAGAACAGGCAGAATCAAAACAAGATTAAGTAACATCAGGCAAGATAGTCAGGGTGAACACTAAACAACTTACAATCTGTCTGGTTAAATGAAGGCTTCAGGCTGATTAGAAAGTGCCAGCAGGTGAGTGAGGAGTAGGCAGGTGAGGGGACTGAAGTGATTAGGGTAGGGCAGGATCTGCAATGACATGATATATCAATCAATAAAAACAGCTAAATAAAAAGATACTTAATTGTCTGGAGACGTGACAAACAGAACTAAATCAAGATTTGTTAAATGCATCAGATTACATGTTATGACTGGTCTACCACAAGACGTTGACTTATGTCTCAGCAGCTGGAAGATACAGTACACAGTGTATCCTGAGATACAATGTACCATATTTTCCATACTATAAGGTGCACCTAAAAGCCTTTAATTTTTTCAAAAACCGACAGTTATACATGTTATACATGAAAGTTTTAAAATAGGCCATTCATTTAAGGTGTGCATTATAATCCAGTGAGCCTTTTAGTGCAGAAAATACATAAAAACAGTCAAATTCAGATTTTTTTGTATAGTGCCAAATCCTAACAGAAGTCATCTCATGGTTACTTCCATATAGAGCTGGTCTAAAACAGTTTCTTAAGCCTATTTACAGAAAGCCAACATAATATACTGTATGTACTTCAAACTGGACAGAGTCACTGGTGGCGGTGGCAGCTGATGACTGCTGTTGAAGGCTAATGAAATTATGAAGTTGGTATATTGCTATGACTTTGCAGTGATATGGAGGTCCATTTCCATTTTCTCCTGCTTTATTCACTGTAGCGGGTCATGGGGAGCTGAAGCCTATCCCAGCTGGCATAGTGCGCGAGGCGGGGGAGACTCCAGGCACGACGCCAGTGCACCATGGAGCAACACACAAAGACAGACAACCATGCACACACAGTCACTCCTACGGGCAATTTGGGACCAGCCAATCAACCTGAAGCACATGCTTTAGGAGGTGGGAAGAAGACCCATAGAGAACCCACGCAGACACGAGGAGAGCATGCACACTCTGCACAGAGCAGGACTCGAACCAGGAACCTCTGTGTTGTATGGCAACAGCGTTATCCACTGCGCCACCGTGCAATGCAAAAAATAGCAACAGCATGAAGGAACTACTGGTAAAACAATACCAAGATGACAGGCAAACAATGAACATATTCTGCTATTGAATAGATATGATCAGTTGATGAGAACATGCTGTTTACAGGTCATAACTGACTGATGTCACTTGATTCTGGAAACATGGTCATTAAATCTCTATAAAATGATTAATTTTACAATATTACAGGTGACAAGTTAAGGAGTATGTTCCCTACGGTTTTTTGTTCCTGGCTTTGAGAAAGCTAAAAATGACACCCACTCAACTCTTCAAGGAGCATATCTTTGTTACTGCTTAATGCATGACTCTGTTTACATGAAGCCATGGCCAATCCAGGCATCAGTGCCAAAGCAAGAAAAGAAGGGAATGATGTGGGATTTATCCAAACTGCTTTGGTTTCAGTGTTCAGGCATAATATGATGTGACATGTCAATATCTAGATGTTTTTGTAGAAAAGCTTCATTGTGAGATGAATTTAAATGGGAGAGACAATAAATCCTTTAGTGGCGCCGGTTTTCAAAGGGATTCCTTGAGGTATCAACATTCTATGGAATAGCATGCATATGGCTATTGATCATACATCTAATATTAGTTCACCCCATGAGTAAAAAATGTCAATTTGTTTGTTCAATTTACCTACACATGTAATCAGACACACAGGACACATAATGGCACTATGAAAATAACTCTTACATATATTACTACGGGTGAGGTGAGGTGATGTCCTTGCCTACATTTGTTTATCTGTTTGTACTATTACAGGATATATTTATAAGAAATCTACACACTGCAAAAAATGCAGGGATGGCCACAGAGCAAAAAAAATGGTAAATTTAAATTTTGTAAATAATAATGTGTAGATGAATGAAGGGATTAATAAATACATACATACATACATACACACATACACACATACATACATACATACATACATACATACATACATACATACATACATACATACATACATACATACATACATACATACATACATACATAAATAAACTCACTATAACTGATTATTTTAAAATTGTACTTTCTGCGTGATTCAGTAGGTTCTGATTTTGCTTTAGCTGTCTTTCTCCAAGGATCAAAGCAGATTCAGTGTGTGTGTGTGTCTTGACTTTACAAAAAGGCCTTGTGTTAAATATTAGTGCTGTCAGGCAATTTAAAAAAAAATCTAATTAATTACAGGATTTGTAATTAATTGATCAAAATAATCGCATTTTAATCTCATACCTGCTAAAGGCCCCCAAATAAAGAATTTGAATTCTAGGACATTACAAAATTGTAGTGCATGACTAATCAATAGAATACACCAAGAAGAGAAGATTTGAAATCGACATTTTTATTGGTTAAGTGTGCTTTATAAATGAAATTCAAAAGAAAAAAAGGCCAAGCACATCAGCAAACCAATTAGGTCAGGTGCATTTCTCAAAAATGCAATACGAATACAGTTAAATCAAATAAATCAAATTCAGAAATAAAGTAAGGCTAAGTCTCAAATAGGCACATATTCAATCAGCTTTAGTATTCAATCAAAATGAATACTAAAGCTGACTCAATACAGCAATTCAAAATAAATAGTATAACATGCTTCTAAAAATGGCAACATCAAACGCAAGATGCCAACAGGCTTTTCCTTTAAAAGGGTAAGATAATGTTCAACTCTGTGTCCTTGACATTTTTTGCATTTAAATGATATGTTTGGCTGGAGCTGCTTTGGTGATATGAAAATTATTTTTTACAAAAAGTACAAATCACTGCATTTTTGTTGATAGTCCCATCTTTGTTCTTATTTTCTGCTTCGCTCTCCTGTGTCGCGTCCATCTCGGTTGTCAGTCATCCTGCTTTTGACTAGTGGCGCAGGTAAGAAGTGTCGTGCCACTGCAGCCTACGGGTCACTCAATGGGCCAAATTTAAAATGCTTGCACATTGACTTGCCACTCACGATTAATTGTGTTAACTTTTATATCGCGTTAATTTGCAGCGTAATTAATTAATTTAATTGACACATTAAACTGACAGCCCTATTAAATATATGTGTGATACAGCACCAGGTTCATGGACAGGCATACACATTAATGTGCATGTTCACATGCAATAATATTCAAGGATGTCATGTTGGCACATGTAGAATGGCACACATACAAGAATGTATTTCTAAGACTGGTTGCTTCTCTGAGGCACAATTACTAAACAGATACATGCTTTTTTTTTTTTTTTTCATTTTTCTCTCGCGCACACAGAAACCTAACATCGGAGCTAAATTATTTCATGCTGTAATTTCAAATTGATACATTACAATATTATGGATGCCTAATTCTGGACTGCTCATTTCCACAGTGGTGGTAAATAATGAAAAGACGATGTAGAAAAACCCACCGCTCACTGTGTAACGTCTGCCAGTCTGGGCTGACTAACTAAATCAGTCACTATTGTGATAGATTTGTTTACCAAACAAGGGGAAACATTATGTAACGGCGTGGGACTTGTATTTATTTGTATGTCCATCTTTGTGCAGGAACCTCCAGCTCATATGGGTGAGAGGGATAACGAAATGAAGTACAGATATAATGACATTGGCAAAGAAACACTAAAACCTAAATAGCTGGTATTTATTTACTAATTTGTGTTCAAATGATCATATTGCTCAAATGAAACAGTGCTTTTTGATATTTGTGAGCTAACCTGGCCTTTGCTATTACTTATAGTTTTGCATCATGTCATTGCTTTAAAGTGCATGTGGTCAAATATGTGCTTCTTATAATTAGAATGGTATATTTTCTCACTGTCTAAATATAATTTGTCAATGAATATGTTTGACCAGCAAATGTCAAACTAAAATGTTCCTGAATGTGAACTCTATCTTGTGTGAGATGTCTGGCAATCAGAGATGATACCTAATTTCATTTATGTCAGTTTGGCATCCAGGGTGAATAACCAGGGAACTGACTTAATCAGTTTTCATATCCAGCACAGTTATTAACAAAAGTGGCCACATCAGGTGTAAATAAGTTGATCAACAAACTGCTGGGAAGGCACAGAGAACCTTCAAGTCTTTCTTTGAACCTGCTGTGATCATTCACACATGATCAGGGTATTTAAGACTGTGCTAGCTTTTCAAAAGAATTACGTATTTACATGATCTTTTTAATACTTTTTAGCCTTCAGAAAATTAAATCTGATTGAACAGATTGTTATATATAACAAACTGTACTGTAACATGAAAGCCCAATCACTATGGCCTTCCCAAATACTCTTTCGTGCACATAGGTGAAGATCTGAGCGCACTCCACTTTTGTTCTTACAAACACAGGACAAATTCTAGTGGTTAAACAAAGGGGGTAGATGAAGTGGAATACATGTTGATGAGTCATTATTGTCTCAGCCAGAGAAATTACTCTTAACAGCCTCTCTTACCCGTTAAGTAGTTACAGCCATTTCAGTTTCTTTGCACATGAAGAAAACCACACTTACCAAAAGCAGAGCCCAGACACTTTGTCGTTCTTTAAAAAGAGGTGCAGGTATTGTTTTTATCACTTATTCTCACAAAGAATCTCTTGTATTTATATGCTTTAACAGTTAATTGCAATACTCTCACCATTTATCGCTTCGAAATGATCACCATTCCTTCATCCACAATGAAATGAAATCCTGCTGCCCATTTCACAGAAATCTACACCATTTTTTATTGGAAATTGACCAAAATTGAACATCATGCGCTTTCAAATTTGAGTTCTAAAAAGTTCATCTTAAAAAAAATCCAGGAAACAGATTGCACTTAAAAAGGGAAGTACATACAGCTAACAGTTTGAAGTTAAGTTAGTTACATATTTAATAGTTAAGTTTACTTCACATGTAGTAGTATTTACTAAATTCTTTCAGTTATTGAAACTGAAGAATAGCAAGTATAAGCTTGATCTTTCTGACCGTCACTAATTTAAGTGAACCAAGTTATTCTGACTTAACTGAGAGTTTGGTTTACTCAGTATAATCCAGGAAACATTGTACTAAGAAATCAAATAAGCAGAACAAGGAATGATTGGTTTGAAGACTTTTATGACATGCGCATCATAAACCAAGGCCACTATTCATGTAAACAAATTAAATGTGCACAATAAAAACAAATATGTAAACCATGTAAAATAATCTCGTAAACTAATAATTTAAGCAAATTTAGAAACTTTTTTTTACATAAAGAACATGTGATTTGAACTGCAATTAATCCAAACAAAATGAAAAAATTAGGTGCATGGATTTATACTGGCAATCTGGGTATTTGAAATTCCCAATGCTCCATGCCCAATTTCAACTTTTACGCACAGACTGAAAAGAGTGCCAGAGTGCTAGATGCACCAATTTTCTGTCCTTTTGAAAAATGATTAAATTTATTTGTTGAATTGGTTGGAGTTGCTTAAATTATCTTCTGCTCCTTTTACATGTCAGCCCATCTTCCAGTTTTGTTGGGGTCATACTCACATCAAGAATCTATATTTCAGGATCTCTTGCCATTTTAAAGACCTGTCCGCAGTATAACCACCTACTGCAAAAGAGAATTTTCCAGGCTCTGAAGTTTTGATCTCAGGTTGCCCACACCCAGGTTGAGCATCACCCTCTGAATGAAGTCAAAAGTGTTCTTTAGTCTTTTTGGATAATCCAAGTCCAAATGTAATGCAAAAAGCTTGTGCATGGCTTTCAACATCATCCACTACGATATCACCTTCCAGTATGACAGCAATGCTGGAGGGTTCAAGGTGCAGGACAGGAAGTGGATGTTGTCTGAAAGAAATGTTTTTAATGCCTAAGTTTAGAAAAAAACAATTCCTGCAAAAAATTAGGTGCATGTAATAAAATTATAGCTGACAATCGAAAAGTTGCAGAGATGCAGAAATTGTTGTCTTCTTCCCAAGTTTTTGTCCACACGGTTTTTGGAAACGTCTCTCGTGCTGCACTACTGCGCATGTGCTCTGACGAGCCTCTGTGAGTTCATTCCAGGAACAGCATGATACAAGTACAGGTTACACAAATGAACTAATTATTAAAACCTCCTTAATGAAAAAATTACTACATACAGTACTTACTTTCTATGAGTTAAATCAATAGGAAAGGGACAGATCAGTAAAGTACACTGTTACGGTTTATTTAAGCACAACTATTACCTTTTAGAGTGCGAGTTTTATCCATGTAGTACCACATATTTATCTACCAGAGATATATTTTCCACTGCATTGAAGTATATCCTCATAAAAAATAAACTTTGCTTACATTATCCTTTAATTAAGTATGGCATGTTAAACAAATCTCACATTTACCACTGGAAGGCTTGCATTTCTTTTAATGCACTGGGCTCTAGAGAGCAATAGACAACAGCATTGGTAAAACAAGCTAAGTCTCCTGAAAGGGTTTTGTTCACAAAAGGCTTTATATGGCAGTAGTTTACATTTATGTTTAAATTTATGTTGCTCTGATTTACATTTTCTTCCAGGGTGATGGACCACACACATAATAATACAAAAACATATAATCTTTGTTATGAAGGGCATTATATGTAATATGTGTTTGCATAATAGGTCTATTAAACTGTTAAAAAAGCAGTCATAGACATAGACATATAAGGACGTTAATTGTTAATTCCTAAAAGCAAACTACATTCTCCATCAAAAGCCTGAAAGACAGCCATAAGTACAGCACATATGTGTTTCCAATGACTGTGCACAAACACAGTCCTGCACAGTCATCTCTTTTACTCTAAACTCAAAGTCAGCTGTTTTGTGGCGAGTGAGAGTGCTATCAAAGGAGAAAAAAAATGCTTGATCAAGTGTTGCTCTCCTCAAATTACAAGCTATGATTTATAGGAAACTTCTGATAAATTCTGACATTTCTCTTGAAAGACAACAGAGACTGTGAGGGAGGAGCTGCTGGCTCACCCACACTAAAATGACTGTGTATGGACCTATAAGTGGTGTACAAACCAGTGAAGCAGACACAGAATGTGTCCTATTGCTGAAGGCAAAATATGCTGCGAAGCTCTAAGCTGTATATTTATGTGTTGGCATTCTCTTGAGTTCACAGCAAGGTCAGCATTATAAATGGCTAGTTTGACTGGGCCTTATGTTCAAGAGTATGTTTAAAAAATATGGAAAAGAACCACTGCAATAGTTGTGTCAAAATGCATGACAGATTGAGAGAGCTGATAAGGACTGGAGGATCAAAGAATTTATTATTTAAAATGATCCATATACACTGCAGTCAAGTGCAGAAAGTTGCAAATTAATGATAAATTCTTTACAGCTATTTCATTTTTGGCTTTAGAAGAGCTCATCTGCACCCGAGTAATTTTCTTACTTGAATTAAAGAAAACTTTCAAAGCTTCCCTGATGAATTCTGGTTTGATTTTCTATCCACCTCTTGCCAGTAGGGTTGAATGAGCCAAAATCTCCATGTTTTCCAATCTCTCGTTAGTACATGCAGCAAGCCATTAGTACCTATACCCAATGTCATGTGGACAAACGTTCCTCAGTGATAATGCCATTATAACAGGTTTTTTCAGGCTCTCTGAAGTGTAATATCTGGACACAGGTTTTGTGAAATATATTTTTCTCTACTTCACATGGCTGCTCATTTGTCTTTTTGCATTGACTACAATCTCTTATTAATTGACTCCTTTGTCCTTTCTCCTAGACTGTGCCTCTCTGCTTGCCTGCTCTTCTGTTTTGTTCTGCCATCTTTACACAATGAAAATAAAAGCCCCCTCTCATCTTTCCTGGCGTGTTCTCTTTTTTATTTTGCATTATAGAAAGAAGGGAATGTGAACAGTAGCAGGTTAAAAAATGTCATTGCTATGTAATTGCCCTGAAGCAGTTTGAGTCAATAAAGCTTCAGAGGATGCTTGAAATCTACTGTTTGCTCATTTCAATAATCATAAAGACAAACACTGCTATAGGACAAAGTGTTCCACAAGTGCTGAACTAAAAATGACAGCATCTCATGTCCAAATAAGAACACTAGCTCTGGCTTGGAGAAAGATCCATTCTACTTGCGGTAGAGGGATAAGCCTACTGAAATAATATACATGACGGTCTCTTAGTGATAAAGTGGAAACCACTGGCACTGAGGCTTACTGTAAACTGCTGCAGAAGCTCTTTCTAATCTTATATACCGTCAATTTATAGTGAGCTGAGGGATTTTTAAAGACTACTATCATCTTAAAGATTTGACCTTGTTTAGAAAAATAAAGGAATAATTCTTCAGGGACTTTAGTGCTGGATGGTGAAAGGCTCTGTATTTATTCTCTGTTGTCTGGTCACAAAAGAAAATCATCTCACTGTACAGACAAATGAATAGTTCATATCTGGCAGTAACTTTGAGAGTTACAATTTCATATTGTGTTGCTTACGTGTGATACATCCATTTTTAGTAAGCTGAAAAATGGTCCTTATGGCCCTTCCAATCATAAAAAATTGAAAAGCAAAAACATTTGCTTTTCATTTTGCTTTTCAGCTTTCCATAAAATTTTGTCCAAGAGACTACCTTAACATTTGAAGCATCAGAAAAACATCAAGGAGGCGACTACATATTTAAAGTTATTCTCAAGCAGATACCAACATTTTTTACTTTTGTCTATTTGTTGTTGCAGTTATTGATTACTTACTGAATTAATGAATTTTCTAATGCAAAAAATCAGAATTCTCCAAATTCTGTTCTTCTTTAAATCTGTGCTGTTTTCACAACAACAACAAAAAAGCTATTTATTGCTTGTGTACTTTATTTACATTATTGTATTGAACTGGCTCAACGTTCATCTGGCTTTACTCTACTGGGCATTAATACATGTTTTACCACTGTGACAGCCATTGCAAACACATTTAGCACTGACAGAGCACTAATGGAATTCTCCTGTGAGTCTTTAGAGGCCTTTCATGTGTCTTAATGGGAAAATGCAGAATGACTGCATAATTCACGTGTGTGTGTGTGTGTGTGTGTGTGTGTGTGTGTGTGTGTGTGTGTGTGTGTGTGTGTGTGTGTGTGTGTGTGTGTGTGTGTGTGTGTGTGTGTGTGTGTGTGTGTGTGTGTGTGTGAATAAGCCTAGTCATCTTCATTTATGTGTACAGGTGAAACCATAGATTCTTGTTTCACGCAGTGGATCTAATGATGCATTAGTGGCTAAACCTCTTAAAAATTTCCAAGCTTGGACATTACACAATCTGAGGTTAACGTTGTTGTTGAGACACGTCGCTGTAATTATTCCCAATATTGTCATTCCTTTCCTCCCACTGCTCTTTAACCACTTCTCCTGACTAAAGTGTGTGAGCGAAATTACCTGACATCTAGCTCACTGCACAAATATTCCCTTTATTTATCATTCGGAGACCAGTTTACATTTATTGATCTTTTCCATGTTAATTGAGGTACAGGCTCTTTTTCTACCAATTTCTCTATTGATCTGGAAGGCCATCAGTCAGAGACTTAATTAAGCAGCTAATAGAGGAAAATGCTATTGATTCTTTTGTGTCATAGCATTTTTCTTTTGTGTGTGTGTGTGTGTGTGTGTGTGTGTGTGTGTGTGTGTGTGTGTGTGTGTGTAGGTATGTGCGCCGCACATTTTTGGAAGGTCTTCAGCTCTAGCAAAGCCTTTCCTGCTGGTGTAGTTCAGAATTACTTGATATTTTTCTTTCTGATTGTCCCATTGAGGGTTGCCACAGCGTGTCATGCTTTTACATGTCAGCCTATCTTCTGCATCCTCCTGTCTAACACCAGCTGCCCTCAAGTCTTCCATCACTATATCTATCCAGGTTTTATTTGGTCTTCCTCTTGCCATATTGCCTGCTAGCTCTATTCTCAAACCCTTTTTTACAATTATACTAACTATGTCTGGACATGCCCAAATAAACTAATGAAAAGACTAGTATTTTATAATTTCATTTACATTGATATTACATGGATTGTCTTTTTTTAACCAATAAGATTGTGATTTTGTCATGGTGTATGTGTTATTTCACATGTTAGCCCTGGTGGTTTGAGCACTGCAGGCAGGTGGTGAGAGCTGTGTTGTTGAACTCTGACCAATCAGGTGGGACTGCCCGCCTCCTTGACTACCTGATGCTGGGTATGCCTCTTGATGTCAGTCGTGTGGTGGCCATTATGTTCTAGAGTTTCACACTCCGGGGTCAAGTTCTGACAGCAAGCTGCACTGCATTTTATGTTGATTAAGGATAGCGGCATTACAATCATTCAATGGTGAGTCAAGCAGGTCCGTTAGATCTTAATATATAGACAAGAGTTGCATGTAGATGAGAGGTTACAGGTGGATAAGAGTTGAGTTATACTGTATCAGCTGAGCCCTTCAAATGGACTTAAAAACATGAACCTTTTTTTTTTTTTTAACTGTGAACAATCCTTGGTTCAAGCGTTGATGCAGAGAGAGAATAGACAAAAACAGTTGTGTTGGATTTGACTAGTGCCGGGAGGGTTCTTGGACCTTTGATTGTGATTTTTACATCTACTGCAGTAAAAGCTTAATAATTTAGACACCTCAGTGTATATAAATTACATTGGTATTCTTAAAAAAAATACTTATATAGATATCAACCTTGATCAGTGTAGTGTTGAGTGACGTGCAGTGAGGTTCATGGCTGGTGAGGCACCGACATCATCATGATCACATGATCAGATTTACAAAAATATGAACCTACAGTGTAGCTTA
Source organism: Antennarius striatus (assembly GCF_040054535.1). Taxonomy (NCBI): domain Eukaryota; kingdom Metazoa; phylum Chordata; class Actinopteri; order Lophiiformes; family Antennariidae; genus Antennarius; species Antennarius striatus. Next base: position 7,805,841 of record NC_090789.1, on the reverse strand, counting down.
TTCACCATTTAATTAGCAACATTAAGTGGATTATGTTAAAGTCTCAATGCAGAATTATTTACACATACAAACTGTAAAACACAAATAACCATATTTGATTAACAAAACGTAATGTTGTTACCTACCTGTTAATATGTCAGGTTTACTTGTAAATGAAGTCCATGCGCCGCTCCCTCTGAGCAAACGCATCAATAACTTGTTTGTAGAAATTGTCCATATCTTCCTTCAGTTTGTAATATGTAATCGTCCATTTGAATAGGCGAGCAGAAGAAAAATAATTGCTGCACTTGACTTCATGTAGATCGTAGCCTGCTTCACTTATTCTTCGGCTGAGGAGTCCCAAAACAAATGCCTAGGATCACCAGCGCTCCCTATCCATGAGGTATTTTTGTGCCTTTTCACAGCTGTTTCAGGACCGCTCAACTCAAGAAAGACGTTACACACATGCAGCTGTTGACAAAAAAAACACTGTACATTATATACATTAGCTAAATTACGGGAATTTAGTTTATAGAGCAAACGTGTTTGAACATTTTGATAGCGACATATAGAGAGATAGCATTACGGTCTCACCGTATAGCATACTAGCACAGCTATCTTAGCTATTGTGCAATCCATGGTGAGGCACGGCTGGTGCCTCACCACAGGTCTCTGCTCCGTATTTCAGCGGTAAATGTGAAAATTCAGCAATTTTGAGTAAAAATAACCTAAAATTGGTGATGTTAAACGGAAAATAAGTTTATAATGCACATCTCTGGATAAATATTTGCATTTAATTTATTTATTCCATTTTCCATTTTTTTCTTTCATGATGGCTGGTGAGGCCATGCCTCACCTTCCTCCCCTGACCGCACGTCGCTGGTGTTGACTCGGTTTTGATATGCCAAAAACAAACTTCATGATATAGCCCATCTGCCACTTGGTAAACAGTATTATCAAATTATAATATAAAGGTGAAGTCACCTGCCTGTACCTTGGTAAATGTTATAAAATTAACATCCTCTCTGAGATGATATGTATAAGGGCACGTATTGTTGGAGTGATGCATTGAGACGAGCTGGTGATCTACAGATGAAGGAAGTTGAATGTCAGGTATCTCAAGTTGTAGTAAAGATTAACGTAGCTCATCTCAAATGGCTCACTGTTTAGCTGCTACTAAAAGACTATGATAACCAAGTACTTGGATTTATAAATGACATAAAGGAATCGTGTTAGGAGAAAAAAAACATGGCTTCTTATGGTTTGAGCGGATCCCCTAGATTAAAACCTGCAGTGACATTTTAATTTGGAGACTCAGACACACAAAAATTCACACCACACACACACACCCACACACACACACACACACACACACACACACACACACACACACACACACACACACACACACACACACACACACACACACACACACACACACACACACATGCACACGCACACGCACAAACAAACACATATCATGGGTGTGGTCCCTTCAATAACTGGGGTGTATGGCAGGTATGCATTTACCTACAGACACAGCTTTTGATTAAAGCTTTTCTTGCCAGGAAGCTGTTGCTTATGTGTGTTACAGTGTTGTTCTGTTTCTCTCCAACATCAGAGTGCTCCACAATAGAGAAGAAAACCAAACTGTTTCTATAAAATTAAACTAACATCTTGACAAGGTCAGTGCTGGGCTTTGAGTGTTTTGTTCCTTTTTCCTTCTTTCTTGTACTTAGCTGAACTGAACTGCCTCTATCACTTCTACTCATTTGGACATGTACTCTTTATAGACAATCTGTAAGGTCAGTAAATGTGAGTAATGCCAGCCTCCAGGCGCTGTTATATTTCAGTGTGGAGCTTTGTTCCATGCAGTATGTTATTCTAACCATGTGATCATTCTCTCTCTCTACATACAGTAGTTTATTAGATCCCAAATCTTACTGTAAACTCGGCAGTGCCATACAAGCAGCTGCATATTCAAAGGTAGCTGCTACTCTGCTCTTATCTAAATGTGATGTAAAACAACCATATGGCATTTTTTAGCAGCACAACTGTCAGACATTCTCATCATACTACACATTTAATATGTGTTTTTAGTACATTGTACTGATTTATTCTGAGAGAGCTGTGCTTTGTTAAAAAGCCAGAACACATTGGTGGGATCTCATTTTTTGCACTTCCTCTATCGTGAAGAAGGATGGAACAATGGATATGATAGAAAATAATGCTCTCAATGAAAATAGTCTTAATGCTTTTTAAGGTTCTGGATTTTGGTTGGTTGTTTTTGAGTATTTGTCTTCACAAAACTTCTCCACTTCAGTTAGTTTGATGGTTGCCAGCATTGTCAGCCTACTTTAAATCACACCAAAATTGTTTGATGACATTCAGGTCCGGGAGTGAGATGGCTATTCTAGAACATTGTACTTGTTCCTCTACATGAATGCCTTAGTAGAATTTGAACAGCGTTTATGGTCACTGTCCTATTGACATAACCAGCCCCAGTGTAACTTCAACTTTCTCGGATTCTTAAACATTTTTTTGCAAGAATCTGCCGATATGGACTGGAATACATGTGACCTTCAACTTTAACAAGATTGCCAGTACCTGCACTGGACACTCAGCCCAACAGCATGATGGAACCACAGCTTAATTTTACTGTGGGTAGCAAGTGTTTGTTTTGGAACACTGTTTTCTTCATCTGCAATGTGTACCGCCCCTCGTTATGTTCAAATAACTCAATTTTAGTTCCATCAGTCCAGAGCACATCATTCCAAATTGAAGCTGACTTGTCCAAATGTGCTTTAGCATATCTCAAGTGACTCTCTTTGTGGCATGTGCGCCAACAAAGCTTCTTCCGCATCGCTCTTCCATAGAGTATCGCTTTGTGCAAAGTGTGTTGAATAGTTGAACCATGCACAGTGACACCATCTGCAGCAAGATGATGTTGTAGGTCTTTGGAGCTGATCTGTGGGATGACTTTGACTGTTCTCACCGTCCGTTGCCTCCGCTTATCTGGCGTTTTTTTTTTTTTTTGGCTTGCCACTTTGGGCTTTAACTAGAACTGTTCCTGTGTTCTTGCATTTCCTCACTATATTCCTTACAGTGGAAACTGAAAGCTGAAATCTTTGAGATAGCTTTTTGCTTCCTCCCCCTAAAACCACGATGTCTTTGTTTTCAGATCTTTTGACAGTTGTTTTGAGGTTCCCCTGTTGCCACTCTTGATAAGAAATGCAAAGAGGACAACAACTTAAAATTGGCCACCGAAATACTCTTTCTCGTGATTGGCTTCACTTTTGTATGTAGCTCAAGGGTCAATGAGCTTACTAAACAAATTTTGTGCTCCCATAATTAATGCTAAACTTATTCAAATTAATAAAACAACAAAGGTGCTTAAGTTAATGCACCTGCCTACTTTTTTGAATATAATTATTGCACACTTTCTGTAAATCCTATAAACGTCATTTCACTTCTCAAATATTATTCTGTTTGTCTGCTGTATGATATATTTAACTGAAATAATTGATGTGAGCAACCAGTGATTTATAAAGGAAAATCTGGAAAATGATCAGGGGTGCCCAAACTTTGTCATACCACTGTATGAAACACTTAATTGATGAATATTAAAAGGCAACCAGACCATATATGATTAATGGACTATATACATCATTAAATAAGTATTACTAGAATAATATCAATATTTAAATGTTAACATAACATTTATCATTTACATTAGCATATTCCCTTGGGTGTAGAACTGTTTGGAAGTTCTGTGCATGTTGCTCATTCACGTTGCCATGGCAACTGAGCAGTCCTTAATGTTAGCAGCACCTGTGGATTTCTCCAAGTCAAAGTGTCTAATGTGAAAATTAAAGTTAAAGGAAAACCAAGAGAGACCTTTTCATTTAAATTGTTTACAATTTTTTCCAGCATGGTACAAAGAGCATTGTGGAACACTGACAGAAAGAATACCTGATTTGTGTTCTCCTAGATGAGACAGGTCAGCTTATAACCTGTTGGAACAGGACACAGGTTACTCACTGTTCTGCTGTTCTGAAACTATAATCCCAGTTTTCAGAAGCCCTTGACACAAAAAATAGACATGTATGGTTTTGCAGTGGAAATTTTGATGACACTGGTGTGATTGATAACACCAATAATAATCCTGTTCCATTTAGGAATGCCACTGATCCATGAGGAGTAAGTTAGGCCATTTTATTAGCACTCTCAAATGAATATTTATAGTTAATCTGGGTAAAATTATGTAATATAAGAATGTGTGTCATTATGTGGGTTTGAGTTGGAGTTTATGTTTATATCGCAGATTTTTAGTCACATGATATGCACATTCTATTGGCTGATGGCATCCATAAGTGCGCTCCATTCCGTGAGTCTTGGAAAGCAACGCACTTCCATGAGACACAAAAGTGCTTTAAACAGTTGATAAGAGTGTGAGAAAAGGTAATACAGATAGAAGGTGGTTTAATATCAGTACGGATAGGATTCATAAATGCTTAAATTACCGCAAATAATAAGAGAGATAGTTTGTTGCTTTATTGCAGAATTTGTCATTTCCATGTGGTTCCTGGAGCGCATTAACCGCGGGTAACGAGGGCGAGCAGTACTGCTTTGGACAGTTTGGATCTTTACCTCCTCAGAAACAATGATTGAAGCTGCAGGACAAATAATGATGACATGCCCTCATATGGCAACCGACACCTCTGTTTATTAAAAAGAGGAATGAAAATTGCATAACCGGAAGTTATATTTACCCATCCAGGCTTATTCCCTTGCTTGTTGGTGAATCATTTCAGGATTCTGCTGCTCACTTACTGATGTGGGGTAATTGATTTCTCTGTCAGCTTTGGACATTTTTCATGCATGCATACATTAACTTCTCATCCCTTCAGTTAAAGCCTCTGCTGTAGATCACAGTGTATCCAGTGCATTAAAGGAAGGCAACAGATGAGGTATCAAACACATTTGCATTGAATTTATATTGTGAAAATGCCTAACACTGTAAATCACAATTAAAAGGAGCTCAGGCTGCTCCTAATGTGCCTGCATAAGTGTTATTACTGTGAAGGCTTAAAGGGATCCTATTATGACAATCACATTTTTTCAGGTCTCTACATATACATAGTGGTCTTCCCTAACCAGACCAAGTCCTTGTAAACAAACACTTTCTGCATCAGTAAATATTTAGAGTTTTAGAAATTCATGACCCGGATCAAATAAAAACGTTCGGATTTTTCTAGAGTGGTATTTGTGATGTCAAAAGGGCACTCTGTGATTGGACAGAGTGATTGACGATATTGATTGATTGACATGCCAAAGGGCGTGGCCATCCCCGAGGAGTTTGTTCAAACTACTGTAGCATTGTGCGGTAATATCCTAGCTCAGAGGAACACAAGGAAAGTTCCTCACAAACTGTTGAGGTCAGTTAGCATTTGGCTAACTAGTTAGCCCCGCACAAACAGTGTGTGTATGTGTGTGTGGCTTTTTTTTTTGTAGCTTTTTCCATGTTGTACATGTGAATTATTTCATATGAATGCCTTTATTGTTCTTTCCTTTGATTGTACAGTAATGATTTGAAAACAATTTAAGTTGGGCAAACAAGAGAGGAGTTACTCTAGGACTCTCTCGATGGCACTAGTCACCAACTTAATGTCTATAAAATCGAATTAACTGCAAGGGCACAGGAGTGATGTCATCCTGGAAAAGGGGGTGGTAAAGTAAGGGGGAGGCAATGATAAAACAATGAAACTGTTTTATAATATGAGTAACAGTTTGAGACAGGCCAGGGGGCAGTGTCTGACCCTGACTTTGCAGTCATTTTTAGTAATCCTTTCTTTCAATGGCCTTTAAAAAGAAGAAACATACCAAGCCTGTTGTCATTTTGTGACATCTCACTGCTGAACTTTCTTCTGCCCCCCAACCCATTACTGTCTTCCACTTCTGTCATTTCTGCATCGTCCATCTCCTCCTTTCAGACAAGCAGTGAACATATGGATGAGCTTGTTAGTTTGCTGCGAAAAACAAGCTTTTTCACCTCGCAAGCTGAATATTGTGTGACAGTCTGAAGCCCCAAATGTAATTGCTATGCAAGCAAAATTACCATGGATTTGATTTGCAGGGATTAATTATGTAGCATTACAGAAACCCTCATTTGCCTGGCAGCATTACCACTGCCAATTCAACCACTTAATTGTTGTTTCTGATGCTGTTTGTCTCCGCCACTTGTGATTACTTTGACAAGCTGGTAAGCTCTTCCAATAGTTCCCTGACAATTTAAATCTGTGATTAGAATACAGTTACTAATATTGTTGATACACACTTATGTACATGTACATCATGAGTTACACACACTAATGGTTTGCTCCATATTCTTACAATACATGTCTATCATTGCCAAACACTTGTCAACATAAACTTTGAAAGTATTCATTAGTATGCATGAGCTCAACACGCACCACTGTACTTTCCCAATCCAAACAGCTTCTGGAAATGCTAATGCTCAGTGTTTTATGGACTCAGTCTTCAATCTAGCATAACTCACAAGAATAATCACTGTCAAGTTGGGGGCGGCAGTGGCTCAGTGGTAGAGCGGGTCGTCCAATGTTCCAAGATCGGCGGTTCGATTCCCGTTCCAGCCCATAGAAAACACCCAGAGTGTGAGCTGACAGTGGGAGGTGTCAGCTCACCACCGGAGCACCGCAGAGGCGCCCTTGAGCAAGACGCCATCCCCCCTACAAGTTGCTCATTTGGGCATGCCAAAAGCAGGAGCTGCCCACCACTCTACCTCCTCGACATGCGTACAGGCCCCTTATGTGTGTTTGTTTGTTCAGGGCCTCTACACACGAGCAGTGGTTAGCGCTGTCGCCTCACAACACGGCGGGTCCAGGAGTTCGCATGCTCTCCCCGTGTCAGCATGGGTTCTCTCCGGGTTCTCCAGCTTCCTCCCACCTCCAAAAGCATGCACTTCAGGTTGATTAGCCGGTCCCAAATTGCCCGTAGGAGTGTGTGTGCGTGTTTGTATGTCTTTGTATGTGGCTCCACGGTGCACTGGCGTCGTGCCACAATTTATAGATCAGATATGTTTTCAATGTGTTTTTCAAGTCTCAATCCTGCCCCAGTTTTCTATCTGTTACCTTATCCAGGTATAACCACTTTTAGCCAGCTCTTTTTAGTTGATAAATTCTGTCTCTCTGCCAGTCTGATAAAACAAGCAGGTTTTGTGAGTAAAGAAAAGCATTTCCTCTGCGCCTTGAGCAGATCTAATCTCTTATCAACAATAGAGAAAATCAAGCTGTGATGTAAATAAATACCTGAACTGTTAACCTACAAATGTATCAATTAACTCAATACATGTACTGCATTGACACAACAGCTAAAGACACTTGTAGTAAACTATATGCATGATTGACAAATGTTAAATTTATTTATGGTTGTTTGAAAGTCAGGAGATACATTTTGCTGAGAATCAGGCTGCTGCATAATGTTAATCATCATCATTAATTTACTTTTTTTTTTTAATCTTTAGTGCCTTATTTTTAGTTAATGGTGACAAATTATCATCTCAATTTTCCTTTGGGCAATTTGAGTTGAGAAGCTGGAACCTATGTTTGGTATTGTTTGCCTGACAGATGATTAACTGGTAATCAATAATCAGAATAAATGCCAAATAACCCCTGTGTAATCATCCACATTGTACCGGGAATTTGACTTATGATCATAATTTTTTTTAAAAAGATACCATACACACATGCACACACACGCACACACGCACACACTCTCACACACACACACACACACACACACACACACACACACACACACACACACACACACACACACACACAAACACACACACACACACACACACACACACACACACACACACACACACACACACACACACACACACACACACACACGCACACACACACACACCCTTCCCACATAATGAGGTGTCATGAATAAGAGGTCTGCATATATATGGGTCTATTTTCACTAGCAGAGGATGGATGGCTGGAAATAATTTCAAATCAAAGTAATCTCAACTAGATCCAAACCTCTGAGCAAGAGAATTCCTGCTTATTTGTCATGCTATTGTTGAGTGACCCTTCAGAACAAAAGGGTCACAAGCATGGAATGCTCATCAAGGAAGAATAAAAAACAAAATGGCAGAAAAGACAAAAGGGTGGAGATGTAAGCATAAGGCTTGTTGGTTTTTGTTTGTTGGTTGGTTTTATCTGATGCAGTGGCCAGTACTGATGGAAGAAGAAAAAAGTGAGACAACAGGAGCGATGGATCAGCAGTAGGTACGCTCAGAGAAACTAAAAATGATAAGCTTTCAACCTGGCTGTGACTTCTAATGTCTAATAGAAGTGTTTAGCAATCCATGCCTCAAATCACTGTCCTCACTCTCTGAGGGTAACCAGATGAGAACTCCACTATCCCAGCAATCTCTTCTTGCTGCTTCAGCAGACTCAGTAGCCTGGAAATGTCCAAAACAAACTCAGAGGAGTCTGTTGCATAGACTGTGTTTGTGCATGAGTATGAGAAATAGAGGATAAAGGAGTGAGCAGCTGAAAGAATCAATGCACTGTAGAATGAAAAAAAGATTTCACCTGAGTAAAGAAGTAATTTATAGAAGTTGTTGCAGGGTTCCACATCTAAATCAATGCTTGGGGAAAATAATTATAAGAACATTTTAACATTTCCTGTTCTATGGTACCTTCTCACAGGCTGGTTTCATACTTTTATCCTGCCAGATTTAAAAAAAAAAAAAAGCTAATAATAATTTGGGTACATTTAGTACATTTGTGACTTTCCTCCAGAATAAATGCTTGACCCCAGATCACAAATTCAAAAATGTTAAAAGAAGCTAAGTATATACAAAAAATACCTAAAGGCTAATTCAGAGCAGTTTTTGGTAATAACTGCTAATTTTTTTAATTTAAGCTGAACAACTGGGTTTTGCTCCAGAATGGTGTCATCACTAAAGTATAATCTTGGTAGAATCACTGAAACATGAGTCTCATTATGTTTTTAAAAATGTGCACAGCTACTGAGGGGCACTCATCATTAAGATTTGACATCAATAACAACCAAACATGCAGGTGAGTGTGTGGGAAAATCAATTAAAATTGTAAGATGATATGATAACAACTTTGTGGTAAAAGGTTCCAGATATAATTAGCTTGGCTGAAAGTACACATTCATTCATGTATCAAAAGAAAAGTGAGTAAAAATCAAATAATCAAGGTACAACCTCAAATTCTCAGAAAAAATTGAGATGTCTCTCTCTCTCTGTAAGAAAAAGGACACTTTACCCTGGATTCATACCGCATATTAGATTTCATTACCTCCACTGCACCTTGACACCTACTGATGCAGTGATTTATATAAGTGCAAGGCAGAAGTTAAACTGTGGGATGGAATATCATTCATTTTGGACTCTTTTCTATAAGTAAGCAGAATTTGATGCTACAGCGCTGACACAGTGCTTTGAAAAGAGTGCAAAATGGATTGACCAATGGTTTATTATCACAGTTAAATTTGTTTAAACTAACATGTGGACATATGCCAAACTGCAACACCCATGGTTCAGAGTTTCTGGCAGGCTGATGGCTGCTCTGCTGATAATGAAATGCTTCATTTACAAAGATGAGGACCAGGGGTGTTATTTATAAAAACAATGCATAAATTAAAGGGATTCATAAAACTACATACAAACACAGAAGCCTACACTACTGCCTTTTGTAAATCACAATACACTTGGGAATGTCCACACATGGATCAGTGTCACACCCCGCCCTCCACACACCCACGTTCAAACATAATTGATCAACGCAAAGCACCTCATGAATGCTGATGCATGTAAAGGAGTCTCAAGAGCAGTGGCTCAATCGCAAAGAGAATGAAAACAAGAATTGCCTTTATGACAAAGAAATTTCTACCCTGTCTCTCAGACATACCATTTATATATGTAATTTTCAACAAGTAAGTCTGCAAAGAATATGTGATCTCTGCCTTTGTTCATGCAGGGGTATCGCTTTTGGTGATGAACAAATCGCTGCAGTGTAAGAGAATGATTCAGCAGACTGACGGGAATCTAGAGTGTGGAAAACTGATTTGAGTTCAGACTGGCCAAAACACTGTTTTGAGAAAAGGTCAATGTCAGCATTATACATTTGATAGAAAACATGTTTCATGGTGTGTATTCTGCTTAAAAAGATGCACTATTTATGTCATTATTTTCACTTTATATCAGCTACTGCTGTTTATTTGTAGATATATTTAATTTAACTTGTGCTGGCAGACTTTTTTTCATTGGTAGTTTTATCCTAGATCTCATCATGTGTTGCCATTACTTTAATTTCATATTCATATCTGTCGGACATTATTTGAAGAGAGTCACCAAACTACATTTCATTGTGCAACTGCAATGACAATAAATAGTTTTACGTCTTTTGTATCATTAACTACTTCATTTACATAGTCCTCTAGCAGTTGAAGGACAGTGAGAGGCCATGCATCTCTCGTGTATCAGTGCTCATAAGTGTCATCATGGGATTTACGTTGATGTTGCTTTAACAGCAACAGGCTGCTGAACACCATAGTGAAATGATTGCAACAATCAGTGGAACATAAAGCAGATATATAATTAACATCATGTATAAAGTGGAAATTGAATTTGTGTGAGTCTTCACTCTGCCACCTCACCATCTGCACTGCCAACATCCACCATCTCCAAGGTATCAACACTTCAGTATTAACAGAGGTGAGGTGCGCCGTTGAACAGTATTCCAGTAATATAATGCAAGTGAATGAATCGAGGGTGTCATGAGACATGCTAAATGAAATTCTCCCTTTGTTTTCAAACGTGAACATTAGAAACACATGCTGCTGCCACAACAAAATCAAGTAAATGGATTTCAAACGGACTTTGAAATCCCTGATGAATGACAGTAATTGGCAACTGTCCAACCACTGCTTTGAAAAATGTAACTATGCCTGTCAAACTGAATTTCTCTACATACTAGCTGTGTGGAACTGTAATATCTTCCTCATTAAGTCTTGCCTGATTTAATAAAAGCTGAACAACCTTCCCTCTCATGAAAATACTTTTTTACTGAATTTTCATCTACCTCAAATAGTAATATTTATCCCGTGGTGTGTAATGTAAAGTTATATTACCTTTAACATCACCAATTTTAGATTATTTTTACTCAAAATCACTGAATTTTTGGCATTTACTGCTGAAATACTGAGAAGAGACCTGCGGTGAGGCACCAGCCAGCCGAGCCTCACCATGGATTGTGCAATAGCTTGGCTAGCTGTTGCTGGCATGCTACACAGTGAGACCGTAATGCTATCTCTCTATATGTCGCTATTAAAATGTTCAAACACGTTTGCTCTATGAACTAAATTTCCATAACTTAGCTAATATATATAATGTACAATGTCAACAACTGCATGTGTGTAACATCGTTCTTGAGTTGAGCAGTCCTGAAACAACCAGGAAAAGAAACAAAGTGAGTAACGCAGTCCTTGTGCCTCATGGTAGGGACGCTGGTGATCCCAGCAATTCGGCCGAGGAAAAGGAATCCTCGGTCGAAAAATTGGCAGTAAACTACAACCATATGCAGCGAGTCAAGTGCAGCCAGGGCTCGAAATTGCGACCATTTTGGTCACATATGTACCCAAATTTTTATCAGTGCGACTATTAAATATATTTGGGAGCACCGGTGCGACTAGGGAAAAAAATCTGGTGCGCCTTTATTTCCCCCTCATCTCTCTCGCTTTTTCTCTCTCTCCATAGAGCAGATGTCACCAAATGGCGGACCGCGGACCGGATCCAGACCGCGTGATGGTTCTGTCCGGACCCGTGACCACACTATGATAAATTCACGAGAGTAGATTTTCTTGGCGCATTTTTACTTGCAGTTCGCATCTAAAGACGGCGGGCGCTGCTCTTCCAGTTAATCCGGTAATAGCTCCACTCAGTTCAGCCAATCAGATCGTTTGTCTACCCTGCGCTGTCATTGCACCAGGAAGTGAGACAGCTCACTGCCGCTACTGCTGTGAGTTTACCGCTACAGCGGAGCACAGATGAACGGAGACAGCATAGCTCCAAACGAAGGGAGGTTAACGAGGAAAACCGCTGGTTAACAATGAGTGGAGGAAATGTATGTTTATTCCTCCGTCAGGGAGTTCAAAACCATTTTACCTAATATGGTCTGAACACGTAGCATGAATTAAAAGTGGTAACATTAAGCGCCACTATGAAACAAAGCACAGATATTTTGCACAGAAGGACCTGAGCAGGACCGCGGTTCTGCCAGGGAACAATGAGAGTGCAGCTGCAGCTGCTCTCCTCGGTGAGGGAGAGAGGCGCGGAACGGAGATGGACGGAGCGTCTCTATCCCTCCGTCACTGCCTTGCTTTTGGGTAGATGCTCCTAAAGTCTTTGCTGTTGCTACTAACTTCTAAATTTGGGAGCACAGAAAAAAAGTGAATTTTGAGCCCTGAGTGCAGCCATTCATTTGTTGTCCGCTCGCCTTCCCTTACTATAAAAATGAAGGATTATATATCACAACTCAAAATCTTTTTGATGCTTTTGCTCAGAAGGAGCTGCGCATGGACTTCATTTATAAGTAAACGTAACATAGAAACAAACATATAAGTAACAACATAGCGTTGTTGCTGTTTTTTTTTTTAATCTAAAGTGCTTTTTCGTGTACGAAATACGTCTCTGAAGGTCCCAGTAAGCCCGGTTGATAAATAAGATAAATAAGATTAAATAAGATAAGTAAGATAAGTTAAGAAAATATTAAAAGGTTAAAAATGTAAGATAAATAGGAGAACAGAGAAAAGTTAAGAATTGTAAAGTGTAAATTGAAAAGTGTCTGAACAGCAAAGTCTGTTTACAGTGTAGCAGCTGTATGTGGGTAAGTATGTAGGTGCTTCATCCATTGCACCTGATGAAGCAACAGCTGCAGTTTGTATGTGTAAATAATTCTGTTCTGAGACTTTAAAATAACCCATTCACTGTTGCTTATTAAATGGTGAATAAGCTACACTGTAGGTTCATATGCTTGTAATTCTAATTATGATTAAATCAGCGCCTCACCAGCCACGAACCTCACAGCACGTCACTGGTGAGGAGAGATTGAAAGATGAATGGAAGAAGAAAAACAAGAGGCAGGAATAAAGATTCACTCCATCTCCACGTCCATATTGAATACATTGCAGCTGAAGAAAAAAACAAAAAACTAGTTGAATAAATAAATATGTTTGGTGTTGCTGTGCTGTGCATATGAAGGATATTAAGTAAAAGATAATATCTGGTCTAGGTTTTGGTAAAAAGTTACATGAAGTCCTGAATATACTACGTCGATGCAGCTGTTGCTCTGTGGGTATTAATTCAGCTCACCTTCCCCAGAGTGGAGATAGAGCTCAGTGATCTCTCATCGTAGCTTTTATCACTGGCAATGTGCCACCTGGTATAGATCGCCTCACCCATCCTCCCTCTGTCACAGGTTTCACATTGGAGCATGTTCTGCCCCACATGTATGCACTGGCCTGGCACATAACTTTCTATTCTCCTCAATGCAACCCTGTCACACATTTTTCATGCTTGTCAGAAACCTAGTCACCCCTTTTAAAGGCCACACACACACACACACACACACACACACACACACACACACACACACACACACACACACACACACACACACACACACACACACACACACTCTGTAGCACACAGCTGGCCATAGAACAAAGCATGAGCAATCTGACACAACCCAATGTGTTTCATCAGTGACCCGTCTCCAAAGCTCCCATGTTGTTAATAACACACACCACCACCCATGGTGACACACATGCTTTGCCCACAACAACAGCTGAGAAGAGAAAGCTTAGTCTTTTGGGTCACATGACTTATGTAGGCAGACAAAGACATCTTGATGGCAGCATTTATCATAACTAGGATAGTTATATTTCAGCCAGTGGAGACATGAACACTGATTGTAAGTACAGTAAATGCATTTCTATAATTGTTATTGTTTGAAGATAAGAAGGTTTAGGGCGGAGTTTCTCAAACAACCTTTTTTACATTTACATCAGCCTACATGTTGGTCTCTTTTATGCAGACTGTTGTGGCATGTAACCTCTTTCAACATCAATATCTCTACGGTTGAAATACATTTAAATGGAATGCATCCTCAGTCACTTATTTGGTTAGTTTGTTAGTTGTTTTCTTATTATCTAAGCAAAATCTTCCAATATTCTTACTTTGCCAGCAAAGGATGCACACATGTTGCTATTTGTAGTTTATGAACCGTCAAGGGATATTTTCTAACATGTATATTCTGCTTTCTAGTGTAAATGCTACCTGAACAACCTTAGATAGTGACATGACCTGCAGCTTAGGGTATTACCAGTGGAGGTCCCACGGGATCCTTCTTGGCAAACAGGTTTTCTTGGTGCATTTATGGGCCCATGAGATTGTCAGTAATCATACCATTAAAGGGGATCATGAAGAGACATGTATGCACGTCACACCTTTACATGTGGGCAGTAAGAGACTTGTGTCAAACACAGAGCAGATTTGTAATGCAAAGGAATATTGGTCTTGTCGAGGTCACTACAATCACTTCCTCTGGAGATAGAAGTTGAGGCAATTACACAGCTTGAACTGCTTGATTTTTATTCTAGTGAGTTACCATAAAAAATATTGGTTGAATCTCATCTGTCTCCTCTCTCCCTCCCTGATTAGAGAAGGTGATGCATGACATTGACCAGCACAAGTCATAATGAATGCTGGGATTGGTTCCCAGAATATTCTGAGGCTCTGACACCACACAGTTTCTCTGGAGGGCACGCAAAGCTTTTAGAGACCACACCACTAATTTACAGTCTTTTATGTCCTCCCCTCTTAGCTTGTTTCCACACTTGTGCTCACTTGCAACGAAAAACATATAAGGTTCATGTAAATAATGCTTTTGTTCCTTCCATCCTGCCCCTGTATTTTAAGAGAGCGGAAAGCTCCAACATCCACACACAGCTACATAACACTTGCTTTTTAATCCTCCCCGTCCTGATCTCTGCTTCACACATCTTTTGCTGAAATCCTCACCTCTACTGTTTCACCACGCTGATTTATCTCTCTCCAAACCATCACTGGTGCTTCATGTGAGATGCTTCAGACGAGTGCAGTGCACCTGCACTTGTACATTCAAGTTTTATAAACATTCAATTCACAGAGCTCTTCTATCAGAGATTTCTATGGCTGATATTCAAAATGTTTGTAGTTTCTTTTTGGTCGATGAGATTAATACCAGCGAATTGGGTTAACACATTCATCGACTAAAAACATGTTAACTGTCAAAAAGAACCACTACTGAAGAACTAGACAATTTCAGGAAGCAGATTGAAAGCTGACGTAAGGCTCACGTTTATGCTTTGTGAGCCTTACCTTATTGAAGCTACAGTACTACAGGCCGATGCTACAAATTGTTACAAGCCTTGCAGTATGTGTAGATCCAAAGCAAAGTCTGATCTAAGTGGAGATCCCAGAGGACATTTCGCCAATGATACCCAGAAATGAGTGGATTGAGCAGTGACTTCACAGTGTATCCCCATCTCTTCCCAGACACATCGTCAATAACTTCTCTTGTCCTTGAATCCTTATTTTCTAAACGCTCCAGCCCTTTTGGGAATGCATTTTAAAGAACAAAAGGAAAATACAGTCCTTATTATTCAACAGCTTGTTACCACCTCACTTCCAAAGTCATCCTTTGTTTGTCAGTTGAAGAGAAAAATCCTTCTGTTTTCTGTACTGTTAATGCTCATGAGTTTTAATCATTCATTTAAAACTACTGGATTCTTTCTTAGAATTTGTGTGGGCAACTGTCAGGAAAATCAGTAGAAGCTGCTGGATACAGTTACTACTAATGAGTAGCTCGATATGTCTGACTGGTAACATTGGAGCTTTTTTATCAATATGTGAAGCTCTTCATTTCTACATCCCTTTGTCCCTTTTGTTATTCAGCACCCAGCTGTCTACTATCTTCTCAACACTGTATCCTTTCAAAATAAATATCGGATGTTGCTTTTTCATTTTCAATTTGCTCTCATCTCACTGTCACCCTGTGTCTTACTATGCCAGAGACAGGCAGGATGAAGCGGCAAATCAGAAAGAGAGACAGAAGCATGTTGTTATGTTCGGACATGTTTCTATGTTACATCATTAATTATTAATTGCATAAGTCTTGGCTTATCTGTCTCAAATTAAACGTGATGAAAGTCATTATAATCACAAGCTTTCTGATGAGTTGTTGACAAGCAGGTGATTTTTTATAAATAAACATTTCAATACAGATGCTCTTGCATCTCATCTGTATTCCATTATCTCCCCTGTCTTTCTCTGTCATCCAAGAGTTTTAAATTTAATCCTCAATGGCAATTTACTTTCTCTTGCAAAGCCAAGAGAAAGGGCATCCTAATAAAGCTTAGAATATCAAAGTGTCCTTTTGCGACGGCAATTTATAACAGAATGGCCAAGGCTTGTCTTTATTGCGGGCATGTCCTGTTTACTTCACAAAGGACTTGCTTTATGCCTCTAAATCATGAATAATAATAATGATGATGGAGCCTTTATCTTGACACTCCATCATAGTTTGAACCCCTGCCATCACTGGCCATATAAATACCAACTGCAGATGGATGTAGACACAGAGAAAAAGATTTATTTACTAATGTGGTTAAGTTTTTTCCCACCTTCCTGATAGGAGAAACAGCACCGACTTCAGAAACTTGGGCATTTTGGCAAATGATTAGGACGGATTTTCATGACATTGATACCAATAAAGTTAAGGGAATTAATTTTATGTTGTGCTAGAAGAGAGAAATGGGAACAGAGAGGACAGATGTGCAACGAGGCAGGGTAGCGATGCTGTAAAGAGAGGGGGTGGAGCTGACCAGAATAAAAACAGAGAAAGGAAGGAGAAGCAGCAGGAGAGGTGTTTGTGTGGAAGAAAAGATGATGATGATGATGATGATGATGATGATGATTATGATGAAGGGGAGGTACTGGTAGCAGTAAGGGAATACAGTAATGAGGAACGATGCATAGGAAAAGATTTGCAGGCAAGTCTGCGGAAAAAGAGAGAGGAAGAGAGAGAGATTTTTGATTTTTCACATCACGTTTATTCATAAAAGTTAAATTACAAAATAATCACATGGACACAAAATCCAAAAGAAATTCAAGTGAAGAAGATTTTCAATAGTACTGTGTGTTTTCTGAACAAAAAAACATCTAACCTTGTAACGTTTATAAAAGTAAAAAAACCCAGACAAAATTAAGAAAAAATCCAATTATCCGTTCTCCACAAACATCTCTTCTACAATCATGTAGACAGAGAGAGAGAGAGAGAGAGAGAGAGAGAGAGAGAGAGAGAGAGAGAGAGAGAGAGAGAGAGAGAGAGGACAACCAGTGCTTGCACAGCTGTTTCTGTGTAAACCTCACTGAATTAATTAGAAATTATTATTATTATTATTATTATTATTATTATTATTATTATTATTATTGTTGTTGTTGTTGTTGTTGTTGTTGTTGTTGTTGTTGTTGTTTTTTGTTAAAAATAAATATAGAATGATAGTTTCAACTTCTCGTCTTCTCTTACAGTTACAGCATTCTGTAACAGGTAAACATCTCTTTCTGCGATTTGTTTGCATTCTGTTCCTATTTTAACTTTTTTTTTTATTCTTTTTTTTTTTCATCTGTCATGTGTGATTATTAGGAATGTGTTATACACTTTATTGGACCTTGAAGCTGAAATTAAGCCGGATATAGAAAAAAACATGCAGTGACACAAAATGATCTACACAAGTAATTAACTTGTTTTGAAACCTACGTAAGGTATGTATGCCTGAAAAGTACACAGAGAGTATTTCTAGTTTGTTACATCCAAGTAAAAAAATAGCTCCCAACAATCCACAAAAACATTTATTCATCTCACTAAATAAGCTTTTCTTTTTATAGCATAAACAAAAAAAAAAGTGACTACATAACATGATATGTGCCAATGGTAGAACAAAATATCCGTCATGGTCCTCTCTATAGACTTGAAGCTGATTTGGACAGCTCACAACTTTCATACCTGTCATGAAACAATACGGAATATGTTAAATATGTGCTTTCAACAGAGGCTCAGATTTTTTTAAATGTCCAGTATCACTTATTATTATCACTGTTCTGTCTATACTGCAATGTCTGCCTTTAATGGCATTTTCCTTTTGTCACTTTAACTGTGAGCACAACTGAGAAAAATATAGCAATCTGTTGCTCCGCAAGCGAAGTGCGAATGTGTCTGGGTGCTGAATTATCATAGCTGGCTGTCTCAATGTGGCTGAGGATGAAAAAGGAGGAGCAGGAATGGAAAAGGAAAAGCAAAGAAAGAGAGCAGAGGTTGACATGCTCATTTTATTTGTTGTGCATGATCCAGGTGACAGGTGCTGGTGCACAAAATGGCAGGCCCCAAAGGCCTCCAGCTAAGGAGGCTGCCATCATCGGTGTGCAGGTGTGTGCGGAAGTGTGTGTTTAGCTAACATACCGTATCATGCATCATATTTTCAACGTGTATTGTTGTATTATTGTTGTAGCCCACTTGCTGCTATTTTGTGTGTGTGCGTGCGTGCGTGCATGCGTGCGTGTGTGCGTGTGTGTATGTGTGTGTGTGTTTGTGAGAGAGAGAATCCATCATGACATTAATACTCTATGACAGAATGATCACACCCTTCTCCCAAGGCTCTGAGGAGTCTCTCAGCTCCTCTGTGCTCTCTCCACAGTCCCCAACGGAGCCACGTATGTGCCTCCACATATGCAAAAAGCCTGTTTCCTGTTCCCAGCGACACTGATTCGCATCTCCTCTCTGCTTCTCCCCCATCTCTGTCTACCCACATAATCTCAGGAGTCTTTTTAGCACTAAATAACTACACAAACAGAAATCATAAGAGAACATACGGACTCCAAGACTGTAACATCGTCCATCTGGTTTGCTGTAAATACATTAGTGGTAGTTCTACGGTGTTATGTCTCTGTTGTGGTGCAAAATAATGTTGTGAATAGTTATTATGCATTATTATCTAATTTGTCACTGTTCATTAAGCTGGAAGAAGTTTTGAACTCAGAAGTGAAAATGAAAAATACTGTACACTAAATGTTGATACCTGTAACATCTGCCTGATGCTGCAAGAAATAAAAACACTACATGACCTGTGTGTTTTCATTAAGCAAGAAAAGCAGCTTTGTTGCTTTTATCCTAAAGTTTTAATGCAACCACTCACAAGCATGATATAACAAGAAGGATGGCTACAAGAAAATGGATAAATGGATATTTAATATTGTGAAGGATTGGCATAGTTTAGTTTAGTTTAGTTTCATCATTCAATCTTGTTATAAAAATCTGAGGTAAAAACATCACATCTGAGACTATACTAGATTACATTCATTGAGTGATCAGATTGCATATCTCAATTTTAACAAGTAATTAAATATTGTATTGAAGCTTCAATTTTGTTTTCTCACCTCTGTCTCTGCTAAAAAATGATGAAATATAATGCCAGGATGAAATAATTTCACTAGTTTCACTGCAATTTATCTTGTTTGCAAAAAAAGGATGCGATTTTGAGACGCAATACACCATTTAATAACTTGTTCAGGCTTAGACTTATTCTGTGGCAGCATGTGTTTGAATTCTCACTTCATTGCACTCCATCCCTCCTCTTCTCCATCAAGCAAGAACCCTGTGCAGTTATCCGCAGCTTGCACCATAAAGTGTCTCACTGCATTAGTCCATTTCCAGTCAATTACTCCTCCTCAATCATGGCCTTCAATAAAGAGTGAAAAGCTACTCTCAAAAGAGACAGGTTGTGTTCAGGTGCTGGTACTGTCATGTCATAAGTCTTCCTTCCCCATTTAGGACGTATTATAAAAGGTGGACTGCATATAAGTTCTCATCTTTGACTACAACTACAAGACCGATAAGGTATGAGAGGTGCCTACTGGCATTGTAAGTGAAAGGGCTGACAAAGAGTCAACAAGAGAGAGGGAGAGAGAGAGAGAGAGAGAGAGAGAGAGAGAGAGAGAGAGAGAGAGAGAGAGAGAGAGAGCGAGGGAGAGAGAGAGAGAGATAAGGTTTCTACTTATGCCTCTAATGTAATTGCCTGGACTACTAAATTTTAATCATAAACAAAGCATTACTCTGTAATGTTGGCTCGTGTCCAAAGACCACCACTCCAGTCTAGGCAACTCCATCTCAGTGAACAGTCTAGTATAGTCTGGGGCATCATCCATAAATGCCAGAATGGAATAACCTAATAATCAGTAAGAGGTGAGTTGTTATACATGACCCATGCCAAGTGACATGTACACAAGATTAGGGGAGGTGAAATCTATATCATCGTTCTTTTCAAAAATGTTCTTGTGAGGAAAAAAGTGAGTTAATATGTCATAATATGGTATTTTAATTAAAGATTAGATAAATGAATGATAAATAACACCATTGAATATTGAACTTATGGGGAACATTTGTTTTTGTAGAGGTGGTGCAGAGATGGTGGTGGATTTAAAATCCTGTACTTAATTGACAGGATTAAGTACATTTGCTTGTAATATAGCAAATGCAAAAAGAAACCACCCTGTATGGCTTGTCACTTAGATTCAATTAAATGTAACTCTTTAAGATATGACAAAACAAATTATTCATGTAAACCAAAATTTTACTTGTAGTTCTAATTAGGGTTGAGCCGGGTACTCGTTTCAGATGAGGATCCGGTATAGATAAAGCATTTTTGACCACTACGAGCATGATACGATTAAAACTCGTCAATACTCATGCTTTTTCATTCATTCATTCATTTATTCATTCATTCATTCATTTATTCATTCATTCATTCATTCATTCATTTTCCTAACCCACTCGTGCCGGAGGAAAATCCTCCCAACTGACTTCACGCTCTGTGATTGTCCAGTCACACACAGCGCCTGACCCTCCCTATAGAGCTGTCGCTGTGGCTTTGCTGTACCTCACATTGCTATCCTTAGGTTTTCTTCAGCTTGCTTCTATTTCGGTCTACAGTATTTACAGTTACTTGGTGAACTTGTTTCTTGTTTTGTTTTATTGCATGTACGTGGTGCGTTTGACCAGACAGACCTTAAAACTGCTCGTGTCACATTGCCTCCACTCCAATCATTTCTTGTTTTTTTTTACCTGCTTGCTCTTAGTTTGACCCTTTCTCACTTCAGTTCAAATTAATATTTTCTATACTGTATTGATATTTAACTGTTACTTAACACATAACACTCTTTCTCTATCTCGCTCTAAAAAATCAAAAAGAAAAAGAAGAAAAAAATTAGAAAGTTGTGTTGAGTATGATAATTCTTGTTCATGCATTCTTTCCATCCATGCATCCATCCATTTTCATCTGCTTTATCCGGCATCACGGGCAACTGGAGCCTATCCCAGCTAGCATTGGGCGTGAGGCAGGGGACACTCCGGGCACAATGCCAGTGCGCCGCGGAGCCACACGCAAGGATAGATAACCACTCACACGAACTCACACTCCTACGGGCAATTAGGGGCTGGCCAAGTAACCTGAAGCGCATGTTTTTGGAGGTGTCATAATCCAAGTCATAATTTCCGATTGCATGCCTTGTATTTATTCAAGCACTTCATGTTCTGAGTTCATAAATAACTTGTTCTGGAAATAGTTCTTTCTTTGGTAATCAATTAGGGTTGAATAAGAAATTGAAAGTAACAGCCTCAAAGTTGAATCTCAATTTTGAGGCTATTCTGAAAATAGTTTTGAAATAAACAATAAATATAGCAACTTCTGTTTAATACATATCAATTTCAGACTTAAAATAATGTACCAATTTAAGCCCCACCCACCAGTGAAATCACACCCACTTTCTGTATAAGTCCCACCCTTTCCGAGCACAGATACATATACTATACAGATAATTTAGATGGTTGAACAGATACAGATAGTGGTGTACTCGCTCATTCCCTAGATCTAAAATATAAAGATGACATCATCTGATTTAACAAATCATCTTATATTTACAGATGTAAAAAATTTTGGGTGTTTAAAAAGTGAGTAGTCCATATATTGGCAATGGCCACCTGATAAGCATCTAATTTATACGTTATTGTGTTAGATGAAGAATATTGATTATTATTAATCAATATTATTGATTAATAATATTTTAAGTCATCATTAAATGAGTGGAATCCCAGATCAATGGTTGAAAAGAGCACAGGCAGCTGAGAGTGACCCTGAGCCCACGTAAAAAAAAGTTCCACTGTTGGTTAATGATTTCCTAGCTGAATTGTTAGGATGGAAGATTATTGATTAATCAAAGATTATTGATAAAGAAAGGCTTGTGCTTGGTTGCACTTATCAACCAACCAGAAAAAAAATCTAAAAAAATGAAAACAATCAAACAAATGTGTACACTTGAACTGCTAACCATTAAGTTTCTGTGTATTGTGTATGTGCTTGTGTGTATGTGTGTGTGTGTGTGTGTGTGTGTGTGTGTGTGTGTGTGTGTGTGTGTGTGTGTGTGTGTGTGTGTGTGTGTGTGTGTGTGTGTGCGTCTGTGTGTGTGTGTTGGGGTTAAAGTTAAATTGATGTTAGGGTTAGTGTTAGGGTACATTTGACACGACGAGGGTTTTTGGCTCACCTTTAAATGCAGTCTTGGAACAATCCTTCTACCTGTAATGGATTTAAGTCAATTTACTGGCTGGTCAACTGTTGACCATACATGTACATGTACATGTATTCACACAATACAGAAGGATTAACTAAACGGGGAGATTATGTAATGCTAAATTAGGCTAGTACCTGCTTTCCCTAGTCCACTGACATGGCTTGTTGGTATAGTCTTGGTTGAGTGACGTGAGGCGGTTGTGTGACGTGAGGCAGCCAATCACCAGTGCCCAAGTCTCACTCTCCTAATGAGCCTTTGCTTTGAAGTTGCATCACGACTGACAGTCATCACCGGATTATTGTAGGAGGTCTTGTTTGTACTTTTGGCAAGATTTTTTGGACTTTCCTGCTTCATTTTTTTTCCCCTCTTGTACTGCCATCACTATCGAATGATAATTACTATCATTCTGCTCCTGAATCTGCTTCTGGGTCAACAATTGTTTTCGGTCTCATTGGCTCTGACAGTATCAAGCAAAAAAGCGGGAAATCTTTTTTCTCATCTATGTTGATTGATTTCTCCTTCACCACCTTGACTCCCTATTTTGCACATCAATTCCTGATCTCACTATGCATGCTGGGTTGCCATTGATTTATTGCGAGGTTTTCATCCCCATACTTTCTCTTGGGTCTATTTGGTACATTCCAAGTTAAAGCTGATCCATATCTCAGCCAAAAACACCAATCCTTCAGCTCATGTCATCATTTGTGTCCTCATTGACCTTCACTTGAGAAGGAGTCGGTGAAAGTTATATTGTTGCACAGATTTCTGTGCTCTGGTACAAGAAGGAGTGGAAGTTTCAGAAAGATGAGGAAAAGTCAGTTTCCCTGTGAAATGATAAAGCAGACTGAATCTGAATAGGAAGAGAATGGACAAATAAGCGCATTTGTCTTCGCAATCACTTCCTCTGACCCAAAATCCATTCAAACACTATCTTTGCCTCTAATATCTCTCTCACAATCTTTTTTAACTGAAAACGGTGTGAGATTTATCACTAAGAAATAAAGTCAGCCATTTTCCAAGAAAGTGCTAGATTGTCGAAGATGCGAAAAACATAAGGTTTTAAAGTAGAAGGGGAGAAAGCTCATAGTATTGGCTAAAAAGAGTTAGCAGACACACAGATGGAGACCTTTGTGTGTACTGATGAAAGTGAGAAAATATTTCTAAAACCTAGTTTAATTGGCATGGGGCCAATAGAGGATTTAATGCCTTTAGTCCTTGAATATTTCACTGAGATTACAGTAGACACAGAAGACTTTACAGTTCCTACACACTTTTGTGTCAGGTCATTACTGGAGGGACTCTTTACTTGATGAGGTTAGGTCAGAATAGGTTGAAATGCCTAGCACTGTATTACTGGATAGAATGAAGAACATGCCAAAGATGAGACTGAAATCAGCATCTTTTAAACATGTGAATTTTCTCAAAAATGAAAACAAAGATGCCCACTTCATTTTGATTTCTGACAGTGTGTAAAACTTTGAATTTGTGTGCTTACCGTTTCTCTACGCTCAATTTATATCCTAGCTGATATTAAAAAGTTCAGTGTGCGTGATTTATTGGTACAAGCAATCAAATGAGCCTCATTCATTTCACCTCTGCCTATAGTTGAGATAATGTTTAGCCTATTCATTCTGGATTACTGCAGAAACATTGATGTAAAAATGCCACAAAAGACCTTATTGACACATAACTGAAAAAAAAAATGTCAAGAAACCTCTACAGTTCTGAGTTAAAAGACAAAGACATTTTTGCATTTTTATTTATTTTTTATTTTTTTGCCATGGCAAAAGTTGGTTTTATAGTTTACCAGGAATTGCAAGTGACATTTTGTCAAAAGTAAAATATACTATAGGATTTTTGATCAAAGACACCAATTTCAGCCATGCCTAACATCTACGTCTTGTGTGTATTTTTTTCCCGAATGTCTGTGTAGATTCTCTTGTATCCGGTATTGGCCATCCAAAGTTGTTAAAATCAATCCACTGGACTTTAAGAGTTCCTTGGACTTTTTCCAAACATGATATTTAAGAAAGAATTTTTTTTTTTTTTAAAGGAGAAATTATGGATGAATGGGTGCATCCTGAAAACAAAGCAATTGTTATTTTCACGGTATATTAAAGTATTTTTGAATATATAAACCTGTAGTACTGTCTATAATAGTGCATATACTCACATCTACCTGTGTTTGTTGACTATATGTGAACAAGCTATTAGTGTTGCAAAATAATTGCTATCTATCTATCTATCTATCTATCTATCTATCTATCTATCTATCTATCTATCTATCTATCTATCTATCTATCTATCTATCTATCTATCTATCTATCATATTGAAATAAAATCTGATTTTATTTTATCATACATATTTTTAGCATACTTTATCCAAATACTTTTATTCATTACACATAGGTGTTGTGCATACTATCGTGGAATAAAAAATGTTTAATGGATGTGGCTCTTTGCCAGTATTTTTCACAAAAGAAGCAAATAAAATCAGTATGAGAAATAAAGCATAAAACACCCTTCTCTTGAAGTGTGAAAAAGGAAGGGCAAGGTCAGTTAGTCAAGGCACTTCATTTTCTTTAGGGAGCACTCATATTCAATGGGCCCTTTTGTCGAGGAAGGGGATGGGATTAAATACCAGGTGCCAAGTCAAAGCTTGAATGATAATGTGTTGTTGCTGTGACAAAATAAAAAATACAAAAACAAACAGATCAACTAGGTTTGTGTTTGGCACATTCCCTGTAATCAAACAGAATGAAAATAACTGCCGCAAATATATGATTCATCAGTAATGGACTGGTGCATCTCTCTCTTTTCTACACGTTTCCTCCCTCCCACTCTCCCTCTGTCTGCCTCACTCTGTCGTTTTTTGTTTTTTTCTTTTCTTTTTTTCTGGGAAGCTAATTGTGATTCGCTGATTAAAACAATTACAGAGATAATAAAATCCAATAAAGTATGGATGTTATTGTATTGAAGATTTGTGGACCACCTGGAATATGCACTCAGTCATTCGGCATTTGTCCAGACACTGCTGGGTAGACAAAGACAAAAACAAAACAATTCCACTCCTGATCTATACATGTGTCTATTGGAGATATGTGTGGAGAAATAAATTAAGAGATTGTAGTTTAATAATAAATAAACTCATATGAATGGGGTTCTTGCCTATTTGAATCAGGGAAATCAATATGTGATTTTTAATTTAATACCCCGATTCCTTTGTAATTATATTATAGATGCCTGAAATTGCTTCATATTTCTTTTGATTTTCCCCTTGTGAATGTTTTTTTTTTTTAATTCTTCACTTTAAGATCACCTTCATTATGCAACGTTGTCCTCTGTGCTACATATTTCAGCACATATTTAAGTGGCAAGATAAGTCCAGATGTTTGCTGAACTGGAAGCTTGTAGTAGCAGCAGTTGCCAACCCAACAGGACAAAGCATAAAAATAAAAACACAGTTTAACTTTCAGGTCCACAGTACGTTTTACTTTTTTGTCATCAGATACGATACTGCAATGATTCTAGGAATGATAAATCACACATAGCTCTTCAGTTTAAGTATATGCATGACAAATTTGTCTGTTATCATTGGCAGTTAAACTTACGTTTTGACAAATATTCACCAACATTCTGCCAAATCTTGAAATCATTGTACATTGAGGTCAAGTTCTTCATTTATTTTGTAGACATCACTGTACTCATGTTGGATCTCCCAACTGTGTAATTGTCTACTGGCCTATTTATACATCATAACACATGAAAAAGTACGAGAGTAAGCAGGGACTGATGGGGAGAGATCAGACAAAGTAAAATCCTGTCAAGAATGATTTCTTGAGCACCATTTTGAGAACTTACTTAACCGAGAGTTCCAAGCAATAGATTTGAGACATGATCACTAGCATGCAGTAGCAGCTACAGCACAACTTGGATAAATTGAAGCAAAAGTTGATAGAAAAAAGAATCTTCTTCATGTGTACAAATTATTCAAGAGAGCTTAATTGTGTCGTGATGAACACAATACAAGCCGAAGCATTACTTCTCAGTACTTGGCAGCTATAGGACTCTGCAGTCCATTAAGTTCACAGCACTGTTGGAGCAATAAAGCTTAAAATAACATGCACAATAACTCTTCCTAGTCACAGTGCCTCTCACACACAGGTTCACAGTACGGCAGTATTAAAATCCTCACAGATTGTGGAATTGAGTTTCATCACACATGAGGTGAAAATCTCCATCTTTCCACTCAAATATGCCTTCACTACAGGACTGGAAAACAATGGGGCATCACAGGATCGCTCTGGGTCTGAAACAGCAATGAATGCACTGCCTCATAATCACTTGAGAAGCTGTAGTGTGCCACCAACCAGGCTGCAGAACGGAATACCCTACCCTGAGGTGACAAGAAAACAAACAAAGAAACAAACAAACAAAACACAAAATTTGTGACTTTTGTTACATATTTTAATATCAGTCAAGGGCAGAATGATAGGTAACATTAGGCTGACAAATTATCAGATAGATAGATGGATGGATGGATGGATGGATGAATAGATAGATAGATAGATAGATAGATAGATAGATAGATAGATAGATAGATAGATAGATAGATAGATAGATAGATAGATAGATAGATAGATAGATAGATAGATAGATAGATAGATAGATAGATAGATAGATAGATAGATAGATAGATAGATAGTAGGATGTGCAAATGTGAGACCAAATGACACACAGGTGCACTCTGTTTGTCATTGTTGTCATGTAGGTCAACTTGGATCATTCAGAAGTCATCAGAGAACTTCTGGAGTCGTTTAGCTGAGCTGATAGAACAGGGGGCCATTACTTCTGTACATCCTACTTTTCATTTTTTTATTTGTAAACACAATACAAAATGTTGAATAAATTTGGTTCCACTTCACGATTGTGTCCCACATGTTGTTGATTCATGAAAAATATTTTCAGTTTGTTATATAAGTTTGAAGCCTGAAATGTGGCAAAATGTCAAAAAGTTCTTGTGGGGGGCCAATACTTTCACAAGGCACACACACACACACACACACACATGCACACACACACAGACATACACACACAAACACACACACACATACAGACATACATACATTCTTTATTAATCCCGGAGGAAATTGTCAACAAAAAAACAGGACAATTCTCAGAAAGCATTGATGCCTCTGATCAAGTGTTTAATGTTGTCATTGTCTAGGGTTGAATTAGAGGAACTCTCCTGTGAGGTGACTGCAAAGTGACTTGTTGACAATGTGAGGAGGGTAGCAAACTAGCAGGAGATACCAAATAAACCATAAACTACAAAATGCCTATGAGTGTGACAAAATATATGTTGGACAGTTGAAAAAGAAAACAATATGATCTCTCAGAAAAGGTGGTTTGAATTCAGTTTCTGATGCCGAGATCTGATCAAAGAACAAACAAACACCCATCTTTTACTAGAATTTTGGAATTTTGTCTTGATCCTATTATTCAACAATGGTTGTCTCAAGTAGAATAAAAAATAATTGCTGGCTTACGTAAATTAAGTCCAGGGAGAATATCATATATGCAGTGTTTTGGATGAAGGGATTAAAAGCTTTTAGTCTGACTGAGGCAAATAGCAGAGCCAAAACTGCTGGCTGAAATGCTGAGGAGAATGCAACTCAGTGACAAATGGTGGAAATCTTCACAAAGCCTGTGCAAGCCTCTAAGATGGATAATGACAAACATCTTTCACAGCCTTTTTTGCAGTCGGTTGGAAAAAAATAAAATAATTTTGTCTCAAGGCAGTGGACCAAATCCTGTTCACAGCAAAATCAGAGGTTGGCAACCAGATGCGCTCCTGAGCTGCAGTTATTCTTATCAGGTTGGACAAAGTCCAGCAATGGTGACATTCTGTGTCAAATTTATTAACAGCGAGCTGAGCTTACCCATGGAGTGGCAGACAGGCTATCCTTACTGTAAGAGAGGGACCAAGTCAATTACCAGGCCTGTGCTGGGCATCGATCCTTGTACAGCCATTGGTTAGAATGCTATAATGTGATTTAGAGAGTGTGCTGCAATCTACAGCCACAATGCAAGGCTTGATGGACAAAAGGAAAAGTAATTTCAGACAAACCACTGTGCTCCCAAAGTGGGTACTTACTTCTCTAAGGATCATTCATACAATTTGGAAAAAAGAAATGAACACACACAAGGTCATACATGTGAATACATGGGTGGAAAGAGCAACAGTTGTTTCCAGGACTGTAAAAAAGATCTAGATTTGTCTACTGTGTCTATAGCTTTACAGCAACTTCTTTAAAGCACTAAATACAGAAGCAATCTGCCGATAACATTGCTGTTGTTTTGCTAATGTTTTTGTCATTGTGGTTAATGCAGTCCAAATTTTCCCATGCACCCAATGGATCAAAAAAGCTTCTGCCCCTGCATAATTGAACATGCAGCTGCACAACTATAAATAAGGACTTTTCATAAGGACTCTGCTTCCAAAATTGCCTAATTAGATCCAATAAAGATTAGCTTAAGACTTAAATGACTCACTTGTTTTTTTCCCATGTAAGTGTTTTGGTAATCATCGAAAAGAGAGACTCACATACACATGCTCTGTGGCTCTGAACATACAGTAAATTGGGGACAGCTGGAAAAACTTTTTTTGTCCTTTTTTTTTTTTACATTTGCCTGGTGAGCCGTTGAGGTCAAATGGAGAGTCACTTTGACAATAATGAATGGAAAACCACATCTTGGACTACAAGACCATATCCTGGTGTCAGAGGCCATCTGTTCCACCTGCCTAATTAGTTTCCGGAGACATGATAGCCAAAGACCTTTACTACAGCATACATACATTTTCATGTTATGTTAGAAATAGCACATGTATTATAATTAATATGAAAATGTATTTCCCAGGGAAAGACAGCCAGTTTCACGCTTCTAGGATGCTGAAACAATAACTGCATCACATGTGTGTTTATAGTATGCCCAAAAGTTTTCAATAAGTAAAGAACTGTGACAAGAGTAAGGAAAAAACAAAACACATAAAGAGGGAGTTTGTAAGAAGTCTAGAATATCTTTTTAATATTGCAAAAACAAATGAAATCTATGTATTGCTTTGCTACTGAAGGTTGCAAACTAACTAGCTAGTCCTAGTCCATGATGCAAGGGTAATAATAGTCAAGTAGCTTACCATTATGTCCATTGGGAGATGTGTCCATATGTTGAGCTTTGATTTTCAGTCCACTTAGGATTGTTTTTCCACCCTCACCTCTGATATGTAGGTGCTGGTTCACCTTCCTCATTTCCCCACCATCCAGTTTGTGTCCTCAGAGGTACAGCCCTCATTGTAGCTGCTGCAAAACACCCCCTCACTGTATAACTTGTCACTAAACTGACAATACTAGCCTGAGGTCCTTGTCTGGTGTTCAGCCAATGATCTGAGGTCTCAGTCCAATTCTAGACAATTATAGAGCCATTAGTTTCATGGCAAACAGAGATATTGTAGCAGCAGCCATATATAGACAGGTGAATGTACTGCCCTTTACCACGTCGTTTTTGGAGGTATTATTAAATTATCTTCATGTCATCACCCTAGGACAAACACTAAAATCAGAAAACATCTATCATTAATATATCAAACTGCATGACAAAGCATGAAATAAAATGT
The DNA here is from genome assembly GCF_040054535.1 of Antennarius striatus. NCBI lineage: Eukaryota > Metazoa > Chordata > Actinopteri > Lophiiformes > Antennariidae > Antennarius > Antennarius striatus. The sequence goes on along the minus strand of NC_090789.1, from coordinate 7,775,395 downwards.
GGTGGCTGTCAGCATTGTTTCTGATCCTGGCAAGAGAAGGGGGGTTTGGTGTGGACAATGAATGAGCGATGGAAACATGAGTTTCCAGGTTGCCTGGATCAATGCAGTGATACAAGGAAAACACACGAGAAAACATGAACTTTCCAAAGACGTGCCAGATGAACAATGTCCATTTTTTGATGGTGACACTTTCTGAGTATGGCTTCATCAGCATTCTGTTGGCTCTAAACACTGTACAGATGTTTAAAAAGTCTATGTCTGCACACATCTACACTCACACACAGTTATCAGTGCAAAGCAGCATTGTTTACTCTGTGTAGCCTGGTACCTGTTTCACAAACATCTGCACATGAATAGCACCATTCTGTATTCATACGGTGTCATGCTGTGAGTCAAAGGAACCATTTTTATTTGTAGAATGCAATTATATTTTTTGTCATTTGAATGTTTTTTTTTATTAAATGACAATGACTTTTCTAATGTGTAAGCAAATTGTGTTGATCAATAGAAAAAAAAAAAGCAAATACAAAGAGACCATGAAATAAAGCATGAAAAAGATGAAAACTTTTATAATAAATGGAGAAAGTTGTTTGTGAAAAATACATTTCTTCTCATTGGTAAATTGGAAGCTGCACACAGTATTGAAGGACATTTGGACTGATTTTTTATGTGTTTTGGGCACTGCATGAATTAAACATTTGCTGGACTGACACAGAGTGCCATTCAACGAAAACCCACAATCTTCATGATAAGACATGATTAATTTTTTCAGACTATTGTGTCTACATTTCGTCACCCTTACTCCTCTGAGTGGGAATATTAAATTGTGGATATCTGTGGAGGCAATAATTGTAAGGAGGCACAATAATTATTAGTTGGGACACATCCCCGGAGGGGGTCTTCAACTCAGCAGAGAAAATGATAAATTTTGTAGAATAATATCAAAAAATAATTACTACCTTAATTTTAACACAACTAGATTTATGTTCATATATCAGTAGTGGTAGCCTTATTCATTGTAATTGTTCTCAAATACTTTTCAATTTGGGTATTTACTGACCAGCATCCCATCATCTCACCATTATCCAGTGCAATATATCCAGAGGATTCAATGTCTAATGGATACTTGCAAGTGTGTGACAGATACACTGTCTGAAAGCATCTATTTCCCTATGTAAGGGGCCATAAATTGAACATAAACCATTGCTAGCCAATCAAACAGTTTACTTTTAATGAGTGATAGCAATGGTTACCCCAATATTTAAGCATACACATAACTTCAAATGTTTTCTCTAATCAAGTAAGTTACATGCACCACAGCGTAGTCTCCATTTAAATCCAACTAAAGTCAGTCACCTCATACACCCAGAAAACAGAGCAGCATTAGGCCTGTATTACCCCCCAAATAATTATGATTCGACTGTACTGGGAAAAAATAAATAAAAACATCTCATAAAAACATCTGATCATTATCAAATGGAGGGGTAAAACACAACATTTTTTGTCCAGGAAAAGCCCTTGCCATCTACTCTCTTGACACACCAGCTAGAGCTCTGATCCATGTGCTTCACTCAGTTTAATTTGACGGTTGTTGCTAATTTATCTTAACTTGCCCACTATCTCAGGATAAAACAAAACAGATTGCAAAAACCATATGGCTTCTGTTCATCACCACTATTAGACCATAGTCTGAGTACTAAGACGCATGACTTGCATCAAAAAAGGAGTCATTGACAACAAACTAAAACATGTTTTTCTTTCATAAAGTCATAATAGCAGAACATCAGCTGCCATATGTGTAGTCTAGTCTGGGCTCCTGCTGAAACACAGTCCTCCTACATTGAGTTCCATTTTGAGTTCCTCCAAATCATCTGTTATTTCAAAGACTGTCAGCGTGAATCCTATGCTCACTGATAATCTGTGGCTGAGATCGCATTGAAGTATTATCTTAAATCCTGCTATCAAATCCAGAGAGATCAAGTTACATTTACCTATCTCTGTTCAGAAAGAAATCAGGCAAGAATGAAAGAAAGATTAGCTTCGTAGCTACAAGTCTGTTCCAATGGCTTAAATACAATTATTTTAATTTACAATCACATTTAATGGTCATAGTGAATGAATTGTTTTTTTGTAGCACATGGTGCCTTGTTACATCCCGCAAAGTGGTGATTTATTGTAATTGTCAGTGTTTGTGTGTTCGTCCGTTCGTCTGTCCGTCCATCCCCCAAATTTCTTCACAACCATTGCAGATAGAAAGATGAAAGAAAAAGCACAATATTCTGGCAGCAAAGGGGATGAAAACAAGATGATGACCTGGACCTTGAGAAAACTAGATCAAGGTCAAATTTCAGCATTTGTACTCATCGCAGATTTTTGGAAGGCAGTCACGTGATACCGTGCGCGCATTCTATTGGCTGCCGGCATCCGTAAGTGCGCTACGTTCTGTGAGTCTCGGACTTCCGTAAGACACAAAACTGCTTTAAACAGTCAATCAGAGTGTCGAAAAAGGTAATACAGACAGAGGATTGTTTAATGTCAGTATGGGGTGGGTTCATAAACGTTTGAATTGACGTAATTACCGTAAATAATAAGATCATCGACTCTATCACGGAATCTGTTAATCGCGTGTGGTTCCTGGAACGCAATAACCGCGAGGAACAACGGCGCACTGTATACTTTTTTAGGTACACCTCTATGAAACCTGATGAGATATAATCACAAGACAAAAAGCAACATTATCAGGAATCCAGAGCCACAAAAATGTATAGGTCATGGTAAAATGTTGGATTCAGGGGTGTCGCGGGATGTTGCAGTGTTATGACCCCATGGGTCATGTATTGTTATGTTTGTGTTGTGTTGCAGTGAATTATGAGCAGATGGTGTCCGCTCGTTGGCTGGCTCGCCTGATTGCTGCAGCACGATTGGTCAGGGGGCGGGGCCCTGACCTATTTGAACAGCACGCCGACTGCACTCTGTCTCCTCTCCAGCCTTCCCACCGCCAGGAAAAGCCAGCTTGAGAGACTGATGTTGTGGTGTTAATGTGGCAATTCTGTGTTTGTAGTTTTTGGGTAAGCTAAAGCTGCCCTTGTAGATAGTTGTGAAATAATCTGTTGGACAATTGGAGCAGTTGGTAGGAGGGAGAAGCTGTTTTCTTTCAACCCTTTTCTCCTGTTTTGAGTTTAGATAGTTAGGATAGTACCTTGATATTTATTTCCCTTTTTCTTTTGTTAAGAAGGTAGGGTTTATTTAGGATATTTTATGTTATGTTGGCACCTGTTCTCCCTCTGAGGAAAATAAAACTGCTCTCTTTTTGTTTGAACTGGGCTTACTGTTGTCGCTGGCCTTTTCTTGTGGTGAGAAGATGGGGGGAGCGCACAAGCGTGCTGTGTCCAAGGTTCCCCTTAGACCAGGGGCATAACATGCAGTCTCTGACTGCCTTGTTCAGGATTGTGGTCTGTTTCCTTACTAAACCAGAGAAGACCAGATGATGAGCAGGTTGTTTCTCTGCAGTTGTGCTATTTTTACAATTTTACAAATAGAGGCATGACAAACAAAAATGGTGAAAGCATAGATTTGCTCAGCTGAGATTGGCAGATGCATACAACATTTTCACAAAGCAAACTTTTGTGAATAGCACAAGATGTTGTTGATGCTGTTATCTGTTTTTATAATGCAGATATTTTGCCAACAACAAACGGCATTCAAATGGCAAGATTCAGTAAGACTTGCCGCTTACTTCCGATTTCTTATCTAGCAGGACTCAACCCCACAGACCAAAAACACCTGTGATGAATAATTAGACCTAAACATAAAAGGTTTTTAATTAGAGCTGCCTCAGTACTCCCTAAAACCTTTTCTTAATTAACCAGTTGTGAAGGTTGTCTGGTGGCGTGGAGCATCCTGTAGCTGGACCACGGTCATGTGCAGTAAGATTTTCCCTTTGTTGCTCTCGTTTTGTGAATGTTGTAAATTAGTCTGAAGTCTTGCATACAGTGCAAATACACAGAAACCCCACTGGTGTGGATGTAGACAAATAGCCTTGAGATTAGAAATTCTAAATTGCTCCCATGGCAGTGGTAGCCAAAAGAGTTGGATGATTTTGTTTAATTTCTTGGTGAGGGAGTCTTTATAACATCATTGTGAGGTTAAACTCACATCAGCACTAAAAATGGAACACTGGCCCCTAAGTAAAGTGGGTGATTATGCATTTAAATACCCTATGAATACAAATAGAGAGGGAAAAAAAACATGCAGAGATAATATGTATGGTTTTGCCACGGCAGCACACAATCACTCATTAATCTAGAAGTGAAAAAGGCCTCAACGAAACATCCATCACTACAATTCATGCTCTGTCACCTTCTTTCCCTTCTTCTGACGTTGTCTCACAACAATGCAGCATCATTGATGGCAGGTGCTGCACTGAACCATTTTTCAGAGATGACTGATTTCAAAATAGAAACTTTCACCTCGGGCTGAAGCTCTGTACTTAGAGAGGACCTACCACCAGCAAGCCAGTGACATGGAATGATCAGTTAAGACGAAGAGGATGTGAAGGCAAAACACTGAGGCAGGGCTGAGACAAAATGTAAAGCTATTTGTGACATGCTAAAATCCAACATGAAAGGCTGGCTAATATCCAATTAATCATGTGAGTATCTTCTACAGGAGCGGTTCCCAACCTTGTTTGCGCCACGGACAGGTTTCATCTAAGACAATATTTTCACGGACCGGCCTTCATTTGCTCGATAACCGTTAATGACGCCAGGACAGCTGTAGTCTAATAATAAATCATCCGCAGAGGTTTTATGTAAAATGCATGTTTATTTAAACCTTTTTTTCAAAAATTGATAATCAATATCTCTGTAAACAAAATAATTGTAAGAAATTATTATATTAAAAACTTGACTCAAGTGACTGCACTGATGAAGTTTATTTTGAAATATAGCAACTTACAAACAGCGCATCCAACGTAGGAGAAATACTAATCATTTCCAATAGAAGAGTGAACAAGTCTATAAATAAGAATTACAATAATGAGAATTAGTGGTTGGGGACCAATGAGCTAGGGGTTATGGGAGACAATGACACCTGAAGTGTGTTCCAGACGTCCGGTCTACTCCGCAGTTTGGTTTCCTATACGGTCACTGCAGAAAAAAAAAAAAAAACTGCTTCACAAAAATACAGGAAGTCGGAAATGGAAGCGCCCCCACTTGCGCAGTTGGGGGCGTTTAATTTAGGGGTAACTGCTGATAACCTGACCGAGACCTGTCAAGAAGCACAGACACATGCATTTGTCTGTGCGTCATTGCGCACACACGTCACTTTTCAAAATAAAACCTCTTTAGACTGGTATCAATAAAAAAAGAATGTCAAACGTTCTGTGCCGCCCGGTACCTAATGGTCGCGACCCGGTGGTTGGGGACCACTGAAATCGACGGATGTAAAAGAGAATCCGGTCATTTTTCAAAGTAAAACATCTTTCAGACTCCAAAATAAATTAAACACAAGTAATGTAAATTATCTTTTATTTCCGTGTGGCCTGGTACCAAATGGCCCACGGACTGGTACCGGTCCACAGCCCGAGGGTTAGGAGCCCCTGCTCTACAGTGAAAGGACAAAGATGTCATACCTTTGCTGTTACTCTTTCTTTTTTCACTGGAATTAAGCAAATCTTAGTCAACACAGCTCAGTGTGTGAATACGTACATTGATGTGTGTTAATTTTTGTTTCCACATATTCCACACATGTGAGCTGGGATCCATGGTGACGGATTAGAGCCATGGCTAATTCGCCCATCCAGCTGTGAAATGAGAGCCAGGGGAGAGGGGACTGCCTAAGGAGGTTCCATCACACTCACATCAGGCTTCCTACAGACAGCCTGATACATTCTTTCTCCAAGTGCTGTCCTTCCTTTATCATCCACACAGAAAGCCCTGCTCAAAACAGGCCTGACAGCTGTCCAAACCTAAGAGTCACTTGTAGTGTAAGAAGTGTCTCTCTATATAAAAGGAGAACATTTAAGAGGTATGCAACACAAAAAGAAAGATCTGAAGAGGGATTTTCAGAACCATATAGTCAGGGATGCATCATAATAGTTTCAGTTACTGTGAACTGACTGATTTTTTACTCAGATTTTCTCTAAATTCTATAGATTAATAGTCAATCATTTGAGTGGAAGACTAAATTGGTAAAATTTAATTTATTTAAAATTCTGTTTGCAAATTGGGTGAGTCTCTGTTGGTTTGTTAAATCTCTTGATTAAATTATTAGACAACTGTAAGAAGAAAATGACTGTTGACAGACAATAATGATAATTTCATTTTCAGTTTACACAACTTAATTCAAGCAATGTAGTACAGATGAATAGCAAACTGCTTCCTGCTGAAAGTAACAGCAAGTTCATCTGAGCACATTTCACAATACTTTACTTTTCTATTATATGAATAATTGAACAAGACTTCAAATTCACTCACTGAAAGGTTTTTTTTTAGCTGCTTTAACTTGTAACTCTAAATTCTCCTGCTGCTTTAAAAATACAAGTTACCTCAACATGAGCATTATTACCTAATGGAAAAAATGGCATCATTACATCCTGTGAAGCGGTGATGTATTGTAATTGTCAATGTTTGTGTGTTCGTCCATCCATCCGTCCGTCTGTCCGTCCATCAGTCCATCCACCAAATATCTTCACAACCATAGCAGATAGATAGACTAAAGGAAATTAAATCACAACCTTGGAAAAACTCGGTCAAGGTCAAATTTTCACTTTTAGACCTTTTTTAGGTACACATCTCTGAAACCTGATGAGATATAATCTCAAAACAAAAGGCAACATTTTCAGGAATGCTCAGGCAGAAGAATATGATGATGACCTTCACGTTTGGAAAACTAGGTCAATGTCAACTTACCACTTTTGTATCTTTTAGGGTGCAAAAAGGGACAATTTTGAATTCAGGTCTGTCGTTGGATGTTGCAGTCTCTCACTGTCTTGTTCTATTGGCACTGACCTTTTAAAGACTTGGGTATCAACATTTTTTTTTTTTTTTGGGGATATTCAGTATATGTTTGGTGGTTTATACACATATAGGAAATATACCATGTTTGAAAGAAGACAGTTTTTGTCAAAGTCCTATCCACCAATGTCATCACTTGGGCGAAAAAACAAAACAAAATTCTTTTGTACATCACTGATTCATTTTTTGAAAGTTTGAAAGGTCAGAATATCAACCTATTTCCTTAATTGTGAAAAATCTAACAATGTATGTAATCTAATTCTAAAAAACATTTTTACCCCATTGAGTGGATAGATTCAACCTAAATGGTTATAATTAGCTAATTATTTGTTGTTTTCATTGTCAACATAGGTGCTTCACTGTCAGTGTACGGAGAAATACATCAACTATTTATTGAGATATTCCTTGTTTGAATAAAGTAGTTAGTCACTTAGACTAAGTCACTGAGCTATCCATTAGAACATGATGCCAGTCTAGCTAAAAGTAAATCTCTCGTGGCAGTGCTTAACTTGAATATATGATGAAGTTTCTCACATGGCATTCATGACTGCCAACTGACCTAACCCTAACCCTAACCCATATGCAACTTAACCACAGGCTGCCAGACATGAACATGAGATGGAAATTTTCGACTTCATCTTTAAACGACTTCATAAACATCTGACTTCTTGTTTTCTTTCATCATTCAAAAAGGTTTTTCTCATGTGCCTATTAGAATGACTAGCTTGGGGGACTGCCAGCTTTCAGTTTGCTATGATTAGTTTTTTAAAGTAGTGAAGGATGTCTGAAACAGGTTGTACCAAGTCCATCTGTTCACTTTCAGGTATCTGAGCCTGCTGATTCCAGTATGTGCATGTGTGTGTGTGTGTGTGTGTGTGTGTGTGTGTGTGTGTGTGTGTGTGTGTGTGTGTGTGTGTGTGTGTGTGTGTGTGTGTGTGTGCTGTATCGACAAAACATATGCCCCTCATGCAGATGTCCAAAAGCTACTTAAGGGCGATAATTTCCCTCTGATTACTCTAATGCAGTACAGTGCTGCCGCCGTGTCTGTGATTTCTCTATTGGCAGGACCACACACACCCACCATATGCTCACTGACTGTCAGGCAAACAGACACGCACTTACCACTGAGAATGCATGCAATGAAGAGATGAAAAGGGAAATGAGTAGGCGGGGAAGTAGAGGAGAATGAAAAAACCAAGAGAATTGTTTCCACTTTGTAATTTCTGCATACTTTGTGGATATCCTCTCTTCCCATGCTGTTCTCAACATCCATTGTGTTCTTAGCTGAACAACCAGACTGATAAACAACGGTAGCTAATTATGCAGTCACAAAGTTTTGATGCAATCACAGTCTCTGATGAGTTTTGGGAAATTAATAAATCACTTTGGTTCATGCATTAGTAAGAAGGGGCATCAACAAGGGGGGGTGGGCTGAGCTTGACAGATCTCAAGCTTCAAGGCCACACTGACATTAGTTTAAGATTGTGTTAAGGTTACAGTTATACAAGTATGCTTGACCAATACGTGCAAAAGTATGTTCAGAAAACGTACATATGCTAAGGGCAGCCAAACCATGAAAAAACATTAAAGAAACATGATCAAGAACATTTGAGCTTTCACCACCAAAGGCTTTGGTCATATCTGATAAAATGTGTTCCCCATTATCTCACCACAACACTGACACGTCAAGGAATGTTAATATTAGGGATGAGCGAGTACACCACTATCTGTATATCTGTATCTGTTCAACCATCTAAATTATCTGCATCTGTATCTGTGCTCGGAATGGGCGGAACTTAAACCAGAAGTGGTTGTGGTTTGACCAGAAATGGGTGGGGCTTAAATCGGTACATTATTACATCCGATTTCAAAGCGGCGATGTATTGTAATTGTCATTGTTCGTGTGTTCGTCTGTCTGTTCATCTGTTAGTCCACCAAATATCTTCGCAACTGTTGCAGATAGAAAGATATTACAAAATACACATTTCTCGGGTGGCAGAAGGGATGAAAATACAGAAAGACGACGGAGAAGGCCAGTGTGAGTAAGACCATAGATCAGTGGTTCTTAACCTTGTTGGAGGTACCAAACCCTGCCAGTTTCATATGCTCACTCATAGAACCCTTCTTTAGTAAAAAAAAAAAAAAGTTTTGTTTGTTTTGTTTTTCAAATTTAAGACATAAGTGTTTGTTTTAGTGGTGCATTTAATGAACTGTGCATTAATGTCATCTTTTTCAAACAAAAAAACCAAGACAGTGAATGAACTCACATGAAATCACATCATCACGTGACATCATAAGCTACAAAACTGCTCAACTCATATATAAAGCAGCCAATAGTTCTTTTTTCCAGAAAATGTTTTAGCACAATTTCAGAATAACGAATCCAGCTACCAACTAAGAGGAACCACAGCATATTTACAGAAGAAAGCGAGAACTACATTAAAAACATTTTCATTATCGTTTACTGTTGTCAACTCTGGAACAAACTGGGCAACGGAGATAGGAGTTTAGGGACTCTATCTGCCTTTAAAAAAGCTTTCAAAAACTTGACTTTGCATGGTTATATTTCTGACGCAAATGATGTTTAATATCTCAGTTTTTTATGGCTTATTAAACTACATGTGTCATGCCTATGGAAAAATATCACTGTGACCTTAGTGCAGCAAACGAGACGATGAATTGATAAAGACGTGTGCAAACACACACGTCTATTGGACTGAATGGACGATTCAAAACAACAATGTACCAAAATCAAATAATTTAAATGTGACATGTAATGTATGAATCTGGTTGATGATGTATTGTAATGAGAGAGATGTTGATTCAGGGGATGGAAATCTTACAAGCCAATGGCTTCTACCCGTCAACCCTTTATTTTTTTTATTTTTTTTGGGATGTTGTTGTTTATGTTCCAACACTGAAATGACCTGCCTGCAAATCAGTGTGACTTCTGCCGTTGTTATTGACAGACCAGTTCGGACATTCGTGGCTTCACCTTGACAAGTTCTACTCTTATGTCATTTTCACAGCAAAGTCTGTTTCTTTTGTTTTCCACACAGCTTAAGGAAGCGGTCCTTTATTTTTCCCAGTGCGAGACTAGAGTTGCTCAACTTGACATTGCAAATCATGCAGAACGCTGACTCCTATCATGTTCCGTTATACAGCACATGTAAATTCATGTTGCACATATTCGTCTGACCACTTTCTTTTTTGCTCAACAGTTACTATGAATAAAAATATTAAGAAAGCAATCAGATGACGTGCCATCATGACAGACATAAATCGACTACTGAGTGCTTAAAATCCCATGTAGCTCAGATAGGCTAATCGATGTAGCGTGATCACCTGCAGCCAGTGACGGCTAAGGGGGGCGTGTCATCACGAGTTGACACGATGTGTCAAACGTACACAGTGATTCGTGTATGTCCGGCAAAAACACCCGACACATCGTGTTGACCTCCGTCTCTGCCGAACCCCTGCGACCGACTCACCTAACCCCTAGGGTTCGAGTGAACCCAGGTTAAGAACCACTGCCATAGATCAAAGCTAGTGCTTTGATCTATAAAAGTTGGTCAGAGCACTAGCTTGGATCTTTGACCTATGCAAGTAGGTCAGGGTAAAATTTTGAATTCAGGGGTGTCGCGGGATGTTGCAGTATGTGACTGCTTAGTTTTAAGTCTGAAATTGATATACTGTAGATTGAAACGAGTATCCGGCTCAACCCTGGTAAATATATCCAATCATGCAATGCTTCAATTTTTACACGAATTCAAACAAGTGGAAGATTCCTATGGGTCTCTGACATTTGTCTTTTGCAAGGTTTCTGGGATACACAGTTCATTGCTAGTAACATGCAAACACTTACATGCAGGCCAAGTGCGTCTCAGGGCTACCGCTGTATTTTGTTGAGTGCAGAAATACACCCACATGCTTCTTTTTATCATAACATGCTGTAAAGTCACCACAACCAGTTTATGGTAAAGTGTTGTCTTTGGAATCTGCGTTAGGATGAGAAATAATCCAGTAGACATGTTTATTTCTCAGGAGCAGTTTCTCAACAACTTTCCCATTTTGTGGGTGTCTGAAGTGAGACTCAGAGGAGACTTGTGAGTGTTTTAAGATGTGGTCATGAACTGGATTGGAACTGAACACCTGTAAACAAATTAGATTCATGGCTGACGTGGGATTACTTTCGATTTACAGCATATGATTCAAGTAAAGTCTCACATCCATTTGACATCAGCACCAATATGCCTCTAAAAAAGGTTTACAACCTAGCCAGTAGGCTGCAACAACAAATGGCAGTTCACTCAAGTTAGGTAGAATAATGAACACTTACTTAATGAAAACTCAACTCTTAAACAAGAAAAATCTCTAAAAGAAGTTGGAGCAGCATGGTCTGGCAAGGTGGAGACCCAGAAATGGTGCAACAGCCTCCAAGCTACTGCAGTCCTGACACTGGTAGTTGCTATGGTGCTGTTAAATAGGCAGAGCTGGCCAGGTTACCTTTTTTTCTCTGATTGAATCTGGAGTCAGAACCTGTGAAAAGGATACAAAAACATGCAGAAAACGTCTCTGACCGTAACACTGAGTGTGAAAGAGCAATGAAGTCTGAATATGTGGAATCAACCATTAACTCGATCATTTATTTTCTTAGAATATTTATAGAAAGATTGTATTGTCCAAACCATCTCAGTCTGGCCTCTCTGACTTTATCTCCAAAACTTCTAACAGGGACAGCACATGTTAGAGGTTTTGGTGATAAAGTCAGAGTGGCCAGACTGAGATGGTTTGGACATGTCCAGAGGAGAGATAGTGAATATATTGGTAGAAGGATGCTGAGTTTTGGACTGCCAGGCAGGGGGCCCAGAGGAAGACCAAAGAGGAAGTTTATTGATGTAATGAAAGAGGACATGAATGTAGTTGGTGTGAGAGAAGAGGATGCAGAAGACAGGGTTAGATGGAGGCAACTGATTGGCTGTGGCAACCCTGAAGGGAAAACCCGAAAGGAAAAGAGGATTTATAGAAATATTGTAACTTTAAACAGACTTTGCCCATCATTGATGAATGTCATTGAGAGGTCGTGCCATCCTGCTTTAGAAATTTGGCAGTCAATTCAAGCTCAGTTTCATCATAGTTGGCTGTGTGCTGAAAAGAAAAGGCCAAATAGAAGTCAACAAGGTGCATGAGGCAATCTGGGCCCTGTTTACCACTGAAAACTTCTTGCTCACAGCTTCCTTGGTGGTTTCTCCAAACCAGCAGGAATATTGTCACCTCACTTGTTGAATTGAGCATTTATGTCCCTCAACCATGAGGTGGTTGTGAAAAATGAAATCAGACGTTATTTTTTTCATTTGACTGAAATTTGTTGTATGATTAAGTTCACCTAAGGTATTAAAACGTCTCCCAGATTATCAAAAAAATAGAGTAACTTGATTTCAGAGGTGTGCAGCTGTTATCCCATAACAGAAAAAACACAGGGATATATTTTGGTCCCTCATTCTGTTTAATGTTATAGTCAAGGTTTTACCTTTGTACATGTAGTTGTCTGTACAATTTTTTATTTGGTCACACAACTCAGTTTTAAGTTATTATTGCAGCACCAGGATGCCTTTGTCATCTTGACTTTGTCTCACTTTTTGCAGATGTGTTAGGACTGATGAGTAAAACACCAACATCAGTGTGTATACAGGTAGATGGTAGTGGTGGTGCCAGAAGTGCAGCAGCAGGCAGAGGGAGAGGTTGGATATTATTGTACTTTAAGTAGGACTGAACTAGCTCCACAGACTTTACTCAGTTTTTTCAGTTTATCATGGAAAGGTTAATTTGATCCTGGAGGTTGATCATTCACTAAATATCCAAAACATCCATTCGTCCATCCATGTATCCATCCATGTATCCATCCATCCATATATCCATCCATCCGTCCATCCATCCATCCATCCATCCATCCATCCATCCCTTCATCCATCCATCCATCCATCCATCCATCCCTCCATCCCTCCATCCATCCATCGATCTGTCGATCCATCCATTCATCCATCCATCCATCCATTTCCTTTTGGACGAGATGTAATCGTCTTGAGGCGACATGTAATTGTCTCGTCTACACCTGCTACACCTCTCCCAAGTGCTGAAAGATTTGACACACATACACTAGATTTTTGGGTCAAGAAATGATATTATTTTATTATATTATTATATTATTTTATTGTATTATTTTATTGTATTAAAAAAAAACCACCACACTTTTCAGAACATGTCAAATACTGATTTGTTTGCATTTGAAAGAAAAATGATGACCATGTCCAACCCAAAAGCAAACCTGAAGAGCATTCTTACTGTGTGTTTTACAGTTAAGCAGCCTTGCTTAAAGAGTGCAAGTGTGTTTTCTATTAAAATTGTCAACAGTGAAAAAGAAAGTAATCACTAACTGCACATACTGAATTATTTCACCTCTACATTTACTGCCCAATCAACATTGTTATGCAGGAGGCTAACACATGATCAGGGTAACACACCAGACAGATGCAGAATGAGAGGCAGATGGAGTCCCTATTTTAATCTTGTCATTGACAACATTAATGAGAGTTTTGCACAGTTGTAAAGTGGTACAAAAGTAAATAATAGGACAAAGAGATTTATGAGTCCTGCTGCGGTTCTTAACCCAAGTCATTTTGCATGGTTGTCCACATTTCCCTTTTTTAATTCTATTAGCTAATGAATTCCAACTCATTCCCTTGAGCGACATGATTCCTTTTGCAACCTCCCATTCGTGGTCTAAATGACTAATTGCTTTAACTGAGATAGTGTTTCTGCTTCAAAAGCTTCAGGGGGCTTTTTAGAACCTGACAAGTTTGTAGTTAAAAAAGACAAAACAACAACTTTTTTTTTTCCCCTGTTAACATGTGTAAGAAACTTCATGCTTATGTCTATGATGCTGAAGTCAAATTAGATTTGAACTGAGCAATAAAAGATCCTCTGTTGGAGGTTCATATTTCATGTTTTTTGGTTTTTTTTCAAAGAGCACTGCTGTGACTGAGATGAGAGTCAGTGAACAAGGAGAGGAAAAAAGCTACCTGACATAGTTGTTTAAGAAGTAAGAGGTGGCTGATAGAGGAGGACTCTATGGTGGTATTTTTTTCAGTCCATAAAAAATAGCTTAGACATTTGAGTAAATCACTTAACAATCGCTTGGTATATAATAAAACCAATATTCAGGACTTCCCACTGTTGGGAAGGGGATGTCGTTTGACAGCAAGAGTTGTTAATTCATTATTAACTTGTTGGTACAAAGGTTATGAAATTGTTCAGGTGAAAATCTATTTTAAAGTATATTTTAAATCAACAAATATACAGCAGTCAGTTTATAAGTTGTCAAATAAAACAACGTTTAAGATGGGTTACATTTTCAACACATATAAACAAACATTTAATAAATATTGTCTAAAGTGCCTACATGCAAACTTTACCACCAAAATTGATTGAGTTATGAGGACAGCTGTTTGAGAGGAATCCAGGACAAAATGATTTTAAATGCTGCACTTCACAACAATGATCTGTGGAGCTTCACTGACTTCAGATGACAAAGAAAACTAAGTAAATGAAATAGAATGAGGAAATACGTCTAGAAGTTATTTTTGAGGGAAAGGAAGGAGAAAGATATTCAACCCCTCTCCATGAAAAAAAATAATGTTTAACAGCTTTAAATGCAAAACGGTCTCATCTTCTTCTTTTTTTTAATTACGGGGGAAAAACAGTAATAATATAGCTGAAATATTGTATTTGAAAATCTGTGCAATAACTGTAATAGTTATTTTTTTAAAGGTGATCTGGCAGAGAGTCAGCAAATGAATTAACCTGATTAAAGAAATAGATGAATGTGACCATAGTTTCTGTTGTTGTTTTTTTTGTTGTTGTTTTTTTTCGATTGGTAAATCCTCATTAAAGGAAGTACTGTAATGATGTTGCATTTGCTGCTAAAATACGTGATGGCAACCTGCATTAGGCTAAGTATCACTATGTCTGTTGTTAAATAGGGTTTCATTTTCACTCACATTGGAGGCAGCAAGTGTCAGACTTCTATTTGAAATACCACCAGAAAATCAATCTTTGTTGAGATAATTGGTAAATATTATTCATTGGACCTCGGTGAAAATTGAAAATGTTGTTTATCTAACATGAAACAGAAGAATTGCTTTGACTTAGATTTTATTTTCTGACAGTGACCCAAAGAACCAATTTAGTCATAAAAAAAAAAATCCACAAATGGATTTTTTCATGATTAAAAAATACTTACACATAGATTATCAGATAGTGACATCATTCTGAGATATCTAGAATTAGCTCTACCATTTACAAGCTGTGTTCAAATTAATCCTCTGGAACAGATCAAGTTATCTGAAACCTTCTACTTATTAATAATAAAGGGTTTTGGTTTAGCAATAGCTTGTTCCAAGTAAAAATCACTATAGGCTTTGAGAATGCTGAACACCTTGGTTTCAAAGCAGACATACTTTTGTTTGGTTTTGCTTCTCATGTGTTCTGGAATTTGTCCTAGTCATTGTGTACGTCCTTTGTCCTGAGCCTTTTGGCTGAAGGTTTTTTATCCTCATAACTTAATATCAGACACATCTGTGCTTCCTTGTCTCCACTTCATCTGCCTTGTTAAATCTATTCTCATTGTCCCACCTTTTTTGATTGTCCTTTTTCTATGACCGATTCATGGCAGAGGAGTCAAACGCTTCAAGATTCATGAGATGTCCATTACTTGTAAATGACCAGAGGACCAGACGCCAAATCCAAATCACGTGCATCTTCCTCAGTAGCAGCCTTATCTTTGCTATCATTTCTTTTCCTTTAGGCTAAAACTCATTTGATGTCATCAAAAGCCAAAACCCCACCCACCCTCCAAAAAAGCTCACCAGAACACAGTAAGCTTGCAGTGAAACCAAAAACTAAATCAGGCTCAGCAAGTCAAACATCTACAACATTTACTGAAAACTTTAGTGGTGACACAAATTTCTCCAGGAACTTGAATGAACATTTAATAATGCTACATTTATTTTTACAGTCTTGAGAATTCTATATGCAAAACTAGTCCTATTTTGCACTCTTCTTAAACTTGTTATTGCCACATTGCAAAATGCATATTCAATGTGCATCACCTGCAGAAGATGGCCGGAAATGGTTCTTGTCTCCAGGGCTGAAAGACAATTAATCAGCTGATAGCAGTGTCTCTGCACATAGTTGATCTATTGGTTTCCTATCAGGTTAATGTTATGTCAGGGTGAATTGTGTAACTATCATTCAAATTAAGGCACAAACTGTATTTTTAACTTCTCAAAAGCTCTTACAATTTAATATAATAATAATAATAATAATAATAATAATAATAATAATCAATCCTTTAATGATCCCTGTAGGTAAATTACTTTTTTCTACTCTAATCACGTGCATATCTCCCCACCTATACAGTATATTTGAATAAGCTCACTTGAAAACCTCACACTGTCACGCTTCTGGTGACTATCCGGAAGTTCTGGCCGCTTGTCGAGTTAGCTCAGGTCCTCACATTTGTATATGTCTCTCACTTACGGAGCCGTTTCGGCTTTGTCAAAAATAGCAGTTTGTATTCTTTGATTGTGATGGACCTCACGTTGTCATGTGGAGAATCCCAATGCATTATTCACTAGGACCAAACTCACGAAGCTGGCGTCTGGCTGGATGGCCGAACTGTAACGCAGACACGGCCTTCGTCTTAGCGTTCGTCCGTCCCACAAACAGGGAGCTGTCACGGCTTCATCAGGCACAGTGGTTTGTTTTCTTGTGACAGTGAAGAAAAAAAAGAAAACAAACGAAGTCTGATATTGTTTTATCGTGGAATTTCCACGGGTTCCCACTAGCATACTGTATATCGGTACAGGCCCGTACACTTACAAGGGGTCTATAGGCATGCAGAAGATGAGAGGTAGAACGGTGGGCAGCTCTCACGTGGGGCACACCAATTAAACAACTTTGTAAGGGGACAGTGCCTTGCACAATGGCACCTCGGCAGTGCTCAGGTGGTGAATTAGCAGCTCACACTGCCAATTCACCCTCCAAACTTTATTCGGGTTCACGCAGGTCTTGAACTGGCCACTCTCCAGTCTCCAGCCCAAGACCTAGTGGTCTGAGGTACTGCTGCCCTAAATATAGGGGTAATTATTAAATTAAATCTACTTAAGGCAAGTTCTGCATCAAGTGTAGCAATTCAAAGTTTTTCAAATGTGCTAGTAAGATATCAGTTTTAGTTTTACACATTTTAAGAATGACCTATATGGCTTGAAATATTGTTTTCCTTTACACCTCAGTAGGGGAGTATTGCAACACTGCAGTGACCAATTTACTAATAAAAACTCCCATAACCACGGGTGTTTCTAAAAGTTCACAAGGTCTGGAATTGTACAAAGATCACCTGAGTCTGTCATTTTATTTTTTGTTTAGTTGTTCTTTTAGCTGTCGCTGATATTCTTGGAAAAGCACCTTGGAAAATATTGTGAGCAGCAACTGCACACACAGGACAGAATGTAGGTTACTCTCAGAAAGTAAAACCATTGATGGGTCCTTTATGAACCACTCAGCCTATCATCATGCAGTAGCATCAATATTCTTCCATCAGGAAAGTAATTCAGCAGATTGGTCAAGTTACTGTACATGCATATCAAGCACACCCTTCTCTTATGCTGAGATACACAGAAAGCAGTTTGATACCATAAATCTCTAAGAATCATATGCACTGGAAACGCAGGGTTATCGGTGTATACTTCATAAGAGAGATGGACAATAAGCCTAAAAGAGCCTTAAATAATCCCTGCTACTTAGGACAGCAGTCAAGCACTAAATACACTTAATCCATTTTCCCTCTCATGGAGCAAAAGCAAATTAATGAATGAGGTGCCATTGCATATTCACCATTATAACTGGAGGCAGACAGAGACCATTTATTTTTATGAAGTGCCATAAAGTGCTGCAGCAGAATCTGCATCTTGCCAAACAAAAACATTAAAGTAAAAGACACTTGCACTGCCACAAGTAAGTATACATTTTTTTTCATTTTCTCTTCTTTTATTACATGCTCAGTCCTACCCTAAGGCTCCTGCCGAGCTTGACAACATTCGTTTTCTGAGTTGTTAAACTGGATATAATCACATATAAATATAAAATATACTGCTCTAGTGAGAGGGAAATGAGCTCAGTATATTGAGCAGGGACACAGTTAAAAATAAATGCAGCTAAGAAAATCACAAATGCACAGAAAAAAACAAAGGCTAATACTTCATCAGAGATGATGGTCGCCATACCCATAGGAGTGTCATCTTTAATGCTTCAACTCCGCCATTTCATTGCATCTGTTTCATTATAATTTTCAGACCCTTCAATATCTACCTCTGGGAAGGTCACAGTCTATTTGCTGAGATCAAAAGGTTAAGGAGAAATCCCCACACTGAGCTTCCATTAGGATATGAATGTGTCCCTCAGTTCCTAGAGAAACAAATTGGGTCATAATAGCAAAGATTGACTGTCAAACCTTAGTAGGTAGATGGTAATATTAATACTCTGGTTCACATTTTTATCAATATCGTCATCTGTAATTGGTGTAACCTGACAGACTGTGTGTTACTTCGAGGGTAGAATGGCCCCAGATGATCTGTTACAAAATGTCTGATAATGATCTGCTACAGACAAAGTATGTGGAGGAGGGAAAAGGCATGGCAACAAGAACCTTACTTCAGATCAGTTCTGATCAACCATGAGAGGCTGAATGTTGTGGCAGCAGCCACTACATGTTGGTATTCTAATACTAAAACATCTAATTATCTCCCAAAAACGCATATATACTGTAAATTACAGGTGTCTTTTAAAGAGTGTTGTTTATATGTGTGTTGATACATGTGTTGCATTTTACAGTGGGATGTCGGCAGTACACCGCAATGAAGAATATTGTTCTGGAGAGAGAGAGAGAGAGAGAGAGAGAGAGAGAGAGAGAGAGAGAGAGAGAGAGAGAGAGAGAGAGAGAGAGAGAGAGAGAGAGAGAGAGAGAGAGAGAGAGAGAGAGAGAGAGAGAGAGAGAGAGAGAGAGAGAGAGAGAGAGAGAGAGAGAGAGAGAGAGAGAGAGAGAGAGAGAGAGAGAGAGAGAGAGAGAGAGAGAGCGGGAGAGAGAGAGAGAGAGCGGGAGAGAGAGAGAGAGCGGGAGAGAGAGAGAGAGAGAGAGAGAGAGAGACATATATATGGAGTTGTTCTTGTATAATGACTTTGTGTCAGCATATAACAAATGTCTCCCAACAGTACCATTTATTCCCATCTCCAGCTAGCCTATGCCTGTCCAAACAACAGCATGAAACAAAGGATGGAAAACAACGGAGTGGAGACAAACACATCAATCTGTCCCCAAACGGCACAAACATACACATACGGTATTACACATCAAACTCACAAATATGTGCCACATTGATAGATGACCTGATATAAAGACGAGAGACACTTATTGTAGATTTAACCTCATACATAGTCATGGATAGAGATGTGTGACAGATGTGAAATATGCCGTTAAAGAAATATGTCGACTACTTTTTACAAACATTAGGTCAACCTATAGTGAGCGCATTCAAGAGCTCACCCAAACTGCAAACAAAAAAATCACAATTGATGCTATGCACCAAAATCATTCCATTCTCAATCTTCCTTGCTGGAAGGTGTGAGAAAAATGGGGAAAAAAATCAGAGCTCAGTCGGAGCACTTTGTCTTGGAAGAGAAGTGGGTCCTTTCCAGATGAGGTAAGTGTGATACAGGAGATGATCTTTGATTGGAGCCAAGGCTTAATCGTGCTCTGCAATGAGTTTGGAATAAGCTTCTGCACCCCTACAGCTTCACAGCGCTGGACGTTTGAAGGATGTCTCATCTGCATGTTCACTTACATGTTTTGGGGCAACAAAATCAGAAATCAGCACACTCCAAAGCACACCAACACATTCTCTCTTGCCCCTGCCAACTATACAGCATTTAACACTTAATGTGTGTAAACAAGCTACTTTTATTCATTTTTGTTTGTCACAGCACTTATATTGTTCCCCTACCATGCTTTATGCTTGTGTTTGAAATATACCTCA
Organism: Antennarius striatus; assembly: GCF_040054535.1. Classification (NCBI taxonomy): domain Eukaryota; kingdom Metazoa; phylum Chordata; class Actinopteri; order Lophiiformes; family Antennariidae; genus Antennarius; species Antennarius striatus. The sequence goes on along the minus strand of NC_090789.1, from coordinate 7,755,231 downwards.
AACAGAATCCGCTATATTGTTTCTTTTGAAATCCTGGGCACAATACACCATTGTTTTTCTTCAGCAAGTTTAGTTATAAACAAATAACTGAAGACAAATAAAATGCAAAGGCACACAAATTAATGTATTTAAGTAGTACAACAATAACATAGCAAACGTGAATAAGCCTATGCTAAACCTTGCCTTTTTCCTGTATGGCAGCCATTGATTAAAGGCCCTTGTTCACATGTACATCCCCTCATATGTTTCTGCTGTGTCATTGATAAGAGCTTTGTGTTCACACTTGTTGGAAGGAGTTGGCTAATTAAAAACTAGTGACAGCCATATTCAAGGAACAAAGGCTTCGGTCTCAGAGTTGCAGATTTGCATATGCATTATTTGTTGCTGTTTTCACTGTGAAGTTTGTACAGTGGTGCTCAAAAAAAAGAGGGAGAGGAAGTTTTTTTTTCTGAAAGCTGGCTTTATTATAGAAGTAGTGCTTAAATTGTTTCCTTCATTCTTCAATCATCTAGATAACATTCAGTTTTTAATGCAGAATTAGATTAACAATGTCTTACAAATTTGAATATTACAGCTACATTATTGATTTATGTGCCTTATAGTGACAGCTGTGATTTAGGCTGATAGCAGAACAACATGTTCTCAGCTGATTCAATATGGCTACCCGTCCCTCAGCCTAACTACTCGATGTCTGGGATGTGCAGGATACAAATGTGTATTTTTTTTGCTACAACTGTATTACCAATCTCTATGATGTCCCCTTTACTGATATATTGAAATAATTCTTGTCTGTTAAAAAAAAAAGTTCATATGCTGAAATGTATCTCCTTTGGTGACAATGCAGCTGTATTAGTTTAAACTAATTCAAAGTGCAATGCACAATTTCTACCACAAGCTGTAATGAAGTGTTTTTGAATGTCAGTAACCATGCAGCATTTCACCTCAAAAGTTTGATTTTTCTTCTTTAATATTTTTAGATGGGAAGACGTTGTGCTCTTTGCCAATTAAATGAATACTTTAACAAATAATTTCCTTAACACTACATACTTCATGTGATAAAATGTAGCAAAATCCACAGCAATGATGAAAGATGAGCAATGCATGATGAGTCACACTACAAATGTAGGAGATTGAGTAGTAGAGGCAAGAGTATTTGCGAGCAACAATATGGCTTCATGCTTAGGAAGAGTACCGCAGATGCATTATTTGGATTGAGGATGTTGATGAAGAAGTACATAGAAGGTCAGAAGGAGTCTTTGTACATCTAGAGAAAGCCTATGACAGATACTGTAGGAACTGTGGGACTGCATGAGGAAGTTTAGAGTGGCAGAGAAGTACATTAGAATAGTACAGGACATGTGCAAGGGCAGCAGAACAGCAATGAGGTGTGGTATAGATGTGACAGAGGAGGTCAAGGTAGAGGTGGGACTGCATCAGGGATCAGCCCTGAGCCCCTTTTTGTTTGCAGTGGTGATGGATAGGCTGACAGATGAATTTAGACTGGAATCTCCATGGACCATGATGTTCATAGATGACATTGTGATCTGTAGTGAAAGCAGGGAGCAGGTGGAGGAACATTTAGAAAGGCATGTGATGGAGAGAAGAGGAATGATGATTAGCTGAAGAGAAAGAATATTTGTGCATAAATGAGAGGAGTGGAAAAAGAAGAGTGAAGCTACAGGGACTAGAAATAGTGAAAGGGGATGACTTTAAATACTTTGAGTCAACAGTCTGGAGCAACAGTGAGTGTGTTAAGGAGATAAAGAAACAGATCCAAGCAAGTTTGAACAGGTGGAGGAACATGTCAGGTGTTTTATGTGACAGACGAGTCTGATAGAATGGAGAGCAAACATTTACAGGACAGTCTTGAGGCCATCTATGATGTCCAGATTAGAGACACACCTGCTGAAAAGAAGACGGAAAGCTGAGCTGGAGGTGATAGAAATTAAAATGTTGAGGTTCTATCTAGGAGTGACCAGGTTGGATAGGATCAGAAATAGCTTGGAACAACCAAGCAGAGATGTTTTGGAGACAAAGTTAGAGAGAGCAGACTTCAATGGTTGGACACGTTCAGAGGAGAGATCTTGAGTATATTGATAAAAAGGTATTGAATATGGAGCTACCAGGCAACAAGGTAAGTGAAAGACTGAAGAGAAGGTGGATGAGTGAACTGAGGGAAGACCTGAGGGGAGTTTGTGTTAGAGAGGAGGATGCAGAAGATAGGTTGACATGGAAAACGATAACACACTGTGGTGACCCTATTGAAACAGGCCAAAAGGAAAAGAACCTACGTTAACGCAAATTCATGGAACTATTGAAAATATTTACTTTTCAAAATCACGTTTGTGGGCAGCACAGTGGTGCAGTGGGTAGTGCTGCCTTGCAGGAAGACAGTCCCCAGTTTTGATTGCACCTGGGATAGGCTCCAGCATAGCCCATGGACCGTATTTTGGATAGGTGACTAAAGACAAGAATATCATACTTGTTTTATCTCCAAGAAAATGACTGAATGAGAAAAAATAAAATTGACTGATTATATTTTGAATATATCAGGGGAGCATATCATCTGTAATATAGTTTGAAACACAACATGAGCTAAAAGAACTTAATTTTAATATATGATCATGACTTTTATATTTCAAAACTTGTCCCCTAAGGGAAACATTGTGCCTAGATTTTGGGAAATAAAATTCATTATTGAGTGGAAGTATAACATGTGGTTGTCAATAAATTTAAAGCAAATGCAGTCAAGAGGGTTTGCACCAGAGCTCCTTAACGTGCATCCAAGGGTTAACACTCAGAGGGTTAAAGGTTACAGAGGTGAAAAACGCCTCTATTCTCCCAAGATGTAAATTCATAGAATTATCAGCAGAATTGTATATTATGGCCTCATACTCTGTTACAGCATACAAATTTATTTTCTAAACAGAGTTGTTGTTTTTAAACCACTACACCTCTGTTTGTAACTGATTCTCTAGACACAGCTCTCTTGGTGTGTTTATTCGTATTTTCTAGAATGTCTCACTTTGAAACATTGAGCTGAAAAGGTTCAATTGCTTGTGTTTAATAAGCAGCAGGTAGCAACACATAATACGTTAAGCAGAAGCACAAGTTGCTCAACAAAGAGGATGAAGCAATGATACTAACAGTGGGATATTGGGTGTATTTCTTAGTTTTATTTGTCATCAGAGAATTATAATGAAGTGCAGCTCTCAAAGATCTTATGCAAGACAGCTGCAATGCCAGAAGTAGAACCCCCCTCTAAAAGGTACTGATTGGCAAAAATACTTTTTAAGATACAAGATCAATCACTCACATGGGTACTCATACTGTCCATTGGATGGCTGCTAGCGTCATCTGATAATTTCACAAATCTATCTCAGAGAAAAAAAACAACAACAACACACGTTTCAACCATCAAGTTTGCAGGCACATGTCTATTTCTGTATGCACTTTAATAATTAAAATATGTCTTCCCCATTGGAACAAAGGAGATGATGCACACAGTTGTCATACCTCAATAAACAGGTTATGTTTGTGAGAGGATTAGGAAGCGCTCATGGTAATGGCTGGGTGGTGTTTATTGTATTATTAATGTGCTTTAAGTCTGCACTTATCCATGAATAAAATTATTAAGGGAAAATGGAAAACTATTATATAAAACTAAAACCTTAATCTCAGTATCAAAGGATAATTAAAGATTTTAGATGAGGAACAAAACATGTGGTTGCGAATTTTGTCTTATTTTCTGTCTTAGTTTTTGTTTTGGCAAAGCAAGTTATATAATTGCAATTAAACAACAAAAATTAACATGGTTTTACTCAACAAACAAAACATATGAAGAAAAATGCATATCTTTAGGAAAAAGTTTTACACCCTACTCCCTAATAACTAGTGTTACCCCTTTTGCTGTAAGAACTTCAGTGAGATGCTTCTTGTAGCTCCTTGTATCTACTAGTCTCTGACATCTATCTGAAGAGAGTTTGTCCCACTCCTCAATGCATAATTCTTTCAGATATGAGATGTTTGAGGGGTTTTGTGCTTGTACAGACCATTTCAAGTCACCCCACAGCATCCCAATGGGATTACACTTGGCCATTCAAGGAAACTCCGCTTCTTAGTAATTTTTGCCGGGCCTTGGCGGGCTTACTGGTATGCTTTGGCTCATTGTCATGTTGCAGGATCCATATCCACTTTAGAATTATTTTTTTTCAAATGGTTTCACATGTTCTTCAAACACCATCTGATACACAGTGGAATACATGGTGAATCTTGTAATGGTAAACCAGCCAAATCCTGCTGTTGAAAAGCATTCCCAAACCATGACACTGCCACCTCATGCTTCACAGTTTGTATGAGTTTCTTTTCTTGGAATGCCACATTTGGTTTATGACAAACATGTCTGCTGTTCCGGTGTCCAAATAATTCAAATTTAGACTGATCTGTCCAATTAACATTTTTCCAAAGGTCATGGTCTTTTGCTTACATTCTCTCTGGCAAACTTGAGCTCTGGGGTTGAACTTGCTTGCACAGCTAAACCTGGGCATTTTTCAAATGTCCTAGTTTTCCAGATGGTGAAATGGCTGATGTCATATTCTTTTGAGATCTTTCTAAATCTCTTGCCAGACTCATAAGCAGCCACGATTTTCTTTCTGAGGGCTTCAGGATGTTCCACACTGGGATTGCAATCATATACACAACAGTTACAGGGGTAATATCTAAGGACTCAAACTATTTCACGCCAATTATTTCCAATGGACAAGGTAGGTTTCCAGAAAAACATTCCCTCCCATATTTGCTTCTCGGATTCAAATAAATGTTGCTATGGTGACCGCCCACACAAAGTAATTGACAAAATCAGTTCAAATATCCTAACTTTATGTGGAAAGAGGTTCAGGAAACATTCTGGGATAGTGCCTCTAATCATACTGTACAGGATGACATTGTGTGTCTTTTTTTTCCTAAAACAGTTTCATTCTCCTACTGCCAAATGACACAAATTGCTGTCATTTGATTTTGAAGAACAAAATACTTTTTTTTTAAATATCTGCACCACATAATCCACACAACAATGAAAAATTAACTTAGTTTTCTGTTTGTTCTACCATTATTTGATTGCTGCTCTGTTGAGTTTAATCATCACTGTTTACAGTACATTCTTCCATCCTGCTGTCAATCCCCTGACTCCTACAGCCTACTCCAAAAAAGCATTCTATCACCACTGCATCACCTGTCATAACAACCTTGTTAAAATGTTAAAATAAATGGAAGTTACGGTGTCCCTTTAAAACATAAATACACAACAGAAAGTTATGTATTTATGTCAATTGTTGGTTATTGTAGAAGGCTACATTTGTCCTCCTTGTCTTTAATGCTCCCATGATGCTTTGACAGCTTTGAGTTACGACATCCCTTGAGACCCTTCTCAGTCAGACCTGTTTAATCATGCACTCATTGGGAATTGCTCAGCACTGTGGCTGATTTAGTAGACCACGGCTTTGGGTGTATGAGTTCAGCATTCCGTCATCACTTTTTACACTGTACATTGATTTGTTTAGTGGGGTAACAGGCCTTGTTGTAGGCCACAAGAGGCTAAAATAAACATTAGTACATCAACTATACTTTCCGTACTACACTCAGGGGTGGTTTTGACAAGATGAAGCTGGGAATGACAAAATGAAAAGTACAGTGCGCAATCGTTCTTCGAGGTTAATGTGTTCCAGGAACCACAAGCGATTAACAAATTCCACCATAGAGCAACAAACTATTTATCTTATTATTTACATTAATTTAAATGTTTATGAACCCTCCTCATACTGATTTTAAGCCACCGTCTATCTGTAGAAGAAGAATACTTTATTCATCCCCGCAGGGAAATTACATAGTCACTCAGGTGTACATGTTGTTGTGTTAGTTTTTAACAATCAGTGTATATAAAGGCCCCCTGAAACACAGCACACAAGGGGGCCTGCAAGCATACAGTTAGTACACATCAAACAACACACATCAGGGAGGCAGAGTGACGACCAGCGGCTTCTGGAACGCGCCCCAATTGAGCAGCTTGTATGGGGGATGGCGCCTTGGTCAAGGGCGCCTCGGCAGTGGCTGGGAAGTGAGCTGACACCTCCCACCGTCAGCTAACACTCCTGGTGACATCCTGGCGGGAGCGGGATTCGATCCACCGATGGCTGGGGGGATCTGTCTACAAGACGTCTGCTCTACCGCTGAGCCACATATCAGGGATATGAATTCCTGAAACCGTTCATCATGGACATGGCAGCAACACAGTATAATCTGGTCATATGCTTTCAGTATCATCTTGAGAGTTGTTCTTTCAAGTTTTAAAGAAGGGATATTAAAACAACCAACTACATTTCTCTTGTCCCAGATTATTGGTCATGATGAATCTCTAATGAATCCCATTAATAACAGCAATCAATGCACCAACATGAATTTAGCTACATTTGGAAAGACCTAGGGCGGCATGGTGGCGCAGTGGGTAGCGCTGTCGCCGCACAACACGGTGGTTCCGAGTTCGAGTCCCGCTCTGTGTGGAGTTTGCACGCTCTCTCCGTGTGTCTGCGTGTTCTCTCCGGGTTCTCCGTCTTCCTCCCACCTCCAAAAGCATGCGCTTCAGGTTACTTGGCCGGTCCCAAATTGTCAGTAGGAGTGAGTGTGTGTGTGCGTGGTTGTCTGTCTTTGTGTGTGGCTCTGCGGCGCACAGGCAACGTGCCCGGAGTGTCCCCCGCCTCACGCCCTATTCCAGCTGGGGTAGGCTCCAGCTCTCCGTGACCTGCTGTGGTGGATACAACGGGAGGATGGATGGACAGACCTAGGTTAGCGACTCCCTGCTGGTTCCAGGTGATGCTCACTCCAGAGTCAGAAGGGTAGGCAATCTTCTGATGAAGAGAATAAATATAGAATACAACTAATTTAACTTGAAGGAGTAGGTGTATTAATGAGTGCTCATGACTACCTTCTTGTTCGAGACCTTCGGATGCTTCTGGATCAAAATAGCTGGTGTAAAATCTGTTTTTGATCACCAACAAAGAAGAAAAATAAAGGAAGTTAAAAAAAATTAGTCACAGTAACACACAAGGAGAGGTGTGACAAGTAACAGGGAATGTAGAAGTAAATATTTTCAGTTTATAAACATTAAAAGCGACAGAAAAACAGTTTGCATGAGATAATTGCCGTCAATCTATTGTCCACAGCAACAATTTACTTTATAGAAACATCATAATTAGTTAATTAAATCCCTACAGTTTTCTTGATACATTGGGAAGCGTGTCAGTTCCCTGATTTAACTTGCCTTCAATCAAGTTCAAATGTCAGCTGTCTATTACAGAATTTTAAAAGTTGTTAAAACATAATGTTAGCAATTTGTTTTAATCTTCAGCTGCTGGATGCTGTAAACACATCTGTATCACATTTTAAAATGTGACATTATTATTTGTTACAATCTAGTTAACTGTTAAAAAAAAAAAAAAAAAAACCTCACCATTTGCTTCAGGCTATAGATTTATGCTGCTGGATATTAATAACATGCTGCTCATTCAGACAATTAAATGATTTCTTGAGGAGTCATCACATAATTTGTAGAGATGTTGTTACCATGCATCACTCTGACTGCACAGCTGTTTCAGAACATTGAGCCCGCTGACGTGACTTCACTCAGCCCTTTCAGAAAGCCTGGAGATGCCCATGAAGAGAGACTATACTTCCACTGGTTGCTACATTGAAAATAGGACCAACAACATTTATATCACGCTCACTTCGAAGCTACCTTCCCTAAATGCCTTGCCAGCCTTCCCATGATAATGGATAAGAGGTGTGTCCAATCAGCTCATTGAGTAATCATTCCAAAGCGCCGTGAGAAATGGATTGTGAGTTTAGGAATGAGAGAGTGCAGGAATATTGAAGGTGTGTGTTTGGAGATGATGCTCCAGGTGTGTGAGGTATGAGCAATACCATTCAGGTTCAATCCCCTAAAGAAAAGCAATCAATAGAGGATTAAAACAATCATGTGAAAGGGTACAAGATGTTTCAGCCATCTGGAACTGGTTATGGTATCAATCCACTAGGGAAGACCTGCTCCCCATATACATCAACTACAAACAAAACAGATTCAGTAGAACAACATGTATTTCAAGCCCCCAGTGCTGATTAAATGACACCAACAATGTTGATGTTGTATTCTTTTGCAGAGCTGTCAGTTGACATTTTCAGACAAACACTCCTCATAGCCTGGAGTCACAACAAATGAACTTTTCTTCCATTGTGTCATTTGATACATAATTATGAAGATCAATAATCCATTCTTGTAATACATTAGCAAAGGTTAAAAGATACCCCACAGGGTTTTTCTACCTGCAAATAAGACAGATGGAATTTCTGTCCAAGTAGTTTGTTATATATTGAGTGCAAGTATATTTTATCTACTACTACTACTACAAATGTGATTTTTTAATTACAAATTGGAATATACAGAATGTCACCTATAAGAAGTTGCAGTTTTTAATTTTTAAATCTTGTCCTTAAATCATGCTTTTGACAAAAACCCAGTTTGGTAAATTTGAAGTTTGACTTTCACAAAATGAAATTAAAATGTCCTAATCCAAATACTTTCAACAAACTTTTACCTTAAGTAGTGTACAGCACAATAGAAATCACTATACAATCTTGAAAATGCAAAAAAATGTCACATAGAAGTATATAACCACTGCCTTTAGCAATGCAGATTGAGTTAAAGATGATGCTGACATCTATGTAACCAAGGAAATAGTTGTCAATTTTAACAGATATGTATTAGTTATATTAGTATGTTTTATTTTGCATTCAATTCTGCCACACTCTAACCAAGCTAAAGCAGCAGGTCACATTTACATTTAGTGACTGTGATGAAAAGGTTTGCTGCTTAGAGCTATACATTACATATTGTTAACCTTTATTACTCAGGCCCCGTCCACACGATGCCGGAACTTTTTGAAAACGCAGCTACTTTCTTGCGTTTACGTCTTCCGTCCACACGACAACGCACATATCCGGAACGAAAACGCAACTTTTCGAAAACGCTAGCCGAGGTGGATTTTTTTTAAAAACGCTGGGTCTGCGTTGTCGTGTGGACGGTGTATCCGCAACTTTTTAAAAACACTGACGTCTTGCCTGCGACAAAAACCGCTGTGACGTCATATTAATGGGCCCGTGTGTTGTGACAACAAAACACGGAGGATTCCTAGTGGATAAAATTTTACTCAATACTGCCACCACATGGTTTGGCATGCTTATAGCTGTCTTCGAAAACACACTGGTGCGTTTACGTGTGGACTGAGATTTTTTTGAAAACGCTGTTGTGTGGACGCGAGTCGTTTTTGATGTGTTTTTAAAAAGTTGCGTTTTCAAAAAAATCCGTCATCGTGTGGACGGGGCTTCAGTCAAAAGCATGTTCACGCTTGTGTTGTAAAAATAAATCAATAAAATAAAATCAGTATTGAGGGAAAAATAAATACAAAGGGAATAAAAGAGGATAATGACCTTCAAACTTACTATTGGATAGAACCTTCAGATATAAGAACTACATTCTCCAGACAAGCTTTGCTTTATTCTTTCTCTGTTGTGTGCTGCTGTTTTGTGCTGGCGTTACACAAGCTAATACCCACTTGTGCCTGTCTCCAGAGCACTCCATTAGGGAGCAAAGTGCACTCTGTCTTTTACACAGTGGATGCACAAATATAATAAATTTCCATGCAGTGGTTTAGGATGCAGCAACAGTCTGTGGCGAAATGGAGGAGATGGAAGATGTATGTGCTCAGGTATCGAGACAGACAGAGATCGGTCCTCACCAAATTACCCCCCTCCTGTACACACATGTGGAATGATTTTTCCAAATATAAACAAGTGTTACACCAATGGACACACAAATACAACACAAACACATCTAGTAGCATATTGCATCAGTGAGCAATTCCTTGCTCTCGAGCATCATCTTGAAAAACAAAATTGGTGCAGGATTTTAAAAAAAGCCATATTGAACAATATGTGAATGAGGAGATCACTAAGTCTGTCGTAAGAGCAGATACTAGAGGTGGTGAGAATCAGAAAAAATATTATTTACAAAATACTGTTTAAGGAGGGATACATTTCTCATCTTTTATCTACTGACAATTTAATTTCAAATTACATAATCCATGAAGCAATCATACTTGTATTAGCACCTTAATGTGTCAAATAGTGCACTTAAACTGCTTGAGAAATATGAACTTCCACCGCATTGTCAGATCTGAGTGTTAATCTGCCTATTGAGACTAGAAAATAATAAGACAGTGACATTACTGAAAAAGTCATACCTTTCTTTTTCCTTTTTTTGTTTAGCGTAGGCAGAACATCTAGGCAGATGATACCTGAAGGCATGGAGCTAAATCGTGAGGGGAATTCATTACCCCACGAGGGAAAACAGCTTCAAGATGCGAGCAACGCAACTGCCTCACGGAGTCTCAGCTTTAATCCACTACCACATTCGACGTACTGTACGTCTCAGTGCCTCTTTGATCCGTCATTGCGCAACAGAAGGTGATTGATATCCCATGCAAGAGTAAACACTACACCATAGCCGTGTTGGGCATTCAGCTAAACGCCACAGAGGAGTTCCAGTCATGCATTTAGCAGGAGACAAATGACATAACAAAGATGTGTTGCGTATTTGATCGATAGTTACAGTTGCAATTCCAATAGATTTCCCCAGGATGGCTGCGCAGGCACTTGTTCTAATTTACATCAGTCATTGTCTTGATGTGAAAAAAAATCTTTAAAATCAGACCTGTGTGTCATGGTTCTGTTCTGTTTGTGTGCTTGGCAGGTCTGTTATTGTGAAAACCCATTTTGTCTTGACAGGTCAAGCTGTGGCAGAGGGTGTGGCTGGATCGTAGCAGCTGACGAGCCACACCAGTTCCCACTCTGCTTATCAGCCTTATATTAAAAGGCCTGGCTTTTCCCTAAGAGGGTGCCAGATTATTTTGTCCTGTGTTCGTGATGCTAGTGTTCCTAGTCTTCTCACTGCTACATGCTCTTTTCAGTGTTGTGGATTTTTGTTAATTTTTGCTCTGTTGTTTAGGTTTCATTGCTCACTTGTGTTTTTGCCTGAGCAATAAAACTGTTTATTTTTACGTTTGTGTCAGTCTCTGCTCCTTGGGGTCCAGACTTGAACTACCCTTAACACTGTGGACATATTTTCCATTAATTCATAAAACATTTCATAGACTGTGATGCTATAGATTTGGCTGATACACTTTTATAAATCCACACACACAAGCGCACGCGCGCACACACTCACACTCACACAGAGTGGCCTCATTGCAAAGTTGATTTGACAAGGAGCAGGTTTGGCCCAGATGAGAAAAGCGTTTGAGCACAGCAGGTGTGCAGCAAGGACAGACGTAAATCAATGACATTGAGCGGCATGGCATTATCAAGTCCTCATCTACACAACCACACAAACTGTGCATTATTCACACAACCAGGCTCTTGGTGTCATTTTTTTTTCTATTTTAAAAGGAAAAACGTACATACAAGTCATGATACGAAGCCAGAGAACAGCAAGAAAAACATCTGATAATGCATAGCCTATTACTTGTATATTCACGTAGTGCGTGGTTGCAGAATGTAACTGTCCAATTGATCATTTATTTCATGGGTGTGATGAAGCAAAACAATGCATACAAGAAGGAAAATTCCCTGGATTTTTTGCTGCAATTGCATATTGTGTTATGCATGTATAACATTGTTCAATATAGTATGCCTTAAGTCAGACCATTCTAAATGTTTGGCTACTAAGTTAGCTTTTAAATTTGGTGTTATTTGTTTTTCTTTACAGATAGAAATGTATAGCTACTAGCTTTTTTGTCTTTTTTTATTTACACAAATTGATCGTATCTGTCAGTTTGGACACCTTTTTGTGAAAGTGTTTTTGGATAAATATGAATTAGACAGGATGCAATTGCTCAGTCAGCAGACACATGGCTTCAGAAATAAGTTGGCTAGTATGGATCACAGAATGTGATTTGTAGCTTTTCTTACAAGTGCAAAGATGCGTTCCACATTTGAAATACTTAACAGGTTCTATGTAGCCATTACCTTAGCATCGATGTTTCTTTACCCTTGGAAAGAAACAGCAGAAACCCTTTCTGAATGAAACAGATTGTCATGCTTGCACGTTTAAAATGAGGGATATGTATTTTAGGGTTGAAGATATAATAATGAAATTAAGACGTGTACTCAAAATCTGTAAATTATTGAGAAACGTGGATTGCAAATGGACATACTTATAGCTGGTTAGGTTAATCATATCAATCATATCAGCTACTGTAAACACACATATCACACAGACACACACACACACACACACACACACACAGAAAATCAAAGCGATTTCATCTTCACAATATTTTGTTTTGTGTTGTCTGGAGTGTGTGACCTTGTCAAGCGGATCTGGCAGCCCTGAAGTCTTGACTAATTTCATTCAGGCTTGGCCAAGGCTTTCTAATGGACAATCAGCACTTTATATCTGAATGACATTTTCCTCCAGCAGATCATCTGCTTTGTCCAATGGCTGGAGTGATTCTCAGGTCTGTGATTACAGTCTGACCTTTAGCTTGACATAGAGATAAACAACATTCTGAATAACAGCCTATGCATACTACAGGATCTTCTCTCAGAGCCAAAGTGTAGAAGGAAATCAAGTTTAAAAGGGTAATGTAGTACATTGGAAAGCTGTGATACTAGTGGTGGCTGTTCTGCAGCACATATTTGTATTATTGGGACACGCAGTGCAGTGAATTCCTTCGTCAAGGCAGAAAGGCCTTAAATATAATTAAACACTCAATTCTATCAGGTTCTCTCTATGTAAATGTGATGTAGTGAAAGAGGACATGAAGGTAGTTGGTGTGAGACAAGAGGATGCAGAAGACATGGTTAAATGGAGGCAACTGATTAGCTGTGGCCACCCCTGAAGGGAAAAGCTGAAAGGAGAAGAAGACTTTCTATGTAAATGTCAGAAATAGCCAAAAGGCCAAACTTTGAAGTCTGCAACACAATGTATGTCTCAGGCTCTTTTTTTTAATCCACATCCACTATAAGAATTAAAGCCCCACCCCTTCATTTTACAAAATCTGTAGATAGGTGTATCTGATGGGGAAAAAGTGTAGAATAAAAGAAAAGAAAAGAAAAGAAAAGAAAAGAAGAAATAAATAAAAGAGATGTATCTCCTTATTAAGGAAAGTAAAAAAAAAATCATTTTATTCATCCACTGATAAAACTATTGTGTGAAAATTGTGTTTTAATATGCACAATTGTCAGAAGTTGAAACTTTTGCATTAGTTCTTCAGTGCTGGAATTTTTATTAATTTCCCACCAAACCTGTGGAACAGATCAAATTGTCAACACATGGATTAATTAATGATTAATGGGATGTTTCATCTCTTATTTATTGTTACAGTATGAAAAGCTCTAGCTTCTATTTGACATATAGTGCACTGAGTTGCACAAGTGCCATTGCTAGTGTCTAATTTGGATGGTGTATGTGACCTTGGGATGTGTGTGTGTAAATCAGTCAGCATTCATCATTACATCTTGTCAGTGTGTATGTGACCTTGGGATGTGTGTGTGTAAATCAGTCAGCATTCATCATTACCTCTTGTCAGTCTGTTGGGCCTTTTACATCATTAATACAGTTGTGTGTAAATGCCACAGACAGTAGACAGGCACTTGTCCTTTTCCCCATTAAGGATACATTTCACTCATTCCCATCCTATCCGTCGCAATGAAAATCTGTATGATGTAAACAGCCTTTTCTGGATTGTGATTCGTGTTTATCACAAGGGTTATTTTACATTCAACACTCCTTCCTTTGAATTGTAAATATAGGTGTAGGAGTCAGAGAATTTGGATCTTCAAAAAGACAAGTGTGGGTGTTTAAATAGTAGTGCACCAGGTGCAGATACACTTGACCTTTGGAGGGAATGTGAGCTAGCATACACTTATGATTAACTATACAAATAAATACATCTCCTTTGTGTCTCACATTTTACTTCATGAGCAGATTCTATGTTTACCTAATAAAAAAGGGTGTCAGTGGCTCAGTAGTAGAGCGGGAGATAGAGCAGGTCGTCCAATGTTCCTAAGATTGGCGGTTCAATCCCTGCTCCCGCCCAAAAAAACAAAACACACCTGAAGTGGGAGATAACAGCTCACCTCCATAGCACTGCCGAGGCACCCTTGAGCAAGGCGCCGTCCCCCTTTACAGGTTGCTCATTTGGGGTGCTCCACAAAGGGACGCACGTTGTCTGACGATTGTACGTCCCTGTCAAAAAATATGTGTCAAAGACGCAAGGACACACACAAACAGAAACACTGCCTATACACATTTCAGACATCATATTTATTTTACATTAAAACATTCACATTTTGCACAAAGATGTGTGCTGTTGCTTGTGATACAGAATAAATTCCTGTAACTCTGGGTCAGTAAAATATCTAATTACTCTGTTTTTTTATTAACATTTCCGATAAATCATCTAGGACTAATATAATTTAATGATTAATATCCACAGCTAAAAAATCTTAATAAATGTCATTAGAATATCCACAAATCCGACTAAAATTTTACCCTATTTTTCACGTGGTTTTAAACGTTGTCCAGCTTAATGGCTTCCTTTGCTTCTTGGTTTGAATTTTCTCAAAAAGAAAAATATTTAACCCAGTTCACAGCCTGTTCTTCTGTATGCGTATACTCCTACAGTGACTCAGCTGGAGCAGGAATCGAACCACCGATCTTGAATCATTAGATGACCTGCTCTACCACTGGGCCACAGTCGCCCCAAATAGGTTTTCCTTTCGCATTCGACTTTTTTGTTCGACTTCTAAGACGAAAAAATTCTGAATTTTTTTGGTCGAATTCCGATTTGTTCGATGTCTAAAGCATTCGAAAACCAAAGTTTGATTGTATATGTAATACAGGGAACACTGGTTTCCTGTATTGCATAAATCTTTTGAATAAAACAGATTTTTTTTCTGGGGGACGGGAATTTCACAAGCCTATTGGCTTCAATCCGTCTGCCCTTTTTTTCGGATGTTGTTGTTGATGTTGGGAATATGATGAAGGTGTGAAGTCTGCTATATTAACATGTCCGAAAAAACTAAACTAAATAAATAAAATAAAAAAGAATATTGTCTCATTTAATGTATTAATCTTTGCTTGTTATATTGTAGCCTTGTATTATAGGAAATTGATTTATGATTATGGATACTTGCAATAAAGCAATAAGAGATGTAGATTACATGTTCATGCATGTCTGTGTGATATAAATGTATACATGTGTGTTTGTGTGCTTCAGTAAAATAGGAGGATTAGAGCCACTGAAAAAAACAAAAAACAAAAAACAAGGTTTATGTTCTTAAATAAATGTCAGGAATCCAAGACATCATCACAGCAGGACTACCGGCTTCATTCTCTTGCCTGGCTCGGTAATGCCTCGTCATTGATGACATTTTGTTACTGTACATCAGGTGCTGGGAACAAAATAAACACTGCATATTAAAAATGGCGTATGTGTGGTTTATCCTTTTCTACCATACGAGCAACAGAGCTTGAAAATAATAAGTTTCTTAAAAATAAAAATCTACTTTGTTTGGCGGCACCAGTTCTAAATTTTCCCAGACTTGAGATCTGTCTAGTTGGTTCCATTGCAAAGCAATTAGAAAGCAAAGACTCAGCAATGCCAATCTGATAAATCCAGAAGGTTTTGACACAATAACAGCTTACCACGCTGTTTCATCCATTCTAACACATCTGGGACTCGACAGTGTTTGGGAGCCCTACCCACTGATCCTAATCACTAAACTGGTTCACCTGGTGAATAAAGAGCCGGTGTGTCACCTGGGGAATGAAGCGGTTTGTGTTTCGAAGCATTTGAGTGTGTCAAACGTCATCAGTCACCTGGATTCTCCTCATTTGAAGCAGGCTTATAAATAGTGGTTCACAAGGGAACACCCACAAAGTCCAGGGTGCTTATAGGAGCGCCGAAACAAAGCGGAAATCCCTAACTTTGCCCCTTGTGGTAGTTTTCTATTGTAATTTGTGCATTAGTATTTTACCAGGAAGTTAATGTTCTGTTTGTTTTTTGCAATTAAACCTGTCATCAGCTTTTACCACCACATTTGGGTCCTGGCTCTCCTTATTTGCACTGTGGCAGAGCCTTTGTCAAATTCACTTTTAATATTTTGGAGTCCACTTTGGAGGTAGCTGATGACGTAGATCTTTACAGAACTTATTCATTTCTGCTCCCGTGCCAGTAGTTGTTAGTTTCACTGCTTCCTTTGCTTTGAACTGCCTCTCCCTCATTGATTTCTGCAATCTTCTTCTGCTGCCCAAATTAGTGCAAATTCTTCTGCTGTTAAATTCTTCTGGCTGCCTGTGCTTTCGTTAAGTGTGTGTAAACCAAAATATGCAATGCATGTCAAGGACTCGTCAGGAAGACAAATCCATGACAAGTTACAAGAATTTGACTGTAAGTTTTAAGTTTATTTATTCTTATATAGCCCAAATTCACAAACAATGTCTCAAAGGGATTTACAATCTGCACATGGGCGATATCCCTCTGACCTTTGTGCACTGCGAGCAGTATGACCCTCACATCGGATAAGGAACAACTCCCCCCAAAACCCGTTTAACAGGGGAAAAAATGGATGGGAGAAACCTCAGGAAGACTGCAGAGGAGGGACCCCTCTTCCAGGAATGGACAGACGAAGCAATACATATCGCATATACAGATTAACAACACAATAATAATAACAATGACAATAACAATAATAAATGTACGACAAAGGCACGCTGATCCATCCAGAAGAGCGAGTCACCACCAGCCGATGACGCACACAGAGGTCACCGATTGCCAAGGATCCAGCACTCCGAGGACAGACCAAACAGTGCCTAAGTCATTGATTTTGGCAGGGTAAGATTACCCTGCCAAAACTCAAAAACCAAAACAGAACCAACTGATACAAAACCAGACTCCCCTAGTGGATGGTGAAACAGGACCATTGTGCAGCTTTTGATATCACCAGCCACGGAAGCAGACAGAGGCAGCCGATTCTTATGATCCACCACACAAAGGCCTGAGAGAGAGAACAGGAGAAGGAGGGAGAGATAGAGAGAACAGGGGCAATAGTGGCGCTAGACGGACCAGAATGGCAGAGGATTAATGGGAGGCAGGGGCGTCTAACTAAGAAATCCTACGGCTCGTCGGCAGGACTAGGCTAAACCTAAACACTGAGACTGCCACCCCCGATATTACTTGTATGTTAGGTAGAACAGATACGTTTTGAGTCTAGATTTAAAGATATCTACGGATTCAGACTGTCTAATACCTATAGGGAGATTATTCCATAGGAAAGGGGCATGATAGGAGAAGGCCCTCTGGCCAGCTGACTTCTTTTTAACTCTAGGAACACACAAGAGACCTGTATTCTGAGAGTGGAGAGCCCTAATTGGAGTGTAAGGTTTAACCAGATCCGATAAGTACGTTGGAGCAGGCCCGTTAATGGTTTTATACGTCAATAAAAGTACCTTAAAATCGGATCTAACATGAATCGGGAACCAGTGTAATGCAGCTAATACTGGGGTGATATGATCAAATGTCCTAGTTTTTCCTAGTTTTAGTTAATATTCTTGCTGCTGTGTATTGTTGTTACAATAAAGCAAACTCAAACTCAGTTCTATCATTTGCATGCTTCTGTTCAAGTTGGGAAATATAGACAGTGAAACATTAAGCTCACTACTGTACTTAATAGAATTGCTAGCAGGGCAAAAGTTAAAAATACAACCAATATGCTCTGTCAGCTTTTTACTTTAGTTTTTTTCTTAAATTTCAACACTCTCCACTGCATAGGTTGTCCAGTGGTTGATTGTAACATATCCATATTTTTAATGTCTTGTAAGGCTTTTAAGTGCTTTGTATGAATTTACACAAGTACAGATAATGCCTTCAAGGTAAATGATCAGGGAGACAATGTACCCATACATTACCTTTTGTCTATAAAAGCCTTGTGTGCAGTATCTGATTGTTACTTGACAGATTGTAAGATAGGTCAAGATAAGTTGGTGCTGGTGAGATGTACTGAGCAAAAAGACAACCTCTCTATGGCTAAGGTATTTTTGATGATAAACATGACCATTAGATGATAAACCAAACAGCTTCACATATTTTTTTATGTATTTTTTTTTAATTTTATGTACTGGTCTGATCCTCGAAGGGAAATCAAGAGCGCACTCTAGTCGTAATTCTTCAATAAAACACATGCATACATATTAGTGTGTACAGGCTCTTGTAGCACACATACACAAGGGGGCCAATAGGCAGCATGCAATGGGAGGTAGAAGGGCCGGCAGCTTCTTCTCGGTGTGCCCTAATGAGCAACTTGTAAAATGGGACAGTGCCTTGCTCAAGGGCACCTCAGCAGTGCTGCGGAGATGAGCTGACACCTCCCACTGTCAGCTCATACTCCAAGGTGGCAGGAGCGGAAGAGGGAAATGAACCGCTGATCTTGGGAACATTGGATGACCCCCTCTACTGTCCGCTCTACTGCTGAGCCACTGCTGCCCCAACTTTCTTTTTTCGTGAAATTTAAAGACTTAATTTTGATAACAATAACAAAGTAATTTTTGCATCTTGATTTGATGCAAACATTGGATATCATGCTCAGAAATACAATGTCACATTACTGACAGTTACCAGGGAAGATTCATCTTGTTCATATCTCTTTTGTGTATTACCATTACAACTTTTAGTCAGTGACAGCTGTAAGTAATTTAACAGGTAACTGACGTTTGCAGTGGAGGAGTTTTATAACTAATGCTGGAAGTAGGTTTCATCACATAGAACTGAAATCACCACGTACAATCATCTTTGCATCTCAAACATGCCAATATTATGATTTAAATAAATGGTGTCATGTCTCTGGATTTTGTTAAGATTCTTATGCTGCATGGAGCAATTAATCCATGAGACCACTCAAGAAGCAGCTGTGTAGCATTAAAAAAAAGATTGATGAGGTTGCTTTAGTGATCATGTTGCAGTGAAAGAAGCTGAAGAATGAGTGCAGATGAGGAAATGTTTGGAGGACACAACCGACATGGGCTGTCTGTCTGTCAACTGAGAACTTAAGGTGACTTTGAGGATGCTATATTTTAAACAACAACACGTAGAAAGACAAAGATGAGCCCATGGCAAAGAGAGATATAGTGCCACTATAAATTACATCAAAACAGTAGACTCACACTGAGCTGAAATGAAAGGAGTGAATATAAATTATGGAAATTTTATGAGTTGTATCTTTCAGGGTGGTGTAAAAAATAGTGATCATGGTAATAATAAAAATAATTAGTCTTGTTGCTTTATTTATTTTTTCTCAAATAATGGTTGAGCATCCCTAAGCGTCTAATCACAAAAAATTCAGAGTGGCTAGCTCATATTTAGAGGAGTCCGTGGATGAAATTGCTTGTATGAGTGATGGCTGAATGAGGGATGAATGGCAGGCAAGCAGATGACACAGGGCAGAAGAAGGTACGTTGCTATGAGGTTAGGAATGCGCAGACTTAATAATGAGTGTCAGAAAAACCAGGGTTTAAATACTGGAGGTTGTTTAGCCAATCAGGAACAGGTGAGAAGGCTGACAAGAGGTGGAGTCGAACAAGATTACACAGAGGGAGAAACAGGTAACACAATGGAGGAGAACAACAAAGGTACTATTGGGGCAAAACAAGGAACAATGCAGGAAAAACCTGTGTCTCTAATCAAAGACCATGACAGCATCTAGTGGAGGATCAGTGATTGCTGTCGGAATGTTTTTGTAGAAGTCTGTAAATTATAATCCTGGAAAACGCTATATATTTTATGGTTGTTACAGTCCGTCCGGCGGTTGAGATATTTCTATTTAAACTACACTTCAATTTCATGCAGAAGCTACACATAAATTATTCATGTATCTTCTTCAGTCTGGTCTTCAGCTGCTCGTCTGAATCTGTATCATGAGTTCCACTGGAACCTAGTGCAGTCGAGTACGGGTGAGAGGTGGGGTGCATCCTGGGCAAGTCCCCATTTTACACCCACTCACATTCATACCTACGAACAATTTTACCGTGACAAATTCATGCAAATTACAAGGTTTTTTGAGGGGGGGGTTGGTGGTGGGAGGAAGCCGGAGGACCCAGACAGAACCCATGCAGACATGGGAAGAACATAAACAAAAGGAATCATACACAGAACCTTCTTGCTGTGAGGCAACAGTGCTATACCCACCACATTACCCTCATATAAATCAAGGATTCAAAAAATAAACTACATTTCTTGAACCTTGAATGTTGATAAAGTCATGGCAACTGGTAGTTATGATTTTCCTCTTGGTGTATTGGATACATTCATTTGTTGAAACCTATTAAAGATAGAAGATACAAGGCTGTTTAAAATACATAAGAGAATGTGGTGGAGTAAGAACTCATGGCACTTGTTGGTTTCGAAAAAGAAGTAACTCAGGATTCCATTTAAGCTTGAAAACATCCACAAGGCCCTGGAACCTGAAACACAATCGACTGCTTTGTAAAGGCTTTGAACAAAGATTTCACTAAATATGCTCCACACACTGTGTGACTGACATCATGAAAAATATCAATTTGTTTTAAGAAGGACCAATCACAGACAGTGACATGTTTCTACTACATGTACAATGTGCATGACGATGAGAATAATAAAATGTAACATTTACATCCACCAGTGTCTGCATGAAAATAGGAGTGACAGTGTGAGGGGTTTGCAGCCTAACAATGACAGTTTTATTCTTCTGTCTTCTTCTTCACGAGGAAATAAGGGACCTTGAAGTCTCAATTCCACTCACACTTATTTCCTCTCAAGCTTTCATCTTCACAGAATCACGGGTGCCAGGGAAGTCAGAAAATGATACCTATTTCTCTGATTTGGTGACTGGATGCATGCATGTGTGTGAATGTATGCATGTGTGTAATTCTTGCCATTTGGACCTTGTGTGTGTGTGTGTGTGTGTGTGTGTGTGTGTGTGTGTGTGTGTGTGTGTGTGTGTGTGTGTGTGTGTGTGTGTGTGTGTGAAATAAGAATAGAAGAATAGAAGATACGGTAAATACAGTAGCTCACCTTTTGTGGGTCTTACTGACAAGGAACTGGAAACGATGGCAGAAGACATTCATAGAGAATCAAAATCATCACTGAAGACTATTCTTTCACAAAATGAGATATAGTGCAAATGAGAATGCTGGGTCCGTCAGGTCAACGTGAAATGGTGTAGCTGACCCTATCAAAACATTATACTGACGTGAAAAGGGAACACATGAGAGTAAAGGAGGCAGACATCCTTTTCCTAACCAGAATGTCTCACATTGAGAGCAGAGGAGGATTTTCCTCCTGAGCAGATGCCCGTGGCATCTCAATGATCATAATTCACTAAACAGCCCTTGAAATATGATCAGCGTGTTCCCTCTACCAGAGCTGTGTCTCTTTTCTCATCCCGAGTCAGTGGCAGAATGAGAAACAGCACCGCCTGAATTCTGTAGTCATTGAATGGCATTGAAAATGACTTGTGTTACACCGTTATTTTCTGTTTCCCTAATTAATTGTAGTCAGTGGATGGAACAAAGACAAACATTCACACCTTATGAAGCAGCAGTGGCACTTTGTATTGATTGTGAGTTAAACTCAGCAACTGAGGAAGGCAACGATATCCTCTTGATGAAACTTCTGCAATGGTGGAAACCTCAGGCACACACAGATTGATGTTGTGCCGGGGAGGCAATGTATTTTACTGCATGTCCGTGGGTAATTAACCCACAAAGGTCCCTTTCACCCCCTCATTTCACACTGACACCAGAAGTATCTCCGGCCTCTTATATCCTTGTTAGTGTCACTCAACCTGCGCCAGTCATCTCACAAACAAGGTGCATTGCATAAAGAACCAGCCTGTCTACATATATGGAATTCTGACACACATGAGACACGGGGTATTGCTTGATTGTGCATGCATAAATCTTTTCTGAGAAACTGACAACATCTGCAGAAGAGGAGCTTCTGCCTCCTACATTAATGTAAGGGTGGATTTCCTTTCTGATTGATTACAGCTTATTGTCCAAGTACTGAGAATGCTCATTCTACTCACACTCAGCTTTAATGGGTTGGATCCAATGGTGATAGCAAATGTATCTGTTCTTTTTTTGTTGTTTGTTTTTTTGTAATGTACAAGTTTGGATTTAACATTAAAGAAGCAGGATATGAACTGGCTTTGTAGCATTGTAGGGATTAGCATCTATAGCATGAAATCAATAGCAAAAAAATTAAAGCATTTTAATGCATCAACTGTATAATACTATCACTGCCCAGAAAATACTTATGATAAAAAAAATACTGAAAGGTCAATTCTTCTAGAGGGATGCTCATTCTAAGAGGCAAAAGCTACTTCAAATGCATACCACGCATAATTCAGAGGAGATGGTTATAGTGTCAAATAGAGCTGAAAGGGGAGCAAAGGCGCACCTACGGAACATATACACTTTTTAGGGATTAACTGGATACTAGTTTTAACCTGATACCACTGCTACCATTGGAAATCCCCTGTAGCGCTTTGCTCACCTAAATGATTATGCATCATTAGAGTGATTTTTTTTTCTAATTTAACTAGCAATAGACATATTTATGCTTTAATGTTTCATCATGAAGTAAATGCTGATTGCACAATAATGTTGATAGAGTAATGAAACCATCAGCATCTACACTGAAATGCTATGAACCTTTACTTCACTACAAGGATTTGATTGCCACCAGGGAAAATAAAATATAACTGGTGATCCAATCTACCTGAATCAATCTACCTGCCCAATTATATTTCCTACTGTTGAATAAACCCACAATTGTGTGGGGCCAGTGTGTACTGGCCAATTAACATTTATACCACACCTTTGGTCGAGAGATTTTGACCAAAACAAGTTTGCAGATACTCGCCGTTGAAACTATCTTCTCTATATCTCTCGGCTGGAGGACCAGGTGGAGGAGGTAGGGGTCCTCCACCAGGAGCACTGCCCTCAGGATCTTAAATGAAGAAAGATGGATGGATGGATAAGCAGTTGAAGATGTCTGTGTATGGATGGATGGATGGATGGATGGATGGATGGATCCATCCATCCATCCATCCATCTTCAACCGCCTATCCGGATCTGTAATAGAAACAAAATTAATTTATTCCAAAACACCCAATTTTTGTTAAAATCATATATTTTTTGTGTACTGTTTTTCTTGTTCATATGTATGACTTCAAAAGGGCAATCTATTACTTCACGTATGCAATATCAGAGTTCATTTTACCTCAAGAAAAAAGTGCATCCCTGGCATGCGCTGCAACAAAAATTTGTGCATCCCAGCATGGCGTTTATGCATCCCAAAAATAATACCAGAATATACGGTAAAAGCCATATGCAAGGATTGAGTTTAACCAATAGTACAATATAAAAACTAAACTGGTAATTTCAATGATATTATTAATAATGTCATAACTGTTTATTAATTAAAAAGAAAAAAAATAATAAATTACATATTTTTTATCAAAATGTTAAAGCCTGGTAGTTATTCTTTAAAGAGAATAGCTTTGTAAATATTGTATCAGAGTAAATTATTTGAGCATAGAGGACTGACCTCTTTACATTTGTTGTCTGTGGATTTGTCTGCAAGGATGCTTCATACCGGAGATGCCTGATTTTTTTCTATTAACTCTTTCTCTGCAACTTCGGCCAAACTATCCGAAAGTTGGCTTCCTGTGACGTACGAGTCATAGTGCATGTTTTGTTGTTTAAGGAGATCCACATCAGGTACACCAATGTCATGCATAAGTTCATTGATACTTTTAAACTTGTTGAAGGGTATATCTTCAGCAGCTGTCCATTTCACAATCCTTAAAATAATTAAGATTGCTTTATCCTCCTTGGCATTGGATTTTGCAATGCATCTCTTTCAGTCTTCTTGCAGTGAGGAGATATCCATGACCAACAGTTCAGCTCAGCATGGGGCGTTAAGGTGGACCTCATGAAATTTCATTTTTTTGCAGATTTTTGCATACCATTGACTGAATTGTGTTGTGTGCAAACCTCGCAATACATGTAGTTTTCTACATCGCCATCAACGTGCCTCACCCATGAAAACAATAGCGTCCATTGGTGTACAAATGCTTGGATTTTGCTGGTTTTTGCTTGTCTTTGCTTGCTTCTGCATCTTCATTCTTACTGTCCACAGAAATATCTGTCTCCTTGTCTTCATACATTTTTGATTGATTTTTATACAAAAAAGCACTGATTGTCATTTGTTTTTTCTCCTTTTGTATTTTTTACGGAGACATGGTGATAATATAAGACTAACTTTTCGGTTTCTCACTGCTGCATGCAAAATGAGCAGATGTCGTGTTGTCGTTACTCTCGATGCAAGTCGATTTAACAGGGCTGAATCCCTCAAGTGAGTCTCGTGTGAGACATGATGTTGATTTCCGGGTTCGAAATTCAAGTGGAGAAATGGATAAATTGTGAATATTTTTTGTTAAATGGAAGTACATTTTTTCCCAACATTATATCGCAGAAAAAAATAGCATCAACTTTTTTTATTGTAAGCATTTAAAGCTTGCGTCCCTGGGACGCACGCTGTCTGACGATGATGCGTCCCCGTCAAAAACTGTGCGTCAAGGACGCAAGGATGCACGCAAACGAGACCACTGTAATATTACAGACTGACAGTGTTGATACTCTTGTATTGTTTGGGTGACATACTAATTCATGTGTCACAAATGAGTTTAGATTACATACGGGCTTTGATGGCAGTGCCAATGGGACATACAGGCATACCATGCACACCTGCATTCACACGCACACTTCTTGAGAGAGACACATAAAAAAGTACAGTCATCAAATGAGACAGTAGGCAATTACAAGCCTTTGCATAGGATGAGTGACTTTAATATTTGATCAAGGGTTCACCGCACAAATAAAAAGTCAGATACACATAAAATACAACCTTGCAAAGGACATATAGTCAACAAGCAGCCATAAATTGCATACAACTGCCACAGTTTTCCAGTTCCAATGGATTTATTGACTGTGTGTGGCATTTCACTGCAGATCAGTCAACAGAGCAAGCTTCAATTTATTAAAATAGTTCTTACTAAATATGCCATTGCTTTTGAAAATGTTGGCATATGCACTTTTGTGTCACAATGTCAAATTGTGACAGCTGTAGCTGCAAAAGCTACATTTCAGGTGGAATTAATGAGTCGTTTATCCATTGCAATTGTCCAGTGTTTGATTAGACAGTGAGAAATGAAAAAAAAATATTGTAATAACTTCCCACAAATGTAAGAAATTAGTAAATTATATACATTTAAGTCAAGCATGCATGAATATTCTTTCATCATCCTTTTGATGCTGCTCTTTCAGAATTATCTAATGTTCCAGTTACACATGGTACTAGTTCCAGATTAAATCATGTTTGATTACAAATGCAACTGCAGGAAAAACACTGAATTAACTATACTATACAATTAACTATATTATCTCTATGGATTTGATTATAATTTTGATGACATACTTACTGTATTTCGAATAGGAATATGAATGCTATCAGTTGAGGGAGTAAGAACACATACTAGCACATTTGTTGGAAATTAGGTATTACGTTTGTGGTATGTGACTGCTATTACTTTTGTGGGAAAGTTATTACATTTGTGGGATTATTACATTTAAAGCTGCAAATTTTCATTACATTTGCAGGCTGTTATGTTTGTGGGAGTTATTACGTTTGTGGGGTTAACAACTGCTTCAAACAGAGCTCTGTATGATAAATATAGGATCCATTTTGGTTTGCTGTGAAAAAAATAATGAGCTAGTAAAGAAAGAGCAAATATTATTTCCAACATTCATACAACACAATATCAACCAATGAAAATATAGGTACGGGGACTGTTGTTTGCACAAGCACAGTGCTTCATGTTTTCTATCAGCCATTTGGAGGGGATCATCCTACAAGGTCCTCCTATATCCTGCTCACTCATTGACAAGTGTTAAGTAAGTAACAAATGTCACAAAAACAATTACAGTGTCACAGAGGAAATTCAAAAAAACCTGAAAACTGAAACCACAACAAATAAAAAAGGAGTAAGAAACCACTTTGAGATTCTGATAAAAAGGAAAGGGTGTATTGTACAAAAAGAAACATCAGATTTTGAAGAGCCAAGTTTAACAAACCAAACGTATCAGTACCATCTGTCGACAACCTGTTGATCCCTGAGTTGAAGGATGGCATTTGAATTTCAGGCTGATGATTCAGTCTGCAATTGCTCCAAAAGTGCAGCAGGGATATTTAAAAGATGGTTGAAAAGATGATTACAGGTACTTCAAATGCTGGAAAAATGGCTTGAGTGAAGCAATTTTAATGTCTTGTGTATTCCAGAGTCACAGAGATGATGGATGGATGGATGGATGGATGGATGGATGGATGGATGGATGGATGGATGGATAGATTTAGGTTTTACCTGTGTGTACACACACATACACACACACGCACATACTGAAGACAGCTGGAAAACACTCAATCACTTAGTTAAAACAAGCGAGTGCAGATCCAGCGAAAGCATTTCACTTGAAAATGTGTCAGGATGCTTGAAGGATACTTGTATGTGGTAGTGCTTAAAGGCTTTAATAAAGAAGATTCTGGTGTGCTTGTGAACACATATATGTGTTTACATATACAGTGGTTGTGTGTATCAGCCTTGCTTCAACACAATTGTAACATATTGTTATTTGTCATATTTCCAGCAATGAACACACATAGACATGAAATAACGTCTGTGCTATTTTGAGCTGTGTGTTTTGATTTTAGAAATACATGCTATGCTCACATTTGCCGCCTTCCCTTTTTTCTTTTTGTCTCATTACAGTTAGAGGGTGCTGGCTGGGAAAAATCTAATTCTGCAACGATGGCTTATTCTTTTGGAAAAGATGTTTTCTCAGAAACACACAGGCAGAATTTGAACTAAACTCATTTCAAGGCAGTGAAAGTAAGATAATAAATTCCAGATGAGTATTTTTCCATTTTATTTTCATTTTTCAGATCATATAGTTTAAATTCCTACCAATGTAGTAGATCGGTCTACCCGTATTGCTGTTTAATGGAACAAGAACATCTATACACAGTATCTTTAAATTTGCTTCAATCATGTTTCCAAAGTAAAGGTTTTACCAATTTAAAGAAAACATCTCTGTTTGGACACCAGCTAAAAAACTTTCAATTTCCTCATGCAGGAAGGCAGTCATCGATATAAAGCAGACAGGTGAGATGCTTTCAGACTTACCTTTTTGACAAAACCAAAACAGGGCTTTGTGCTGGCATAGAGATTTGATAGACCTGGATTAAACTGAACCAAAGCTTGGTTAGTTTAAAGCAGGAAGTTGGCTCAGTAAACAAAGGAAGAAGAAAAATAAACCCAAGTTAAGAATGAGAAGCAGTAACACAAGTAGAAAGGAAGAGATTTGAAAAACAGTGACATGGTTTGATGAAAAAATCAAAAACAAATAAATACTGAAACCTTTGGATTTCATCTGAAACCAAAATCAAAGAGATTAACTGTAACACAAACTGGAACCTTGGTTTGTAATTTCAGATTTAAATGTACAGCCTTCGTTCCTCACTGTTAACAAATTCCGCTATGGGGCGATGAATTATGTATCTCATTATTTACGGTAATTTAAATGTTTATGAACCCTCCCCATAATTATATTAAACCACTTTTTATCTGCATTACCTTTTCCCACACTCTGATAGACTGTTTAAAGCACTTTTATGTCTCACAGAGTCTGAGATTGACCGAACGCAGCGCACTTCCGGATGCCATCAGCCAATAGAATGCGTGTACGGTATCACGTGACTGTTGAGTAGACCACAGCAACAGGTAGTCCTTAGAGAGCGCTTTGCAGTCAGTCTTCAAGTCTGAAACCCAGTACAACACAATGGCATGGCAACATGACGGGCATTCTTTTACAAGCAGATTTGTCTCAATGGATAAATGACCATCTCTGTTGTTCTTTGTTTTCATAAAAGCACAGGCATGAGCATCAATCTCCACAAGTAGCAGTTGATGCTTGAATGCCCTCTTGACACTAACCTGCCTATGATTGTTAATGCAACTTCAGTGTGAGTAGATGTTGAAGAGGCTTTCTGTCAGAAATGAGAAAAAACTGTAAAGTTAGGGTGCTTCACAAGTCAGACATCACATCATATCCCAAATCAATCCATAACTCAGCCACTGTTCACCTTTTTTTTAGATCTTCAGTCAGTCACTATTAGTACTGTATATGTCTTGGCCCTTGTTCATTTAGCTAATTACTTTCAACACCCAAAGTCCAATGTTGGACTCCTTTATCCTTCATTAAGAATGAAATGTTTTAGATTTAAATTTGCAGTAAATTCAACAGCGCAGAGCACAAATAAATTGGAAGAGAAGAGAGAAATTGAAGATTTGGGAATGTGTAATCATTCTACAAGTTTCTTTGCCGAACACAAAGCTGCATATAGTTCTGAGGTTAGGGTTAGTTCAGCAGATGGGAAAATACAGCTTTCAGCGGGTAGTTTCAGTTTTACTTTTTGCGTCTGTGTGTGTGTGTGTGTGTGTGTGCGTGTGTGTGTGTGTGTGTGTGTGTGTGTGTGTGTGTGTGTGTGTGTGTTTGTGTGTGTGTTTTCTCCCCTCCACTATTATAAAAAACTACAATACAATAAATAAATTACGTCATCATTACGTCTCATTTAGACTGAGATATTTGCTGCATAAAATCTTGCAGACATTCCACGTCTGCATAAATCTGCAGCAAACATTTACTTGGAAGAAAATAAGATTCAAGCAACAGCACAGAAATCCCATACCCTGTTTCAACTTTACTTTATGAGATTATAAAATGCATCTGTTCATTCTTTATGGCGTGACTGATTGCACAGTCAACCTGTGATAAACACATCAGTGTTTGAACAGCCAGCCAACCTTCCACTAATATAATCGAGAGCTGTATGACACTATTAAATGCTGGAGATTGTGTAAAAACCAATATAACCCTCTTGTGTTGCATTATTAAAGACACCATGTAGTTAGTATAAAGAAATAATGAAATAAAGCCACTTCATTAGTAAGTGTTTTGTTTCAAGAACTGTGGAGTGTGTGAAGAGAGGACAGGCAAAGTCTTGAGGATGTGCTGTAGAAAATGAAGAATAAAATAATAAAAGGGAAATGTGCAGAATAAAAGATATGATTGGTTTGGGTTTGATCAACTCAATAAAAAGTAGGGCTGCTGAAATAAGTCTAAAGAGCTTATTGATTAGGCGTACCTGATCCCCCCTCAGGCAGATTTTTCCAGAATCATGAAGGCTTTGATACAATGAGGCCATACCTTTTATTTTTCAAACTGCAGTTTGGAACCAATAAAAGGCATAAAGAAATAAGATGGTGGGGGCTGAGAAGCGCTCCGGCTGGGGGGCAATGCTTTAAAACCTATCAATAAACTGTTTTGAGCAATTAAGAAATTTGTAGGCATACTAATTCTTCATGCTTGTGTTATTCACTGCTGTGTGAGCATATTTTCCATGGGAGGAATCACCAAGGAACAAACAGCAAGACTTCATGACGGATTCAAGTCCAAAAAACAGTTTTACTATTCTACCCCTGAGCTGAAACCACTACCAGCAGCAGTCATGAGTGCAGCAACAAATGTATGATCTCTCGCTTCCATTGTGCGAGTACTGCCAGACTGTAGTTAATCTATCACTGGGAATTACTAGTGCACTGACAATGATTTGATCCTTCACTGGCTTCCTCCCTCATGAACGCCATTGGCTACGTCGAGCTGGCAGGTCACTTTCACTTCACTCTAGGATATACGATCCATACTGTATATACATGGATCCTACATGGGGGCGTCAGTGGCTAAGTGGTGAAGCGGGTCATCCAATCAGCGGTTCAATTGCCGCTCCTGCCCAAAAACACCCGGAGTGTTAGCTGTCAGTGGTAGGTGTCAGCTGTGTGTATGTGTGTGCGTGCGTGCGTGCGTGCGTGTGTGTTTGTGTGATTGTCATCCTGGTAGCCCACTGGCAGCTCTGAAATGGCATTTCACATGTACTGTAGGAACACATCTGACATTAACTAAAACTCAAGGACACTTGTGCTTTTGTACCACTGACTAAAAACAAAACTTTTAATTGTTTACAAGAGACACATTAGGGTGCTTTTTTAAATACTTTTATATATACATCAGATAAACATAAAGTTTTACCTTCTAAATTTACTTTGTGACTAAATTGAACCCTGTAGCAAAATTCTATGCCTGAAGGAATTTCCTTTATCCTCAAAAGAAGGAGCTATGTTCTGCATGAAGAGTGTTTGCCTGTACAAAACTGTAAGAGGTGGAAGATGTTGTCTTTACATCTGCACCTTCAGTTCTGGAGTGCCTCTTGACATTAAGGCTACTTGAGAAAGCCTTCATCTGTAGTTAAAGCTTGTTTCACTTTTGTGCAGTGGCTGCCCTATGCATCTGTTCCTCTCTTTCACACTGTCACCCAAGTTTAAATGTCAAGTCAACATTAGCTTGCAAGGCCTTCATGGTAGCAATTTGTTGTCTGATAGTAATTTTCACGCACACACACACACACGCACGCACACACACACACACACACACACACACACACACACACACACACACACACACACACACACGCACGCACACACACACACACACACACACACACACACACTCACACACAACTGAAAAGCATAAGACAAAAAGTATTTTGAATCCAAATGCTTTGTATGCATGGCTGATATCTTAAGTGTGTTACTGGAATTTCTAGGCAATAAACACACGCACACATGCACACACACACGCACGCACACACGCACACACACACACACACACACACACACACGCACACGCACACGCACACGCACACGCACACACACACACAAGCACACTTGTCCAGAACCTGTCATAGACTAGTCAGTTGTCATAGACTGGGGCCAGAGGAGCCTACAGTGCAGAATAACACAGCAGGAGCACGATTACACCACACACACGAAACATAAACACAATCACTGCCCAAACCCCACACATATCCTACATGGCAGACACCATTCCTCACTTTGACGTGACATCTCATAAGTCAGCTGCCAAGGCTGGGGGAGGAGACAGAGCGAAGGTTGAGGGGGTGGTGAAAGGAGAAAACGAAGCCAGGTGAGGCAGAGAAGGAATAGGGGAGTGGTGGAGCATGATAACCCAATTTGTTAGCGGTGGATAAATAGAGGTCTGGAAGGTAAATCACCATGGAGGGAGCAAATGAAATAAGGATGGAGAGAAAGGGAGGCAGGGGAGGGAGGAGCGGGAGGGATGAGATGGAATAAACAACCAGGGCTAATGTAAATAATGCCAACCATGCCTGTTGGTGAGAGGCAATATTTCAATATTGATCATATAAAAAGGCTACCCAGATAAATTCTACCCGCCTCACACTACTTAAAAGACATAAATCCCTCTTGTGGTGCAGGTGACCTATTTTAAGGATACAATCATTTATCAGATTGAATTTTTCTTAGTCAGCAGGATTCAATCTACATTGCAGGTGAATTTGTAAATTCTGTTTTTGTTTTCCTCTAGTGTAATAATACTGAATCTAAACTGGAGCCAAAAACAGTCAATACAATGTCCTCCTGCACCTTAAATTGATGTAGTCAATTTAACAGTAATTAAAAAGTCAATACAGAAGTAGTATGTCACTCATCCCACTATGTACTTCCCAATTAGACTCCCAAAATCATTGCTCAGCACTTTACTTTTTTCTTCCTTGTTCATCAGAGTTGATTGCCAAAAATCCTGACTCACTTCACTCTGTTGTGTCAATTTGCATCACAATAACGGCCCATAAGGGAAATACAGCTGAATTAAAAGGGGCAATGAATTACTCTCTGTAGTCTCTCCCTTGTCAGGTGATCATTCACACACAAATGTGATGTATGAAAGGAATTTAGGAACATGTATTTGACAGTTTTTCACAGACTACTGATCATGTGTAAATATCACTATTCACTAGGATGGTGTATTGACTGACCACTCATCAGAATGCAACTACAACCTTAATACTTTCTCTAAAGTGTCATAACATCCCTGGTTTGTCCACACAATGGGGAAATTATTTTTACACTCCACACTTGTACATGTATATACTGTATATGTATATATTTGTGTTAGTTAGGACACATGAATACTGTGTACAGGCCCCTGTACAAACGCAACACACTAGGGGCCAGTCGGTATGCAATTAATAACAGTCAGTAAAAGGGGAGGTGGAGTGACGGGTCGCGACTTCGTGGTGCGCCCTAACGGGCAGCTTGTGGAGGGGACGGCGCCTTGCAAAAGGGTTCCTAGGCAGTGGCTGAGAGGTGAGCTGACACCTTCCACTGTCAGCTCACACTTCGAGGATGTCTGGCAGGAGCGGGAATCAAGCCGCCGATGGCTGGGCGATGTCTGGTCTTGAGACATCTGTTATACCGCTGAGCCACTGCCGCCCCAATTTCTGCAGGGTTCTTTCTTCCTAGTTCTCTAATTTTTTCTACGTTATCTCCCTCTTTTTCTACCCATCTATCCACACTCTATGATCAACAAGAAGACATAGTCATTAGCGATTTTTCTCACATTCATTCTTTTGGGCAATAACTCAAACTAAAATGACTTTTCAGCAGTTGTTTTTCAACTCAATCCACAACAATAAACAACAAAACATGTCAAATGCCATTCTGCTTTCTTCAACAACTTTTGAAAAAACTTGTTTTCAAGATCACTACCACAGTACGTAATAAAGCTGTCTACAAAGTTTCACTTGAGTTTCTAATGATTTTTGAGAACAAAACAAAAACATTTAAAAAAAGTCCAAGACTGAATGGGCCAATTTCCCACGTCTCTCACCCAAACTCTGACAGGTATACAAAATTAATATATTTTTTTAAAAAGAAAGGCATAACTTGAAAACCAATGGTACAGATAACCATTTATGGTGCAATGTATGCTAAACACAACTGTCAACTTGCCAACCTTGGCTAAAGGAACTACCTTATTATTATTATTTCTTTTACTTTTGATGCAATGTTCTTACTTCCTTGGTACCTCTCTAAGTTCTCCAATACCACACAAACACCAAGTGTCGACTTCTTACTAGGTTCTCATAAATCATTACAGATATAAGCCTAAAAATCCCAGGTCTTTGACACTGAAGACCATGTCGGCATCCATTACCTGATGTGTGGTCACCATAGGTCACTGATCATCAACTGGTTCCCATACTTTGCTATCTGCTTATAAAAATTCTGATCCGATGACAATTGCAGAGGATGATGATTGGGCCATTCAGATCAGGTAATTTTGATTTTGTTACAGGAGTGTGATGACTGCTTAACCACAAACGTAAAAATGTAAATCCTGCCTTTGTTACAAGCAGATAATAAAAGTACTTACTCAATCCATTTCCTTCTGTTAATCTGAGGCCATGGTTAGTGCAGGCTAGAAAAGGTGTCAGACATCACAGCATCAGCAACATCAGCAACAATCAAAGCTAGATGAGGTATGGGATCCCTCCAGTGACTTAATTGATGAGCTGCTTATTACCTTGAGTTGTGTATAGTCTCACCACACATTGTTCTGTTTCCATGGAGAAGAGGGCTTTTGCTTCATATTCTAAATGTGCATGCTTTTGTACATCTATCATTTGAAGCTGAATTTAGCATGGATCAGTACTTTGGGCACTAGTCCACAGACATGACTTGAATTGCTTTCATTGAAAATCTACTTCTTAATTACAGCCTCCTGATGATTAATTCAAATCTACGACTTCCTGGCTGTTCAGCTCCTTTCATGTTTGCAGAATCATCCAAGTAGTTAAATACCTTCATTTAAATTTTTTAGTGTTTAACAATACTAACACTGTTTTGGGCCATCAGTCGCATTCCCTTGTTCTTTTATCCTGCCTTCTGTAAATGCACTCCCTAGTCACCAGCAGACACTTGACCTATGTGTTTTGGATGTTGCAAAACAGCAGACTTTTCTGAGTGCTCACCCAGTGTCATCAAGGATAGCCCTCATCAATCATGAGAAGAATCACCGAATACTTAATTGCTTTGTAGAAGAAGGTTGTCATCAATGTCATTATCATTGTTCATGCTTCTATAATTACTGTATGTTAAATGCATGTTAATGTTAACCAGATGAACTAATGCTGAATTTCTTCATTGTTGCATGGTGTAAAAGTTTGTTGTCGATTATGATGATCTGTCAGTTTAGTGAAAACCATGCTTATCTTAATGCAATGAGGTCAATATATGTTATATATTATATTTAATATAACATTCATTGTTCCCTTTTCACATTTACAGTCACGTGACTTTGCAAAGTATCGTGTTCACCGCTGAACTAAATGCACAATTTTGCTATATTAGCTTAATTCTGTTTTCTCTTAATATTAATTTAAAAAAATTCTATCCAAACAAATCATACAGGCCTACATACTATTCATGTTCTCGCACAGTCATTGACAATAATATCAGAGTAATTGGGAGGGAACTACCTGACATGACAGCCAATATCATATTCATAACCCAGAGGAAATCATAGAGCTCAGAATGCATGATATCGCTGCAATTCCAAATTATTTAACTGCATAAATCTGAGTGGGAAGAAAGTGCAGCAGTGCTTGTTTCTATTTTGTTCAAGCCTAAGACTGTAACAGACATTTTCATTATTTATTGAATGTCATTCACTTCAGTTAGCTCTCATGGGGCACATTAATTTACATTTCTTAATTATGGCAAACACACGTTTTTTTTCGATATCCAGCACAATTGTATTGGACTTTGAGCTTTTCTTTCGTGGATTCAGGCCTAATTGCTTTTTTTTCTTCCTTAAATAGTGTGTTGTCTGATAAATGAATCTCCTTTGCACAATAAACCCATACACCTAAATGCCAGTGAAATCTGACATCATATAAGACCCTACAATGAGCTGTTGATCACACAAATACTAATATATTAATCCCCCTAACCCTACCCTGTAATATTTAATGTTCATTTGTATGTTCCTTGTCACTGTTTGTTGCCGAACAATAAATTGTGTTTTTGAAGACTAAATATATATAGAAAAGTTATAAGATAACTTTCTCATTCATCTAAAAAATACAGTTACAGGAAAATGAATTGCATTTTAGCAGCACTAAAATCTCATCATACTGAAAACATGCAGGAGTAATCACAATTTAATTGTGTGTGTCTTTCTGCACAAACCCAAAACCAAAAATTCATAATATTCCATTTGGAGGACTTGGTTTCTGATTACTTGGGCCTATGCAGACCCCATGATGCGCAGTTAATTACAAATACAACTGGAGAATTTAAAGTGTATGCCCCTGTCAATGTGATGACATGTCAGTCTGCAATTAGAACCACAACATTGGTTCTATTTTTTTTTATAAAAACAGAACCAATGTTGGGGTTCTACAAAAAAACGTATAAAATCTTTTATAGGGTTTTTACCAACAGACTGTTCTGCAGCTGATGCATCAGAATCACCTCCCAGTCATCAACAGATTAGTGTGGCTTTAATGTATGCCCTGGCCATGTCTGTTACTCTCCTGTCTCCTTCATTAATGTATGGGTACAGAGGTGTGTATCCTTTTATGTTCAAAGTGTTTCATCTGAATTCACCAGCACATTCTCATTTTAGCTCATGATCTATCGATTTGTAGACATGCCTCCAGATGCATAAGTTATGCTTTGACATCTGTGATCCGTAAAGAATGCCTTTCCTGTCATATCATTTTCAACATATATAAAATGTGAGCTGATTGCGCTATAGAATGCACAGCTAGTGCGTATTTGCTGATTTGTATTTACATATTTTTACCTTGGGACTCAGGTCTTACATTAAGACATCATATAAGTATGCATTGATAATTACATTTACACATGTCTTTATATGAAATGTAACTTAAATATTTAGGTATTACTTTTAACTATAGGAGTTTGTTGCTAATAAGAATTTTATACATCATCTTTGTGTCAGTGTTATTCATGACACTGCTAGAAATGCTGATGAGTGCAAATACAGGTGAATGAATCGGCAAGTATCCCCTTCTAATCTTGTTGAAGGTGTAACCCCAATTTTCTCCCTGTTTACTGGGACGGCAGCCCATTCCTCTCCAAGGATGGGTCAGATGCACAAAAACTTTGCTAAATCTAAATTTGCTAAATCTAAAAATTCATTTTGATGAACTTCTCATAAATGATTAAGAAATACATTTAAAATGGCATTAAATTGTTCTTTCTCTTAAAAGGTTTACCGCACTATAATCCTTTATTTCCTCACAAATCACAAAATGAATAATGTGCTTTTAATAAGATCATATTAAAAAAAGAAAAACAGACTAATATAGCCTCTCACACTGAGGAAATAAACATTGTATCGCCCCGCTAAAAAAATAATATACTAAACATTAGTGGATACAGACTTACTGTTATGAGTTCTCACCATAAGCAGGAAAATGCAAAAAAGGTTCTGATTCAAATCAGTGCTATCACAGCTCAGGCTCCCAAAGCAATAATGGGAATTAATAAGGGGGAAAGAAAGAAAAATTGATGGATGAAATGCTGCTAATACCTTCAAGCAATTATCAGCTGGAGTGGTCAAGCCACAGTGGGTAATCATTCAACAAGAGCACATCACTGGTAAAAGCATCATACCCTTGCTTGTGGCTATAGAAAAATGTACATGTACAGTTAAGGTTAAGCAACATTACTAAATGTTCATTTTGAAATGCTTCTGGCTAATGTTTACATTTATATCTCACTCTCCATTTAACCATTTGGTTGCTCAATGATTAAACGAGAATATAGAAAACAAATAGAAGCCAGCTTCAGGACTGTGGCCAACAGGAGACTTGATGCCAGATATCAATTCCATCCGTCACTGAAGATCACCTTAGTCCCTGTTCCTCTCTTGATTGGAGATATTATCCAAACTGAATCTCTTTATAGATTATTCTTGTCCCGAGACCTGTATTTCTTAAGCAGTTTGATCCCATCACACTCAATATTTCATGGCTTCAACGATTTACAGGGATTAATTTCTTTCCAAGTCCCTCTGGTGTCTCATAACTATATGTGTACCTCCCAGATGGCTTTTAACAATACAACATAAAGCTTGGTCATATCTCAACCTCGATGGTGTTTTTTTTTTTTTAAATCAACCTCGATGGTATGATGCGCATTTAGATCTGGTGATACTGATCAAAGTGAAGATATTTCAGAACTGTATACAAATGATTTCACATTGGTCTGAAAGCTGTATATGTGCATTTGTGTCTGATCAACCGGCTCCCAGTAGGGGTGTATGCATGAGCAAACAGCTGCAAACAGATGTAAAGGCAAACAGACATATAAAGTCACAGTAAGATGAATAAAGTAGCTGTGCTCTTTCCACAAGCAACCATGTCTAGAAAGACAGAAATGCCATTAAAAGAGGTCTGCTCAGCATCATTTTATCTGCTATTTGCTGCTCATTAAGTCTGGTCATGTCATGACCATACATATGCCACAGCACAATATATATTTAATATCCTCTAGGTAATGGCCCTTTTCCTTTCTAAGTGCAGTTACAGCATTTTAACAAGAAGATCACTTCTATGTTTCCTCTGGTTGCAAAACAATCTGAACAAATCTGTCCCTGCATGGAAGGATTACACCGCAAACAAAACATGAATGTTATCAAAGTCACACATGTTATTTTTGTAAAAAACAGAAAAAAAAGTCTCATCTGATGGGAACTTAAATGAGGAAGGAAACAAACAGGGAAATTTGTAAGTGTTGTCATGTACTTGACAAAGAATAAAAATAATCTTGATTTATTTTCTGTCTGCATCTATTTATGAACACACATTAACTAAAACAAACAGCAAGCTGTTAACAGTCTGTGCAACAGTTGGTGAGACTCAGCTTGTACCAACCAGCTTGAGTAACACGCTGCAGGACATGAGTAAAATGCACTGATGTCCTTAATTATACATAATTATAAACTGTTAGTAGCTGGTGTACCTGTAAGACTTAGCCTCAGCATCCAGAGCACAACTACAGTGCACCCTTGCGCATTTGCACATCAACGATTGCGAATGCACCTCATCACAGATTTTTAGTAGGCAGTCACGTGATACCATTCTTGCATTCTATTGGTTGACAGCATCTGAAAGTGTGCTCTGTTCTGTCAGTCTCAGACTTTCGTGAGACCCAAAAGTGCTTTAAACAGTCGAGAAGAAAGTGGGAAGAGGTAATACAGATAGGAGAGGGTTTAATATCAGTATGGGGAGGGCTCATAAACGTTTAAATTACAGTAAATAATCAGATAAATATATTGCGATCTCAATCGTGGATTCCTTAATCAAGTGTAGTTCCTGGAATGCATTAACCACAAATAATTCTCCAATGTGTCTTCATATTGTAATTACAGTATATACCAAAGGAAATAAAGTTCCCGGAAACTTCAAATGGAAAGCAACTCAGAATACTTTGTTCAGTGAAATAACAGAATGGTTGAACATCAGTCAAATCATCTGTCCTTGCAGAAAGATAATTGTATTCCTCAAGACATCTTAAAATAAGTTTATGCCCATCTAGAAATGAGTTGGTCCAATAAAGAAGCAGAAGCACTAGTTAATGATCCAGTTCACAGCACACAGTTCACATGCATCAGAAAACAGTGTATTATAACAATTAATTAAGTTACTTTACAATGTTAATGTTTGTGTCCACATCATGTGTTTTCTGTGTTGTCATGGATTTTAAACCTTACACACATCATATGAAGAAATGCAACTTGATAGAACTTCATTCCTCTTTCTGGATCAAAAGCGTTCACGTGTGTGCATGAGCCACTTGAACGTGCGCGCACTAGCGTTCTGTCTGGAACTTATTTAATTTTCAGTAACTTTATTACTACATATTTCACTCTTATTTTTCTCGTGACTGTCTCGCTATTTAATAATTCTTAATTTCTCTGCACTGACCACTTCCTCACTCAGCCGAAGGTGACTCCATTGTTCATTATGTAAACACTCCTATTGAGACCACTGGTACACATCGCGAAGAATTTAAAACACATAGTGTTTGGAAATGGGACAAAAATCAGTGGCAACGACAACAGATGTTTTACAGACAGGACATAGTTAATGCTGTTTTTGGACAATCGTCTCGGACGATGAGATCACAGGGAGCAAAACTATCGCAGTCTAAATGAAACATGGGAAAGGTAAGACAAAGTATTTGAGTACTGCATATTGAACTGGCTGTTGAGAGGTGCCGTCCCTGTTTCCCTATTCTGCATTGACTAACATACAGTGAGGAAAATGCAGGGGTATTACATCCTGTAATGGATACAGAGTCAGTCACTTCTATCTCAGTCAGATTAACGGTTTGGCCTCGATTTCTTACGACGAGGCCAAACCGGAAGTGTGTGTGTGTGTGTGTGTGTGTGTGTGTGTGTGTGTGTGTGTGTGTGTGTGTGTGTGTGTGTGTGTGTGTATGTGTGAGTGTGTGTGTGAACGCAGGCTGGGAATGAGTGATAATTTCACCTATTGATTTCTGCCTGGATTATTCCACATGCAGGGTTTATGTCAGTTAAAGTAACCCTTGACTGGCAACAGTGAATATCTGTTAGGCTGTAAATAAAGGCTGAAGCTGTTTGTTTATGACCAATGTGGACAAACGCAGCTGTGTTTGCTATGACGATGAGGATATGCCTTTAGAGGACACACACACACATGACTAAAGCGGAGCTAGCCAAATGCTAGCTGACTTCAATAAATTGTGACAAACTTTCAGTGTGTAGCCCTGACTCAGATCATTACCACACACCGCTATCGTAGCCTGAACACGCCCCCCCCCCCCCCACACACACACACACACCTGACTGGAGTGGGGCTAACTAGTTAGCCAAATGCTAGCTGATTTCAACAGTTTGTGAGGAACTTTCAGTGTGTAGCTCTGAGCTACGACATTACTGCACAATGCTTCTATAGCCTAAACAAACTGTTTCTCATGGATGGCCACGTCCTTGGGTATGTCAACCAATCAATATCGTCAAATACTCTGTCCAGTCACAGAACGCTGTTTGTGATGTCACAAATACCACTAGCATAATCTCATCATTTTGATTCGGTCCAGGCCATGAATTCCTAAAACTTCAAATATTTATTCATACAGGAGATGCTTGTTTACCAGATTGTAGGAGTTGGTCGTGTTAGGGAGGACCACTATGTAAATGAAAAAATGTGATTTTCATAATATGACCCCTTTAAATTTGTGTACCAGGAAAATATGACGTATTCTTCATTTAAAAACAATCAGCCTAAAAGGAAGGACCACTACACAGCGATCAGAATATAAACATCAGCTGGTGAACAATCAACAACCTTACTTGTTAGTAATAATGATGTGCTGATCTTAGCAGGTGCCATGAATTACATTTCTTTCTACCTGTCCCACAGCTGTCTTCGTGCATGCTTTTGCATATAAAGCAGGAGAAATCAAGAGGGAAACTGTGTTCAAAAAAGAAACTGAATATAAAGCAGGGCTGGAGATGTCTGCTAGATGACCAGTAGAAACCTGAGCTCATGAAGTGTTCAAGGAAGGCTAAATCATATCCCAGGAGCCAGGGCAGATTATACAATGCTTGGAGAAAGCATTAGTCATATCCCTAAGTGTCCCACTCTGGAGAGTGGCATGTCGCTGGAGAGTTAGGTGTCATGCTGACATGATAGCTGTGAGATGAAGAAGTGCTTGCCGTGTGTACCTGGATCACTTAGGAATCATCCTAAGGGAAGTGGTTAGGAAGGAAGGGAAGGGTAAAATAATGGGATAGAGGACAGAAGGAGAGGGAGGGAGGACTTTGATAGTCAGAGCGACAGCTGGGTCTCTGGTGAGTGTCTTTGAAGAACCAGAGGAAGCCTCGAAATAAACGCGTCGATTGCGGACGTGAGTAAAAATGAAAGAAAAATGGAGATGAAGGAGGGAGAAACAGATTGTGTTTGTTGACTCAGAGTGATTCTAGCTGAGCGAGATGAAAGGCTTTGCAATTGTCACGTCAGAGGATGTGGCAACCTGAATGTACAGTCAGTGGATGTCGCTTTGGAGCACAGAAATCTGATTGGTTATATTCATCTGTAACTACAACAATAACTATGCTTTTTTTCTCTCTTTTTTTGTACCTTAAACTATTTCTTTCTACAGAAGTAATGGACGTACTAACAGGTAGTACAGTCATATACAATCTGCAAACTCGCAACAATTAAAAAACAGCTGAATCCAGCAATACTAGTGACGTGTGACTCAGAAAAACAGCAAATTGCCAAATATTGATTGGGGCTTTTTCATTTTACCTCAGACCCAGATGTCAATTTTAAATCAGCCTCAATTTTGTCTTCTGTGACCTGAGGCCAACCTCATTCATGCACATCTCTAATAAATAAATGAAAGAAATTGAGAGGCTAAAAGAAAGAGGAATATGAAGCAAAGAGAAACAAAAAAAAAGAAGCAAGAAAGTATCTAAACATTAAAAATATTAAAATTCAAGAGTTGAGGAGGAGCGATTTGTCATTTTCTCACTTGATAGTTCTTGTCAGACTTGATTGGATTTCTTACTAATGTTTGAAGTACAGCCACCACATTGACGGTGTCAGATTTCTTTTTTCACAATGTTGTTTCACCTTTATCTCCTTTTACCAGCTATTTTATTTGAATTTGAATCATCTGAGACAGATGAACAGAACTATATTCATTCAAAATGTTGTGGCAAAGGGAAATAAAATGTCTGAAATCTACCAGGTGCTTCTCTAGAGAGGAACTGTATCTCTCAGGTGACTCCTGGAGCAGCCTATCTATAGCTGTGGTACAACCTAACTGTATAAATATATCTCCTCCTCCTCCACTCCCCCATCACTACCTTTCTCCTCACACCGTTACCCAGAAGACATACTTTTCAGAGTCTCTCCCCTCTCCTCAACACTTCCTTATTTCTGAGGCCCAGCAAGTTCCTATCCTCTTTACCATAGACATTACCATACCTTTGATGGTGCTCTCTCTACCTTCTCTTCACCTCATTACCAATGCACACATCTCCCTCTCTTTTTTTCAAAATATCTTTGTACTAGTCAGCACTTAGGAATGTTCATTTAACAATTTCCTTAGATGGAATTATAACGGTAAGAGGAGATGGCTTTGAAATGGAAATTACACTCATGGAAGCCCCTGGTGAGTGCCCTGACAGCCTCCTGGATCCTCATGACGAACACCCGGGTTTCATTTCTTCTGACATCAGAGGCAGGGGCGGACACATAAAGAACAAACACGCTGTGCAGAGAAAAGTAGAGAGAAAGAGAGACACTCCTGTCCTTAGCTAACAAACAGCTGCATCACTCCCTCCCATTTTTTATCTGCACTGTTGCTTCCCTTTCATTTGGCTAGCAGTTTGATGTAATGGTATTATTTACTCATCATTAGAAGCAGAAAAAAATGTGCCATTAGCTTGATAACATTTCTGCCAAATTAGATGGCAGATGAGAGGCCCTGGTATCTTGATTGGAAGAGGAAATAACCCTAGGGGACCAGAATAAGACTTTGGGTATTAATTTTAAATGGGAAAGAATAGATCAGGACTATAGGGATGAGATGGAGATGAAGAGAAAGGTGCAGATAAAAAATCAGGTGACTAACAAAAAATGTAATTACTCAAAGCACTACAGGCAAACAGATGGATTACAAGAACAGTTGACATCACCTATGGAATACAGACAGATGGGAAAAGACTGCAGGTAATGCTAGAATTAATTAAACATATCTCCTAGAAATGAGAACATGTCCCTTGGATATCTCGTTGTATCAGTGTGTCCCTGTGTGCTGAAGTTCAAATGCATTGTTTATTGCAAAAGCCTGTCCAAATAAAATGTCAATATAATGTGATCAACAGATCAGTGACGTGCAGTCAGGGGAGGCAGATGAGGCACGGCAGGTGAGAAAGGTGAGGCCGTGCCTCACCTGCCATCTTGAGAGAAAAAAAAATGAAAATGGAAGAAATAAATTAAATGGTTATAGTTATCCAGTGATGCGTATTATAAATTTATTTGCTCTTTAACATCACCAATTTAAGGTTATTTTTACTCAATGGCAGAGCAGCTATGAGAATGTTGCGTTCAGGAACCTGTGGGAGCTGCGAGTATCAGCCGATACTGTATTTTTACCTTACGTAACTCGAAATTTCTTTTGTAAGTAGAGGTAATAATTTCCTGCTGAGAAATTTTGTACGTTGAAAATTTCGTAAGTAGAGACATTCGTAAGTAGAGGTACCGCTGTGTATATATATAAAATGTACAGTGTTTTTTTTGTCAACAGCTGCATGTGTGTAACGTCTTTCTTGAGTTGAACGGTCCTGAAACCGCTGGGAAAAGGCACTATGTGAGGCACGATGTTTTCATACCTCATGGTAGGGGGCTCTGGTGATCCCAGGGATTCGGCCAAGTATTCCGCTTCCTCGGTCGCAGAAGAAATGACAGCAAACTACAGCCATTCAATTGTTTTCCGCTCGCCTTGCCTTACTATAAAAAAATGTTTTGCTGCTTTTGTTCAGAAGGCGCAGCGCATAGACTTAATTTATAAGTAGACGTAACATATAAACAAACATGTAGGTAAAAACATAACTTTTTTTTTAATCAAATGTGCTTATTTGTGGGTTACAGTTTTTACATGTAAATAATTGTGCTCTGAGACTTTAAAAATAACCCACTCATTAAATGGTGAATAAGCTACACCGTAGGTTCATATGTTTATAAACCTAATTATGATGTAATTAGTGCCTCCCCAGCCATGACCCTCACTGCACGTCACTGCAACAGATGTAAGCAGTTTTCTTTCTGTTCTGAAGCCTCTAACAGTGGGGCGGTTCCACTGATTAAAAGGTGTTTATACCATCAGTTACCATTTGTCTTGTTTTTTTGATCGGATGTTGTTACATTGATAGCCAGAATTTGTGAGGGTCTCTTGCTAATTTTATTTAAAAACCTCCAAAAACAATCATTTACAACAGTATGATACAACATAAACCAGCAAATTCCTAGATTTGCAAAGCGAAAACCAGAAACTTACTATATTGATCATTTTGGGTAAGGTTCTATATTGGGGGTTTTTTAGTGCCTC
Source organism: Antennarius striatus (assembly GCF_040054535.1). Taxonomy (NCBI): domain Eukaryota; kingdom Metazoa; phylum Chordata; class Actinopteri; order Lophiiformes; family Antennariidae; genus Antennarius; species Antennarius striatus. Next base: position 7,710,831 of record NC_090789.1, on the reverse strand, counting down.
CAGCTTTTGCAGATCAGAAAATTAAGTCATCAATAAACTGCTTGATCATTAGTTACTTTTGCTCAAAGGTCACTTACAAGACTATAAATCAATATAGTATATTTGGCGAATGTTAAAGTGTTTTGCCTTCAATCTCATTCGTTTTCTTGTAATTAGTGCAAGCTTGCTAATTAAGCCACAAGGTACTTCATTATATATTGTCTCTTAGAGCTGACCCACACCTGAGGGAAAACACATTGAGGCATCTAAGAAATGATAGCCCTACTTATCTTTGAGTAATTATCTATTGCTGTGGCAATCCATCACTCACTAAAAACCTCTCACAAAAGCCTAATGAAGTCTAAGAAACATGAGTGACCCCACTGACAAAATGCATGTCAAAATTAAAACAAAAATGTAAATGTCTTTAAATAATTATCCATTGACTTTGCACCTTTAAAATCCCAGCCTTCTGAGGTGGTCTCTACAGATAAACCAAGAAAGTGTGATTAAAAAATAAGTCACACGTGGGCCTGCTTTTATATTTATCACATGTAGCTGAAATTCACTATGTCATTGAGGGTTGATTCTACAGAAAACCTTGTGCCTGAAGAAACGATACCAGGCTGACTCTTTAAAAACAGAAAATGAATGTGTCGGTTTATGCAGTTATATTTGTGGTTAGAAGACAAATTAGACAATGTATGTAAGGTAAAAACATGCTTAAAGAAAGAGCAGGTCCAAGGCTAGACCTAAGTTCTTTGGCTTGTTCATAATCATTGACCCTAACAGTTATATGAGTTGTTAACCCCTGACTGTATTTCTTCAATCAAGACAGTTATTCAAATGTACACACAGGCAACCATGACTCTACAAGCACAGGCTGTAAAAATGTAGGCCAAAACACCTATTTCTTCTGGATTAATTCTCAGTTACACCAGAACACAAGCATATTGTCACTAGTAGGTGAAGATCTCCTTCTGCTTCCTGTTATGTTAATTGCTCTATTATTATTTTTCTTTTCTTTTTTTTGATAATTTGTGTCAATAATAATGACGAAATAATGTGGGGTTTTTTTAACTTTTCTCATGAGCTTTCTTGCTTCAACTGCTACAGATTCCACACATCCTTGTCTCTTGCCCTATCACATGCGAGCAGCATAGTCAGATACTACACGTCTTTAAACTAGAGCTTTCACCTTACACATCTGTTCCTGCCACAATTATTCAGCCCTGTCTTTTAACCTGCATATGTATTGATAAAAGTATTGACCATGAAATATCAAGTCCTGTCTACCAATAATTGATTGCTTGCACTGTGATAATAAATAAACGTGGAGACTTGCACTTGTCAGCTGTGCTCCAAAATAAATGCCGCCATAGATTTCCAATTAAAGGTGGCTGGAAGAACTATTAGTTAGCTCCAAAGGTAGCTGTCAGGACACAGAATAAGTGTGTCTTCAACCACCATGATAAGGCAGCTGTGAGAGTCATATTCATCCACTGTCAATGGCACAGACATAACAGTCTGTGTTAGTGCTAGACAACATCATAATAATGCATCTATACAATGATCAAAATTCACCATTTCAACAAATATCTACACCTTTTAGTTAGTATGTGCAGCTCTAGATTTAGATCATTGTCACCTACAGTATGCTGCAAATGAATGGAACTAAGCTTCATGATAGTATTGAATTTGTATATCACGGCATTTAAAGCATTAGAGCAAAGCATCCACTGCAGGAAGAAATTGTTACTTATTAATCTGACATATCATTACCATGGGTGTTGCAGTGGTGGATTTCAGTGTAACAGTTTTCCATCTCTTTGCTTCTTACCAGTAATTGCTTGAAACTTTGATTGTTTGATACATTAACTAGAATAGCCAATAGTAGAGGAAAGATCTTTGTCAAACAGTTTGCCAAACACATGACCCACCTCTCCAGAAGTCGTGAGGAGATGGTGTCAGTAGTTTTATATAATAAGAAAATTTTGAAATGATCCATATCATGTTAACGGAATTATGATTTTGGATTAAAATGTTATTCCTTGGCCCATTTCCCATCCCATTGAAGTTGATGGGGCAATTTTGTGTTATTCTGTTAAACAGAGAAATTCCAACTCCATTTTTTTTTTTGCTCTTATCTATTATTAAAAATGATCCAAGAACCACATCTGCATTTACACTTTGGGAGAACCTCCTACAAGTGCAGAAACAAAACTAAAAGTCATGTTCTTTGCATTTATTTTCACACATGAATGAGATCTGATTCCAATTCCTTGTGCTCCTTTGCTGCTCACACACTCATGATTCATTTCCTATATGTGTCACATGGCAGGAATAAATCAGAGTTGGGTAACTTGTAAAGACATAATCTGTGTCTCTGGTCCAGGCTACTCCTCAGGTAGGTCCAATCCACTGCAGCACACAAAGCACCTGTGATGATTAAGCTACCTTTTCTGGCACCATTTCCTGAACCACTCTTTTTCTTTCCTAGCCCTGAGTGCCATCCATGCCCCACTACTACAATAATCTCTTTGATTTAGTGCCTGATATATCCATGATGTCATTACTGTTAGATGTTGGGGATCCATGTACAGTTTATCAATAACGTTTTTGTTTTGTCGTTGAAATGTTCCTTAATCAATATGGTAATATATCTCCCAAAGTTGACAGACAACATCGAATGTTGTAAATTTAAATTTATGCATGGTTTCTTGGGAATGAATTCCTGTGTTCTCCACAAGGGGGATGGCTGATTGTGCAGGTGTTTAGCTCTCCTCTTCGGTTCAGCAAGGAGGCGAGTGGAATAATAATGTCAATGTTGCCTGTGGTGTCATTTCATTGTTCCTTACAGGTCAGTAGCTGGTTAAATGACATGTATGATGTTGGAAAGTGATGTGTATGTGAACCCCTGTGTGTTTGACTGCTAGGAGGTTCATTTAGTTTCCTTCGAGTATCCGTCAAGTTCTGTAGTTTCATTTCTTTTTGTTGAGCATGTGTATTAAGCATGTGTTAGGCAGTGCATTTCAGTAAGTTTTGGGCTCTGCTTTTATGTTGTTCATCTCATAGTAGATTGATACCTCTACTTACGAATGTCTCTACTTACAAAATTTTCTACTTACGAAATTTCTCAGCAGGAAAATATTACCTCTACTTACGAAAGAAATTTAGACTTGGATAATGTGAAAACATTGTATCGGCTGATACTCGAATAAAAACACAGTATCAGCTGATACTTGAATCTCCCACAGGTTCCTGAACGCATCATTCTCATAGCTGCTCTGCCATTGGCTATTACCTATTACGTATCTTCCTGGCATCCCATCGGCTAAGAGGGATGCCACTCCACCTCTGTGTGGAGCTAGAACGGCGCTTATGGAGTGTCTCGTCATTCGGCTCTCGACCCGTGAGGTAGTCTGATAGTTTTGCTCAAATATAATAACTTTTTGAGTATGTCTTCACTATGGACCCCAAGAAAGTGACGGAAAAGAAATTATGAAGAAAAGAGTTTTTTGGTCCATACAAACAAAGCAAGAGATCATAGAAAATCCTGAGAAAGGGATGTGTTTGGTTGATCTCGCCAAATAATATGGCTGTAATGCATCTACAATCGCCACGTTATTAAAACAAAATGAAGTTTAAGGAGTTTAAGGCATTGCGTGGGTGGTTGGAGAAGTTCAAAATGAGGACTGGAATTTACTCTGTTGTTTGGCATTCTGAGATAGTAGCGCATGAACCAAAGAGGGCCAAAAACAATGATGACAGCAGTTAAAAGGTAAATGACCGTCCTTATTATTCTTTACTCTATTCTTAGTTTTTTACGTTATGCACAATTCTCATTTATTGTGTAATAATCTAATCGTAACATGTATTTGTTACATGTTTTGATGCATGTTTATGCTTTATAAAACATGTCGGAATTTTTGTGGGCTTGGAACGGATTAGGGCATTTGCATGGAAAACGCATCTCTACTTATGTAATTTTCTACTTATGTAATTTCTTCCGGAACCAATTAATTTCGTAAGTAGAGATACCACTGTAATATTAGAAGTTTATTTTGAGGAGGGTTTATTGGATATTCATACATCACGTTTCTTTTAATATTAAGTTCATCTGTTCCAGCTGTGTCACTTTGATTAGGAACGGTCTGTAAACAAAGAATTTCAACAAGTGAACATGTATTTTAAAGGGAGAATAACAGAACGCATATAGTGTGGGCATTACAAATTATTTTGTTAAGGAATAAATATTTGTCATGTTAATATGGTTTTATACGAATGCGTAAAGACAACAAGTGTAAATGTTGAGACTTGAAATATGTTTTAGTTCAGCAACGAGACGAGTGAAATAAACATGTCACTGTTGTCTGTGTTGTCATTTCATTGTTCTTCACAGAACACACTTACTCTGACCACATGCCTCAAGCCGGGGCCTGTTACACAAACAGGAAATCAATATATTTACACACATTTCAATGAGATACTGTATACTGGAAGTCATGAATGATTATCACATTCTAATTTGCTCTTCATTTTTACACGGCTCTCCATCATTTTGGACGGTCATGGTTGTATAAATTTTATCTAACAAACATTACATCTATCATACATTTTTTAATTAGTTGAGTTACAACTCCTAAAAATAATTATCTGTAAGTCAAAAGAAATTGATTTATTGTCAGATCAATCAATACCAATGATAGTTGCATTTCAGAACTGTAACAGTCAATTTTGAAGTGGAACTGAGAATATAGCAGTCCGTATGCTTCAAGAAAATGCATTCCTGTGTTGTCTTCAGGCTTGATACAGCTTACTGGGGATATTAACCAATGAACCATTCTTTAACAGAAAATCTTTAATGCTGCTGAGTGCCAAAACATCTTCCTGAGATGCTTGTAGAAGCACACTTGGCCTTAACAGTCAGAGCATTGAAAGTCACATACATTATTTAGTCGACCAGAAACTAGATGGATGCTTTATTCGTCAGTCCACGATGCTGCCAATATAGCCTGTCACATCGTCACCATGATCTAGGGACTGAAATTGACTTGAAATTATTGTCAAGTAAGGATGAGTCAGCAAGTAAAGTGTAGGAGAGAACAGTGAGATAAGGAAAAAGAATTTAAAAGAAAGGAAAAAGTCTGACAATAACAGCGATGAGTGTCTACTGGGAGAATGAGTGTTCCTTATCATGTGTCCCGCGGTCCTGCCTGCCAATCCCATTTCTGGATAACAAGGCTCTTTAAGCTTCATTTCAGCCATTCCTCAAAAACAACCTGCCTTCACTTGGCAGATGAATCCATACAGCCTAAGACGCCTAAGACACACAGAAAGCTAGGCTGTACACAGCCATCCTTGTGCTTGATCCCACAACATGGCGATAATGGATTTCAGTCAAGGATCAAAGCATCCAATGATATGATCTTGAAAAATGACGTACCAGCAAAAGACCGGAGTAGCTCATTTTCCAGAGGATTCAAAATCCATCTTCATGTCTGCTGACTGTGTATGCATATTCATCTCAATCCCCACGAGCCATCAACATTCGAAAATGACAGTGATAAGATCTTGCCGATTTGTTTCTCAAATCAAGCCAATGTCAAGAGAGGTGCCTCAGGTCAAGGATGGAGACTCTATGTCCAACTAGTCTATGCATATTAATGCAAATGATCACGTTCACATTTTGTCTCACTAAATCAGGTAGATGATTCGAGGAGTGTGATGCAGAAAGAAAAAAAAAACATAAAATACCTCTAGTCTCAAAAATAACACTCAGCCCCTTTGTATAGGTACTTAATCAAGTATACATTCAATGGAGGCTACTGTTGTCATGAAAGTGATAAGCTAAAATATTAACCCATTACTCTGAAACACACTCAGCAGCTTTCATCTGTCACTTTTTCATATACGTACATGCATGCCTATGCGTGTGCGTGCACTCACACACACACACACACACACACACACACACACACACACACACACACACACACACACACACACACACACACACACACACACAGAGAGAGAAACCTAATCACCACTTTCTTCACAAATCCCTCTTCTCAGGCCTCTCTGGGGACTCTACAGCCTATTAATCAGAGTAATTGAAATAGTTGATTACATCACTTCACGCCTCATCCCAGTTTAAGGAACTGTGTGCTTGAACCATTAAAAAAATAGTGCGGAAACGCAGTGATGTTGTGGACATATCTGTGTCTCAAGATTCCATGAGTAAAGGGCAGCAACACAATAAGTGCATCTGTGTGCGCTGTAAGTCATTATCTCAAAAAAGAATGTAAAGGCATTGACGTGTTGAGTAATTAAAACTTTATCAAATGTTGAGATGGCTATTGGATAGGTTTTCCTGAAATTTGGTTTAAATTCATGCCATCACATGACTAATTACATAAGATTAAAATTAAATAATTGTGATTTATCATCTATTTCTTTAGCTTTATTATCACATCTTTTAGAATGTTCAAATACATTGATGTATTAGTTAATATCTGCATCTTTTGGGGGGCAGTAGCTAATTCCAATAGGTAGACCAGAGGGTAGTCGGCACGTTGGGCGTAACATGACGTAGCTGCCCAACGCTCTACCATCATCCTGTCCTCTATGGATGTTTAGAGGCATCCATAGAGGAGAAAAGCATGTGTGTGTGTGTGTGTGTGTGTGTCTGTGTGTGTGTGTGTGTGTATGTGTGTGTGTGTGTGCGTGTGTGCGTGCGTGCGTGCGTGTGTGTGTGTGTGTGTGTGCGTGCGTGTGTGCGTGTGTGTGTGCGCTAGGGCCTATTCACATGTGTGACAATAGATTAATAATGAGTGAAATAAATAATGTCCCTAAGGGGATAATAAAATATGTCTTCTTCCCATTCCTATAGTCTTGGATGTATGCTAAACTTTAGCAGCTAAAGCTTTGCAGGAACTTATAATGTATGACTAAACAAAATTGTATATTGAATGTCCCCACCTGTTTATTTGAATAAGCTCACTTGAAAAAGTCTCACACTGTCATGCTGTCACTAACTCCACCCACTACCTGTAAATCAAGTGCCCAAATAATCACGATGCATCTGCCAGAAGGAATCATGTGAACAATATGGCGTAAGGCATCTGCTATGTTAAGAAAAAAAATAGCTATACATGGACTTCCCAGTTAACATAATTTTAGTGTCATAACTGTTCCAACAATTTTCATGTTTTTGACCAGAGAGTCCAAACAGCGGGAACGACACAGAAAACAGCAACGAATTCTGAGTGAAACTCCGACTGAAAGACAGGAACGGGTTGCATCACAAAAAGAAAAGTACTACTTAGCCAGAGCCAATGAATGCCAAGTACAAAAGGAAAATTGCCAAGAAAAAGAAAGGTGGGTTATACAAAAAGTATGATATACATTCAGTGGGTTAAAGCCTATCAACCAAAAGTGTCTGTCACTAGTTATCAAATAAATTAGCAAATGCATAAATGCCATTCCCAGTCATTTTTTACTATCTATCTTGCTCCATAGAACACAGAATCTATGTATTCTTTTCATATGTTTGGTATGAAGTCTGATATTATTGTTTTATTGTGGAATTTCCACAGGTTCTCACTAGTTAGTCCTAGTATAAATCTATGTAATCTTGTGTTATGAGATAATTTGAATTGTTTCAATATTAGCAAGCCAATGCCAATGTCAGGGAACAGCCTCGCTACAGTGTTGCAGAAAAAAAAACAACCTGAAGCATAAATAAATGACAAAAGTAATAAAATGTATCATTCAGGTTATATTTTATTAATTTGTGCATATACATACTCCAGTGTGCGTCTTTGTGAAGTAAAGGAAGAGTGAACAGCAAAGGTCTTTCATCAGGGTCAAATCATTGTTTTTCTACTTTCACTTTTTTGTTTAATCTTCCAGTACTATTTCTTCTTATCGATTTCTGTTTCTGTACAATTTTGCAGAAGAGGACAGCCATTCAGCTATAACCTGGTCTGTAAAGTCTCAATGCCTCACAGGTGGCAAGATGGTCACTCTTTTCTTATACTTACAAGCCAGTGCAATTGTAAATGTAGAATTGTTGGATTGGTTTTTCCAATTGTATGCCTTGAGCAAAATAAATATCTCTCAATAGGAAATACTGTACATTACGGTCAAATCATTATGTAACTCAAACAATAAAGGGAACACAGACATTGAAATATAAGATTTTTTTACAGTACATAAAGACTATAACGTGTCAAATTTGTAGAACATTGTTTTAGGGCCATTGAAACTGTGATCATTAAGAACTGTTGTGCATTATGTGGTTCATAAGAAGTTTAGCCTGCAGCAAACTTATAATGGCATAGTAACACAGAAAAAGTAGGAATTAAAATGAACTGCAAATAAGAAAAAACATACATAAAATGGCATGCTGAAAAAAATTATTTTCCTTCTGGCTTATGTATGCTTCAGATGTAAGTCAATATTTTCCCTTGATTTATAAAAAAGCAGCCAAAAGTGGGTTTTTACCAGAGACTTGCTCCTCTCACTTTAAACCTAGAATGTTTCACTCTGAATTAACAACAGCATATGCCAGCAAAAGTACAGCAAAGGTTATTTATTGTGACAGGTGTCTCTTGGTAAAGTATAGGAGAAAAAGTCCTTGGAAAGATGAGTATGAAATTAAACAGCCAGACCCACAAAACATGGGGTGAAGGTAAATATTTCTGAGTTGGTAATGTTTAATAAAAACCTTCTGTAGAGAAGGAGAAACTCAGAGAAGGACAGAAGTTGAAAGAAGAGCAAAGCAGGAAAGAAAATCAAAGTGAAGTTTTGAACACCCACTCAATGTTTGTCATCAGAGCAAATGTCCATACCATTATTTCAGAAATAAGTCTGACTGTGCCCCAAAAACACATTGCAAAATGACTCTGGTGATCAAACTGAATTGATAAATAAGCTTAAAATTGAGCCGACAACTTGCTCTTTATCTGTAGGTGACAAAGCTATGATATATTAATACTCCCCTTCTAGCAACCAGTAAAGGTCACAGTCAGAGACACAGCACCATGATAATATTCCAGAAATTGGAAATAATCGGCAAGATCCAGGAGGAAAAAAAAGGGAAATTATTCAGAAGAGAGATGGTAACTTTGCTTGGGGGTGGTTTTCAGGCTTTATCAGTTAGGTTGGTAAGGTCATTCAGTGTAATAGGAAACATGAATGAATGTCATTGCATTTGAAACAAAGGTTATATTTTTCATTAAATACAATATGACAAATAAATAAATATTTAGGAAATATTTATTTGCCATTGCAATGCTTATGTTCAGGATTTGATATGTTACAACCTTAATTGAAATGGTGCATAATGCTAGTCTCTTGTTCCATATTGTTTAAAATGTATCTGTGTAATTTCATATCTTGGAAAATAATTCCTAATCACATTGATTGACCCCCCCCCCCCAAAAAAAAATCCATGAATTTGATTATAATTTCAGTTGGTTTGTTAATGGGTGTTACAGACAGAATGTTACAGAAAACATGTAGATTAGAGAAGATGATTTGCTACCCCTATTAAAAGGGAACATTCCCCCTTATTGGGGATGTTTTTATGCCCCAGTGAATCAAAAAACATTAATTTATTTTATCAACCTCAGTTTAATGTTTCTCCTCTGATGCAAACAAGAAATGTGACATGCAAGCATTCATGAGAGACTTTATTATTAGATTAAACAGTTCCAATGAATGAATCAAAGAAATAGCCAAGAAGACTCTACTCTCGGTTTTAGTATGACTGTCCCAGACTAGTCCAGAAAGTTGATGGAGTTTGGGACTCTGGGACACACTGTGGAGCGTAATCCTCTAGTGAACTACCAAGCAATTTTTTTCCAGCTCATTAATGAAGTTTAAACAGAAAAATAGGTTTATTACCTACACATCATGGTAAGAGGAAAACAACATATTGTAGTTAGAAGTCAGTAGTCTCTCTGTTGACTTCTTCATCTCAAGGAAGACAATACAGCATAAGGTCTGGGAGTTTTTCGCTGCTTTTGAGGCTGTCTCTCCAGGACTGAAATCAAATTTGAAGGTTGAAAAGCTTTAGTCGAAGGCTAGTAGTGGTCTGTTGTGCATGCCAAATATTTTGTAGGCTTTACATTGCTGCTCTTCATTTCCCATTTCTCTTTATTTTTCAATCTAAAAAGAGGGCTGTAAGGGAGGGTAGTAAAAGGGTTGGGACCAGTGAAGTTACAGAATTTCATCAAATTCTGATGTTTTTGTGATGTCTGTATGTTATGCAGTTTGTGAAGAAGTATGCAAGATAACTAAAAATATTTCCCATCTTCACATAAAATATCTTTTGAGATCCTAACAGAAAGAATCCAAATACCCATTAGTTTTCTTGAAGATAAGATGACTGAAATCATCTCATTTTCAGCAGCTTTTCTGCCTTGTTGGTCATGGATCACGCCGACTACAGCTAGAGGCAAGGTATGCACCCCAAACGCCCTGAACACCAGAGGTATTTCAGGAAACTACCAAGGAAATGCTACTTTGGGGACTGTTTCCAGCTCAGAGCCTGCAAGATCGGGCATTCCCATGGGTTTTTGGTGCAAATTCATTCCTCATAAATGCTATTTGTTTCAGTAACCCAAACAAAAGATGAAGAATGAAATTTGGGTATTACTTTCCAAAAGAATATAGACAGCTAAACACAAATAAAAAAATACTACAACAACAAAAACCAGGAAATAAAAAAAGAGGAAAATTTGGACCTGAACCATCTGGAGTGAAGCAAAACATCCTTGAAGACTATGAAAAGATGCATAAGATGAAACATCTGGAAATAAGTAGGAACCACTACAGGAATGAAACAAAGCAGGAGAAGTGGAGAGAATACTGGGACGAAAACAGACAGATTCCATTCCTTTAGTGAAAGTTTTTTTTTTTCTAATAAGAAACTGTGAGTGAATGAGTCTATCCACAAAGCTTTGAAAGCACATGCATCTACCTATAACAACAGGCTCACCTCTGGAGATTTGTCACAAATTAGCAGCCTCAAGCTTAGACAAGTGGTAAAACCGGCTAAGAGGTGATACAGGAATAAGGTAGAGGCACAATTTTGTGACCACTACAGCAGACGCGTGTGGCAAGGACTGCAAATGATTTTAGATAGTTGAGGGTGAGTGAACATCTATTCTATTGTGGAGTCCTCACTGGTGGATGATCTAACAGGTAAAGAGAGATGTTCACTCTCACTCTAGGAGCACGATGTAAGGAGGGCCCTGATACGAGTAGACGGCAGGAAAGTGGCCAGCCCAGAGGGCACCTGCTAAAATTCTGTGCTAACCAGCCAGTTCCGGTACTTACAATTATCTTTAATCTGACTAACTCTGTCATCCTCACTTATCTGAATAAGTCCAGCATATCCCTGTGCCCAAAATGACCAACCCAGCTGATCTAAATGACGTCCACCCTGTAGCTCTATCCTCCACGGTTAGGAAGTGCTTTGAAAAACTCAAGATGTCATCTGTTCAAGACTGCCAGACTTGGTCGAACCCCTTCAGTTTGCCTGTTTCACTCTTATTTCGATACTTCCTGCTGTGAGTGGAAGCAGTTCTGTTGTTCGGTCGAGTGCGGCATACATAATGCGCGAGTGTTCAGGTCAGCATAGCAGGAGCATGTCCAATAAAGAAAAGAGAAATACTCTGCTCCGCATTCCCCACGCAGTTTACATATGTGCAAGTTGGTATATCTGCACTCAGTATGAAAGTTAGGTGTGAGATACCAATTCTTTTGTAGGGTTTTCATCTGATTTGAAGAAGTTTGAGTGTTAGGTTTAATGTTTCTTTTTTTTTGGTAAATGTTCAGCTAGTTTTATCCAGGCAAGTAAGTTTTGTGTGTTGTTTATCATTTTGACCCTGTTTATCCCAAAGTATGAAATTCACATCTTTATACCACTGTCATTACTGGAATTAATTTGTTTATTCTACCAACACTAGTGTTTTTTATCATCGACATATACTGTTTTTCCAGAATCCCTCTCCAACCTTCTTGCATGCAATCAGCATGCAGGAAGGTTGAAATCAGCATGTCATCTTAGTTTGACATACAATCAGCATGCAGGAAGGTTACTCAGCCACATGCTGCTCATTATCTAATCAACCTCCACTCCGCTTATATTCCGTTCAGCATTGTTAGTAACTACTTTCCAGCATTCCTCTTCTGTGATTATCGTGTTTTGACCTGTTTGTCTGCTCCCTGTCTGATGTACAGTGCCTTGCGAAAGTATTGGCCCCCCAAAAACTTGTTGACATTTTGCCACATTTCAGGCTTCAAACTAAAAGATAACAAACTGAAAATATTTTTCAAGAATCAACCACATGTGAGACACAATCGTGAAGTGGAACCAAATTTATACAACATTTTATATTGTCTTTACAAATAAAAAACTGAAAGTAGGATGTGCAAATGTGAGACCAAATGACACAGGTGAACTCTGTTTGTCGTTGTCATTTAGGTCAAGATTTGATCATTCAGAAGTCATCAGAGAACTTCTGGAGTTGTTTAGCTGAGCTGAGAGAACAAGGGGACCAATATTTTTGCACATCCTACTTTTCAGTTTTTTATTTGTAAACACAATATAAAATGTTGAATAAATTTGGTTATACTTCACGATTGTGTCTCACATGTTGTTGATTCATGAAAAATAGTTTGTTTGTTATCTTTAAGTCTGAAGTATGAAATGAGGTTGATAAAATAAATACTTTCGTAAGGCACTGTATCTGCCTGCTCCTTTGACTACCTGGTTTTGGACCATGCTTTGTATCCTTGAACTTCATGGAAAACCAACATAAAGAACAAAAACAGGGCTCTGTAGATGTAATAGGCCAGTAATCACTCACTCAGGGGATTACTGGCCGATCCTATATGAGGTTTTTATAACATTCATTCATTCATTTTCTGCCGCTTCATCCGCCGTGGCAGGTCTCGGGGAGCTGGAGCCTATCTCAGCTGGCATAGGGCGTGAGGCGGGGGACACTCCGGGCATATATATATATATATATATATATATATATATATATATATATATATATATACAGTACATACATACATACTATACACATACTGTAAATATATGAAGACATTAATGCAAGGAAACGTAAAAGTAAGGAAACTTAGACATTGACAATTGACAGAGGTCAGGACTCTTTTTGAGATACAATATTGACACACACGGTCGTAGAAACTAGCTACTTACTATCTTAGGGTAAAATAGTAATAAAGAATAATTTTAAAAGATTTAAAGAGTTCTTTATCTTTTATGTTGTATCCTAATATATGAGTCTTAGCGTCTAGCCTTTATTTTTTCATATTGACCAAAGATTCTTTCCCGCCTACTGTTTTACACAGAAAAAAGATTACTTATACAAACAAAATGATTTGAAAATGGCAGCTGTGGACTTAGCAGATGTAGGAAAGAATGTTATCTAATTAGAACAGGACACTGAAAAACTACTGTACATACTGCTGTAGACATTTGACCACCTGTTTGTTTCCCATCTCAGTCCTTCATAACAACTACCATGCAATCAATACAATGATCTAAAATGGAAATAAGGAATTGACATCATTTCAAGCTTTATTTTATCATGTTTTGTCGTATACAATCATATCAGTCTGAAATGAAATTATGTTTGACCTTTCTGGCATCACTACAGCAAGAGTTTGGCAGAAAAATTGAGGAAAAAGAATCAACTGGAGTGAGTAGATTAACATACTGCCAAAAAAAAGCTGTATATTTGATGACTGCAACCCACTGTCAACACATGCGATTGTGGGCTATTTGACTATGTTGATGGATCCTTGAAGGGATCCAGATGACCATATTAAAAGTGTTTCATCTAAATAAAGTTGGAGTGGTAAACAAACAACCTGATGTCAATTTAAGGCGACCTAGCGTAAACCCAGGAGATTGATATATTGTTATGAATAAAAATCTCAACAAAACTGACACCTTCACAGGTGATGGCACAAACCACAACATTTTAGGGGATGGGGGACCCATGATACAGATGGTTAAAATTAAACTGTCACTCACTTAACACCCATAGTTACACACTTTATGAATAACAATGACAGATTGCTGGAAAGACTAAGCCAGATGACTTGATGGCTCCTGAGTAGCAGTTTCAATGAGTTACAGAATCTGTTGATACAATCATAAAGTTTAAGCACAACAAATGCCTCAGCTTGTGAGGGTTTAAATTTCAGATCATGATATGATCATGATGCAATAAGATGTAAATGATATAAGATGAAGTAATAAGGTCAAGAGTACATGGCTCTTAAATGTAAATGTTAACCGATTCACACAAAGTACAGTACAGGGGTCAGCAACCCGCGGCTCTGGAGTTGCATGCAGCTATTGAACGCCATCCCTAGTGGCTCCCTGGAGAAAAATCACAAACTGAAAAAATAATGCTGAAAAGAAAAGAAAATAGATATGACACTCATAGCTAAAAATCTTCACAAAACCAAACTTTCTAAAACACTTTTTAATTACACTTTTTCTTGAATATGACTGTATTAGGCCTACATTTCAAACACAGATTTGCATCGTAGCCTGCGACACATGTTGTAGCGTGATGCTTTGCCAGGTGGGTGGCTGTTGTAAACAAACTTGTGGTTGTGTGATGGCCCATGGATCCCAAAGGGAAAAGGAGAACGATAGCTGATGAGAAAAGAGGATTCAAGGAAGAATGGACCGAATCATTTGCTTTCATTGTAAATGCAGAATGATTGCAATGTGGAAAAACATTCCCAGGGAAGGCATGCTAAATTTGAAGCCGACCACCCAGTTGGGATTGAGAGAAAAGAGTGTGATTGCAATGAGCGCATATATAGATCTAAGAAGTAGATTGCATCTCCAAACTCTAGTACTGCTGCTAGTTTTGTTGCAACCCGAGAGATAATAAAGCATGGAAAACTGTTCACAGATGGAGATTACATGAAGAACGTATTCATTAAAATATCAGAGTATCTATTTTCAGATTTAAAAAACAAAACAGAGGTAATGCAGAAAATTAAAGACATGTCTCTCTCCGCAAAGACAGTGAAGGAAAGGGCACACATCGCCACGCAACATCACCAATCAGCAAATCAATGACATTATTTTAACTCCAGCATACTCAATTTCCTTTGATGAGTCATGTGATGTGATCTATATTGAACAGACAGCACCACTGTGCAGGTATGTAAACTCTGATGGGCCGCAGGGAAAATAAACATTTCATCATGAATCTCATTATGTATTTGTAGCCTACTTAGTTATTTAGATAGTAGGCCAATATAGCTAATATAGACTTACAGCCTGTGTTGCCTTCATATAAGTCTTATAATGTTGTGCAGCTCTCGACAGATTTGATTTGAGTTTTTTTGGTCCAATACAGCTCTTCGAATATTTTGGGTTGATGAACCCTGGTATAGCAGGTCTCTTTTGATTCATGTAAAACTAAGGTTGGCTGATCATTTCTTATACATTTCTCTGAATCTCAAGGCCGCCAATTTGGACAACCGCAAGATCTTGCGATCATCTGTGATCGTCGGTGCCACGGTGGCGCAGTTGTTAGCGCTGCCGTCTCACAACACGGCGGACCTGGGTTCAAGTCCCGCTCTGTGCGGAGTTCGCATGCTCTGAGTGGGTTCTCTCCAGGTTATCCGGCTTCCTCCCACCTTCGAAATTGCCCGTAGGAATGAGTCTGTATGAGCATGGTTGTATGTTATTGTGTGTGGCTCCGCAGTGCACTGGCGTCATGCCCGGAGTGTCCCCCGCCTCACGCCCTATGCCGCCGAGATAGGCTCCGGCTCCTCATGACCCGCTGCTGCGGCGGATATAGTGGTAGTAATCTGAAGATGACTGACTGTGATCATCACTGGAAATCATAATTTTCTTGCTTTATTCTCACGTACAAATTAAAGATATTAGATAAAGATAAGCGTAAATACGTAAATATTATAGGTGCGTATAAGTGTATTTATTACTACAGGGGGAAAAAATTCCAACATTTTCTTTCTATCCAGTGGTTATGTTGCCCGAAGTCAACTGGCTCTAACTTGTATCTGAAAATATTTGAAGTAAATTTATGTAAATGCTTGTGTAAATTTAACTAAACTTGAGATAATTTTGAGTCAAAATTTGTCAAAGCTGACTCCATCAACATTTGAAACAGAAACTGCCAGCCCCATTCCTTTATAGGCGCTCTCTAGCTTTTTTTCTTCCTGCCTTGATACTCTTGACTTCCCCTCGGTTCTTTCCATTATTTTTCCAATGCTACTGTACAACCACTACATAGTTATTGCAGTTTAATAGTTTAGCTGGAAATGAAGGTGGACTAAGAGAGAATGCATGATCACATATGCTGTTTTCACAATATTTTAAAGGAATGTGTGAATGCCATTCCACATACATGAACGCACTTAAGTACAATAATTAAAAAAATATATCAGGCCAAAATAAATCACAAGGTTTAGTGAGATCAGACATAATTGTTGGAAGAGATAGTGACAATGGTGCATTCCTCTTTATCTTCTTATCTCCTGTTGAGCTGTACAAACGTCCCTTTCAGATGCAAATTCCATGCTATTGCAAGCAAGGTCACCTGTTAGTCTGTGCTTTACCCTGAATCCTAATGAATAAAGATGAAGTTCAAATGTCAGTTGTTCAGTATATGTATCACAAATTGTGATGAACATGGGTTGGTACCATTGACAAAAAGAGCAAAAACAAAAAAACAAACAAACCAGACTGCACTGACAAAATGACAGCGGGGATGAAAGACATCTTTTGACAAAGTGCTTGTGTTTATTTGTCAGATAACATTCAGGAGGTTGTTCTGATACTTTAGAGGAAGTATCACAGAAATCATCATCATCTTCAGAACAGCTTCATCCGCCGTAGTAGGTCACGGGGAGCTGGAGCCTATCCGAGATGACTTGGGGCGTGAGGTGGGACAAACGACGCTAGTGCGCCACGGAGCCACACAAAGACAGACAATCATACACGCTCACACTCACTCCTACGGATTATTAGGAACGGCCAATTAACCTGAAGCGCATGTTTTTGGAGGTGGGTGGAAGCTGGAGAACCCAGAGAGAACCCAGGCACGGGGAGAACATTCAAACTCCGCACGAAGCATGACTCAAACCCGGAGCCACCTTGCTGTGCTGTGACAGCGCTACCCACTGAGCCACCATGCCCCCCGTATCACAGAGATACTTCCTCTAAATTACTCTGATGACAGCTTCATGAGATCAGAAGCAACAATAAAAGCATAATGCACTTCATGGCCATACTCACTGTTTCTGTGTCCTCTCAGCCTGCTGGTTTTGTTTCTCATCCTAGCTGACCTGTGATCATCAAATAAAATTAAATCTACAGTGCGACCTCATTCTTTGCAGTCAATGTGTTCCAGGAACCACACCCGATTGAGGAATCTGCGATCCAGATCGCGATCTATTTATCTTATTATTTACAGTAATTTAGACGTTCATGAACCCTCTTCATACATACCATACTGATATTAAACCACCTTCTATCTGTATTACCTTTTCCAACACTCTTACCGACTTTTCAAAGCACTTTTGTGTCTCACGAAAGTCTGAGATTGACGGAACAGCGCGCACTTCCAAATGTCATCAGCCAATAGAATGCATGTACGGTATCACGTGACTTCCTACTAAAAATCACTGATGAGGTGGAGTCGCAATTGTTGATGCATGAGGATGCACTGTATTTTAAATGTGACTACTTTTAATGGCTTTGTGCTAGGGATATAGCCAGTGAGGTTCATGGCTGGTGAGGCACCGACGTCATCATGATCACGTGATCAGATTTACAAAAATATGAACCTACGGTGTAGCTTATTCACCATTTAATTAGCCACAGGGAGTGGGTTATGTTAAAGTCTCATTGCAGAATTACTTACACATACAAACTGTAATACACAAATAAGCATATTTGATAAAAAAAAAAACGTAATGTTACCTACCTGTTAATATGTCAGGTTTACTTGTAAATGAAGTCCATGCGCCGCTCCCTCTGAACAAACGCATCAATAGAAATTGTCCGTATCTTCGTTCAGTTTGTAATATGTAATCATCCATTTGAATAGGCGAGCGGAAAAAAAATTATCACTTCACTTGACTTTATGTAGATCGTAGCCTGCATTCACTTATTCTTCGGCTGAAGAGTCCCAAGACGAATCCCTGGGATCACCAGCGACCCCTATCCATGAGGCCGGGTATTGTTGTGCCTCACCTAGTGCCTTTTGACAGCAGTTTCAGGACCACTCAACTCAAGAAAGACATTACACACATGCAGCTATTGACACAAAAAAACACTACATTATATACATTAGCTAAATTACGGGAATTTATTTTATAGAGCAAACATGTTTGGACATTTTAATAACGACATATGGAGAGATAGCATTACGGTCTCACTGTACAGCATACTAGCACAGCTATCTGTGCTATTGCGCAATCCATGTTGAGGCACAGCTGGCTGGTGCCTCACCACAGGTCTCTGCTCCGTATTTCAGCGGTAAATGTGAAAATTCAGCGATTATGAGTGAAAATAACCTCAAATTGGTGACGTTAAACCGAAAATAAGTTTATAATACACATCGTTGGATAAATATTAGCATTTAATTTATTTATTCCATTTTCCATTTTTTTCTTTCATGATGGCTGGTGAGGCCGTGCCTCACCTGCCTCCCCTGACCGCACATCACTGGATATAGCGGATGCTTTGCATGTATGCTGCCCCATGTTCAATCCCTGGTATCTGCTGCCCTATGGGAGCACAAACCAGTGTCAACTGTTGGCCAGTTCTACGTCCGGATATATGCAGAGGGTTGTGGCAAGAAGGGCATCCAGCTTATGAAAACTTTGCCAAAAAAATATGATATGAGCATCTATCTAAAATGGAAAAGCATGATACGCTGTTGTGACTCCTAAACGGAGAAGCGGGAAGGAAGTTGTGACTTTTGATGCTTTTGTGTTTGGAAGTAGCAGGGCGATGGTCTTCTCTGGAGCTGTATTAAGCTGCTGTGTGGTCAATCCCAACACCAGCCTGTCACCATTACCATTAGCCAATACAGAAAATAGTAACTGACTGCATAGAGTGCACTGAAGAAATACTATATGTTGGATGATTGAGCATGTCTTCATCTGCCCTCCGATTTTATACAAGTGTCCTTTCAAACAATATAATCAGTGCCTGCCACTATTTTGCACCATGATCACGTTGTATGATAAAGTGCCCTTCAACATGGCAAACCCACCCGCATTCCATTTCCTTCAGAACCACTCAAGATTAATTAGGCCATGATTCTCTTTAAATAGGTCTTATTAGCTCACTGATTACGTTTTTTTTCCTAGGAATTTTTTTTTTAAAACCACACCTGGTCACTTAGATTATGAGACCACAGGGACTATACAAGAGCAGGTTAACTAATGAGCAAAATACTAATTAAGACCTGTGCATTCAGTTACTGATTTGGTTGTTTCAGATTGTGATGTAAGTGCATTCATACTAAATGCATGAGTCCACACCACAACTACTAGTGGATGCTTTATCCTCACAAGTGCAATGAAAAACATAAGCCTGCACATTTTCTCTCACTTTATTCAAATTAAGCCTATTTTTAGCCCCCGGTGTTGCTGGTCTGGACAATGATAAGGTAAAGCTATGTTCACTTTGTTTGCCAAGCACCCAACTTCTATTAATATAAGCTTCTTACTAGTGACTTTCTCTTAGGACTCTCAATAGTGTTCAGTTTCTTGTTCTTTTCATCATGCAAATGCTTTTTCACAATTCAATATGATCTTTCCATTTAAATCTGTTTGCTCTCAACTTCACAACTCTCGAGTTTATTTCTAACCGTCTTCAAGGTTTTTGCGTTTACTTTCCATATATGTGTTTAATCTCTGCCCCAAATAGAGGAAGTATGTTCCTTGTCCCAGGCTCTAGTCCTATTGTGTCTTAGCTGTTCCTAAGGCAGATGCTCCTTCAGAACGTGGTTCTTCTTGATTTTATGCTCCTTTTTTCACGGTTTTATTGTCAAATGGGACTGGCACATATTTTGGTGGTGCCAGTGTAGCTTCTACTACACATTTGGTATAGATGTTCCCGTAACATAATCTTGTACCTCCATGCCTCTTGATGTATGCCATTCCACCTTAAGTTCTGATATTGCTATGTTCTGGTCTCAGTTTTTTGTAATTATTGTGTGGTTGTTACACTGTAGCTTCTCCAATGATTTTTGTCTGCGGTTTTTGTCAGCATCAACCCTGAGCCATCGAGATGCATACAGATAACCAATCACCGTTAATATACAGCACAAATTAAGAAGACGAAATACACTTTATTGATACCCTTGAGAAATTATGGGAACATTATTTTTTCTCTCATGGTTTTTCGTATATTGTAAAACATGCATATATGTATGTGTACAGGTCCCTGAAACAAACACGCACACAAGGGGCCTGTAGGCATGCAGTTTACAAATAGGAGGCAGAGTGACAGGCAGCTCCTTCTTGATGTGTCCTGAATGACCACCTTATGAAGAGGACGGTGCCTTGCTCAAGGGCACCTTGGTGATGCTCAGGATGTGAACTGACACCTCCCACTGCCAGTTCACACTCCAAATGCTTTGGCCCACCCAGGTCTTGAGCAGTCGACTTCCAGTACCCAGTTCAAGACTTAGTGGACTGAGTTACTGTCGCCCCTAATTACAATGTACAACTAGTCTGCAGACTATTTTCTTAATGAATATTATACAAGGACTTGAAGTTGTTGTAGCTCACAAGTATTGACACATTTTCACTTGTCAAGTTATTTGGATGGTACTCCCATCTACAAAAAATAAAACAGTTGTTGTAAAATTATGCTCTTTATTTCAACCTGATTAATACTGAAGACACTGCTAGCCTTAACATAACAGAAATTACCACCCCCATCCTGGTGATGTAAAAAGAACAAACTCAGTTTATAGGTTTTTGACTTTTGTATCACTGGGATCATTTTCATTTTACATATTCCATTTTCATCAGTATGCAACATCTTTTTCCTTGTTTTGGCCATTTCTTTGACAGCCATAATTTTGCAGCAATAAGCACCCATCACATTTACCTAAATATGCCATAAATCCTTTAGACAAGCAGTAATGGCTCTCTTTGCCCTTGCTGTCAGATCTACTGAGTTGGTGTGGTGCCAATGTATTATTACTGACAATGTCCCGTGGCAGGTAGTCTGCCTTGTCTAAACAGCGCTGCTAACCGAGGTGGAAAACCAACACTACCTTCCAGGGAAATTAGGGCTGCATTCTAATTTTGAGATAATTTTTGAATCCTGTCTGACTCAATATCCAAAGTCAGGTCCTTTTGCTGACTTTGAGAGATTCTCGGGGATGAGTCGACTCAGTTTGGAGAATAGTGGTGTTAGGGTAGGGTCCACCTGCTTTCCATGTTGAAATGAATATACCCTGATTTAATTTGGTTGAAGTCACAGGTGATGTGCTCCCTGCTTTTGATTTACTCAGACCAACAGGAATTGACATTTCAACCAATGAGCTCATCCCATTCATTCAAGCTAGTGTCAGGATTGATTAATGAACGTGGTACTCCCTTCCTATATGTTATGGACATTAACATAAACATATGTGGCTGTCTTTCTAAGCAAGAAGGTGAGGGATTTCATGAAAAGAGCCCTATTGCTCTCACCACTGTAATATCCTGGTGTTAGGCTTGTTATGTCTCATTCCCTCTCTATCACAAAATTTGGTTTTGAGTTCTCAAAGCACATTTGAGTTAAACTAATATCCCCTTAAAGTGGTTAAAGTTAAATTAGGTAATAGATTGACTGTGCGGCATATTCTCTTTTATTAGAACAGACTCTGACTAAGGATAAGGTCATTAACTCAAGTGAATGACACATCCATGCAGTGTCAAAGGTCCGACACCCCCATTATAAGTGAGTAATTTTCATGAGTAAAAAAAACACAAAAAATAAAAATAAAAACATCACATACCTCAAGCTGGGATTCTTTTCTATATTTTGACAGGGCATCTCGGCTGGAGGATGAAACTCACAATCTATTCAGCAGTCAATTTGCCTCCCGGGCTCTGATTATGAGAATTGCTGCAACAGCAGGGTTTGATAGTTGCTATAATACTGCCAGACAGTCCAATTTCTCCCTTCATTTCTCCCCCATGCTATTCACAGAGCTCTGTATACATAACCTAAACTAACTGCTATCATACACCATTGACTCAATAACAGAGTGAGAAAAAAAAAAAAAGTAAATCACCTTCCCGAATCTACCTATTGGGTATCGCGAGGAGTCCAAATGCATTTCACTTTTTCTGATGATAAACAAAGGTTTCAAGATGCAGTCAGCCATGACAGTTTGGCCAAATCAAAAGTTCTCAATGGTGAAGGGAGAATTTGTTATAGGCTTTGACAGAGTTTCATTGGGTTTCCTTGGTTCCTTCTTTTTCTTTGAGACTCCCTATCAGCAATTTGTCTGCATTGCCAGCCATGGACTGATTGTAATAATGCCTCTATTGAATAGCACAATCAGCCCTTTGGCCATGTGATTTTCCTTGGGGGCGTCAGTTGCTCTGTCTTCAGAAAATAGGAACGTTGAGGAGAGAGATTAACATCAAGTGAGCACGCTCATAGAAAAATGTATAGTATGTATTGAATTCAAGCTAATAGGCTTGCTATGTAACTTCTTACATACCACTGATAACATGGCAAAGGACAAATTGAAGGAAAGGTGAAAGTCAGTCATAGAAATATATGGCATATCTTTGTTTCAGGGCTCTGGTCTAAAACCACTACATTTGAACAAACCATTGATGTTTTTATAATTGTTTTATAATTCTTTTTTTTTTTTAGATATCTGCAAAGTACAAGCCCATGGCCTCTCCTTGTGAATTGTGGATGCGGCCAATGATAAAATCTTCTATTTTCTCTGATATCTAAAGGGAGTGGCTGCAGTTTGCATGTGTGTCTGGATGCAAGCCATCAACAGCAAGGCTTGAAATGGAAAACTGTAATCCATCATCTATAGCATTCACAGAATGCCTTAAGTGATGACTGAAAGCTTTGGCTCAAGGCCCAATGGGGTTCTTGCATGAACCCTTTTAGGGTTTTAAGGTTTGCAGCATTTTAACACCCTGCTCCAGGGAAAAAACAATTTCCCATCTACTCTTGTTGCGTGTGTTCTCTGCACCATTTGTGATTGTAACTGGTAAAATATTGAACAAGCAAATTGTAAAAAATGTGAATCAGTTTGTTTTTTTCCACTCAAGACAACGTGCTGTTTTGCATAATCCATCATCATGCCTTGTTCATAGACATTTGTTAATAATTCTTTTAAAGTAATACTTTGAAACATTTAAGCTGGTGAGCTTTTAAGAAACCTTGTCGTCAGAGAAGCAATTGTCTGCCTTGATAGCTGATGAAAACAAGCATTTTGATATACCTTTATGAGTCCTGGCAAGAACCCTCAGACTTTATGCAGCCTTGCATTTATAGCACTATTCAGGTCTGACATTTTCTGTTGTAAATTTCCTTGTGAGATCCAAAAGAAAGAGCATGGTCAAGGGAGTCAAGGATTCACACAACATACTGGATTACCACTTATTATGTCACAATGACCTGGTGGCATGACATGATTGCTTGATGTGGTTTATGAGAAAATTCCATTAATGCCTTGCCATTTTAAAATAAACACACATTCTACCCTTCATAAGCTGCATTGCATATCAGTGCATTACTTTGGTCCATTACAAGCCCAGGAAATAAATGGAATTTAAATGTGAAGCATATCTTTGAAGAGTATTAGTTTGGAGGCATTACAAAGTTTATGACCATTTCTGACTCATATCACAGAGGTTAAACAAAATTCAAAGGTGAATAATCAGATGCACTTTTGATGATTCTGATTCATGCTTTTTTAGCTAGTGTGCACTGGCTGGCATTTTATTTGTATAAATCAATGATTAAGATCATTGCTTATTACACACATAAAGAAATTATAATTTATATAAAAACAAATCCACACAGCATACAATAACATTGGCATGTGGATGGTCTGGAAGTCTGATTACCTTTTTTTTTGCAGCGGGATACTTATAGGGATTGAAAAGCTGTGCTCATCAAATATCAAATTAGAAATGTAGATCCAATATGGAAACAGTGCTCTTTGCTTCTCACTCTTCCCTGCACATTGAAATTTTTTTTACATATATAAAATTTTAACATAGAGTTAGGTGAGAGAGAGAATACCTGTCACATTTGTTTTCCGCCAAGTGGACGTTTGCTCACCAATGAAGTCATGTTAATAATGCAGTACCTTTGAAGAGCCCCTTCGATTCTGTATGAATTTTTAAACTTTAATAAATGTTTCTTATCCACTGGCCATACCAAATGAAATCGCTTACTATTTTATGTTTGAGTATTTTGCACCGCAATGAAGTGTAATGTACAACACCACTAAAGAATCCTCTTTTTGTATCACTGTCTGATATCTATCCTAAACATTTAGATATTTACAGATGTATTATCATTCATTCATTTCCTGAATAGCATCTTCTGCTTTTGTGGGTCAGAGGGGTTGCTGGAGCCTATCCCAACAGATTTATGGGCTAGAGGCGAGGAGATACTCCGGACACGCCTCCAGTGCATCGCAGTGCCACAGGAAAGATGGACAACCACTCAAACACACACTCACACCTATGGACAATTTGGAACCAACCAATTAATCAAAAAGGTACATTTTTGTAGGTGGGATGAAGCCGGGGAACCCTGAGAGAACCCACGGGGAGAATGTACAAACGCCGCACAACAAGGAATCAAACCTGGAACCTTCTTGCTGTGAAGTGACAGCGCTACCCACTGAAACCAGTCCCTTCACTTTCAACAACTTTAAACTGAAACAAATGGGCTGACTTCAATATAATGTCTGGTACAGCAAATAAAAGTGGTAGGTTCTCTCTTTCACTTCTGACAAGCTTGAAGCATGAAGTTATTTACAGCACTTCTGTGTAATGTAGAAGCTGATCACTGTGTCGATTATTTAACTAATTTAATTTCTCATTTAAATTTGAAGTATTTTAACAAACCCTCAATTTAAGACAAACCTAACAATGGGCAGAGGAAGTTAAAATAAGTGCATTTAATTTTTTTCAAGGTAGTAAAGTGTAAGACTGCTCAAATTCCCCACGTTGCAGTCTAGTATGTATATCAAGATTCAATTTACAATAAATGGAATCCTGTTGCATCTTCATCGTTAGCTTATAATTTAACTAATTTAATTTAAGTCTGTTTATGTGTATAAGACTATTTCCTTAGTTTCAGAGTTACATCTTTGAAATCTAATTAGGCTGCTATGAAAATGAGACTGGGTAAATGTTTTATTTGAGCTTCTTCAGAATGTGGTTAGTTTGGCAGGGGGTAAAAAAGAATGGTTTTTCACAACCCACCTAACAACCCCATCTGTTTGAAGTAGTTTCAATTCATGCCATTCCTGTTTCAGTTAATGCCTTCTCTGTTCTGCGTCACAATCATTCATCTTTGTGGACATTGTGTGAGTTTGTTATTAGTACTAATACTAATAATTTCTGTTTCATAATTAGTTTATGAAGTACCAAATGTCAGAGACTGTCACGGTTCGGTGTGGCAGGGGGAGGCCAAGCTTGTGGGTGGAGCCACGGCTCCACACCTGTTGGTCCTTTCCACACCTGAGACTCGTCCACACAGCCTTTCTGATTATCACACCTGAACTTGCTTTGGTGCTATGACCAAAAGGCTTTTTAAGCCTGGCTCCAGGAGAGCTCGGTGCTGGTTCGTTTTGCTCATGTTTGGTTCATGGAAGTCTTTCCTGATTTTGAGTTTCTTGTCTGTCTGGAGAATTTTTAAGTGTGTTAATAAATCATGGATGGAAGATTTGCTTTTGGTGTCCTGCACTTGGGTCCATATTCTGCCTCACGTGACAGAGACAGAATGTGATGTGTCATTAAAATTGTCATAAGAGGACATAAGGTAATTTGAAGTAACAAATAACAATCACAATTACCTTTGGCGTTGACTCAGGTTTCTGCTAACGCTATATGCTTATAACAAACATGTACAAATAGCCTTGCATTTATATATGACGGTGATTCTTGCTAGCATTTTGCTTTAGTTATTTGGCTGCCTGGTAATCAGGATAGCCTAAGGCAAGTGTGTTTGCTGACTTATAAATGATCCCTGCAAATAAAAGATAATTGAAAAAGGATTTTGTTTTTTAATAATGAATAAAATGAGGCAAGTGGGTTCTACTTCTAAAAGCCACCTTTACAAAGAACAAGACAAGATTCTCGTAATTTGTTAAATTTCCTGATATACATGAGGATTGTGGCTGTAATATCCCAAGGCAACACAAACATGGGAGTGTGATCAGGTCTGGCAATGGGAGATGTGTGTGTGTGTGTGTGTGTGTGTGCGCATGCGTGCGTGCGTGTGTGTGCATGTGTGACACAGCATAGAGGATGCTTTGTATGCATAAGTGAATGTACCACATAGAGGATACTGAATATTGAGCGTGTTAGTAAGAGATTGGCTACTATACTTAATAGTAATGTAGTAAAGTGTTCCAAATGTTTTAAACATGTTTTTACTGGCCATTGTCATAACATTGTGTCTTGCCATTTCAACAACCATTAGACACCTCTGATAGATACCTCTGTACATGCAACAATGTGGTCTTGACTACCTTTTACTCACTTGACAAACATAACCGAAGTGAGTCAGGTAGCACAGAAAGCAAAAGTTGGGTCGGACATCATTTGATTTGTAGAAACCATCCATTTTTTTAAATTTGGTGTCATTGTGAATGACAATCTTTACTATCTTTGATTTCACATACCACCGGATACCATGGAGATCCTCAAGTCCAATGGAACTATGAATCCACAGTGTCATGTGACCTTTGAAGAGGCAGCTGTGCAGTGTAAACAAATGTGATTGACGACGTCCATGTAGTGATTGGAAACTGTAGCAGTGAGAAAACTGAAGAAAAGTTTGTGGATGTGGAGTTTAGAAGATGTACAGAGGAGGAGCAGTCTCTGTCAATAGTGGCAAGCCAGCTAACGTAAGCCTAAAAGATATTTACTGTTGCTAAGAAACCTTGTGAGCTGCTCTAACATGTCTCGCCAATTGGCTTTGGTAATCTTGTTTATTAATACTTGATTAATCCCGGAGGAAATTTTACATTTAGAATTATTTGATTTTTAGAATGAATTGTTTAGAATGATCTAACACAATCATCCAGATTTAAATACGTGAAAAATATTTGAGCAGTGCCGATTATTCACAAGCAGATTGGGAGGTGTAAAACTGAATCATTACATGGCTCATATTTACAGATAAACGTATCGAAACATCAATGTTTCAGGCCACCTTTCCCAAATTTTCAAGCGGCAAGGATCAAGCAGTGTGACCCATGATGGATCTTGAAATACCATGTGGAAAAAAGAAGTAAAAATGTAATCTGAATCAAACTTAATACAAGTTTTATAAACACCTCAGATATTCATTCAATCATTCATCTTTCGAACCACTTTATCCATCGTAGCGGGTCACAGGGAGCCGGTAGCCTATCCCAGCTGTCATGGGGCTTGAGGCGGGGCAAACTCCAGGCGTGACGCAAGTGCGCCGCATAGCCACACAAAGACAGACAACCATGCACGCTCACACTCACACACTACGGGCAATTTGGAACGGCCAATTAACCTGAAGTGCATGTTTAGCACAGAGCGGGACTCAAACCTGGAAATGCCTTGCTGTGCAGCGACAGCGCTACCCACAGCGCCATTGTGCCAACCACACCAGATATTATGGTCGGGATTTTGGGACCCGGGGGATGGATAAAAGTGAGATTAGTCTGATTCTCAACATTAATTTCACGTCAACTATTGTTGAAAAACAAAAACAGCATTTGATTACGGTGAAATATTCATTCATTCATCGCCCTCACACCTATTCTGTTTTTGCAGGTTATTGCAGCTGAGTTACAGATGAGAGGCAGGGAACATTCTGAAACATGTCAGTGCACTTCGGCACCATATGAAAGACAAACACCGACTCACACTCAAAATCAAACCAACAGGCAATTTAGAATGATCAATTCACCTGGAAAAGCCGGAAAACCTGGATGGAATCTGCACAGACACGTGGAGAACATACAAACTCCACACAGAAAAGACTCAAACCTGGAATCTTCTAGAAGTGAGGCAACAGCGCTACCCACTGTGCCACCCTCGAGTGATATATTAAGAAAGACTGGCCAGCAATAGAGTAAGTCCTGACCATGGCAAAAAAGGGATATTCTCCGATTATATACTTGAGCTGGAAATTAAATCAGTGTACAAATTTTTGGTAAGTAATATAAATATAATATACTAGTGGGAACCCGTGGAAATTCCACAATAAAACAATTATATCAGACCTTGTTTGTTTTCAATTTTTTCTTCGCGTCACAAGAACACAAACCACTGTGTTAGGCTTCGTCGGACACAAGAAAACAAACCACTGTGTCCGACGAAGCCGAACACAGTGGTTTGTTTTCTGTGTAGGACAGACGAACGTGAAGACGAAGGCCGCTTCGGCGTTACGGTCCAGCCACCCGGGTAAACACCAGCTTCTTGAGTTTGGTCCTGGTGAATAAAGCATCGGGGTTCCCCACACGACAACGTGAGGTCCGTCACAATCAAAGAATATAAAATGCTATGTTTGATGAAGCCAAAACAGCTGCGTAAGTGAGAGACATGAACAAATGTGAAGACTGGATCTAACTCGGCTAGCGGTCCAAACTTCCAGGTAGACGCCGGATGCGTGACAGCGTGAGGTTTTCAAGTGAATTTGTTCAAATGTGTAGGTGGGGAGATTGTGGGGGGGGGGTTTTCAGGATAATGGAAGTATTAAGGATGATACGGTGGTAATGAATTATTATTGATGAATACTACTTTAGGGTGCTGAAATTAAATTTGATTATGTTTAAACACCTCTAAAAATAGTCTAAAATGACCTATGGGGGAAAATAAGCCAGGCTTTGCATGAATGTATAATCTCATTAAGAGACGCCAGATGATCTGAACAGTTTTAAACGAAACAAGTAATGGTACAACTAAATGCTGAGCAGTCTGTTGTTAACATCTGCTTTAGTTTACAGATCAACCTCCTTTTTCAACCTCCCATAGTATTTGCCATCATTGAGGGATTATCGCAGATATTTCAGTTGTCCTTTTTACCTTTACCTTCACATAAACAGTTTCAAAAAATCTGGAAAATCTGTCTACTGCTTGTTTACATCCTGTCCATGATTTATATGGGTGATAAATAAACCAAAAGTCTTTAGCTTTTTGAACACTACACTGGCTGAAAAGTGAGAAAAGAACATTGGCACACCATTCCATCTTTATGTATCCTCCTGTGTAGGTATCACATTATCTTGGCTCCTGCACACCAACATAAACAATGACTATGCAATAGCAGCTTGAGAAAAAGTGTATGCAGGAGGATGTGTCAGCCCACAGAGCTGTTACATGGCACCTTTGTTAAAGTTAAGTTTATGTGTTCTGGGTGCAAATAAAATACATGACTGAAAATTGAACTGAAGTATATTCTTTGTGGGATGTGTGACATGAAGTTATGGCCTCAACACCTCCTGATTTTACATTGCTCTTCATTTACCGAACTAAATATGTCTCACAAAACTAGGGCAGCCGAACACCGATGGCATGATGAAAGGGAAAAAATTATCATGTTAGGGTACCACGATCCTGTGTTTCCTTTTTATTAGTATCTAAAGAACTGAAAACTTTTGTCATTAATTCCATTCAAAATCATTTCATTGATATTCAACATATTACTATCCAATACTTTATTATATCCTTAAATGAAATCCAAAACCTCAGAGGCCAGGGCAAAGAATGATTTTTATAAATTATCAAGGAAAGTTTTCAAATGTTTTGACCTCATCAAATGCTCAGGGACTTCTTTCTTCTGACTTCCACAAAGCACCCATCTCTCCCCCACCAAAGAAATCTGTAGTGAATCCTATGGTAGTCTGCCCAAATCCATGTGTATATGCCAAGAGGTATCTGTTGAAGATAAAGCCAAGCAGTGTGCAAATGTTAAGACATTGACAGCTTTACAAGTAAAAAGAAGGCAGTAAGACACTGCAACATCCTGCGACACCCATGAAGTCAATATTTAACCCTGACCTACACATTTTTGTGCTTCTGGCTTCCTGAAAATATTACTTTTTGTTTTGTGATTATATCTCATCAGGTTTCAGAGATGTGCACCTAAAAAGGTATACAGCCGCCGTCGTTCCTCACTGATAATGTGTTCCAGGAACCGCATGCGATTAATGAATTCAGCTATAGAGCAACAAACTAGTTATCGTATTATTTAGGGTAATTTAAACATTTATGAACCCGCCCCATACTGATATTAAACTACCTTCTATCTGTATTACCTTTTCCCACAGACTGTTTAAAGCATTTTTGTGTGTCACAGAAGTGATTCAACAAATAATGCCCAATGCAGGTAGGGAATTTTAACCTTCCAACTGGTGATTTTGTAAAACACGATTTTAAGACAATCTAATTTGAGTAGCTTTGTTACGATCTAGTAGAGTCAGCTGTTTTGTTAGCCGTCAATGGCTTGTCAGCTTGTGATTTTTGGGAAAAAGTCCATAAAAAAAAATAAAAAAAGTTCTGTAATACTACCCAAGTAATTTTCCAACATCAGAGATAGAAGACTGGAAACAGTGGAACCAAGTTTTATTTATGCAGCTGTGTATAAAGAGAAGCGAGATTTCACATTAGAGATGCACCATGTCTGCAGTTTGCTAATATATAGATTGATCATCAAGATCAACCATCTTACCAGGTTTACAGGCAGAAGTGTCAATCATCATCTCAACCCTGAATGTGTTATGTACGTTGTTGCAAGAAAATAACCAGAATTTAGTTTATTTTTACTGGTCCATTTAAGGTTGTCATCTTCAAAGTATAGTGGCCAGCTAACCATTAAATAGAGATGACAGTCACATCTGAAGACATATTAATGGTGGGTGTCAACAAGAAAAAAAGCTGAGAGAATTGCAAAATCGCATTACATTTTAAAAAAAAAGAAGACAGTAATGCCAGTTGACTGCCAACAAAACAGAAGGGTCACAGAGAGTTCTGTCTAGTGAAAATCTCAATCAACCAATTTGAGAGCACCCTCGGGTCACTGCATGCCAGTATTTGAAGAGTGTCCAGAATGTAGTCTGGCCCAGACCCCTCGACCAGATGGTTTATGTTTTCACAGTAAAATCAATCCAATGCAATTTAAAAATTATTCTAAATGAATACTAGTTGTGTAACAGATATGTACAATCAGTAAGCATGTTTGTTTGTTTTTTAAATTGAGTTTGTATATGCTGAGGTGTTGCAGCATATTTTGCCTTGGAAATACACTGACAATCCACCATTGAACAGGTGAAATATTTGACTCATGCATGAATTGTGCATACACATGGTTTTATCTGAAATTTTATTAGAGATTAAAAAAAAAAAACTAGAACGAGAAGAGCATCAAAAGATAAGTGACGATATGACTGCATTCATACTGGCAGCCAAAATCCAATTTTTAGCCAATCCAGATTGAATGTGGACGGCTCTTTTGTAGTCTGAACAGTCACATACCACATGAAATCAGATTTTTGCAAGACAGATTGAAATCATTTCTGTGAGGTACTTTCATTTGGACCGATGCGTCTCAGTCTGACCAGCTCCAAACACACCCATTAGTTTTTACTGTCCGTGATGTCACTCTATTTAATGCAAGAGCCAGTGCACGTTATGGAATACACCTCTGCTACGACGTCATTGCTATGGCAACCTGTCAGATTAGCCAATAATGTGGCCTAATCTGAACACAGTAAGATCTCATTTGTAAACTTGCTAAAAATAGTGTGGACAGTCAACCCTTAAAATCGAATATGAAAGGGAATCTGATTGGAATCCGATTTTCCTGCAGCCTGAACTGCTGTTGGAGCACTGAGTTGAACGAAGATTTACACCACCTCATAAGGCAGCCAAGCTTCAAGGCATACATTTGCTGTCTATTCTAGTCTAAATGTCAGCATGTCATGTTGTACTGAACTAAAAGAAAGTACTAAAAGAAAGACGGAATGTAGTGAAAGGGACCTCACAGAACATAAAGCTCCGTCTACGTTTTCTACAACTAGTAAAAAGAATTCAGGTGCTTTCATTTGAAACAGTACAGCTTTGTTTCAAAACGATATCTGGTGAAACCTGTTCACAAGCTACTCACAGACGCAAAGCTAGAATTGGATGTTCACTTGCTTCTCCTCACCCTCATGCAATGCCTGTGGCATCGATGACAGTTGACAGTGATACACTATATACAGTATAAGAGTTGATAATGACAGATCTCTCTTGCAAGAATTTTTTAATCGCAATGGGACTCCCTGGTTAAATAAAGGTTAAGAAACAAAGTTAGAGCTGGTTAATTAATGAGAAATTGGTGTGAACAGTATTGGATCACTGGTGAGCAATAGATCTTGGGATAGGGTAAATCTGTCCCAGGACACATGTTGGATCCCCGTAAAAGAGGTTCACATTTTTGCCTCACTTACTGTGTCTTCACAAACTCATTTCAAGGGATGCAGCCCTTGAAATGAGACAGTCACAGTCTTGGGTGGCTATAAATTGTTGGATTCTGAAAACAAAAATATAGCAGTGAGGGGTATTTATCAATTTGATTGTTCATATGAGGCCTGCAATACAATGTGGTTTGAAAGTGAGAGCTAATTAGCTCCAGAAAACCCTAAAATGCTATCTTGTTCTTGCACAACCCTGTTTTGTTGCTTGGCTCACTTGTTTGCATTCTCAAGAAGCATGATTCCACTTATAGCTTTATTAAAGAGAAGAAAAGCTGTTTGGATGAAACCGACTGGTTTGAAGGTGACACTGTACTCATTTGTATTTAGCTTTTTTTAATGGTGGCTTTTAAGTGGAGCAATACAAAACCCATATAAATACAATTACAAAGAAAAGCCTGAAGCATTCACATAGATACATAATGTGGAATATGCATCATAACAAACAGCATTGAACATTTATGGCAAGCGTATGCAGTATATAGGTCTAGTTAGTCAAAAAAAAAAATTGTATTCATTCTATTTTATCTTATACAGCACATCAAAATGGGTCTAAAAATTAAAATGAGGCTCTGTCTCAATTTTTGACAGAACTACCAACTCCCTCAGAATATCCAGGGAAATGCAGCCATTTTGAACTTATTTATTTTCATTTCTTCCTTAAATTCTAATCCTAAATAAAGTTAAATTAATTTTCATAATCAAAGTTTTTTCATCGCTAGTACTATAATAACAGAAAAGATACAGCTAGTGTTGAGTTGTATCGATCATTATTACACTTGCTGTGAACATTGATAGAATAACATAAGTCCCTCAGTGTGTACTAAAGTTTGTATTTTTTATGTAATGTTTCATAATTATGACTTATAATTATATATGTATGACAATTATATGTATTGTAATTATATATTTTCTTTTAGAAATGCTGTAAGTTAATTTGGCCTCATGTAAAACAACATTTGTTCTCAACAGAAAGTTTGTTTTCAATTGGTGAAGGGTACCGTGAATGAAATTTTAAAATGTATTTAAGAAATAAATAAGCACTGCCTGAACTGGGGTAGCTTTGGTGGTTTCTTTTTCAATCTGTGGATAACGTATTTCTTTGGCAGACAATGAGTCCAGCCTGTGAAAACCTTACTGCTGCTACAGATTTCCCCCACGTCTGGTACCGGTAACACATGTATGACCATGACCTCGATTGTGTACCTACACATAATCTAAAATATGTATTTATGTGTTTTTGAGTGTTCAGTGTGGGGCAGTGTATCAAAGCCAAAGGCATCATAATTCTCCATGCTAACTTAGTGTGTGTGCACAAAAGAGTGGCTGATGTGGTGAGCGTGCCATTCTGCAGCAGGGCGACCTCATTCTGTCATTGTGCCAGGGCAACTGCTTCACAAGCAACTCCGTCACCATGACTCACTCATGCATAAACAAACACAAAAACACGCAGACACTGTACACAACTCATACATCACTGCTCTGAGAGGTAAAATTGTACTTTTTGGAGATGACAAAAGTATTTGTACAGAATTTGTACATCTATACCATAGAGTACACTTCAAAACATGTGTACTCAAATGACAATTCATTGAATTCTGCCTAAATGTGATTGCATTACTAGAGCTTACCATTTGTGGTCAACATAAGGTTGAAAGCTACTGAATCAACACCTCTAGGCAACCTCTACCCATATTTCCACTCTGTCATGCAGGCACCACATTACTCCAGCCATCTAACAAAACTTTCCTCAGCAACTGGCATTACTTTAGTACCACCTCTATTTTGGTTTCTTAAAGATTGGGCATTTAATGAAATGTCAAATGAGATATTGAAAAACATGGATTGGTCAGAAACAATCATTACTTTGTTATTTCTTTATTAATGCCTGGAAATCATTGAACAAAAATGACCACCATGGCATAAAAACCACGGTGGCCATTTTTGTTTCAAGTAGTCAAGGTACTTTAAAATATGTTATAAGAAGATGCAGGCATTCCTTCAGAAGAATATGAGATGAAAACCTCCAGAAAGGCTGAGCTCTCAAGAACAGACGGTAGCACATAATGGAAATGAGTCTTTTGACTCCCACAAAATCTCTTTTGCTCTATTAAGTTGTCATTCATATGAATGCCAAAACAATTCTAGGAAAAAAAAACAGATGGGATGAGTCATGTGAGCTAGGAGACAATGATTTAATTTGCTTATGTTGGGTTTAGATTCCTAGTACAAAGTTATACTTCCTGATATGACTTAGATTGATTGAAGTCGCACATACATCCTGATTCCCCCTCCAAACAGCATGGTATTTATGAACTTGCTTGTGTTCTGTACCATGTGTGGTCTTGTGTCATTCTGTATTGACATTTACAAACCACAAACCTCTTGTGAGTGATAAGAAAGCCCAAAGCTATAAATATAGATGGATCTTCCTAAGCTTGCTGGATGATTATGCCCACAAGGTTACTGCTGTGAACTTGCTTGGAACATGTTTACCCCCCAATGACATCCGTTGAAAATTTCATGTCAAAACTTATTTTAGCTGATGTATGCGCATTACAAGACGAGGAGCAATAATTATGATAGACATTACTGTTTATTATTATGAGACATTATGTCCCTAGAAACTCAACTCAAAGTTCAGAGTAAAAGATGCATGTCTGCAATAAAATGTCTCTTAAGGACACTCGTAACTCAATTTTGCTTGTATTAAAAATATTGCATCTCCATCACCCCAGAAAAGCTACTTAATAAAATTTCCAAAAGCTCCCTCTTCAAAGTTTGAAAGTCATTAATGTAAGTCCCTGTGTATTCAAGTACTTATATTTGCATTTATGGTGATTAGTGACAAAGACCTACTTGAAGCTGCTGCGGACCAAAGAGGAGGAAAAGATTCACATCAAATGAAATGGCTGACCCTTGTTGTAGTTGTGACATTTGAAAAGTCAAACTGAGAGAAAAAGTAGTTCTAACTCTGATTAAAATATTTCTGAAAGTTTTAAATGGTGCATCTCGTTAAATGCAGTTTTTAGCGTATATTCAAGTGGGTCTGATTTTCTAATCAGACCTCACATTCTCAATTTATGACTGCAGGGGGAATAAGTAGGAGCATGAGATTAAGTCAGTCGACTGTAAATATCTGCTTCTAGGTCAAGTGAGCCATCATTTCCGAAAACCTGGTCAGCGTGCTGCATTAAAAAAAGAGTTTTCCTTTAAATTACAATAATTGGAATGATCTTAGTATCATAAATAAGGCAGTTGGATTTCATCTAGAGTGTTCTGGGGTTCTGACAGTTCTCTGTAGAACAGTATCTAACTGTTGATTTTCTGAAATTTGAGTTGGAATACTTTTTTGCTTCAAATATTTTATCATACATTCAACAAAGTCATTTTGGGAAGTTCTTTTGGGTGCGAGGCAGTGGTACACCCTGGACACATGGTCAGTTCATCACAGGGCCAAACAGAGAGACTGATAACTGTCATGGTTCTGTATTTGTGTCATGTTGCTCTGCAGTAGAATGTGGCAGGAGGCGGGGCTTACCCTGTGGGCATAGCCTCGTCTCCACACCTGTGCATCATCTCAACACATGTGCCTCATCAGGCTGATGAACTTGAGGCTTTTTAATCTGGATGATCTTTTGGTTGACTGCCAGATTGTTTTCTTCCCTTCCCATGATTCAAGTTTCTTGGGCTCTTTGACATTTTTTCTGTTTCCTGGGTTTTGCTCTTTGAACTATGAATGAAAACTTCTCCTCTGGTGTTCTGCATATGGGTACCTTAACCTCCACATCACAATAAACCATATTTCAGATAACGTCAAAATGGCAAATGGTTTCTGCTGGGAAAAGTTTTTTTTTTTTTCTTTCAAAAGAATAAAGTCAATAGAAATTACTAAATAAATGTTCACAAATAGGACAAATGCTGCTTTGCTTGCATCCATATTTACTGTGCATAAGTATGTCTAATAATACAATAAGTATGCATGCTTTGTTAAACCGTATAGAGAAAACATTATGAATGCAGATTAAATTAATAGAATAAGTATGACAGAGGCTGCATACAAATGTACCTTGCATTATAAAATACACTATTGCACTGTGTGTGTGTGTGTGTGTGTGTGTGTATTATCAAATGGAATGACAGTGGCATGTGTACACAATAAACTCTCTGTGATGACTCCAATGCCCATAAAACAAATCGTTTTGCAGAAAGTGTTGCTAGAGAAGAAGAATATAACAGTGCAGTCCACTGTTCTTGTCAATCCCCTCCCTATAGGCTAAAACCTAGGTCATCTGAACATGAAACATCGAAAAGTAGAATGGCTGTGACACTAAGAGCCTGAAGCACTCAATATAACACCTCAGGGGTGTATTCTGCTTCCAAGCTCTTCTCAGAGCAGACAGTTGGGAGGTGTTGTCCAAAATGGACTTCGCTTTAGACCTGATCCTCCCTATATTTTGCTGCCCTTGGGATGTTCGTCCGTGACAGACATCCTTGTTCTTGTTTTTTTTTTTTTTTTTGTATTTTGTTTTGTTTTTTTTCCCGGCATGTTATTAATCTTTTTTTGTAGAACCAAGCTGCTGAGGAGCGCTGTTTGTTCATGAAGTTGGTCAGCCTATAACACAGTCCTGAAGACGTTAGGTAACTTTGTTGTCTTTATGGAGCATATCTACGGTTAACATGTTCAATTTCTGCTGTATTATTGTTATATCATCATCCAGAAATTGCAATTCTGAGTAGGCTTGTTCTTATTTTGGTGGATGAGCAATATGTGAGTCAGATAAAGTATGGTGACACCTCAGCTTTTAGATTTTATCTCTGCCTTCAGTGCCGATTAAGAACTCTTTCTCTGCCCTCATACACAGTAACAGCTTTGTGAATGTTTGTGTGAGTCTGTGCATGAAACAGGAAACTCATCTATAGTTTTTTCTCTTGCCTTTGAGAAATGAAGCATTACATGTCATTTCACCAGGAGAGGTCTTAGTGGAAGGTGTTTTACTGTGTTCTGAACAGTCAATGACAAGCAACTTCATTGCCTACCTTCTCTATATAACATGTAGCATGCCATCAGAGCAGCACTGTACTGAGACACAAATAGATGACTTTTTTTCCTCACAAGCTTAAACTGATGTATTAGATGGGAGATGGTCAGAGGGAAGGTATGCGATACAGTACATTAATTTGACAGCATTCTCTCGACAGTACCGGCATAAATAACAAAATGAACTGTTTTAGTTACCATGCTGAAATATGCATATTAAGAAATATTAAGACCTTTATGACAAAAAAGTTTGAGGCTCTCAATAAATTGGCAGGTTTATACCATGAATATTCAGATGAGTAAAAGTATCTATATACCAAATTAACTAAATTGTCATTCATGAGCGTGTTTTTACTCCTGTGGAGAAGTAGTAGGCACCTGAAATAAGCTGTTGAACATTAAGGAGCTATGTTGAATAAGAAGTCGTGACAGTCCGGAAATGTAACATGTTCCTAAATATTAAAAAGTAAAAATCAGATTACAAATGGCATTTTTCACATTTTCCAGCTGTTGCACATTAATTCATGTCTTTTATAAGGGCAAATTGAGGCACACCGTTTTTACGATATGATCTCTTATGGATAACGTTTGTTAAAATAACTAATTGTTGTACGTCTACATGTGTTATTTTGTGTGTACTGTGTGTAGGTGTGAATGTGCATGTGGGTGTTTGTGGGAGAGATGGGCGTGGTGTGTTGGTGTCCTGTGTTTTGTTTTCTCTAGGCCCAGATCACCCAATCCAGCTCCAGTGCCTGCCTGGAGCTGTCCAACAAGGAGCTTCCAATTTACCTGCTGATCACTCCACCTGCAGCCAGTTACCTCAATTACCTGAAATCGCATGCCCCGCCCAAAATACACCCAATAAAAAGTTCTTTGTAGGAAAATACATTTCTGAAATCGGTCTCATCTCTCAGAGCTACATCTAGAACCTTTGTCTCATTTGCTCAGAATCTCTTACATCTCATACCCTCATGCAATCACACTTTGATTGCAACAGATGATATATATTTTAAAACAAGACTTGAAGACAACCATTGAGACTGCCAAACTAAAAATGATGTCACATGGTCTAGGGCAATGGATGTTTTCAAAATTAACAAAAAAAATAATCTAGAACAGAAACTAAACAATACTGGTAAGAAAATAATGACCCTGCCTACCTACACTACTGAGACAGTCAAACTGACCGAAAATACAATAGAAAGACAACATCCTCCTAACTAGTGTTTCTAGACAAAGGAATACTAAGGGTGGTAATGTATAGAGGCCTCTGTCTAGCTACCTCTAGGCCATGGACTAACAACATACAAATAACTAACAAAGAATAACTAAACTAAAATGGGAGTTACCACACAGAACCAAGAGACAGAAGGAGAGCTGAGATGAGATGTAAGAGATTCTAAGCAAGTGAGACAAAGGTTCTAGATGTAGCTCTGAGAGATGAGACAGATTTTGGAGATGTAGCTTCCTCTGAATGGCAAACGAAGAACTTATATCGGGGGTGTTTGGGGCGGGGCATGCAATTTCAGGTAATTGAGGTAACTGGCTGTAGGTGGAGTGATCAGCAGGGTAACTGGAAGCTCCTTGTTGGACAGCTCCAGGCGGGCACTGGAGCTGGATTGGGTGATCTGGGCCTAGAGAAAACAAAACACAGGACATCAACACGCCCATCTCTCCCACAAATACCCACATGCACATTCACACCTACACACAGTACACACAAAATAACACATGTAGACATACGTAACACTTGCTGCACATTTTGATCTCAAATGATTATTTATCTCCTGTA
The DNA here is from genome assembly GCF_040054535.1 of Antennarius striatus. Taxonomy (NCBI): domain Eukaryota; kingdom Metazoa; phylum Chordata; class Actinopteri; order Lophiiformes; family Antennariidae; genus Antennarius; species Antennarius striatus. Next base: position 7,671,248 of record NC_090789.1, on the reverse strand, counting down.
TGCAGTCCTCTCAATTAACGTGATTAGTTGCATCAATGACCAGCACCTCCTAAAACCATATATTTTCTAAATCTTTTTTTTTTCTCTCATATTCTTCTATTTCAATTTCACAGTCATTGAGAGTGTGATTTATTAAGGGTTGAGTCTTTCACCCATCATGGTCTGAAAAGTTTTATCAAAATAATAATGAGAAGAAAATTACACTAATATGTTAATTATTAACCTTTAAATAAGTCTATATAGGGAAAGTGTGAAACAATTCATCTTTGGCTCTTAGCACACATTCCCACCACGATTCCACAATCACACTGTGAGGATAAGCAGTTCAAGATACTTTATGAGGAATATGAGAAATGGCATCATTATGAGAAACACTAAAACTGTGTGATGTGAAATGATCCTGTAAATATGTGTCAAATTAAAGTAAATTGAATATTAGGTCTTAAATACAGTCAGAACAAGGCAGACAGAGACTCCAACATCCCACGACTTACCCTGACCTACTTCCTGGGTAGGTCATGGTACCCTGAAAGTAGTACCTGAACAGTGAATAGCTTTGACCTTTCAGAGTAGGTCAAAGTTATGCACTAGTTTTGACCATTGATCAAAGCTATTGAATAGATAGATCAAAGCATTAGCTTTGAACTATGGCCTTACACTGGCCTTTTTCTATTTTATCTGGTTCCTGAGAGTACAAAAGTTGAAATTTGACCTTGACCTAGCTTTCCCAAGGTCAAGGTCATCATCACATTTGCATCCCCTTTGCCGCCCATGTAATCTGTTTTTTGTTTCATCTTTCTACCTGCAGCGGTTGCAAAGATATTTGGTGGACTAACGGACGGACAGATGAATGAACTAACACGGACACTGACAATTACAATACATTACCGCTTTGTAGGACATAATAAGGTTCTTTGGTGAAAAGTGATAGCATCATGACTGAACCTGAAATAGGCAACCTTTAAAAGCTTCAACAAAGATAAGGATAGATTAACCACTACATGACTTTTCACTGTATGCAACATCTATTGTCTGTAATATCAAAACATTCAGAGAATCCACACATGAAGGGCAAGGTCCAGCAGGACAAGGCCAAGCTATTATCAAAGCATTCTTGCAAATTGGTTTTGAATTAAAGGAGTTTGGAGTAAGTAAATATCAATTGTAAGGCATCCAGTGATTTCCAATTACAGTACTGCCTACAGTACCAGGCCTTTTAGTTCTCTGAATGTTGAATGAGGACACACAACAGTCTGCCATGGGTGATGATTGTTCATGCTGCTTAATGTAGGCTTGTGCAGAAAAGTTGCCCTAAAAACACTATCTCATAGTTGATTTGAGGTTCGAGGCTCTGAGGTCAAAATTGAGTTGAAAGCTGACAACCTGGCAGAGAGTGAGAGTCCCGTCTTGTTTCTGTAGTCCCGCTGTGGATAATATCCAGGTACATTCGCCACGTCTCTCCTGCACACAGCGGCAGTAATGGTGCCCCCTGGCCAGGGCTATGTGCTCTGCTCAGTGCACTGAGGAAAAAGGACAGGAGGCAGAAATACATTTTAACCTACACTACTGACATCCATCTACACCTCAGCACCGCAGGCTTGGACCTGTCTCCTCTACTCAACAACAACACGGTGGATTGTGATCACAGCATCTGTCTTTGCTCCTAAATCTCACAGACACGCACCAGGATGGACAAGTTTATGTCACCTCACATAACAATGTGCACAGTGTTTGAATCCAGAAAAGCACTAACAGAAACACAGTTGCAACAAATCTGCACATTTGGAAATATGACACTTAATTTATGTATAAAGTGAGCACATAAATGAAGAGGTATTTCCTGTTTAATGAGAGCTGTAAATAACTATCAATAAGTTATGTAGGCATGAATAAGACAAGCAAGGTATTGCACCAGGCCTTTTTTGAAAGGAATTTAGTTCAGGGAAATATTTAATAGATATGAGAAAACAAACCTGAAAAATTCTGGACTGATAAATGTAAATCATGTAAATCAAACTACCGTACGTTTCAGTGAACTTTTTATGTATCTTTACCGACTAAAATAGACTGGTATTGTGGAAAAAAAGAGCACATTAATCTCTTCAAGTAACCTCAGTCTCAGTTGTCTTTCTCTTTCCCTGACTATTTAAAAACATCAGTTTAAAGAATAAGGCATTCGCACAGGCAATTAACTCTAGCTAATGATAATGAATTAGTGCTACATTGCACAACCTGTGAACAAATACAGATACTGTGTCCTTGAATCAAATCAAGAAAGAGTTCACTGTCTCCATCCCTTTTCTGTGCTTGTATAATTAAACACTTCTTTTTTTCATTTCTAAGTGCTTTTTTGTTTGGGTCAGTCAGCTGCATGTTTTATTTTGTCGTAATTATGGAAAGTCAGGACCTTTCTCTTCCTATGTGGCCATTTGTTCTAGCTTGTATTGTACAATTTAGAAAGAATATACTGAAAAAATCCAAGTGTAATTTAGAGAAAAAAAATGTCATATTCTATGCCAAAAACAATGCAGTATATACAAAGGATTTTATTTCTATGCCCCTGCAGTTTTAAAGGGAAATACTGCTGAACCTGTCACCTGTAGGACATGTCTATGTGCTATTTGAAAGATTTTGAACTTCTCCATTTTAAATACATTATTGGACAAAAACGGAAAGGAAATTCAACAAATTCAAACACATTCAGGAAAGTTCCTTCTTTTTATTTAGGTCTGTTACATCCTTCTTTGCATGCTTAGTGGAACACTGACAATGAGACGGTCCAGGTGCGGTCAGGTGCATGTTTGTGTGTTTCTTATAAATAGAGATAAGGATCCCCCCACTCCCTCTTTTTTCTTGTCAATGAGAGCAAATATATCAGTCATTAATTCAGACTTCTGTAACTTATGTGATTTCCCCTTGTGGGATCAATAAAGTATTTTTTTTCTTCTTGTTCTTCTTGTTCTTGTTCTTCTTGTTCTTCTTCTTCTGGGTTCAATAGATCGAATCAGAGAAAGTGGCAGCTTTTAAATTTTATTTCTGGGGAGGCAAAACTTGCAATTGGCAATTCATGTGACCAGGAAGAGGAAAATTGAAAACAATACCGTTCAAGAAGCAGCTACTGTTTTTTGCTGTAACATCAGATGTCGCTTAAAACTAGAATTTGGTTTTTATAAATTGACAAAAGACCTGAATAACTTTAGGAACATCTGGTGTTACAAAAATGTCCTATGCACTTTAGTTGATGACCACCTCACTTTTGCAAACTTCCTGTTATAATGCACTAATTTTTATATTGTATTTCCCTTTGTTTCTTGGTGTTTAATGTTTTTGAGTGTTTAGTGTTTTTGAAATTTCATCTAATGAAAAATTGTAAAATGTTCTAAATGTTCTAAATGTCCTAAATGTTCTAAATGTTAAATTTGATTGAAGTTTGTTTGGAAAAGATCTTCTGAGGCACTTAAATGCTTTCATCTAATGTAAAACTGCAAAATGTTTGAATGAGATTAAAGTGTTTTTGCAAAAATCAAAAAAAATCTTCTTCTTCTTCTTCTTCTTCTTCTTCCTCAGCTACTGTTTTTTGCTGTAACATCAGATGTCGCTTAAAACTAGAATTTGGTTTCTATAAATTGACAAAAGACCTGAATAACTTTAGGAACATCTGGTGTTACAAAAATGTCCTATGCACTTTAGTTGATGACCACCTCACTTTTGCAAACTTCCTGTTATAATGCACTAATTCTTATATTGTATTTCCCTTTGTTTCTTGGTGGTTAATGTTTTTGAGTGTTTCATATTTTTGAAATTTCATCTGATGAAAATTTGTAAAATGTTCTAAATGTTCTTAATGTTCTACATGTTAAATGTGATTGAAGTTTGTTTGGAAAAGATGTTTTGAGGCACTTAAATGCTTTCATCTAATGTAAAACTGCAAAATGTTTGAATGAGATTAAAGTGTTTTTGCAAAAATCAAAAAAATCTTCTTCTTCCTCCCCCTGGGACAAACTGTTGGACCATTGTGTGGCCACGCCCCCTCGTCAGCCAATCACAGGCAGTTTGTTCACCTTTGTTTTCCTTCGACGCTTTTAATTTAATTTTTGTGGCTTTCTGAACTGAACTGAGTGACGCTGGAGGAGCCGTCAACGTGCCAACGGACGCCGTCGCCACGGCGACACCCCGCCCCTTAATGCATGTCAGTGATTGGTCCGTGTGCTGCTGAGGTCGTCCACTAAAAAAAGAGTTTGGATTTCATTCTGTCGTTTGTTTTTGGAGCCGTTCAGTCTGGAGGAGACTGGAGGCTCAGCGGCGGATCAATCGATTGGCTGATTGATCCATTGACTGATCGACTGATGTTTCAACCGACTGACCGCTCAAGTGATCGATCGACTGATTGACTGACTAATCGACTGATGGATCGATCGACTGACTGGTAGATCGATTGACTGATCGACTGATTGATCCACTGATCGATCGACCGACTGCTCGATTGATCGGCTGATTGATCCACTGTTCAATCCACTGACTGATCCACTGAGTGATCGATTGATCGACTGATTGACATATTGATCCGCTGATCGATTTAGCGATCGATCTACTGATACCTGATCGTTTCCTCGTTGATCAAACTGCAGCGTCTCTTCGTTTTGTCTGCAGTCGATTCACATTCTGTTTGATCTTAATTTTACTGAATAAAATATGTATCAAACTCTTCTTCTTCTTCTTCTTCTTCTTCTTTGTTTCTTGGTGGTTAATGTTTTTGAGTGTTTCATATTTTTGAAATTTCATCTGATGAAAATTTGTAAAATGTTCTAAATGTTCTAAATGTTCTACATGTTAAATGTGATTGAAGTTTGTTTGGAAAAGATGTTTTGAGGCACTTAAATGCTTTCATCTAATGTAAAACTGCAAAATGTTTGAATGAGATTAAAGTGTTTTTGCAAAAATCAAAAAAAAATCTTCTTCTTCTTCTTCTTCTTCTTCTTCTTCTTCTTTTATTTCTGGGGAGGCAAAACTTGCAATTCATGTGACCAGGAAGAGGAAAGTTGAAAACGATACCGCTCAAGAAGCAGCTACTGTTTTTTGCTGTAACATCAGATGTCGCTTAAAACTAGAATTTGGTTTCTATAAATTGACAAAAGACCTGAATAACTTTAGGAACATCTGGTGTTACAAAAATGTCCTATGCACTTTAGTTGATGACCACCTCACTTTTGCAAACTTCCTGTTATAATGCACTAATTCTTATATTGTATTTCCCTTTGTTTCTTGGTGTTTAATGTTTTTGAGTGTTTAGTGTTTTTGAAATTTCATCTGATGAAAATTTGTAAAATGTTCTAAATGTTCTTAATGTTCTAAATGTTAAATGTGATGGAAGTTTGTTTGGAAAAGATGTTCTGAGGCACTTAAATGCTTTTATCTAATGTAAAACTGCAAAATGTTTGAATGAGATTAAAGTGTTTTTGCAAAAATCAAAAAAATCTTCTTCTTCTTCTTCTTCTTCTTTTCCACCATGTTAATGTTGGTATCATGGTGTCATCATAATGACAACTGACAATGGTAAATACAGTTTTGAATTAGAGCAAAGAAAAAAACCTACACAAAGTGATCGGTAATCAAAGCTCTCTGGTATTTATGGTGACCAACCACTATTTGATCATACTGTGTTTGTTGCCCTTACTGACTGATGAAGCCAACTTATTGAGGATAAAAAAACCTTGATCCCAAAACTGGTCATTGCAGCCTGTGTGAGTGCAATTGAGATGATCTGGCATCCAACCTCCCACTTGGATTATAATAAAAATCTTTTTTTGCGGTGGTAACTCTGACTCTAATATCCTTAAAACCCACAACAGTGTACATATCTGGTATGCTTAATGATGCTTTCTCACCTTCTCGCCTGTCTGTTTGGTGCACACACACATATATATTCAAAACAATCACCAAGGATATTAAACTATCTGCTTGATCAATCAACTTCCCACAGGCCCATTTACCTTTCCCCATCTCAATCATGCAGCTAATATACTCCTTTTCTCCTTTCTAAATTACACTGGAGCAATGATGTTAGATGAGTGCTAGTAACGTGTCTTTTTTTTTTCTTTTTTTTAACTTTTATGTACTGTTACTAGCGGGAGACCGTGGAAATTCCACAATAAAACAATAATATCAGACTACATACAAAACATATGAAAAACAAATGTATTGGTGTTATAAACCAACCGCAACCAACATAGTCAAAAATCAACATGGTGATGTAACAACTTTGTGTTGGCAAATCATGGATTGTGCTGGGCGGTATTGTGACGCCGTAGATGAATGTTAGCAGGCTAACTGGAGAAACAATCTAACTAATCTTGAAATTGGGAAAGGAGCTAAAGTTAAAGGAAAAGGCACCTGTCAAAAGAAATTTTAGAGAAGTGATAGTTCTGTTAGCTGACTACATGAACAAAACTGTATTTAGTTACTTAAAGAGCATTTTTGTCAGATGTCAGAGAACCATTTTGGATACTACATCAATTGTCACATTCCAAATGGAAACCATAGCTGTGCTAGCCAGCTAGTTTCACTCGGAATTTGTTGCCGTTTTCTGCTGTTTGAAATCACTGCATAAAAACATGAACATTTTAGGAACAGTTATGACACTCTAAAATTAGGTTAATTGGGAAGTCCATGTATAGTTATTTCTTCTTCTAACATAACAGATGCCTTACACCGTATTGTTCACTTGATTCCTTTTGGCAGATGTGCCTTGACTGGTTGGGCGCTTGATTGACAGGTAGTGGGTGGAGTTGGTGACAGAGTGAGACTTTTTCAAGTGAGCTTGTGAGGGGGGCAATGCCTTGCTCAAGGGCACCTTGGCAGTGCTCCGGAGGTGAGCTGTCACATCCCACTGTCAGCTCACACACCGGGTGTTTTTTGGGTGGGAGTGGGAATCGAACCGTCGATCTTTGAACATCGGACGACCCGCTCTACCTCCAGCTCTACCACTGAGCCGCTGCCACCCTTATGTGTCACATTTACAACATTATCATAAAAGAGGGGGCTTGTCTGTGATTTCTGCAAGACCTTTAAGAATGTTTTTGGGCTGAGACACAAGGTGGTGAGGGTTAATGGTTTCCTGTCAGTCATCGATGATGAGTAATGCTACAAATGGAATTTGCTGTAAAGAAATATACGTGTGATTGTTGCACAAAGGCTATTGGCAGGTGCAAATGCATGCAGAGGACTGACTTAAACTCCCAGATGCAACACCTGCATACTGATCCAGCCAATTATCACTCCATCTCTTGAGACACTTGATTGGGAAGGAAATAGAAAAGAAGACGAGTAAGAAGAAATGTAAGGTAAAATGGTGTAAGGTCACGCATTTAATGTGACTGCTTATGTGGCGGTGTCCTGCCCTCATCTTCCTCCAGAGAAATGAGGGGGAGGAAAAAAAAGGAAAAACACTTCTGAGTGAAATGGTGTGAGAACGAAAGGCTTAGAGCAGTGCCAACGTTGGTGGAAAATACATTTCTCTCTACTTTATGTGAGGAGATTGAGGAGAAGCTACGAGTGGGTTAAAGAAAGCGTGAAGGAAGAGGGAATCTGGAGGACGAGGAAGGTCAAAGGGAAGATGATGAGGATAAAGTGGCTTATTTTCAAATGCAAAACCTCTGTCAGTTGCTGTCACCTCTAGAACTTGACTCTGGAGCTTAGGTTATAAACAAGAGTTATTCCTCCGAGGTACGATTACAGCAATTTAGACAACCATTGGGAATAATGAGGTACCTGTCATTGAAAAACATACAGATGCATAGAACATGTAATGGAGCCCTAAGCATGAACCTTGTCAACATGGTTCATCATCAACAAAAGCAGCAACATTCTAAGCTGCTTTCAACAAAAGCAGCTTAGAATCGCTTCAAGCAAAGTCATGCTTGAATATGCAAAAATATGTGACAGACTATGTGCAAAATAACATTAGAATAATTGTTACCGGGTTGAGGGTGAGGCTTAAAATGAAACTGCTCCTTCATTTCAAAATCAAAGGCATTGGCTCTATATTTTAAGACAATATTTTATCACATAAAAGTCTGATGGTTTGATTCCTACATGAACAAATTTTAGTGGCTATCTTGACTCAGCAATGTTAAAGAAATTACATAGTGGAATCCATACTTTAAAGCACCCATTTTTTAACTATTTTATTCATCTGTTCCACCAACAGTGACTTAGACGTTTTGTAGTACACACACACACACACACACACACACACACACACACACACACACACGCACGCACGCACGCACACACATGCACATACTGGAATCAGCAGTACTGGAATCCCATGTTTTTTGTCCAAAATGGGAATCAATTTGATGCAATAAAATGTTTCTATAAAGACAGATGGAGAAAAAATATTACTTATGTTCAGTTGCACCTGAAAGTAATTCCATTGAAGAAGCCAGTGATTAAATGTATACCTTAAGGGTAAATAATACATATGGATGAACAGATAACAAATATAAGATTCCTTTTTGGCCGTAGCAGTCATGGTGTAAACGGCCATACTGTTTGTATACCCCACATTCATTGGCTCTGGCTAAGTAGTATCTTTTTGTGACGCAATCCTTTATTCTCTTTCACTCGGACTTTTACTCAGAATTCATTGGTTTTCTGTGTCGTTCCTGCTGTTTGGGTTCTCTGCACAAAAACATGAAATTTCTTGGGACAGTTATGACACTGTAAAACTTTGTTAGCTGGGAAGTCCATGTATAGTGACTTCTTCTAACATAGCAGATGCCTTACGCCATATTGTTCACGTGATTCTTTCTGGCAAATGTGCCATGATTGGTTGGGCGCTTGATTGACAGGTAGTGGGTGGAGTGGGTGACAGCGTGACAGTATTGGACTTCCAAGTGAGCTTATTCAAATATATAGATGGGGAGATTGTGATCCCCGAAGGGAAATTAAAACAGCACGCTCTAGTATTTTGCCAAACAAACGCATAGATTCAGTCTGTCAGTCCTGCTTGTCGCAATTTTTATATCTTCTGCATAACTAAACCACTTTTTAAGGCATGATTATTTATTTATTTATTTGAAATGACAACTGCATGTTTTGGAAGAATATATCATGTGGCATTTAAGGCTTCATTGTGAAAATCAAAGGGCAGAGTGCCCCTTTTCCTTGGTTTATAAAAATCCCTGCTGTTTCAGCCCCCATTGATGTTCAAGGTCTGTTTCAAAGCCTCCACAAAGGGAATTTTATGGTCTAGTCTGTAGTATTAAAACTCTGAGTGTATGAAATGAAAGCTCAAACAGATAACTGATCAGTGGCCTGATCTATTCTCCATGTTACTGCCTACTAACATCACAGCGGGATACTGAGAATATCCATCTGCAAAAGAACTGAGACGTCTGATACTGTGTGAAATGAGACCCGTCTGGACAGAAATTGCGCTCCAGTTGAACAAAAGAATGAGTGAGTCAGAGACGGACATGAGATGTTAGGGGGAACAATGTCCAAGTCTCCTCTCATACTGTAACATGATGGGTGTGTTTTCATCTGTCCTCTGCCAATCAGCTGATGAAGCAGTGAGTCTGTGTGAGCTACCTCCATCAAAGTGCACTTTTTGCCTTAGGCTACTGGTGTGTACCACTCTGTGATTCGGTCTTTATATCACCCCTGCTGACATAGACACTCACACACACGCACAAGTAAGCACACACATACATACACACACACACACCTTCATCATCACTGTTGAGATTCATCTGGATCCCCCTGATCAAGGGAGAGTAAAGCAATGGACTTGGGGGACATCTGTGATTACTACTGCCTGAAGCTAGCCACATCAGCCTTGTCCAGACATGGTCATCGACCATTGTAATCAATATGTGGCCACATATCCCTGTGGGAACTCTTCTTCTTATGCATGCAGTTTAAACTCATTGTGCAGGAAATAATGGGTCAGAAAAACACTGCTACAGTATGTAAGACATAGCTTGAGAAATATCTTTGTAGTTATTGTTATTTACTGTGATCACTTTTGCCCATAGAGAGATGGCTGAAAGATGGGTAGCCTTAAGGCTGGAGTTTGGCACATTGATGGTGCCCAGGAGGTGCACCATCAATGAAAAATTTAATAAATAAAATGCTTACACTCACCAAAACAGCTGTCCAAATGGCTTATTTAAACACAAAATCCATTCTTCTTTCTTTCCTCAAGAACACTTTGATGACTTGGTTGTACTGCCATACGCTACTTCTTCAACTACCAGTTCTCACTCCATACTGGGATCTATGTTGGACTTGAACTGGCCAGTGGTCAGTCTGTAGAGACTGAACTACTGCCACTTCTGCAACTATAGTACAGATACAGAAGTATGAAGTTTAACCGATTTGAAATAGTTAAAGTATCAGTACTCAAAATTTTCCATAAAAATCATCTATATTCACTATGTATTTTACATCATTATGACATAAATGCATATATTTATATAATAAATAAAAGTATTTAGTAATGTTTATTTTCTTTACGGTTTATAAATAGTTGGCTGCCTACCTCCGCGACACCATGTTTATTTTGTGCAAACATGATGGAAGGACATAATTGATGCTTCAAATGATATGTGCTTCAAATAATGTAGGTGAACTCAAAGATCAGGACAGCACATCATTAGCACGGTTTGATTTTGTTATTAACATACAATATGTCTGAAGCACATTGTACGCACTAAAATATTAATATTTAAACACACATTTTCACCAAATATTTTAGACATTTTAGATGTTTTTCCCATCAATGGGACATTGTGAGGTGCCACATTTATGATTGTTTTTGAAATGCTCCTTTCTGGAAACTAAAAGTCTCTTGGAAAATTGTCCCAGCAGAGATACTAACACGTTTAACCAAACATTCAGGTAAATAGGAACCCACAAATGGGCAAAATTAGAGATTAAAGAAGGGTTCAATAGCTGAAGGAATTCATTAATTCATCTTCCAAACTGCTCTATCTGCCGTAGTGGGCCACGGGAAGCTGGGGCCTATCCCAGCTGTCTTAGGGCGTGAGGCAGGGCAAACTCCGGGCGTGACACCAGTGTGCTGCGGAGCCACACAAGACAGACAACCATGCACGCTCACACTCGCACACTATGGGCAATTTGGAACGGCCAATTAACCTGAAGCGAATGTTTTTGGAGGTGGGAGGAGGCCGGGGAACCATGCAGACACGGGGAGATCAGGCAAAGAGAGTTTGACTTGAACCCGGAACTGCCTTGCTGTGCAGCGACAGCGCTATCCACTGCGCCAACGTGCCACCCAGCTGAAGGAATATTATCTTGATTTACTGTTTTGTCTTTCTATGATATTTAAAGCAATAGTGCTAACAGTTCATGGATGTCAACTCTACTAGATTGTTAGCATTTTCATTGCACAGCCAATTTATCCACATCTGGGTTTTCATTGGAAATGCCATCTCATTTACCTTTCCTCGTTTTCCATCCGCTTCCTCGTCTATGCCAGCACATACGATTCCAAAGGAGAATGCATTACCTACAAAGACAGAGAGGTACTCCTGCACACCTATTCTCTTATTGGACCATTTACAACAACATCATTTTTAAGATACTTATTTTTACTGCAAAGAGCTTCTCAACTATCGATTAAGAGAAGATACACTGTATTTTCCATAAGAAATAAATTCTGTTAAATTCTTTACCCAGCTGTCATTTTAGGTTGAGGCTTTTTTAAGTTGAAATTGTTAAAGCAGAAAATCTTACAATATTAAAGGAACATGGAATCAAGTGGTTTAGACTCCCTCTGGAGAACATGATTATCCGTGCACCATTGACAGTGAGGCAGCAGAAAAACATGAAACGTGATTCTCATCACAAGTCTCAGGTGCTACCGCATTAAGAAAAAAATGTAGACAAATCAATGTGGTTTCACTGTGATGTGGATGAGCACAATCAAGAAAAACACAAAGCTACTGAATTTAAGGATCAAATACCCATCCAAATAAAAGCTTTCAAAATGGATTACATTGTCAACAGCAACGGGATCACTTGTACATAAATCAAAGTCCTCACCTAATAAGCTGTGTGACTTCTTGTGAGTGTGCATGTTTGTGAGTCTTTCTGTACTTCACCCATTTCTTCTTTCTGAGTAAGTATGGGTTTCGATAACTTCTCATAAAAAACTTATCCAGCGATTTACTGTATTGTTGGGAGGAGATAAGAAGATAAGATAATCTGTTATTTGTCCCACAGTGGGGAAATTTAAACAATCACAGCATCAGCATTCAGAGAGAGTGTAAGAAAAGGATAGGGGGCAAAAGGATAGAGAAGTAGAAGAGATGTTCAAACATATGTATTTAGGAATTCTACATACAGTATTAAGGAATATGATCAATGACATGTCTGTCATTTGATCTGAATTATTAAATTCCTTTAACTCCGAATGTCCAGTCCAAATAAGGCAGCAGCTCATTGCGGGGCAGCACGAAAGGCAAACAAATGCTTACACTCATATCTTTTGCTGTGACCAATTCACCTAAGCTGCATGTTCTTGGAAGTCGGAGGAAGCCAGAGAACCAGGACAGAACCCACACAGACATGGAGAGGCCATACAAACTCTGTACAGGAAGGAATCAACCCCAGAGTCTTCCTGCTGTGAGGCAACAGTGCTACCCACTGTGCCATCTTTCCACCCTGCACATTACATTTGTGATCTTAATTATGTGTGAGTGCATCTGTCTCTTGAGGCTCATCAGCAGTCACTCTGTCAAATTGTCTGTCACTCCCAAGCACTTTAGTATCACTCAACTGAGTACTGATTTATTTATCTTCACTATGCCTTCATCACCAACCTAAATAATTACTCAAGAATAAAGGCTTGAACTGAACATAATGGTCTCATTGTTACTTCATTTGTATTTCTTTTCTGTTAAGTTTTTGTCCTTTGCCAAGTTCTAGTTAAACTGCCAGAGAAGATAAGAAGTCCTCAATGTTTCAAGCTCTGAATATGAAAGTCATTGTTAGATGATGTATCGACTACAACTCAAGTGTGTCCCATTCGTTGAACACATTGAGGTGTGATGTGAAATACAGTGAGATTCGGGCGAGGGAGTGTGCTGGGGAGAAAAGCATTTATCATTTTCCAAACAGACTATTTTTTGTAAGAAAAAAGAGTTTTCAGACGGTGGAAGAAATATGAAACAGCATCAAGTCCTGCCTCCTGCAACCCTCTAATATTCCTTGATAGTGGATCAACACGATGAAAGATAAATGTACCTTTAACAATAAAAAGTAACTGCTGAAGGTTAACAATATGTGATGCAAAGAAAGAACTTAATGTGTATGCATCCTACAAAGTGGCACACACTCTATAAAGCATGAAAACACATTTGTCTACTTGACACCTCATAGAAAATCTTTCCTTTTTGTAACGTTTTTTGATTATATGATGTGAGGTATATACAGTTGTTATGATAAGACATAGGTTATGCATAGGTTATTATGAAGATAGAATTCACTATGAATACTCCTGCAATTGTTAACTTACCGACACAAATACTTTTTTTATGTCTTAATCCCTCCTTTTGTGTTACAAGAATAAGGACAGGGGTCTTGTGCTGTAACTTCTGAGGTTGCAGCCACCTACCACCCTGGTCATTCACGATGAGTAATTACATTACATCCAGGCCAGAAACCCCAGGGGCTGAAATCCATGCCCTTTCTTCCCCCCCATCTCCCACACAAGCCACAAAGGGGATTAAAGCTCAGGGTCCTGGGTCCCGCTTCTGACAAAGCAGGACAAAAGCTGAAATCTCCTTGGGGGCAGAATTAGATTGGGGTGGATGGAAGAAGGAAAGTACAGAAGGCCTACAGAAAATGAGTGAACTTTGAGGATGGAGAGAAGAGGAATGATGGAAATGATTGTTTTCATGAGGTACTTGAGTGAGGAATGTGTGGATCATTGTGGGTCATTGATTCCTGACATGAGGAACACAACATGCCGCGGGAATAAAAATGTTGCTTTCTTGATTGCATTTGAAATTATGAGCTGTGCTTTAAGGAGCCATCAAACATTTTTTTTCCTTAATCTATTACCAGATTATTATTTTTTTACTTGTTTTGTTGGTTATAAAAATTTTAATGTTTCCATAATCCTTGATGTTTTCAGTGCTTTCAATCAGATCCCATGACCTCAGGGGACATAGATGCTATTGGTACTCTAATGGAGGATGATGATGTGAACAATAGACCAGAAACAAATGTGTGCACCATGAGACGACATCAAAACTGTCTCCAGTCACTTTGGCCATGGTGTGTGGTTGGAAGGTTTGCAATAAATGAGGAGAAACCAATTTTGTAAAGCAGGTTCACTAATAATATCTTCTTAAATACCGTTTTGACTAATTAAAACAATAATGATAACTTTATTTTGGTTTATCTCATCTTCTGTAATGACGAGGAGCAGCAGTCCAACATCGGTGACTTCAGTACACTTGCCTGTTTGTACACCTGACAGGCAGGTGTACTGCAGAGTCAATGCAAACTTGAGATGATGAAAAGGACCCCACATTTCCAAAAAATAGTCATTTCTCTTACTCCCAGCAAATTTCTCTTTGTTAGCAGGAGTGCTTTAGCTGTATTGGGAAGGTTTTATTTAATGTAAACCGACAACTAAAGCACAATTTATAATTCTGTAAATGGCACACTGAGTTAAATTGAATTACATAGATGTCATTGTACCATTTGTGAGTTTTTATTGTACTAAAATGTATTGTGTGCTAACTAAGTGATGAACATATTACTATCACTATCTAGCTAATTACTAACATACAAGTAAATGCAGCTTGATGAACAAATACTGCTTGTTATGCTGTAGACTAGTGAGCCAAGCCATCAGCTTTTAACAAAGTAAATTATCAAAATATCTAGAACACTGGGTATCATTTTCCAAAGCTGTTCTCTGATATGAAAAATCACAAGTACAGTACAACCAAAATGTCTGGAAAATTCCTCAAAAAGTGTGGGAATTACCTGAAGATATTGTTGCACTTTGCTGAAACAACAGAATGACCTCTCAGAAAATCCCTCAGGGCCAACTAGAAGTGTACATAGATATCTTGTCATTAATTTTTTTATTTATGTGCTGACTTGGGGACATTTTTTGCAACATCAGCCATTCAGTCATGGGCTTTTAGACCTTACCCAATAGCGGTTTTCAGTTGTGAGATTGGAGACTAAAGCCAAAGCGACGAGGTTAATGTCACTGTCTGTGTTGTGGATGCATTAAGAACTGCAGGTTTGTTGCAAGAGATCAGAATTTTCAGGATGATACCGGAACTTCCTGAAGGGTTTTATGGTTTCCCCATAATCCCGCACACAGACAAACAAACAAACAAACAAACACAAAATTGAAAACACGATCTCCTAATCACAATTTGACCTGCAGTCACACTTTAATGAAGACAGTATTTAAGCAATACTTTCATGTTCATTGTCATCATTATAATGATGATTGTCAACATCATCAGACTTTTTTCTTTCATAACCAGCAGGCAGACATACTGTATGTCCATGCTATCTGTGAGATGGAAAACTAAGGAACCAAGGCATAAAGCTCTCAAGAGACGGATAATGTCTCAAGCAGAAGTATTTATTTCCATCACAATCTGCAAGTCTCAACGCCTACTTTGAATGTTTGAGCTGGGGAGCCCGTGAGCCGCTATTTGTTTTGCAATTTCATGACTGGCTAACTTTCCTTCCCTGGGGTATATCTATGCTCAGTTCAAAACCACTGAATGAGTGTGCATTTGTGCTTTTTGTTGCAAATCACCTCATTGCGTAATGTGTTTGTCAAGCGTTCATGTATACTCCCGTCAGTTTCAGCTATGTACATAATGTTCCTCACCCTCTCTCTGGATGTGTATACACTCTTACTGCACGTCTCAATCATCAATAAATCAAGCACATTTAGTCACTATGTAGGTTCTCAATCTGTTCAAGTGGTCTTTGTAGTCCTCTTAAAATGAATCCTCTTTGAAGTCATTAATATCAACAGGGAAATATACACTTTCCTGCTCATGTATACTGATGAGTCATGTCGGTTTATATGCCCACACAAATACGGAAATATGACACACTTTAAATTATGACAAACATTTCTATTTATCGCACAACAGCAATGCCTCCAGTGAGAGTCTTCTTCCATCTGGCATTTTGCTTCGTTCTCATAATTCACCATATTATTCACAATTATTTTTGCATCCAGTCTACTAGTGAGAGGTTTACCTGGATCAGTGCCTGAGGCCCCACATCCTCAAATAATCCATGATGGGATAAATCCAAAACGTGGTAATTAAAGAAATGGTGACATTGTTATACTTACTTTGGCAGCAGTAGCTCAGCGGTAGAGCAGACGTCTTGAAGACCAGACATCGCCCAGCCATCGGCGGTTCAATTCCCACGCCCGCCAAGACATCCTCCGGAGTGTGAGCTGACGGTGGGAGGTGTCAGCTCAACTGCCAGCCTCTGCCGAGGCGCCCTTGAGCAAGGCGGCGTCCCCCCCACAAGCTGTTCATTTGGGGCGCAATCCCTCATGCGACCTTTCAATCTGCCTCCCCTTAACTGCATGCCTACAGACCCTTTGTGTGTTGTGTGCTTGTTCAGAGGCCTGTATACAATATAAAGTATATATATATATATATATATATATATATATATGTGTGTGTGTGTGTGTGTGTGTGTGTGTGTGTGTGTGTGTGTGTGTGTGTGCATGTTTAACCCTGTATTGGTGAGTGAAAAGTGAATTTCCTGTTCCGGAACTAATAAAGTATGATTCTTCTTCTTTCATTACCTCTGCACCTCTATTACCTTTCAGGTGCTTCACAGCGAAAAGAATATTTCACTTGCATACCCAAGAAAAAGTCATACAGTACTAGACTGTAATATGCAGTGTCGCTAAATCACTGAGGTAAATAAAGAAAGATATTACATCACCTCTGCCTCCCACCATACATAACTGAAGCCAACCTATCCTTAATGCAAGTGTTGCCATCTGCCATTGACTCAGGAGCAATTAGAGAGCGAAGCTCCAGTTCTCACCCATACACCCGTCTGCTGAATCACAAGCTGAAATGAGCTGTTAATCGTGACATTTCCCCTTCTTTTTACAGCATTAAATAACTAATTAAAAACCAACTTTCAAACATAGATAATTATCAAATTTAGAATTACAGAAATAATCCTTGGAAAAACATTCTTTGTTTATTTTGGCCCATGTCCTTTCTGCAAACATGGAGTGGGCGGGGTTAATTACCACCAGCTAGCCACAAGCCTGATTTGCTTTACTTCCATTGAGCTCATATTATCCATCTTTACTTAATTATCACAGGTGAAACCATGTGGGGGAAAAAAGTTTCTTAAATAAGCTACAAGAGGGTACATAGGGGTTAGGATTTATCTAATTCTTTATATATATATATATATATATATATATATATATATATATATGATGGTGTCTGCACTTTACCAAGGAGAACAAAGATAATTGCTGTCCAGGAACCAGATCCACTTTAGTAGTTAGAGAAACAGTCAGTTGGAACACTGTGTGCATCTACTGTATATATCTTATTTAATACTGTTTTTAATTATTTTAAAAAACTACTGATGTGTCTGAAAGAAATTCAAAATCAATTTGACTTTAATAAATCAATGTAACATTGTGTTTGCTCAGCCTCAATTGATTTATTCATTCATTCATTCAAGTACATAATGTCTTGGTCATCAGCTGATAAATGTCAGCATTTGTCCACTGAATCTCAAGCAATTTTATATTACTCTGTCATTTATTGAGCATTCAAAGATTAAACCCACAATATCCGTCCCCTCATTACATGTAAATAATTTCCTGTTCAATAAACATTTATGCAGTTTGTGACAGGATGGAAATATGAAATATAAAAGTTTTGTATTTTGTATGAAACTACCCGCATAGTCACTGGGTCAGTAGTGTGTCCAAGGATTTTTGGACAGTGGCAACATTTTACTTAGATATAACCAAACATATAATATGGTGGATGAGTTTATATGCAGCAGCTCACAATCCATTTTGAAATCACTTCATGGCCAGGACATGCATCTTCTATCCTGACAGTTATTACAACATGCCCTTCTTACAAGAACACCATGTCCTCAAAAAATAAAAATAAAAAGCTTAAAAGCAAGAGCAAGGCAGTGTTTTCTCTGACCCAGTAGCTATTCTCACGCGAACCAGAAAACGTTTAGACATGTTTACATTTCCACCTTATCACAAACAGCAAGATTGTTGATTGAAAAGGAAATTATTTAGGTGCCATAATTCATTGTCACATGGTGCCAAAATGTGAATTTAAATTGACTTGATTGCACAATGCACAATCTACACAGTGCTCAAGAGTAAAAACAAAAATTAAAAGCTGATGGTTTTTCAATACCTCCACATCATTCTTACCTAAAATAGATGATCAAAACCATTTTCCGAAACAACAGAATTAAAACCCTTTAGCTTTATATTATTATACATACTGAGCGGTTTCTGCACGGTGACATAGCACGATGCACATACGGAATTACACACAGTGTAGGTTAGTCCAGTGTAGGTTAGTCTGTCCCAGGATGGAGGAGTAGTGGTCATCTACCCATCCAGTGGGCCTTTCAAACATAGTTTATTCAGATGTAGACTCTTGTGTGGTATGCAACCCTAGAATTATTTGTGAACAGAAAGAGAGCTACCATTGCATTAAAAGAAATGAATACATTAGATATCTTTGCCAATAACGTTGCAAAAATGTCAACAATTTGTAGCTCCTAAGTAATATAGATGCAAATGGATATGTAATTGGAGTGTTGTAACAAGCATGTCATAAATATTTGTTGTTGGAAGCTGTGGAGGCAGTGATCTCTCCTTTGTTCATATTTGCTAATCCAAGGTTCACTGACAGATGTTAAGAGCAATGTCTCAGTTTAAAACCATATAATTCTGTAAATTCACAAAAATGACTGCACTCACTTCTGTCCTTCACTCTCCCACTCCTTCACTTAGTCCCTCTAGCACAGAAACACTGACACACCTACACACACACCT
Organism: Antennarius striatus; assembly: GCF_040054535.1. Lineage (NCBI taxonomy): Eukaryota > Metazoa > Chordata > Actinopteri > Lophiiformes > Antennariidae > Antennarius > Antennarius striatus. The sequence goes on along the minus strand of NC_090789.1, from coordinate 7,652,131 downwards.
ACATGTAAACCTGCACAACGGCCTCCCTCTATTTGCCATCAAACCTTGGCTTGCTTTCAGCTGTTGTTTATTTGAGTGGCAGAATCCTTTTCAATTTTGCAGTCTGAAACACTGACATATGAGTCACTCAGCACCCCCCCAAGACAAACACAAGCTTTTGTCTTCTACTTCACATCAATTCAAGGCCCCAAGTCCTCACCAAATGTCTTTTTAATGAAAACTGCTTTGTCTCATCACTCAGTGTGCGTCTAATGGCTTCTGTATTCCTTCAGGTACCAAAGAAAGGTAGGGATAACTGGCACTGGAAAACAGAACCTAGAACCAAGACAAATAAGACACACATAGACATGCACTTGCACACAATCCCGATCAACCAAGGAAAAGAAAAAAAAACCTTGCATTTCAGCCACACTGAGTACCTAGCAAATCCAGAAGTGCATGCAATTAGTTTGGCTTCTCTTGTTCCCCTGACGAACAAGAATAGTGTGGGTTGTTATAGCAAGATATTTCTGAGTTCATGTAATTATTAGAGACTGTGAGTCTTGAAACAAGGAGCAGTAACAAAAAAAAGTCATGGCTTATAAACTTTAAGAATCACAGGATAATCATTTGTATATGCACATAATCATCCATGGAAATGTGTCAACAATAACTTGATTGCATTGCAAATGTCAAATCAACGCTCAAACAGCAAAATCATATTTCCCACATCCTCCTTTTCCTCCCCACCCCCATCATCTCCCTTTTATCCTTTCTCCCTTTCCCTCATTGTCTTTGGTCGCCTCACCTAAGCCGTCCATCCTCTACCCTCAGTCGACTCTCCTTTCCGAGTGGAGGATTTACTTGCTGATCCTGATCCCACACACAAAGAGGGTGGATAATCACCTTCCTCTCATCTGGCCTGAACTGGTCCTCTTCAGAATTCCCACAAGATGCCATGCCTTCCAAAAGCAGACTGTCACCCATTATCCCTCATCTACTCAGTCACCCATCTCTAATCTTTGGCTCTCTCATAAGCACTCCTTTCAGGTTCTCCGGAAGGAAAGGAAGGGTGGATACAAGTTAGACTGAGCTGAAGTTTCTGGTGTGAGTTAGAATGACCAAACAGACATGTAGTCAAACAAATTTACAGTGACCTATAAAGATACAAAAAAATGGGACATGGGAATGAAATTCCGTGATTTTATACAAAATACCAAAGCTTTCTGGAGGAAGTTAACAAAGTAGAGATAATGTATGAATGTATGGGATAATTATCTTGTCTATAACTTCTCTACTAATCCGAATCCAAGAAAAGAAAAAATAAAGTATAAAAGGTTCAAACAGAAAATCCAAGAAATAATTGGAAACCCAAAACACCAGGGTGCACTGCATTAAATTGGCGACTTGCCCAGGGTGTAGCCCGCCTCTCACCCTTAACCAGCTTGGATAGGCTCCAGTGTAACCATTGATCCTGATTCGGATCAGCAGCTGAAGATGAGATGATTATCATCTTGTGTTCAAACAGATGAATGAACAAATGAACATCAGGGACAAGAAATGAACTAAGAAAGCTCACGAGGTCTGTGAACTTTTGCTATCATCCGCCTCTTGCTCGTTCTCTGTGTTGAATAAAGTCAACTGGAGTTGAAGCAAATTCAGAAGATATTTCCCAGAACTGTAACTAAATACAAAAACTGAGACAGAGAACATAAAAGGGCAAAATAGGTTTAAATCATGGAAGTGCATAATAGTGAATTAACTTCATACATAATAATATGTTAAAAAGAAAATAATGACACAACAACATAGGACCGGAACCATGACACATCTATGGTCAAGAGTTGAATAGATGTTTGACTGCCATATTCAGTATAGGCAGGCAGGCAGATAACAGTTTTGGGGGTTTTTTTGGTCTCTAAGGAGGACCTCAACAGGTTATGGCACTCACCTCTAGCACTGCATGAAGCAAGTGCTTTGTTTTGTTTTGTTACTATCAGTGCTGTAACTTGAACTTCTCTGTGTACCATGAACCATAAAGCATGGCAAAGTGACAGTTTAATCAGTAGATGACAGTGTCTGTTGTTAGACAAAGACAACACACACAAAAGCATTCCGCACATGCACACCTGCCCAGCACGTATTCCTGAATATAAATGACTTGGTGACCCTGCTAGATTCAGCTTTAGGCCATCCAATAAAAAAAACACATCTAAGTCACTCTAAATATATCATTGATAACCTTTCCTTGTGTAGGGTATGAATTGATTTAGTTTGTCATCTCATTGTGAAGCACAGTACGTTTTACGAGTTTGTTGACGTCATAAATCTGCCTCAACTTTCTCATCTATGATGAAAAATGTTGCCCCGGAACGAAATGATGATGGAAGATGAAAGCACGGATTGTTGTGCCATTTAGCTTGGAGACAAAACATGAACTATGGCCACAAAATTAAAACAAATGTTTTGTTTCTAAGTTCAAAGCAACATATGTGAATCTTTCAGCTGATTTATAACCTGACATGTCTGTACAAATTGTTTTGTACCCAAGATTAGACCCTAACATTCCTGCTTTAAGTGAGCTGTCTTGTTCACTTTTAAGTGAGACCTACGACCTCCTACTATACTCCCACTAAAGTTCATCCTATCTTCTGCCTTCCCATCTTCATTTTTCTATACTTTCCACATCCAAAAATTGGACTTGTTTGTTATCAATTACACTTATATTCACAGCTTTTTTCCACTTTTTTTGTTCTGCTCCACTTAAACCGCCTCTTTCTTCTGCTTTTGTGGTTGGCATTTCTCCTCTGTTTCCTACATCCCACACAGATTTAGCTATCAAAGAAAAACGAATGCACACTTTTTCTTCACACTTTTTAGAGTAAACAATAGTCACAGTCATAGTCACCTTTATTGTCAAATGTACCATATATGCACGACATACAGCACAGATGAAATTACACTCCTCTCAGACCCACAGGCAGTAAAAAAAACACGAAAGAACTGCTCTAACGGGAGAGAGGGGAACTGCTCCATGTGCATGCGCCACCATCCTATCCTATCCCAATAGGTGGCAGAACCCAACAGAACCCAACATGCAAAGCCACTTAAACCAATAAAGAACAGCCAGATCTTCATATGTAAACTACTAATGTGGGGCACACACTGAATTCAGAGCCGGAAAAACAAGATATAATAGACTTGATAAGAGGGAATGATGCAGTAAGAAGAGCAGGGCATGGTGTACTTGTCTGTTTGGAGCATTGCTGATTCATACAGGCCTCTGATCCCTGGCTGTGGGTGAGCAAAGTCCCCCTGTCTCCCTTTTCTGACTGTACATTTCAAAATTCATTTCTAGACTTAGTATTCCTCAAACCAAGCCCCAAAAAGGAACCAGCTTTCACGTTCACCCATCAATGATTCATTGTTGTGCCATTGAGTGGACTTGAAGAACACAGAGCATCAGAAAGTTTGGTGTGTGTGTGTGTGTGGTTGCCAGTGTGCTGCAAAGTCAGTGATTTGAAATTTGTCCGCTGGAAACAGTCAACCTGTGAAAATACGAGAAAAATGCACATTTTAAGACTGATTAAAAACAGGTGACTTGTTATCTGAACTATCACCTCACGAAATACTCATCTTGATTCTATCATAGTGGTGGCAAAAGAATAAAGTATTTTAAATAATCAAGAGGAGAGATTTAATACTGTAACCAGACACCAGGTAGATTCGATATTGATCCAGTTCTTACCCAGATTCCCCACAAATCAAAGCACTTTTTGACGCGCCTGCATGAATGAATGTCCTTTATGGATCGCAAAGTGAAGAATTACATCAATTAACCTCCTTGAAAAAAAAATGTGTGTCTGATCCTGTTGATTTTTTTTATCCGTTGTCCAGATCCCTTGTGAAATAAAGAAAAGAAAATGTGTCGCAGACAGTTGAACGTAGCTTCAAATAAGAATGCCCATGAGATGCTCCTGGCATGAGCTTTGATAGCTTCCATGAAACAGGCCAAGTATAAAAAAAAAACAAGCACAGTTTTAGGAATAGCTCATGACTGGAATTCTGGATCAGGTGAGCCATCAATTGGGTATTTTAACTACAAGATCCCTAAACATGGTCTCAAACCTGCTACTTCAGCGCTGCCCTTGTTAAACTAGATTATTTATGTTTTTGTTAGCTGTAGACAGGAAAACATTGGTGGCAAACAAAAAAAGTGTTGAATGAGCACTCAATATTTCTCCTTTAGATGACTCAGACCTAAGAGAAAATCAATCACTTTTTTCCAGTAGTTTCTTCTTTTCCTGGACTCAATCAAGCTGACTATCATACCCAAATTTAAATTACCGGCTATTTCTTGCCTTTCATTTGTTATCTGACTTTTTTGAATAAACTCATTTTTGGTCATTTGTCCTGAAAATAATATTGACTTGCTCCAAGAGATGTAGAACGGAAGATGTGAGAAAAATATGCTCAGCTTGTGTTATAATCTGTGTATTCATTTCAGACGAGTATCTGGTATAGATAAAGCATTTTTGACGAGTACAAGCACGATACGAGTATAACTCGTCAATACTTGTGCTCGTGCTGAAGGAAAATTCACTTAACCAGTGGTCCCCAACCTTGTTGCACCACGAACCGGTTTCATCCACCACAATATTTTCACGGCCTTCATTTGCTCGATAATTGGTAATGACGACAGGACAGCTGTAGTCAAACAATAAATCATCCGCAGTGTTTTTATGTAAAATGCATACATCAACAGACAATAAACAACCTTTTGTTCATAATTTGATAATCAACATCTCTGTAAATGAAATATCTGTAAGAAATAATTATGTTAAAAACTTGATCCAAGCGACTGCACCTATGAGGTTTATTTTGAAATATAACGACTTACAATCGGTGCATTTAACGTAAGAGAAATACTGATCATTCCAATAGAAAGGTGAACAAGTCAATCAAATAATAATAATTACAATAATGAGAATTAGTGGTTGACCGCTGATCTAGGGGTAACGGAAGACAATGACACCTGAAGTGTGTTCCGGACGTCTACTCTGCAGTTTGGTTTTCTTTACGGTCACTGCAGAAAATCCTGCTTCACAAAGACAGGAGGATAGATAAGGAAACAGGGTTTTCGATTCTTTTTGGGCGATCTCAGGATAATCTGACTTGGCTTTAATCCAGAACACTGGAGCAGTTGTGGGTGCTTAATTTAACCTGTCACGTGACTGAGACCTGTCAAGTGTGACAGACGCATACATTTGTCTGTGCGTCATTCCGCACAGACGTCACTTTTCAAAATAAAACATTTTTAGACTGGTAATCAATAAAAAAAAAGGAAGTCACCCGGTACCTAATGTCCCGGTGGTTGGGGACCACTGACATAGACGGATGTAACAGAGAATCTCTGCTGTTAGTTTGACACTTTCTCACTACAGTTCAATTAATAATTTATATACCGTATAGATATTTTAACTGTTATATAATGCGCGCACATACAAACACACACACACGTGCTCTGTCTCTCTCTCTCTTTCCCTCTTGCTCTAAGAATTAAAAGAAAAATTTAAAAGAAAAAAATTTTGAAAGTTGTGTTGAGTATGACAGTTTTTGTTTGTGCATACTTTGCAGTTCATAATTTCCTATTGCATGTGTTGTATTCATTAATGCACTTCATGTTCTGAGTTCATAGAAAACTTGTTATGTAAATAATTCCTTTACTATTGTAATCAAAAGCATTGAATCTCATTTCTGAGGCTGTTCTGTAAATATTAATTCATACACTAAAGAATATTCATGTTCTGAGTTCATAAAACACTTGTACTGTAAATAGTTCTCTTACATTTGTGATCAAAAACATTGATTTGAATCTCAAATTTGAGGCTGTTCTGTAAATAGTTTTAAAATCCAATCCATATCTATTTCAGACTTAAAATAATGTACAGATTTAAGCCCCACCCATTTCCGGTCAAACCACACCCGCGTCAGGTTTGAATCCCGCCCATTCCGAGTACAGATACGGATACAGATAATTTAGATGGTTCAACAGATACAGATAGTTGTGTACTCGCTCATCCCTAGTTATAATGTTTCTATATTGGAGTGTCATTGTGTGAATGTCATTCACAAATATGGCCGGTATATAGCCTTTTTAGTGTGGCCATATAATCTGATGGGAATTTCACACAGGTGTTGAATTTATCCATCCCTCAACACATTTATTGCCCCCAGCAACTATCACAAGCAGTAGATAACTATCTGCCACAACTGCCTAACAGAGATTTGCGCCTCATCCCTAACCCCTAAAACGTCCCCCTCCACCCCGGCTCTGGGCTATAATGACCAGTCTGCTAGTCTGCGTGATTTTCACCGCAGGTATTACTCACAACATAGTTCTCCAAAGCTGACAGATGTGTGATGCAAATGTCCCATAATCAAGCACTGCCCATGGCTCTATGTCAAAGAGAAGTCAGTCTCCAAGAAAGCAGAGGTTTTTGCTTGTTTCACTCCTCCTATTTCTCTTTCTGATCCTCCTGCCTCTTTAACATGAGCAGGTGGATACCGGTGACTCTGGAAACACAAATAAAAAATGGGGGAAACTTTTTAAGTGAGAATAGGGTTAAGCCCCAGGGCTGGGATATATCACCGGAGGCAGAGCACAACTCTACTTTGTACTTTATGCCGTTTTTTCTGCAACAGTGTCGATTTAGTCATGAATAGGTATGAGAGGAAAATGAGGTATTTCCTTTAATTAAAAACCCTAGGTGCATTAGAATAGGATCTTTTTGTTCTTTGTCTCATTAGGCTGTATGTATCTACAACAGAAATATACATTATGTTCTTACCTGAATGTAAGTTTAGGTCAGACCTTAAGGGGTTGCCCTACAAAAGTAATAAGGAGTGTGAGTTGGTGTGCATGCATGTGTGTGTGTGTGTGTGTGTGTGTGTGTGTGTGTGTGTGTGTGTGTGTGTGTGTGTGTGTGTGTGTGTGTGTGTGTGTGTGTGTGTGTGTGGTGTGGTGTGCGGTGTGTGTGTGTGTGTGTGTGTGTGTGTGTGTGTGTGTGTGTGTGTGTGTGTGTGTGTGTGTGTGTGTGTGCGTGTGGTGTGTGTGCGTTTGTGTGCGTGTGTGTGTGTGTGTGTGTGTGTGTGTGTGTGCGTGTGCGTTTGTGTGCGTGTGTGTGTGTGTGTGTGTGTGTGTGTGTGTGTGTGTGTGTGTGTGTGTGTGCGTGCGTGCGTGTGTGTGTGTGTGTAAACTATGCAAAGCCATTTCAAGACATCTGTTGTGACATACTAGGCCAGGTGGCAATTAAATGACCTAACTCCTAAATGACATAATGACACAGAAAAAGTGAAGCATTCATACACACACTAACCTATGTGCACATGATTATGTATTAGTCTTCATCTTCCATAAATTTTTGTTCAAAAGTTCCCTTCACAGTCATGCTGTGGTACTGCAGCCCAACTGTTGCACATACAGTATAATTCTGTTGTGGTTGGAAGACAATTTTAAATGTATGCTTACTAAAAATTTGTATTCATATACAAACAAAAAATAAAGCTTTTCACTGCTTTCACTTTCTCTATCTTAACTTCAAATCGGATTAAGAGCTGCATTAACATGACTACTTTGCCAAATAAGGATTTGATTATGCCAGAGAGAACTGAAGCCCTATAAAGACCAGTTTCAGGTTTCATTGATTCACTAATTTTTTTGAAGACAAGACAATCATAATTTTCCCTTCTTCAGACACTTATCTGTGACATGGGTCACGGGTTATGCTGCAGCCTATCCCAACTGCTTATGGGTGAGAGCTGGGGTACACCATGGAAGAGTCGCCAGTTCATTACAGGGCCACACACAGACAGACAACAACTCATGTTCACATTCACAACTATGTTCAATTTTGGTGACCAATGTTTTATGTGGTAGGAGAAAACTAGAGAACCTGGAGAGAACCCATGCAGAGAAGGGCAAAACAGAACAAAGTCAGAGAGGCCCCAGGACCTTTTTACCCACTGTGTCACCATGTTGCTCAAGTTCAGGTTTATGATATATAGTTTATAATATATCATATTTATTTGTATACGTGCACAAAAGGTGAGATTGCAAGTTTCTTTCACACTTAGATGTTGGATCTTCTGTACGTAAACTGGAGATGGGTTACAACCACTAACAGGTATTTTTTCCATCGGTGTGAAAGTGACAACTTGCTTTTACAGTGGCAAGAATCTCAAAAATGAGAGCATTGGTCACTCAGGAATGAAAATAAATGATGTCACATTCAGGTTACTTCTACATATTAAGAAGCAGTAACCTTTGCTGGAAATATAACAAGGATAGCAAGATAAACATCACGGGTAGTCCTTAAGATATGAACGTTACATTATGTAACCCACTCCTAGTGAATACACCTCTAATCCAGGTTCGTAAGGAGCTGAAGAAGTGAACTGCAACAAGCCTACATGAAAGTACACAAACAAGATAAATTTCGCACGGTTTCTTTTTAATAAAACAAATAGTAAATACCAACAAAAAATTACATAATAAAATACATATTAACAAAACAAAAATTGGACCTTTCAAAATAATAAATATTTTTTGTTTGCGATCACTTTTTAAATCTGCTCTCCGTAGAATCTTAAATGTCTTTAACTCTTCGTGAACTAGAGTGCACTCTTTTAATTGTGAGTGACAGTCCAGATAACTGGCACCACCCTATGAGTCCGTTGAGTCCAGGTCGAATCATGCTGGGAGTCTCGACATCAGTAAAACTGTATCCAGAAGTAGTCCCCACTCTGTCCTTAAGACCTGACCGAGCTATATGGTAGCAAATCACAGGAACTTCCTAACTCACGGTGTATTCTAGATCATTCAAATATCTTGTACGTTGATTAGTAAGCTTGCAAAACTTTAAATCTTAAAGTTTGGGGGGGGGGGGGGTTTATGCTGCATCAATTTCTGTGATCTGCTTGTCACAAGTATGTCTTGTCTTCTCTCATCCGATCACACAGGTAAGTCGTGATCTGTCAATCATGTCCATCGGTATGCAGGACTTACCCAAAAATGTGTTATGAGTGGCTTATTGCCTCTTTTAACCCTTTATTGTCACAAGTACAGTACAGTACTAGTTTGGATGCAGCAGTAAGATGTCTGTAGTCAGCATTACTATATTTGGTATTTTTGTGTCTCTAAACTGCTGTTATGCTCTGTTACAATTTATTGCTTTAAAAGTTTAAGGCTGAGGACCATGTTCTATATTGCCAGATACTCACATGCGTGTAGTTTGATTGTCCTATGAGAAACAATTATCTCCATCAAACTGGAAAAACATTTTTATTCAGCATTGTGACAATGACATTTTTAAATGAGTGATTCTAATTTTTTTTCCCCAATGAAAAAGAAATTCATCGTTCAGTTTATCACACACATTCAATGTCAGTACATCTGGATATACATGGTTTTACCTGGACAAGAAGGATATGAAAAGTAACCAAAGCTGGCAGAGAGATTGGATGTAGTGGAGTGTAAGAAATAAAGCGGCATTTTCAGTCCATGGCAGGGACTGAAAAAATTAATCTTCTCCTGATATGAAGAAAAATTATGTGTAGTGTCTGATGTTTACTTCGCCACACACAACTGTTGTATGTCAGACTGGATCATTTTCTCAAAGGACAGGCCTATGGTAAATGTCTTTATTTACAATATGAGACTTAAATAGTTACCGGCCTAAGTAACAACATTTATACATCTCATATATTTGATTCAGCTCCCTTTTTTCCAATCAGAAGCAAGGTGAAGACATCATTTACTGAAATCAGTGCAGCATCTGTCAGTCCCACATCATCAGATATGTAAAGGTTTAAGAGATCACTGGAATATTTACATATTCATCCCCAGAGGTGGAAAAAATATTTTTAACAGCCCATGGAAGTAATTTTCTTAATTTATTCCATGTAAAAATATGTTGAGTTTTTGACTGGCCTACCATTTCTACATTGTTTGGCAGTGGAAGGACTTTTCCGAAAACTAAATCTATTTAAATACTATTCTGTAAGTTTCTTAGCTTTTTTTGATAATAGTACAGTACTCAACATGTGACAGTTTGCCGTCAGAGGGCTCTGGCGATTGAAATGTGATTACAATGTCTGACAGAATGGGGTGGACAAATACTGTACATTTCTGATCGGTCAGCTAACTCTTAAAGGCAGACACTGAAGGAAGTGAGGGATAGTTGACTCAGTGAAACCATGAAGTAGTGGCAGGACTATTTATCACAAATCTTGCCCAGCAAAAAATTCCAGTAACACTGATGTTGTCTCGATGTAACAGGTCAGAGGTAGGACCCAAGTACAGCACAGACTGAGACCAGATCAGGAATAGTCCAACAGTTTATTCTGCGCTTCGCACGGAATGGCAGCAATATTCCAGGAAACAGTCTCAGCAAACAGGAATCCCAGCTGACAGGTAGCAGAGAAGGAACGAGCAGGCAGAGCAGTCAAGGACAGAAGGCTGGTCGGATTACCGGGGCAGAGACGAAGAAGACAGGTCGAAACCGAGGAAGCAGTCCAGAGATAAACGCGAGAGAGATTTGCATGATACGAAGACAATCTGGCAGAGACTGAGAGGAATGGGAGGGTGTATATACTGAACAGGCAGGTGAAAATCAGGTGAGGAAACACAGGTGAGGGTTGTTGCACTGATGAGGTGGGAGTGGCAGGCAGGTAGAGCTGGACAGATGAGAGGAAAACCAGGATTTGACACTCGAGCTTGTAAAATACATCACCACTGCCCTCTTCTGCTCTTTCTGCATGTCCAGAATGATGCATTTAATTCAAACAGGAATTTCTTCATATATCTTAGATTTATTACACAAAAAAATGAAATATTTCAACATTTTCTTTTTTTTTATTTCAACACTTATGGTGCATGGTGCATGAAAATCAAAAATCTAGTAACTTTATTTTAGAAAAGTTAATAAGATCAGTCAAAAAAAGATTTCCCATCTACTTCTTGACAATGCGCCACAGATTTCCAATAGGGTTCAGCACAGTAACTCCGCTGTCAGCAAACCAGTTTATGAGTAGTTTTGGCTTTCTGGGCAGATGCAAGTGTGTGGTGGAAAAGGAAATCAACATTTCCATAAAGCTTGTCAGCAGACAAAAGCAGTACTCTGAAGTCTCCTGGTAGACAGCTGTGTTGATTTTGATGATGACATGGCACCGAAAACCATCACTGACTGTGGACACTTCACACCGGACTTCAAGCAAATTGGATCCTGTGCTGCTCCAATCTTCCTCCAGTGTCTCGGACCTTGATTTAAATGTAATTTTACTTTCATCTGTAAAGAGGACTTCGGACCACTGAGCAACAGTCCAGCTCTTCTTCTCCTTAGTCCAGGTAAGAGGCTTCAGATGCTGGCTGCCTGCTGGCTGTTAGAGGAGTGGTTTGACACAAAGATTCTGACAGTTGCTTTCCATTTCCTGGACACATCATTGTGGCTCTTGATGCTCTGACTACAGCCTCTGTCTACTCCCTGTGAAGCTCCCCCAAGTTCTTGAATCAGATTTACTTGACAATCTTCTCAAGGCTGCAGTGTACCCTGCTGCTTTTGCACCCTTTCCTACCACACTTGGCCCCTCCAGTCAACTTTCTATGGACGTGCTTTGATACATCACTGTGTGAACAGGCAGCCCTTACAGCAACAATCTTCTGTGCCTTCCCCTTCTCATGTCAGTGAGAGTATTCTGGACATCTGTCAGGTGAACAGCAGTAGTGTGACTGAAATGACAGATTCATGAACTTTATGCTGCATAAATAATGAATGACTGAAAAAAAATGTTATGTTTTTAGATTTATTTGTGCTGCTGACTTTATGGAGTAGCCTGATTGGCTCACATACTGTATATGTACATAAATAAGAAATATGGAGGAGAATCCATTCAAAAATTGATTTGTAAAGGAGAAAGACAAAATTGTAAAAACAATTTATACTGACTTTAAATTACAAAACGGAGCTGAAAACAAGAAATTTACTCCATCTCTTTTTTATACCCACTGTAAAACCTGCATTTGTTAAACAGAAAGCAAGATAAGTATTTCAAATTATATTTTGTCATTTGTACATTTTCATTCACAGATGGTTATATATGAGTATATAAAGGTATATATATACTTGTAAATTTAGTGTGTATATACTTGTAAGTGCGTGTGCGCGTGTTTGCGTGTGTGTGTGTGCACTGTTCATCTGAGTGTATTACCCAGTACAATTTACTGGTAATAACATTATTTAGAGCTAATTGTTACAAATTATTACCCCTTTAATATGAAATGATTACTAATAACTTATTTTGACTAAGCTGTGCTATAAAGGGCAACTAAAAAAAGTACTTAAAATCAAAATATCAATGTCATAAATATCATTTGACTCATCTGACCCCTCCCCTAAAATAATGTTGGTTCCTAAATACAGATTTGCTAAAATGATTGACCTGTTTTTCCCTCCTGCATATTATGTTATTTAACATGCATGTGGTCAGTGCTATGGCATTGAGCACTGACATCCCCTCTCACCCACTCCTCTCTTCCTCCCAGGTTATTTTTCTTTCGCAGTCATACATTTTTCAAGGGCGATGCTTCTCTCTGCCACCAAGCCGTCGACCTGTGGACCTGAAGAAGCCATAGAGAGCCTCTCCTGTCAATAGCACCAGTATTTTCTTCCCATGCATCTGACATGGAGAAAAAACTGTTGAAACATTCATTTCAGCAAGGTTATTTGTAATGTGTGTGTGTGTGTGTGTGTGTGTGTGTGTGTGTGTGTGTGTGTGTGTGTGTGTGTGTGCGTGCGTGCGTGCGTGCGTGCGTGCGTGCGTGCGCGTGCGTGTGTCTTTGCAAGGATGCCTACAATTGTATGTTGTGGTTAATGTGCAAAGCTGATTTTAAAAATGCGTTATGAGCACCATTTCGTTTATGAGTCTACTGTAAACCTATTCCATCTGGTTATGGGCGAAAGGCGGCTACACCACGGACAGATGCCCAGCTCATCACTGGGCCACACGAAAGATAAACAAACACACATGTTCACACTCCCACACTACAGACTATTTGGTGTGACCAATTCACACCAAGTTACATGAATATAGAGGTGAAAGGAAGCCAGAGATCCTGGATAGAGCCCAGGCAGAGAACATATAAACTTCGCACAGAAAGGAATTTTACCCCAGAACCTTCTTAGTGCGAGGTAATTTTGCTAACCAATGTGCCATCGTTCTGCCCTGCGATCAAGGTATGAACCTAAAAATAAAGAATGCTACATCGCCACACTTCATCAGCAACTCAGTGATGTGAAAGTCATCAGCAACGATGAAAAGTTAGAAAACACGATCAACTCATCAACAGGATGGCCACTTCAGTACGCAGCAGCTATCTCATTGCTTACACTGTAAAAGGTCAGCGACAAATGAGGTCAAAATTGCAATATTTTCAGCTTGGTTCACAGTGCATGATGGCAATCACACAATGCACCTGGCTAGGGTAGTGCTTTCCCTAAATGGAGAATGCTTAGGTTGAGCACATCCATTGCTCTCTGCCATTTCTACTGATTGTACAGGGGCACTTTAACTCAGGTATGATGGAAAATTGCGGTGTTGCTATATGTGTGATTATCTATGATACATAAAATTTTGTCGTGTTTGGTTGAAGTGACATCATGTGTCACATAGCACATGTGTTAGCACATTACCCTATATTTTGTCATTATAGTAGTATTACTGAAACACTTTCAGAATTACTGATTTATTCTGCTTATACTTGGTGACGTTGCAGCATCAGTTCATAAAATGCAGGTTTGGTGAAGAAAACATGATGACCGTATTGCAACACTTTCTCCGCTCTATGCCCTGCATGTTTGGCAGCTCTGCATCTGAATTCACACAAAAATAACAGCAGTTTTCTTTTGTTTTTATTTCCACAATAATGTCATAGAATTACACTGGTGTGAAATGATACTGTAGATACTGTATAATATGGAAACTGTACAGTGTTAGCCATTCACTGCACATTCAATCCCGTTCTCTGGAGTCGAAAGGAGGGGTAAACACTCAACAAATACTGCTCAATCAAATACAGAAATATCTGTATTGGTCCTGTGATTTGGATTGACTCAAACATTTAATGGGATGTTCTTAAAACCAATCTACAAATTTTCACTATCTTTCACGCAAATCTAACCAGTGGTTATTTTTTGTCTGTCTGTTTTTGTTTTGTTTTTTGTTTCTCATCATACTTCCTTCGCTGGTTCCCTGATGTATTGCTGGCCAAGAAGTCAAAATAGCTGAATATTCCAAGACTAGCTGGGCATTACCTTGTTTACTGGTTAGAAAACCTGATTTACCACTTGAAAACCACCCATTCTATGACTTTGTGAAAGGTAACAATGTGACAGAATAAATGTTGTTTCCATTGCCTTAAGTTGAAAATTTTGACTAGGTAGGTTTAGGCAAATTACATTTACTGACCTGATATTTCATTCTTGTTGCCTTGTAAAGTCACTTGGTTTTTGTAACGCCCCTGCCACTTTCCAGCAGCTGAACATATGGGGGATCTGTCTGATTAAGCAGTGTATCTGGATGATATTGAAACTGTCTGACAGATTGGTGTGGGTGAATTTTTTCAAACCTGCCAGTAATATATCTAGTCAAAGTGGTAGGTCATCAAAAAAGGAATAAAGTGTTTTCTTGGCTTGGTGAGGTAGTACAAACATATTTGGATAAACTCTGCTTCAGCTTTGCCATCCGTTTCAGACCTTTTGAAGTCAAATGTTAAGCTTATTTGGTCTTGATCCAACGAAAACGCTGGAGTCTGTTGTATGTGTTGGCAGTATAGAAGTGTGAAACCTTTTAAATTACAAACCACTTACATGATCGGCGAGAGTGGTCCCGCTGCAGGCCGGTGATATGATGGGAAATGTTGCTTTCAAGAATGTTTCATCCATGTCAATTCTGTTATTGAGTCCTGCTCTTGGGTCATGTTTACACAATGAAATAAAAGTTTTGTCTTTATGTTTTTTTCTTAAGTTCGGTGTTCAAATAGAATTGATTTTGAATCAGTTCACACACATACACAGAAGCATTCAAAACATTGTTATTTGGATCCCACAGCAATGTTTGGTGGTTGGACATTTCAAATACAACATAGTAAGATCAGAATAGTGTGTTTCAGAGGAGCTTTATATACCACACAGAGCATAATAAGATTAAGGCTGGAACCATTATAGACATGTGTCAAGCAGAGTGTGACATCTTATTAACGTTGCATTTTACATGTTCCTATTACACACAGCAAAAGTTTACTATTCTTTGTGGGTGTTGTCATGTCAACAGTCAGGTAACGATTTATTGAACTATAGTGGAATATACTGTAGGTAGAAACAATCAGATCAAAGACTTGTGACCAAGTGCAAGTTGTAGCATCAAAAGTGTTTGTATTACACATGATTTTACATTATAACCATAATACATACATGCAACACAGCACTCACTACAGATCATTTCATTGTATATCCATATTACTTTATGAAGTTTGTGGTCTTATTTTTACCCTTGTGTTGTCAAGCTTTGTTTAACAGCACAGAAATCTGCATACATTATTTTTCAACTTGATATCTGAAGACTTTTCCTGGAGTGACTCCATGATTACAAAAATTAAATATTGCCTTAAATTGCCTCATATTTTAATGAATGCTACAAACCACCAAGGTACAAAGATTGTCCCCAGGTCATTTTTGACCCAGCAATTAAAATCATATAGTTATATTACGAAACAAAAAAAACATAAAAACAGTGAAAGATACACAAATGTGAAAATAAGAGTATGTGTGTTACTAGCTGATCAAAAAGTTTCTTAGGTGCAGCTTCACCCTTCAATGACCCTCAAACACAACCAAGATCAAAGGATTTTAAACACAAAATCAACTTTTCTTGAATTTCTCTCAGGTGCTTAAGTTATAAAGATGACCTCAGGATAAATCAGACATGAAGTTTAACATATTCAGGACATTATCTCAATATTCTACCTGTTCATCACAGCAACCATAGAAAACAGAACCGAAAAAAGACTGATGAGATTCACCTGTGTGCTACGTGTGTGTTCATAGGTCCAGAGGTGACACTACATCTGGTCTCTTGGATTTGGAAAGAGTGGAAAGGAGATTTTCTGTGCCACAATGACAGTGACAGTCTTTCACACTTTCTGAAGAATGCTACAATTTCATAACTGTGAGTCAAAACCTGCAAAATATGTGACATACAATCTGGAGGCCATAAAACATTTTATAAACCTGTCCATGGCCTGAGTTATTGGGAGCTCAAAATTACCAATAAACCAATTCTACACTTTCACCGCACTTTTAAAGCTAGGAAAAAAATATACAAGTATAAATATCTTGCCAAAATAATGTTCAAAGCTATTCAGTACCATATATAATGTTTATATAATTGATAACCTTCTACTTTCGTTGAGAAAACAGCTAAGGCACATGTGTTGTTTGATGAGAATTTGAAGGAAGGATGGTGTCTTTCTTAGTGTAAAATACATTAGGATTTCAATTTAAATCAGTCTGTCTTATTTTAGAGGTATTGTGAAGGGAGGTTCCATCCTGAGTACAAGGAGAGTATGCAAAATTGAAAGACTACACAATAGTTAAACTCACTGAGCATGGGCTTCGAGAAAGGACACATTAATTACACAGCATGTAATGGAAACTAACATGACTGGAAAAGATTTGACCATGCAGACTGTAGTGGTTAAGATGGATGGTTATTGTGAAAAAAAAAAGTATGAATCACTGCTCCTCAAGCTTTAGAATAACGAAAATTGGACAACATTTTCTGATTCTGTCATTAATGTCAATTTTTCTCTGACAATGGGTGTTTGGTTAAATGTACAGTGTTTGTGTGAGACTGTTTTTGACTGTGCTGTGTTGTTAATGGAACCCTTGAGAGCTTTAATACATACAGTACAACTGTTGAATGTATCTTAGCTGCTCGATTTTCCTCGCGTTAATTCAATAAACAAGTAGGGTGCGCGTCAGGAGGTGGTCACAGTATATCATAAAGCCAAATGAGACTTTATAATAGGCTGTATGAAGCAAAAGAATTTATCAAAATCAATAAGAGCAGCAAATTGCCAAAAAAATCCTATTTGAAAGGTTAACAGAATATCTCTAAACAATCAATGCCTAATTTTCGACTCAGCTCATCCACATTTAAAAACATACAAACTCGTACTGTCTTGTAATTATTCTAATATGTTCATGTGTGCTGTTGGTGAAGACCCATTAACGAAACCACTGAATCCAGCATGGATGTACGGATGCTTTTTTCCCATCATGTGGAACAGTTTTTGCTCACAAACATCATCCACATGGAGTGAATGCCATTAACATCACAGATGAATATAATTCCCATGCTGCCACACCACTGTGAAAAACAGTCAAGGTCAGACATTTTTCCTCCTCTCTGGGAGCATCGAGATGCAGATGTATTCTGCATAACAAAAGCCTTCTATCCACTTTATGGTCCTGCAAACTCGTGGATTGGAGTACAGTTCGGTCTCGTTCATCGTGGTTAATGTGTTCCAGGAACCACATGCGATAACGAATTCCGTGATAGAACGACAAACTATTTATCTTGTTATTTACTTGGGATGAGCGAGTACACCACTATCTGTAACTGTATCTGTTCAACCAACTACATTATCTGTATTCGTATCTATAGTCAGAATGGGCGAGGCTCAAACCGGCAGTGGGTGTGGTTTGACCGGAAATCGGTGGGGCTTAAATCGCTACATTATTTTAAGTCTAAAATTGATATGGATTGATCACAAGTTGCTATATATATTGTTTATTTTTAAACTGTTTACTGAACATCCTCGAAATTGAGATTCAAATCAATGTTTTTGATCACAAAAGTAAGAGTTTTTTTTATGGAACTGAGTCAGAACATGAATATTCTTAAGTCAATGAATGACTATTTACCGAAGAGCCTCAGAATTGAGATTCAACGCTTTTGATCACAATTGTAAAGGAACTATATATAGAACGAGTAAACACAAAGTCCATTAATGAAGTACGTTCAATAGGAAATTATCAACTACGAAGTATGTGTGAACAAGAATTTTCATACTTAACAAAACGTTTAATTTTTTGTCTTCTTTTTCAGTTTATTTTTTTTTATAATCAAACGAGTTTTTTCAATTATTTATTTTTAGCACCTAATGTTCTTGCCATTTTTTTTTTCACATAAAGTTAAAAAATGTTGATTGCAGTGAGTGTGTGTGTGTGTGTGTGTGTGTGTGTGTGTGTGTGTGTGTGTGTGTGTGTGTGTGTGTGTGTGTGTGTGTGTGTGTGTGTGTGTGTGTGTGAGTGTGTATGCGCGCTATGTCTCAGTATAAAAAGTATAGAATTATTAATTTGAACAGAGTTTACAGTTAAAAAAAATCAAAACAGGTAACAAGACGAGTGGAGGCGGTGGTTAAATGCACCCGTACGTGCAACAAAAAAATAACAAGAGGGTTCACCAGGTAACCAAACACCGAAATAGAGGCAAGCTGAAGAATACCTAAGAAGAAAGATGTGAGCTACGGTGAAGCCACCGACAGAGAGATCAGTAAATATCTGCATGTGCTGGAGAGTGGGACAGGGACAAGCTCCCCTTTTTCTGCAGTCTGTAGGGATTGGAAGTATGTGTGACTGGCCAATCACAGAGCGTGAAAACAGTCAGGATGATTTTCCTTCAGTCCGATCACGAGTATTAACAGGTTTTATTCGTACTTTTACTCGTCAAAAATGCGTTATCCGTATGAA
Organism: Antennarius striatus; assembly: GCF_040054535.1. NCBI lineage: Eukaryota > Metazoa > Chordata > Actinopteri > Lophiiformes > Antennariidae > Antennarius > Antennarius striatus. The sequence continues at coordinate 7,633,283 of NC_090789.1, read as the reverse complement.
ACGAGTATCCGGCTCAACCCTATTATTTACGGTAATTGAAACGTTTATGAACCCTCCCCATACTGATATTAAACCACCTTCTATCTGTATTACCTTTTCCCACACTCTGATAGACTGTTTAAAGCGCTTTTGTGTCTCACGTAAGTCCTAGACTCACGGAACATTGCGCACTTCTGGATGCCATCAGCCAATAGAATGCGCGTGCGGTATCACGTGACTGCCTACCAAAAGGTGAAGTTGTGAGCGTTGATGTGCAAATGCGGGAGGGCGCACTGTAATCCAGTTAACCACTGCTTTGGCATCTCTGTTGCTCCTGTGACTGCTTAAATTCAAGCAGATTCTAGAAATATAGTAGCAGTGTTTCTTAAGCTTTATACTTAACATTCTTTTTTTTCTTTTTTTCCCCTTCTATTATCCATCATACAGCACTTCAGAGAAGAGCTAACCTAACACTGGCCTCTCATTATAAGCAAACTAATTTTTATGCCTTTTCTCTCTCTTGCTGGTATTGCAATTTACATTTTATGATTGGGCTCCTGAGTGTGATCACTTACAGTTGTTTCAGGTGGAAAAAAAAAGAGAAAAACCGACTAATAGCAAGAGATGTGACATCACAAACATAAATTATTAACAGATTCTGACTTCCAGATCACATGGAAACAATATGAAATGTCATTAAGTTGTTCAAGTAATGAAATCATTACAGATACCTGGACAGTCCACTCACTTCTTTTGCTCTTTTCTCTATTCCTTTGCATTGTGACCTGAGTCCCCAATGGACTTTTCACTGACAGCTGAGAACATGAATGCCGGACTGCATTCATTTCTCTCCCGAGCTGTCACTAAGCACTCCCTGAGATCTGCCTTTGTTCATACTTGTCTTTTTTGCCTTCTGCTTGGATGCCTGTCTCTCTTTGTCCCTGTCCCACACGTACTTCTTCAAACCAATAACATCACAGAGCACTTGTCATGTAGCCTTTTCTATAATTCCAAAGGCCTTACATTATCACTGACAGTAAGCATCTATATGAAAAGAAAGTAGTGAAAACAAGAATGAATAAGTAAAATGAAAGTTTTAATTTTCCAACATCCGAGGGCCCAGATTGTGGATGTAGACTGGAAGGGTGAAAGTAGTAAAATACAAAGTAGGATACAAGGAAAATTATGGCATTTCTCTCCACCTTTTGTCACTTTTATTGCTGTAACGATGCCTCCCTCTTCCAAACATTAATTAGTTTGTCACAAAAATGAGCGACGATCAATAACGTTTAGTCTGAAATTCACAAACTCATTAAGTTGTGGCAGCAGAACAGATTCCTCCTTCACTTATTCCACTTCTTCACAGTGTGAGCTACCACTGTCCTGCAGGGTGCAATATTTCAGCATCTGACATGCAATGTACCACCTCAGTTAATAGCTCCTGACTGCTCCTATGAGCTACGCTTTGGGGAAAAGCAAAATTACAGGGGCTGAAACTAACAGTTGAGACTCTGCAAATATTCTGCCCCCCCCCCCCCCCCCAACTCCCATTTTGGCCATGAAATCCTTCTCTGAGCCATATCGTTCCTGACACCAAAATGAACAAAGTAAACAGAGGTAAACATGTACCGTAAACACTTTCACTCACTGCTGGTTTGCAATTATAGATATCCATTCATGCAATAAAGTGGCATTAGCCATGCTTAAAGCAAAACCAGAAAATCGCCTTTTATCTGCCGTGCCTGACCACACTAGCCAGAAAGGTCCGCATGAGTTTGGGAAGTTTATCTAAAAATACATAAAAACAAAAGAGCAACTTCACCACAAAAGGTCCACGAACAAAAGAAAATCCCTGGATGCGCACATGCATTGCTCACACTTCTCTCTCAAAGTCAGAGAGAAAACATATTGTACATGGCGGGTCAAACTTGGTTTGCTATTTTTTCCCTTGGATATCAAACAGCGAGTGGAGATTGAGGAGGCGTGAAGACAAATGTTATTGAGCACTATGAGAGGGTAAAAGAAAAAAAAAACACAAAAAGAAGATAAAGAACAGAACGCTGTGAGAAAGAAAGGGAGCACATTATGTGGGTTGTTATGTGTAAGGCATGCAGAGAGCGCAAGAGAAGGGGAACAACAGTGAATTATGGAGAAAAAGAGACAAAATATGTCCGTTAAAGTGCTGTCTTTCTGCTGTGCACAGCAGTCGACACCCTACAAGGAAGGGAGATGGAGTCGGGAAATAACATGCTGCCTATTAAAAATGGGGGGAAGGAGAAGTGGGAAAAAGCCAGGCCGGCACTCACTGTCGGCCCGCCGAGAGGCAATGATCAGATTCTGAGTTTAACATCAGCAGCTGATGGGCATCAGGGTCCCTCAACTCTCATATGCCTCCTCTTCTGCAACAACACTTTTCATTTCTCTCCACCTCATTCTGTTCTCCCTGATCTCCTCCCCCGCAGGCTGCTGCTGTAATTGGCTGTCTAACGGTGCTGGATCTTGTAGTGTGTATATGTGCATCAATGTGTGTGTGTGTGTGTGTGTGTGTGTGTGTGTGTGTGTGTGTGTGTGTGTGTGTGTGTGTGTGTGTGTGTGTGTGTTTCGTGTGTGTGTGTGTGTGTGTGTGTGTGTGTGTGTGTGTGTGTGTGTGTGTGTGTGTGTGTGTGTGTGTGTGTGTGTGTGTGTGTGTGTGGTTCGCTCAAGCCCAAGCTGCTGATGGAAAACCTCTCATGTATCGAAATGACTGCATCACCTCTCGCCAAATACACACTCACACACACACACACACACACAGGTGATGATTTTACTTATATAATGTATATATATACAGTATATATATACTGTATGTATATATAAACTGTTTGTATATATATATATATATATATATATATATATATATGTATATATATATATATATACCGTGTGTGTATATATATATATACAGTATATATATACTGTGTGTATATACAGTATATATACTGTAGGTATATATATATATATATATATTATATATACTGTATATCCAAATACAAATTTCTAAGTACTTTAATCGATACATATAGTTTAGCCAAGACTGTGTAAGGCTCTGTGTCTTTATTAGCCCTCTGTGTTTGAGATAGATCTTTGTTTTGCTCTTCATTCATTAGTGAAGTAGATGATGAAGATGTGTTTGTTTTGCAAGGCTCTCATTAGCTGGATGGCTTTTGCCCTCCTTATTTTACAATCACATTGGCACTCTAAAATATTTTTTCACAAGAGAGACTGATATCAGCCCCATCTTCTGGATGTTTTCTTGCATCTGGCACAGATTACCCAGATGTTTGTCAAACACACAGAAGACCTTTCATGAATGGAAACAGAACAGGCACTGACAAGCATAGCCATTGTTCGTCTCTGTGAAACACCAAATAAGCAGAATTTGCGCTGGGATTTCAATTTATATATGCCTGAAAAAAGGCACAAAAATCCAATTATTCCTCCTGAGCTTTGGTTAAAATGTTAATGTTTGTTAACAAACAAAACTAAAAAATGCTGGGAGACCAGGCACCCAAGGCAAACTAATATAAGAAGCTAATTACCTAACACACCATCTTCTCCCCTTCTTTTTACTTCAAAAAACTTTCCCAGCAAAAACACTTTAATATCTACTCTCTGCATGCTCTCAGCTTAAGTGCTCCTTTTTCTGCCACTTTAGTTAAGAGTAAAAGCAGAAGTGAGTAAAATCTCCCTGCTTTCTGACACTCCATCTCCTGTTTGCTTCCCCATGTGTGACTGTTCCCCAACCATTTTTAATGCCGATCATTCTGTATTGGCGATTTTCAGATGAGACTCATCAGAGGAGGGGTTTTCTTTGTGCATTCACACATTCACGTAAGCCGACTGTGAGTATGGAAACTCTGCAGAAAGAGTAGCAGGTCTTTTTGACCATGGTGCCACAATCCCCACTGCCATGTCCCAGAACACAAATCACATTTCCTCCATCTGTATACACAGTATGTCTTAACTCACCCCTTGAGGCTTTATCAGCTGAATACCTTCAAGACGAAGACCCTGTATGGAAGTTTGCTGTGCGCTCCTGAAGATGAGTTACCCTGTGAGAAACCTGATAAAGACTTGGCATTAAAACTACATTTGAGGCATTTTCTTTGTAATGAAGATGGAGGAACTGCACTCCTGACAGTAATGGGGTATAAACAAACCTGTGCTGCATTAAGCACCTTCCTGTGCATGTGCAGTCTTGTGCATACAGAAAGTGTAGCAAAAATTCATCGATCTGCTTTAAAATATTTAATCTTGTAGCTACACCTTCTGGTGAAATCTGCCTTGCTGTAAAAAACGTGGGTTTCATTTATTCAGAGGGGTGACCTTCTGGGGTGGTCGCCTTTAGGATTCAGCAGCAGGCCTTATGCCGCTGAATCCTCAAATCACTCTCCACCGCTATCTCCAATGTCGGTTTGAGTCATGGGGGAGAAGGAGTCCATGTGGGAATATGGAGTTTGCAAGGTCTTGATAGAAATGCCTGTGCTTGTGTCTGTGGCTGAGTTCATGTGTGTGTATTTGCAATTTTTGTTCACTTTGTGCTTTGGGAATTCAAGCAAAGTAGCTCCTCTACACAGACGTCCCTGGTGATGAAAGCTTAAGCTGAAGAGGAAAATGGAATGAGCCAATGGAGTTGATGGGTTATTAAGAGCTGAGGTGAAAAGGAAAGGTCAGGATCAAGACACAGAGGAACAAATGAGGGACTCATGGATCAATTCATGAAGGGTTAGAAAATACATCGTGTGTGTGTGTGTGTGTGTGTGTGTGTGTGTGTGTGTGTGTGTGTGTGTGTGTGTGTGTGTGTGTGTGTGTGTGTGTGTGTGTGTGTGTGTGTGTGTATCATTCATATTCAGTTAAAGATCTCAAAATCTCATCTTGTGATTTACAATATAGGCTTTTTCTTCTAATCAGGCACTTGCATTATCTTTTCCACCTGTCTTCATGTGGTGATGGACTTTTGATAAACCTCCTTCATCGATCCCAAAGTAGAAATAAATCAGGATGTATTACATGTATTACATGTCATGTCATGTCATGTCATTATTACCAAGGCTGACTTAAACTCTTGGTCTCCTAATAACCCTTTTCTGGCATTTAATAAAAATCCTGACCGTAATTTAAATGTTTATGCTACATAAAATATAAAATTAGCTGTGTTGCTCACCTAAAGCATTATGTGAAATATAAATATACTGTCCATAAATTACAGCTGATGTTCACTTGGGGAAGATTAACCATGAATGTTTAATTTAGTTGGAAAAATTACTTTGGCATTTTATGACCAGCGGGCAAGTGGTAGTTGGATGCTATCAAAAATGAGCAAAAGTGGAGATCTGGAGATAGAGATAGAAGCACAGGTTTGAGTGGGTCCAAACTACAGGGTGAGATGTAATCAGAATGGAGCTGAAAGTGCCCTGCTGACCACTGATAAGGATGGGTATATGTGGGTGGTGGCACATCAACGCTATTTTCCTCAGGGAACTCTTTCCAATAGACAGGATGAAATAAGAAATAAGTTGCTTCTGACATGTAATGAATTGTGAAGAACACCCTGACCAAACAGAAATTGTCTGCTTCTATTTCAAAGATTAGAGTATTAAGAATGAATCCATTTAATTCAGTAATCTATAAAGACACTGTCTGGTGAAATAATTATATAATTTGTTGTACTGTTTTTAAAACCATTTTGCTAAATTTGATCAATCCTCAAAATTTCCTGGTTCAATTCAAATTCAATTTCAATTTCAAATTTTGTTTGTAAGGCATTAAAATACCTGAAAAAGTGACTGTAGATTAAAATTTAATAAATAATGACTTACGAACGGTTCAGTTTACGAACAACCTCTTAGAATTTCTTGTGCTCATGGGTTGAGAACCACCTGTACATTTCTTGTTTTAAGAGCTGCTTGTGCAACTAATTAAAGGTTATCTCCAAAATTGGTAACAAAATGGAGTATTAGGACTGTTAGCATCTTAATAGCTATAGATCTTGGATTTGATCTTGGATTTGATTCAAAAATACTGTATTTTCTCTCATACTAGCTACGCTGTCAAAGTCCAATCTTATAGACCTCCATGAGCCTAGGTAGGGTGTATAGATAGGAAAAACATAGAGACTGATAGAGAACGTAAGCTAAAACAAACAGTGTCAAGGACATAGAATAGAATTGGATGGTTGAGGGTGCAGAGCCACAGCTATAGCATAGCCACAGCTATTTGAAATAAAATCTAATCTTAAAAAAAAAAAAAAAAAATGAAGGACATCATTGAATGGGTTTATGCATTCACAGATGAGGAGTCCCGAAAAGCATTAAATATGTATCAGTCTGAGATATGGTATTCTCTCAGAATAATAAACACCTTGGACAGCACAGAGCACTGAAGACAAAATCTAATTCCACCAGCCACCAACAGACACAAAGTAAGCCTGGTTCCATCACAGCTATTGCCTGCAACTTCCCTGAGTAGGTCTAAATTAGGTTCCTAGGGCGCTAAGTTCATGCAGGCTAGACAAAGTTGTCAAACAACGCCAACTGTTTTTGTGAGTCCCTTGTGGGTCCATGCTAGCTTAGCTGTCAGAATTTGAGTTACTGCAAAGACAGAACTATGACTAATGTTTTGCCAATACTTTGCTGAAAAATGTCACAGATTTTACTAATTTTTCATTCTTTGTCAGAATGTCTGCACTGATCGTTTACTCCATCGATCTGAGTTTGCTTGCTTGTAAACATTTCCACCATGATATTCTTGATTTCATATATTTGCATGTACAGTATGTATTCATAATCAAATCCATTCCACTGGGTTATTGAAAGGACCTAGTTACTGAAATTCTGTAGGACATTTTCAGTGTTGCCTGCCCCCAGGCAGACTATAAGCCAACTTTCACAGCACTCATGCTAGTCCTTGTTGCTCATTCACCAATTCTCAAAGTTAAGGTGGTTACCACACTGTCACCCCAGGAAGCTTTCGTTAAAGAAAATACATGAGATAGGAGGAAGAGAAACATGACAGGAAAAGGGAAAGCAAGTAAATGGTAAATGAGACTATGATAGATACAAAAGGGTTGGAATGAGGAGACTAGAAAAGAACAGGTCATTTAAAGAGGAAAACGGGAGGGAAAGAAGAAGACCAATGAAGAACACCTTGAGGACAATAGTGATGGGGAAAGAGGGTCCAGCTGTAAGTTTCTATTCCATCAGAAAAGGAAAGTAAATGTAGAGAAGATAATTTGTAATCATTAAGACAGTCAGACAGTCTTTGGTGGTTTTTCTCTTAGCGAGATTCTGTCTTTGAAGAATTTACCCTGAGCATCAGCACTATAAATCTCCACATGGTATCCAGCTGTGATGGAAGTTGATGTGATAAAATTGATGAAGCCTTTGAAATGATAAAGCTGATGAAATTTGCTGGGTAGGTACACTGGGTAGTAGTGGGGTGGAGAGAGTGACACATAACAGTGCCACAAATTAATAAAATGTAATCATTTAAAAAGAATTAAGTTTTAAGCTTTAATTTCTTAATTTCGTAATATACTCATTCAGTCTATACATTCATGAAGTGTTAGAGTAGTGGATTTTTTCACAAACAAACTCCTAGAACCTACAACATTTAGAAATGCAAGACTTTATTGTGAATGGCCCTGCAGGTGGTTGTTTTATTGACACTTTTTTTTTTCCGCCTGCTTTCTTAAAAAATGCCTCTGCAAAATTTGCTTGGGGTGTGTGTCATTAGTAGCTTTATGTGTATAAAAATGTGTGCTAAAATAACTGCCTAACAACAAAATCTAACTTTGAGATACTTGCGCCGGTCTTCGCAGCAGCAGAAATAACTGGAAGATTAATGAGTTTTACTGAAGAATGTATAGGTGTACCCAACAATAATTTATTACTTAATCAAAAATTATTTAGCAGTAACTGCAATTTTATTAAGTAAGCAGAATCGGGTATGAATTTTTTTTTCTTTTTCTTTTAAATATGGATCCAGCACACTAAGTCAAAATCGTAAAATATGTAATCTGGGGCCCAAACACTTCCTCAACAATCATAGTTTTATAGCCAATTAAAATCATTTAATCACCTGTTAAAAGGTATCGAAACACAAAAATGCAAAAAACACCTATTAATCTTTCATATACGTCTACGAGGATTCAAAGTCTTTAAAATGAATTGACAAATTACAGTCATTGTCTTTTAAAGATGACACATAGATTTTCTGATGTTATATCCCATTAAAAATAATCAACTTTAATTCATTGACAAACCTAAAAATGTATCAGTTTAACTTTCTATTGACTTGTTAAACACTGTCAATACAAAACTGGAAACAGCTGTGTTACAGGTTAAATCTTGTGATCATCCATCCTGATCTCCCCCCTTGTTAGACTGCACATTACATCACACCTTTGTTCCTGCTGAGTGGAGACTAGACTGAATGTGACGTTTGTTTATTCTGAGACCGTCCTTGGGCCATTTATATATGATCAATATTGTTTCAACTTCAGTTTGCATGTTTTCTGGCTCATTCTGCTACATGTTCAAGAAGGCATTTATTGGTCAATACATTATCCTTTTGTGCCTCATAGTTTGTTGTACAATCAGGGTTGGCTGCCAGTTCTTTTTTTCTACCCCTTTACCACTCATAAATTACCAGATGCAGCTTTAATTAAAAACAAAGCCAAGAAAGAATAGATGTTCACAGAAAGGATGAGGGGTAAAGAGGAGAATCGAAGTGTTTCATTAACGAACCTCATTAGTGCAGGATCAAAGAGCACCTGAAGGAATGGTTCATACCTCATGCTGTGTCTAACATTGAAGAACAGCAAGAAAGTACAGGACATGAAATAACCTCTGTCCTTGGACTTCAATTGCTTTTGACAAATCAGTGCCACATGCTGTCACTGATAAAATCAATTGTGGAATTGTGTCTTTCAACATCTGACAAAAGATGAAGAAGAATAATCAATGATGAAACATGTTTGTGCCTTTCCTGTTATTTACATCAGACATTCAAGCTGTCTTCCTCTTGACAGAAACGAGCTGTGACAACATCACAGTCATATTCCACTTTTGATACATCAGTGTTCAGAAAACTGACAGCTCTCTTTGGGCCGACATTTGAGCCAACTCCATGCATAAATGATGTTTTCATGTATTTGATAATATTCTTTTTACTATTGTCTGACATGATAAAATGGTTCATGCTACATGTTTGTTGTCACTTTCCACCATCAAATGGTGGCTTGGCTGTCTTGACACTGCGGACAGCAGCATCATCGAGTGTAATGCAATATTCTCAGATCTGTAGTGCTTTTCGGGCAGTGACATCAGTGTATTGAAAACTTTGTTTAGTGGGGTTGTATACCTCCCTTTTTCATGAGAGGAATACTTAAAAACATGACAGCAAGGAGTTCAGTTACAAAGAAGTCGAAAAATGTGACAGATTAATCAGTTTCTGTACTTACTGAAAACATGGCATCAAAAGCATTTGCTCACAGCGGAGAAACATCACCAGACTTTTGACTTCTAAATATGTGACAAAACACCACATACCTCAGAGAGATGTTTTCAGTGAAGTATTTTAGGTTCATGATTGAGTCTGTACATCCCGGCCCAGATCACTGCAACCCATGATGGTGGCGCACAGGGTTGCAGCGGGTTCTGGAGCTCCCGCTGTAATGCCCATTTCTAGCGCTTTAAGAAATAATCTGAACAGCAGCTTAACAACAAATGTGAAGTGCAGCCCAGCCGAACTGTACTTCATCAGAAATAACCAAACGCCATCAATTTCACCAACGGTGAAAGCTACTCTCAGCAGACTGGGGATACTCAGAACGCAGGAGTAGCGGCGCAGGGGGGCCCGAGGACGGACCGGCAAGAGGAAGCGATGTGCCCGGAGGCAGAAAAGAGGAAAGAGGGCTGGTTGGCTAACCCAGCTAAAATCCAGCAGACCACCAATCCCCTCACTCTTTTCGGCCAATGTCCGTTCTTTGGACAATAAAATGGACATGCTACGCCTCCGGCTGTGGGTCTGGGAGGAGATGAGCTGCTGTGTGGTCGGCCTGACGGAGACCTGGCTCAACAACAGCATGCCGGACTCCGCTTTCCAGATCGATAAATTACAACTGTTTCGAGTGGACCGGGACGATCGATCCGGGAAAACACGTGGGGGAGGACTGTGTGCATACGTGAACAGGGGTTGGTGCACAAATAGTGTTCTGGTCAAGAGCTACTGCTCCAAGGCGATAGAACACATGACTGTTAAATGCCGGCCTCACTATCTGCCTCGTGAGTTCACGGCGGTGTTCGTCACCATTGTTTACATGCCGCCGGGTGCTAATGCTAACGGTAACGAAGCGTTACATGAGCTGCACGACACCATCAGCTCACTGCAGACCAGGCACCCGGAGGCGTTTTACGTGGTAGCTGGAGACTTCAACCACTTTAAACTGACGAACACACTTCCCAGTTTTTACCAGCACGTCACCATCCCCACACGTGGGGACAACACGCTGGACTGTGTATACACCAACCTACGCTGCGCATACAGGTCCCTCCCCCGACCACACCTGGGCCTATCAGACCACATCTCCATCCTGATGGCTCCAGCATATCGTCCCCTGGTGAAATCCCTCAAACCCACGATGAAAACTGTCACTGTGTGGCCCCAGGACTCGGCCCTAGTGCTCCAGGACTGCTTCCAACGCACAGACTGGCAGATGTTCAGGGAGGCAGCCACACAGGTGGGAGAGGTGAACCTGGAGGAATACACTTCCTCTGTCCTCGGGTTCATCTCCAAGTGTGCGGACGATGTGACTAACACCAGAACGATCACTGTCTACCCGAACCAGAAGCCCTGGCTGAATGCAGAGGTGAGAGCTCTGCTGAAGGCCAGGGATGCTGCTTTCAGGGCGGGGGAGGCAGGGGCACTAAGGGCAGCAAGGAGGGCTCTGGATAAGGGAATAAAGGAGGCCAAATCCACTTATGCTCAAAAGATCCAGGGTCACCTGACCTCAGGGGACCCACGGAGTATGTGGAAGGGCATCAAGTGCATCGCTAACTTTAACACCAGGAATGCACAGGGCCCGACAGACCCCTCCCTAGCAGATGCCCTCAATATATTTTATGTCCGCTTTGAGGACCCCAACACCCCCCCAAGCACCAAACTAACACCCCCCCCCCCCAACGACAGGCCCCTCAATGTGACCACAGAGGATGTGAGGAGGACCTTGCAAAAGATCAATCCTTGCAAGGCTGCAGGCCCCAACGGCATCCCAGGGAGAGTGCTGAAGGACTGTTCCCACCAGCTAGCAGAGGTGCTAACAGACATCTTTAACACCTCACTGCAGCTAGCAATGGTCCCCAGCTGCCTGAAGTCTGCCACCATCGTCCCGGTCCCCAAAGGCCACTCGGTGAAGGAGCTGAATGGCTATCGGCCGGTGGCCCTCACCCCGATAGTCATGAAGTGCTTTGAGAAGCTGGTCATGGCCCACATAAAGGACTCCATAGACATTACGACCAATATGCCTACAGGAGGAACCGCTCCACCGATGACGCCATCTCCCCTGTGGTCCACACATCCCTCACCCATCTGGAGAGCAAGGACTCCTACATCCGCCTGCTCTTCCTGGATTTCACCTCCGCCTTCAACATCATCATCCCACAGGCCCCGGTGCACAAACTGTCAGAGCTGGGAATGTCTGCCACCACAGGGAACTGGGTCCTGGACTTCCTGGCAGACAGATCACAGACTGTCAGGATCAACAACACAGTCTCCTCCCCCATCACCCTCAGCACCGGCTCCCCACAGGGTTGCGTGCTCAGCCCCCTCCTGTTCACCCTACTGACATATTACTTGCTAATACAAGTAATACTAAGATCAAATGTCCAGTGAACTAAACTCTGATATGTTAAAGCAATGCCAGGTGACAATTCAGGGCTTCATAGTCACATCAAACCATTTACCTATTTGTTTTGTTTCTTCTTTTTTTTTGACTGATGGTATCGACCTTTTTTTCTTTATCATCGTCTCCACTATCAGCATAATAATTTTTGACATTGTGGAAACGTCTATTGTTACATTGCAGTTAAAAGTTTATTTCAAATTGCCGCGCTCAATTAACCACAGCAATGATGACTAAACCTCACTCGCCCATAAGCAGCCATTCAGTCAGATCCTTCAGCCATCAGCTCAATTCTGTGTGGCTTCAAATCACAGAGTAGTCTTTGACCCCACAATCCTCAAGCACCACCACAAGTTGCAATAAACCCTTTAATACTTTCTCTTGTGCCAGTGTCTCATTTTTGGGTCCAATGGTTTTGGCACAAGCTGAAACTGTAATTTTTCTTTGTCTTTGATAAGAAAATGGGTCTTGTTCTATTCAAGCTTTCTGCAGCCTTTCAGTTTAATAAAGGTACCATTACTCTCATGTCAAAAAAAAAAGAAAAGAATGCAGAACGATAGGTAAGCTCCTAGATCATAACAAATCATCTGTCATCACATCTGTATAGGCCTCTATCCCATGGCAATGAGTTTTGGATGTCGACAAGTAGATGTGAGCTGACTGTAATCAGCTTTGACATGTAGTGCATCTTTAATGGAATAGTAATGTGAGTTTTTTTTAAACAAGTGAAGAAAAAAAACAACTCTCCTATTGTGTTGTAGAACAATGTTAAGATGAGCGTAAGTGCCATTCCATTCCTAATCCATAGGGTTTAATGACGTCATCCTTTGCAGCTACAACTGAGCTCATCTCCACTGCTCTGGAGTCAAGTGGCGGCATGATTTACACCAATATATCCAAAGATTTTCATTGCACCTGGTCATGTATGGCTTTGATGCAGCTGCTCGGCCCTGTAAACCCATTCCATGAAGCTCTCTGCCACTGTTCTTGAGATAATCTGAATGCCACATTAAGTTTGGAGGTCTGTAGCAATCACCTCTGCAAAAAGTTGACCATCGCTTCCTATGCTCCTCATCATCTGCTGACCCCACACCGTGAGTTTACGTGGTCTACCACTTCGTGGCTCAGTTGCTGTCGTTCCTACACATTTCCACTTTCTTAAAATACAGCCGACAGTTGACTGTGGAATATTTTAAGAGCGAGGAAATGTCACGACTGATTTTGGTATCCTGTCACAGTTCCACGCTGGAATTCACTTAGCTCTTGAGAGCGACCTATTCACAAATGTTTGTAAAAGCAGTCTGCATGCCTAGGTGCTTGATTTTATACACCTGTGTTCATTGAAGTGATTGGGCCATCTGATTCTGTTTATTTGGATGGGTGAGCGAAAATTTTGGTAGTGCACACACACACACACACATATGGTGACATTCACTAAACAATAGCTTGAAGAAATGAAACACAATTTTCACGACCACTGTAAAATCAAATTGCAACCCTGGAACTCTTGTCAGAACACAAGATGTGAGCTCATATTTTTCATCACATATGGGATGTCTAGTTGGTTTAGCACATTTAGCACTGTAATTGTAAACATCTGTGAAATAAAATGGAAGTGATGCATGTTGCGGAAAAGTGACCAGGCGTGCTTGCTTTTGTGTGTGTGTGTGTGTGTGTGTGTGTGTGTGTGTGTGTGTGTGTGTGTGTGTGTGTGTGTGTGTGTGTGTGTGTGAGTGTGTGTGTGTGTGTGTGTGTGTGTGTGCGTGCGTGTGTGTGTGCGCGCGTGCGTGCATGCGTGTGTGCGTGTGTTTGTGTGTGTGTGTCTGTACCCAATGCTTCTCCGTCTGCTGCAATCAATCCTTTCAGTTACTCTGTCGTTGCTGCTACCCAAGCCTTCATTAGTGCTTAAAACATCACAATTCTGGCAGTGTACAGAAAAACAGGGAACAACACAAGACTGGAGGAGAAGAAGGATTAAAGCAGTTGTTATGGACATTTCAAGTATATCTTTCCTGTCACAAAATCTGTAACTGTTATTTCTACTCCTGACAATGTTGGATGTATTTCTGTTTCTTCTTTCTGTTTCTTTGAATGTGAAAATATTTCTGTTTGCTTTCATGAACATATTTATTACGTAATGGTAATCAGATGAATTTATGCCAATATACTATGTCCAAAGTTGCCTGATAGTTGTACATAATGGGTTTTAATGAAAAGCAATATTTTGTTTTGAATCAGGAATTTATCCTCTAGCCTCGCCAATACTACATATTGATCCAGTGTTTTTATATCACTATGATTGGTTGAAAATAACAATATTGATTTCAAAAAGACTTGACAATATGGGGCAATTTGAGTTATCCAGTTAATCAAAGTGTTTTGGGTTTTTTTAGTTATTCCTATTGAGAAACTTTTTTCTTACTTTGAGGCAAAAGGCCACAGTGTTCTGTACTGTATTGGGGGAATTGCTGAGATTGCAGGACTTTTGCAGCCTCTAGGCGGTGTTCAGAGGCTGGCCCGGGGTTATTACTTTGCTTTTCATCATTCTCACCCATTTATAACATGCCCATAGGTGATAACAATGCTGTAGCTGGCAACGGGTGTTGTTGGTGCTGTTGTTATTGTTGTTTACCTCTGTTTCATTCTTACTATTCCCCTGGTTTAAGGTGACCACATGTAAATATATTAGAAAAAATGTTATATATTTACACTAAAAACAGGCTTTAAAGCACTCACTTTATTGAAACTGCACTGAGTGACAACTATAAACACATTTTTTAACTAGAACCAATGTAGTCACAGACTGCAACATCCCTTGACACCCCTGAGTTCAAAATTTTACCCTGACTTACTTGCATTGGTCAAAGATCAAAGCTAGTGCTCTAACGTACTTTGACAGATCAAAGCAGTAGCTTTGATCTACGGTCTTACAGTCTTACACTGGCCTTGTCCCTCATCTTTCAATCTTATCCAGTTCCTGAATATACAAAAGGTACAAACCTAGCATGCATCAACCTAAGTGAACCAAAGTCTATTTCATGCTTTAACACATATTCCATGAGCTTTTCCATTTGGTACAATATGTTTGCCTTTAAGTGACAAATCGGAGATAAAATAAACTACCTGTTTTCACTTGTAATTGAGTATTCCTCACAAAAACCATACTGTCACTCAGGATGTGACTTCTCTTCTCTCCTGGAGCTGCTGTAAAGTGTTACATCTGCACTTACGCTGTGTAGAAGCCCAGGAAGTGTTGATTCCTGCACAATTTTCCCGTGCATGTATCTCAGACTTCTGTCCTGACGTGACACTTCCACTTAAATTTGTGTCACACTCTGCAGCATTATTCTAGAGCTGCCTTATTTATCCCTAATGTGGCTCAGTAATGCAGCAAGCACCTCGCCGAGCCTCGATCATTTCCTCTGCTTATTTTTTTTTTCTTGCTGGCTTGTTTGTTGTCCTTGTGTCTGTTTCCTGGCAGTGAGCAGCTGAGTTAGAGGAGTGAAATTGTATGAAATAGGCTGCTAGTGCACTCATGGTTTGACATCATTTCCATATGGACATCTGGGGCCAATCAAGACGCTCAATTGAAGCAGAAGAAGCTCAGGTGTCTGAAAGACTTTCATAATAAAAAGAAACATACTCAGGCAATATGAGATACACCAATGGAGAGGAATTTAGAAAGAGGAGGCTGTGTGCAAGTTACTAATGACTCGCAGAGGTCTTGCCAATTCTTTCCATACATTAAGCCATTCTCAATCTTTCCTCCTTCATCTCTCTTCCTTGTTCACATAGAACTACAATAAAATTCTCCCTGACCCAGAAGTGCCAAGGAATGATGCCACATTTAGCTTCTGTGGTGTATAATG
Source organism: Antennarius striatus (assembly GCF_040054535.1). NCBI lineage: Eukaryota > Metazoa > Chordata > Actinopteri > Lophiiformes > Antennariidae > Antennarius > Antennarius striatus. The sequence goes on along the minus strand of NC_090789.1, from coordinate 7,617,494 downwards.
CACTTTGATCATGTCTGATCAGGATTTGTGACACTTCCTAGCTCTTTCTCTTTTGCCTTTTAGGGATGTGAATAATAAAGGAAGAATTTCAATCTCATCTCTTAAAGACGCTTTTAGTTTCCCCATTTTGTGTATTTCATATCTGAGTGAGAGTCATATCTCCATCTTACTGCTAAACAATTTCATTTGAAGCAGGCATGGCCAGAGGGGTTTCCTATCTGGGTGAGGTTGCATGAGGAATAGAAGCTTCTTCTTTAGCCTTTATTGCACATATTTATAATGTATAATAATAGCAAGTTGATATTTGTTAATGATGTTCATCATGTGTCTTTGTTTTCTGAGGTTCATTGGTGGTCGTAAAGAACTGTGTGAAAAAGAGACGATGTTCACTCAGACAGTCGAAATGAATCAATTTCTTTTAAAACTATAATTACAAAAATGTAACCTTTACAAGAAATTACGTGAAGGCAACCGGCCCACCTATTCCTCTATGATCCTTTATGCCAATGCTTCATCGTGCTTCATCTTACGTATACCACCTGATTCCATCTCCGCTGCTCTTCAGCATACACTGTTTCTTAAAAAATTACATCAGAAGCAATCCTTTCAAGATTGAACAATAGTAAAATAGTAAAAAGAAAAATCTGTGTATCACACCTCACCACCTAAGTGATGTCTGCCAGTGATCTCCCCACCTATATATTTGAATAAGCTCACTTGAAAACCTCCCGCTGTCACGTTTTAACTCCACCCACTACCTGTCAACCAAGCATCCAACCATTCACGGCACCCAACCAAAATCATGGTGCAACTGCGCAATCACGGCGCACCAGCGCCATCACGGCCCCTTGTGTGCTGTGGTTATGTTTCAGGGGCCTGTACACACACTGTAACTAATACAAAAAATGTACATCTGATTGAAAAAGTAATTTCCCCATCTGGAGATCAATAAAGTATACTTTCTTTCTTTCTTTTTCTTTCAGTGTGTCATGCAAAATAAACTGTGAAACAAGGTTTGTTTGTGTAGGTTCACACTCAGTAACACACACATGTGCATTCCTCAATTATTTCCAAGCCCAGCTTAATCCTTTAGCCTCCTAATTACGCTCTGGCATTTAATGCCTCCAGTACGTTGAAGGTTTACACGCTTACAAGACCAATGTTGCCAAGAGACAGATATCCCCCAAAGAAACATGGATACTTTATGTCATTACCACTTTCATTACTTTCAAATCATTGTTTGGATTACTTCTGTTATCTTTTTTTTTTACTTTCATTTTTCTCTCCACAGGCCGTCACTCTGGGTCAGAGCAAATTAATCTAACCATGAAAAAAAGGCCAAAGATCAAAGAGAGAAAAACATGAGAATATTGCATTATGTATTTGAAGGCATGTGCATGGCATAAGTCAACATCAAACACACTCTTCAAAATAATCCATGCTGAATTTCTCCTTTGCTTCTGAACTCAAAGAAGAAAGAAGACTCGTATGAGGTTTACAAATTAGATTTACGTTTTTTTAAGAGGTGAAGTTCCTTCTTAAATTCAGCACAGCTGTTTTCTCGACCGTTGGGCAATTGTCCACAAAATGGTGCTCAGCACATGCATTTTGAACATTTAGAAGAAGTTCAATCTAACTCTAAGTTCATTGCCTATTCTCACAAACCATAAAACACAGGTGACCCCAGAAAGGTGTGCGTTTGCAAAGATTTGCCCATAAATGGCACACCAACCCTGTAAAATGTAATTTTGCTGATGGAAGAACACAATGAATAAAGAAAAATGAGCCTCTGTGTGAAATTTCAAACCATCAAGTGGTTATTGTCACACTGTCTTCAAGCTGAAGAAAAAAAATGTTTTCAAAATCAGTATGCTTTCTTGTTTTGGAAAGTATGAAAATCTTTTAGCAATTTCATGGCAGCCCATTCAAAAGTTCTGTTCTAATCTATTTCACTCTGGACCGAAGCAAAGTAGTAATCTTCAAAATGACTTACAAAAGAAAAAAAAAGTGCTGTCATACCCAAAAGTATCAAGCTAAAGCATAACAGAGAAATAAAGCAAACCTTAACATTTGATAAGGAGGACCCATGTTTTCTTGCTTCAAAAAAGATTTCTTCTCATCTTTGTTCTGCTCTTTGGGAGCAACTCAGTTATTTAACATTTAATGAAGTCTCTAGCCTCATACTTGAATGCTGATCCAGCCTTCATTGGCGGGTGACAGTGGGCATTAAAACCAAAGTTATCAAATGTTAAATCCATCATTGTGCCCCATACCATTGCATCAATAGCATCCTCTTGGTCCTTGTCAGTGAAGCTTACTCCCATTTCATTTGTATCCCTTGATTCTGACAAAAAAAAGGAGTATCTCTCACCTCTGTTTATTCATGTTGGGTGACAGCGAGTGATTCATCTCAACTTTTGCTACAACAAATATAACGCTGTCTCCATTGCTGATCCAGCATCCACCGTCTCTCAGAAAATAACATTGCTCTGATGACCTCCTCTCTCTGGCAGAGACAGAAAAGATTGAAGAGAAAATATACAACCTTTATCTAGAAACTCCCTGCCAAGCTCGATGTAATTTTTTTCCTGACTGGTTATTTTACCATTCACAATGTGAAACACCATGAGACCAGTGAAGAATACCAAAAGGATTATGAGTTAAAAAGAACTGAGCTTCATACGATCAATTAAGATATTATACTTAAATTGGAATAGAAAACAATGGTTTCCCCAAGATGTGTACAGAATCAAAGCCTCCATAGTCCAGTCATTTCTATCTTTAGGTAAGAATTTTGTTTATTGAAAATCTAATACTTTGAGCAATCTATGTCTTTTCAGATTAAATATTCCAGTTTTTACAAAACAAATTTACAACAAGTGGCACAAACAGATTTGATCATTTTAGGCCTGTGAACAGATGATTGTTTGAGAAGAAAGCAGTTGGCTGTTTATCATGATGGATTAATGCACTGTTTGGAAAGACAGTGATGGCATAAATCTAGAGTACAACACAACTTGTGATGGAACACAAACAGGATGAACTGGACATATGTCATTTGGGTACTTTTCAGTCACTGAAAGAGCTGAGGCTGCTTAATGAGCCAAACAAAACATATTGAATCTGTTTGCTGGTGGGTGTTTTTCCATTCTAATCCCTGCATGTATTTGTGTCTTCTGGGTAATTTAGCAGTGGTGTGCAATGCCATCACAATTGTCTGCATTAGACAAGTGTAATGATGCACTGATCCAAAAATCATTTCCATCTGATGTTGACTGAGCCATTAGCTGCCCCTATTACCTTGTTTTTAATTTGCCTTCAGTCAGAAACACTCTTGCAAATGTGTTTCAGTGTGAAAATCACAGACTATTTGCTCGACTGTGATCCAGACACCCACACGGAAAGGTGCAGGCTGATTTTTATCCTCTGTCAGGGTTTATATGCAAGGCTTTCTGCTTGTGTGAAATCCTCCACAAGGTACAGGAATAGATATGTTTGTAGCTGCACAACTCTTGGTTGAAAGATGGCAGTTAAGGAGACTAAAATTGGGAAAAACACCAGAGTTGGAAAAAGTATTCTAGGGTTTACACGTTGAACACCTTCAGGGTATAGACGAAGCAAACAAAACAGGCATTTACTAATTATTTGATGATTATATCCTCATTATTTTTTCCAATCCTAATGATTTAAGATACTTAAGGGGTTCTTTCATTGTGTAACAAAGATCAAGAATGTGTTTATGAATACAGTATATGATGAGTTTCCTCCTCAGAGATCTTCATTCTTCAGCACTGTGAGATCATCCGACAACAGACCATGTCTCCCTTGAGGGTTGGCGCAGAATTGTAACAGTCATTTGTTGGAAATCCTTTTATGAGCTTAGCTGGCTGCCTGACCAAATGGGCAACAGAGAATTCATCTGTAAAAACTTTAAGGTGATTAACGAGAGAGGTTCTAGCAGGGGAACAGGTATTCCCTCAGCTCTTCCTTTTTGAGATGAAGTCTTTTCTTGTTCAGCCCTCTATTTTGGTTCAGCAGTAAAAAAAATATTTTCTAAGATACATTTCTAGTCATGTTAGATCTTGTAGTATGCAGACGTCTTCCCTACTATGTCCAGTATTTTTCCCTTCTCTTTGTGTCTTCTCTGCGTTTTTGTGTATAACAGTGTGATATTGGACCTTTAAAATTTGGACTGGATCCAGATAAAGATATTTATAGTTGTCTGTTGGCGGAGCAACTAAAATACTACAGATGATTTGCATTACGTTTTAATCACAGATAGGCATCTGGGGTGGGACAAGGCCATTATTGGGAAGAATCCATTTGAAATTTGAACTCCTCTGAAATTACTATTTTCTACATCAAAAGCTAAGGATGGATCCAAATGTTTTCAGTGTGGAAATCTAAATACAGGTGTTGCATATAAATAGGACTGTAACAAGTGGGGGTAAGGGACCCTTTGAAGGGAAAGCTCTGCCTTGCTGTTTAAGCAATGGTGCAGCTATTTGTTCCTGAAAGAGTTTCGGGATGCATATATTTGAAACATGCAAATGAGATTACATGTCTGCTCCAGGCATACTGCTACCAATACAGCATTAATATATAACACATAATTAGCAAACATATTTTTCACACGTGTATGACAAATCAAATTCCAGAGACAGCCATTACCCTCTCATTGGCACACGTAGGCAACTGTTCAGCATATGAAATGTTCACCATCATCTGATATGAAAACTATAAATCTTATTGACAATACTGATGACAATTAGCAGCTAACAAAGATGTAATTTATCCCATGTGCATTTGGTCATACATCTTATTCAGTTAGGTGGCATGAATGTCTTTGCTTAATAAGAATGTCAGAGAAAGTGACAATTTCACCAAAACGTGTACATGTCGGCTGGGATTGCCATTGTCTCCATAAAGAATGTCATAGTTTTGGTCAAGGAGAGAATCTATAAATGTAATTTCTATAGGATGAGTTGGAAAAGAACTTTGTTGACCATAATTATTCTGTTGTTTCGTATTTGCATTCTATATGACATTTGTTACATCTTAATAAATCGTATTTTGTAATGATGAACCAAGACCAGTGCTACAAGTATACTCATTCATAGTTCACGTTAAGTTCAATGCTCAGACAGGTTGTATAGATAACAAAGAGAATGTCAATACCTTGTCAAGGTCGCACAAAGAGACTGGGAAGCCGTCCTTTAAAAACAGTATCAGTATGAACAAAATGTGGACATGTCCTAAAACCCCAATATTTTATGTACATAATAGCCCCTTTTTAGTTAATCTCAACTAATGTGTCCGAAGATTTTCTACATCGATGTTCCTGGAGATTTGTCCTAATTCTGATCATTTCAGGGCACAATACATTTGCGAAACACATGCAAACCTCATATGCCATCAAAGTAACAGGCCTCAACTTGAGGCCTCAACTTGAGGCCTGTGGTCATATTAAACGAGTTCTAAGAGAACAATGAAGTGACATGACCAGAAACGAAGAGACATTTATTGCACTGACCTCTTTGCTGTACTGAATTCACACTTTTCGATTTTCAACAGTTTCACATTTATCTTGTTAACACATCCATATAAAACCCATACCTATAAACATAAGAAATATATATTTTACAAAAAATAAGTTGAATTCCCACACGAGATGAATTCTCTTATTCATTCACCTTCTGCATTCCTAATAACATTATGAAGTACGCACACATAAACACAGAGCCCTAAACAGACTGAAATTTATCAAGTCTTAGACACACTTAACACAAATGCTCAATGAGCTAAGTTAAGCAAAACTAAGCTAGCCTTCATGCCGAAGAAGTGAAACTTCCTGAATGATGTTCAAAACACACAAATGGACCTTCTGGCAGTCAAACACACAGGGCTTTACATACACATCAAATGCCAACATCATACATGTTCATACATGTCATTTAACCCTACTGACCTGGAGAGAACAATGACCTGATACAATAGGCAACGCTGAGATGTTTATTGCAAAGTCAACCTTCCCCCATGTATCGTAAGCAGGAATAGATCCCTAGTATAATCAAAACAGCATATAATTAACTGAAAGTGGGCTCCCCTCCTACAATAAACCGTCTTCCAATAACCATATAAAAACAGTTTAATAATATGATGTGATCAAATATTCATGGCTGTCGTATGTGACCTTTTTTCTTCTTACGTCTTTTCATTCAAATGTTTTTTTCCATAGAAAGTCAAAAAATGACTTTGAACATTTAACACAAAATCAAAAGATGTATTTATTGATTTTGAGAGTGACAGAGTAGCTGCTGGTCCAAATCCATCCAGAAGCCCTGGATGCTTTTCCAGCAGGATGTGGCATAAATTTAATCCTGGCAAGAACCACCAGTTATAGACATTTGCAGAAACAACTCTGTCAACATCAATTTTGTTTATTTCTGTTTCATTTTTTTTTGCTTCAAGTATAATCCAAAAAGATGTAAAAGATTCTTAGTAACAATGCCTTTGTGTTTTATGCAGTTTTTTTCACTAAATTTAGAGCTTCTTGAAATCACTTCTCAGAATGCAAATCTCACCATTGTACTAGTGCCACATGCCAGCATTTACTAGCAAAGGTTGAAGTTGTTCAAAATCAATCATTCCTAATTAAGCAGTATGTAATTCTAATTCAAAATGTGTTGCAGACAGTGACTTTTTAAAACACTCATATATAAGCAAATGGCATTCTCTTTCAGTGTGCAACCGTGTGGCTCCTGGATTTTGACAGGCCCCCCATGATGCAAAGATGAGTAACAGCATCTGTAATGATATCTGTGAAGAAGCGTATTGATTTTCAGGTTTTCCTGATTTCTTGGAAACACCAGGAGATGCTGCTCCGTATTGATTGCACGATGAAAGTGTGACACTGCCTTAGTGGTGAAAACCCCACAAATAAATAAAGCTCATGAAAGGAAGTCAGAGGTGATGCACTAAGGTTTTGATCATTGCTGTAATGTATTCACTCTCATTCATGCGATCAATGTTACGACCTTCCTGATCTGCTTGACTAATACTGTTCTAAGAGGTGCTTTTATTGAAGGAATGTGTGCATGTATGGAAATATGTGCAAGCGTTCTGTGCTGCAGACTGCCAATCTGCAATCTTATTGTAATAAAGCAAATGCATGCTTTCACACACCCTGATAAACCTGGTCCCAACCACTGTATTCCTTGGTAGAAGGTGAATGATGCCTTTTGTTGCTTCTCCTAAAGATAGAATATTGCTTCCCAGGTAGAAGCTTCGGGAAACCTTTATTATAAGAGTCTATGTGAAGCCATCCCCATGATATGTTGGAGAAAGCCTACCATTCTGCACTCACTTGGGTGTTACTCACATCAAAACCTACATTTTCAAACAACTTTAGATATCAAATCTTTATTTCAAAGTAAAAAGCAATAAATTATGGCTCTCAAAAAGTTTTTTTAAAAAGTGTTATTACTCTTGACTAATTGAAAGATTTGTTTTGAAAAAGTGTACGCAAACATTAATCATTACCTCAAATATACCATAATTTCTTTTCTCTTAATATTGTGATAGTTGTTGGTTGATATGCATACTTTGATGCCACTATATAGTCAACTTAAATGCAAAGCACTGACATCTAGCATTTTTATATTTCATATTTAATGTGTAGAGAATATGATTCATTTATACATTTGGTTTCATTTAGAAATTTACATTTTCCACAAAGGGTATGAAACATTGTTACTGATAATGAAATAACTGCACGGTTATTCAGATGAGTTAAAGCATGGAAACATGTTCACTCTAGTAGAGAAATCACTGACATCACTGGTGCAGCACTAGTGCAAGATGGCATAGAAAATACTCAGCAAAGTGGCACTCATCTGGGGAAATGTCATAACTTTCCTCTCATGTAATATATACATATGTAAAATGTGTCAAGGCTTTGCTTGAAACGAACAAGCTCATATAGATATGAGTGTCTAAATCAAGGCATCCTAACTGATGTTTAATGACACACAAATTGTTATGCATAGCACATTTTGCAGTCTACTAGCAACCATTAATTTGCAATGATCAGTTGTCAATTGATGGAATTAATTAGCTGAATGAAGGGATGGTTGTTACCCGTCAGCCATTAGCATCTCTATATATATTTCTTTATACCAGTTGTCTCCTTCTTCTCCTTGACAATGCCTGGGCTCTCCCCTCTAATGGCTCCATTTCAGGCCCTCTCACCTACTTTTACATTTTTCTTAAGATTAATACATTCACTTCACCGCTGCCGCTCTGCTGTTCCTCATCACCATTCTATTATTTCTTTTCCGCCTCCCACCCATTCTCCACTCCTTCTACTCTCCCCTTGACCCTTCCATCCACCACTGCATCACCGTGCCGTCCAGCATAGCAAGCTTCCAGCAGAATGGACCTCATGATTTGGACAGGGAGCTAGCCAAGAGCACTGGCTCGGAACCAGAGCAGCGATCCTGGGCGGCATGTGCTCAGATTAGCCCTCCTCAGAGTGGCACTGGTGTTCCCTCGTTCCCTGGGCTCCAGCTGGAGGAGAGGAGATTAGAGTATGAAGGAGGAGCAGATTTAGACACAAGAGATTCAAAAAGCTGTTTTTAGTCTGCCTGTGAAATTGGATAACAGATTATTCTCAAATGTCCTCCTAACATTTTACATTAAGTAGAACTAATAACATTAATCTAATAATAAATTTCCAGATACTTCAGCAGTGCTTAGACAGAAGTTCTGGGTGGATTCAAACTTGTTGTGTTTTTCATGTTGTCACACCAGGCTGCATATACGTTTAATTTTTGTGGTGTTGCTGAAGTTGTATTTTGTGTGTTGTTTGTAGTATTATCATTACCAAGCAATATGAGAAATATAGAGTGTCAAGTGTGAGAAAGCTATTATTTTTAACAACAATGATATAGTATTTCCTCAGAACCAAAGAGATGTTAAGCAAAGTAAGCAATGCAATATAAAAACTTTTTTTTTTAATTAAACTTAGCATCAGTTCCTGTCCTTCATTCCAAATGAGAAAGCCTGTATCAAGAAAAAATTACTTGCATTGCTCGTTTTTCAGCTTTGTTTTTAGAAGTTCATAGAAATGTTTTCTTTATTATGTATGAAAAAGTATTTATCATTACAAATGATCAGCGATGTTTAAGAATTCATAGATAATCACGTCTGTCTGTCCTGAGTTTCAGAAAGATAGATTTCCCCATGTTGACTGGTTAAGTGTGGTGGTGGTGGTGGCTGATGAATCTCTAGTGGCTGATAGCTAGAGGTTAATGAAAACAAATGGGAGTAATAGGAAACCAGAGGGTGTGCACAGAGGTAGCATGAACAAATCAGTCAGAGATAGGAACTAATTGAAATAAGTGGTGGCAGGATAAATGAGGTTGTGTCGTTGTGGTATTGGAAAGATCTGATCAGCTGGTGAGAACAAGATATATTAGGATTGGAAGCCCCAGAGATTGACTGCAATAATGAATGAACACATGAAAGTGATCGAAAGGGGAGAATGGAGAAATAGACTTTTTTAGCAGGCAGCTAACGTAACCGGTTATCATTCTTCGTGCCTATGATGCATGTGACCCCTGAGCTCTGATGTGCGTTGATCTCATTTTTAGTATCCCAACCCACTGGGTTCTGGGCTGGGGATCGGAGGGTGGCTTGTTCAAGGCCCGTGTGGACCAAAAACACTTGACGTGTGAACTGGCAGTAGAGAGGTGTCAGCTCAAATCCTGAGCCCTGGAGCAAGGCACTGTCCCCCTACAAGCTCCTCATAGGAGCAAACCAAGAAGGACCGGTCCGCTACTCTACCTCTTATTGTCTGCATGTGTAAAGATTGCGTGTGTGTGTGTGTGTGTGTGTGTGTGTGTGTGTGTGTGTGTGTGTGTGTGTGTGTGTGTGTGTGTGTGTGTGTGTGTGTGTGTGTGTGTGTGTGTGTGTGTGTGTGTGTGTGTGTGTGTGTGTTTTGGGCCTGTACAGACATACTGTATACACGTGTGATGATAACTACCAAACTAATGACTGGAATGGAAAAAATAATTTCCCCTCCGGGGGATCGGTAAAGTTAATTCTCTCTCTCCAGAATGACAAAATCTACCCAGAAATCAATGGATTGACGGCCCTGAAGATAACTGGATACTTTTTACCAACAAATGAGTAGCTGACATAAAGAAACACCTTGATTGGGTCAACCTTAAAGAAGGAGAGACTCTGCCGAATTGATGTCTTACACTGAATTATTTCATAAAGCCTGAATGAAAATAACTAAATATATGGATACACTGTGTAGTGTCACAGAATTTCTGAAGGACACTTCCTGGTCTCTATAATTTAATATTCCATGAAGAGAGTGAATTGCCCCATAAAAAATTAGAAGAAGGATTTTATGAATGTGTCAATGGTGAAATTATTTTTTACACTTTAATATATCTTTTCACACATTGGCTGGAAACACACACACGAACACACACATACACGCACACACAAAGCCTATGGATGTGTAAATTTGGAGATAGATAATGACGTGATGGTCACATGGCAGCATCCTGTTAGAGGACTGGTGCTCACGAGTACCTAATGTGAGAGGTGCTGGTTTAGCTCTCGCTAAACCAGCACCTCTCACCTTCCCACCTTCCCACTCCACACAAACTTGTCAATTAGGGATGTGATAAATGAGGTTATGGATGTATGATGGTGAAGGAGCAGCTGTTTCTAAAATGGAAACAGTCTATCTGGATAATAGGGGAATAATAATAATAATAATAATAATAATAATAATAATAATAATAATAATAATAATAATAATAATAATATAATAATAATAATAATAATAATAGAGAATTCAGGCCCTCTGAAATATAACATTCGACCTTGACTACCTCACAAAGAAGCATGTAACACATGAGTGAGCTCAAGGGAAATGGATTATATTTATTGGACATGAATTTGAACCCACAGAAAAGTTCTTGATTGAAAATTACCTTTTCTCATCTTAGTCCCAGGACGATGTCTAAAAACAATGCTATTGGTCTTATTTTTCCAGTCATGGGAAAAGATAAAATTAATTTTCCTCAATAAAATAAATTGGAAATTTGGCAGGGCTGTGAGTTTGTCATATGATTCAGAGGATAGGAGACTATCAGACAGAATGAAGACTACTCTTTGATTTCTTTTGCAAATATACTGATTGAAAGGTTGGATAAAAATATGTGAAATTAGCAAGATTGTCAAGGAAACACCTTCTAGTTTATATTACAAGGTACGGTTGATCATATATTTGCACATGAACATCCTGAGGGACACTCAATACTCATTTTAAATGTTTTTATCTTTCAATTATTATTTTTTTACTAAATGGATTCAAATAGTCTACATCTGATGATGCTATGATAGATGGTAAAAGCAAGCTCAAGAGAAACAAAACAGAATTAACTGGACTTGCTTAAGATTCGCTCATTCAATCTCATTCAAGAGGCTTCTTCAGTTTTTAAGTGACTTGTAGAGATTCCAAATACTGATACTCCTAATAGCTGCCAATTTTCTGGAAGTTCTCTCATAATCCTGTACCAGACAGAGGACTTTTACCCCTAATTTTGTTCAATGTCTATGCAGGCTGTCAGTCATCCAGCTCAAAGCAAATCAAGAAGAGCAACAACAAAAAAACAACTCCTGCTTAAGGTTGGTTGAAGATGTTTCACTTTATACATATGTGTATGTGTAGTGTGTGTGTAGTATCTGGACTCTTTACCACTCAGTCAGAACTATAGAAGCCTCTTAGATGAGAGATGAAAAGTCTTCAACCAACCTTAGCAAATCCAGTTGATTCTTTTTTGCTGTTCTTGATTTTCTTTGACCTGGATGACGGAGAACCTACACACCCAGTAAGCTCATGGCTTTCATGTATGCAGATGATACAACAGTATGTCTACGATATGGGCCTTACAATGTAATTGAGCAAGAGCTATTTTTGTAGAAAGTGTAAGTTAGCCATTAACAGAAGCAAAAGTAGCATAACAAAGTTCGGTCTCCAGAGAAAAATAGCTTTCTGATCTTTATTTTGGTCTTATGGCAGCTGTTTTGTTCTGTGCATGCTGGGTATGCAAATTTGACATGCATCTTGGAGTGGTTACATCTGATATCCAAAAAGCAACAGTATACATTAAAAGTTAAAACATTAAATTTTTATGTATGTAGCATGACCACTATAATATATGGGGAATCAGGAAGATATTAATCATGTTTTATTAAACAGTTATTTTTTTATTGGGGAGTTCACGAAAGGGAACTTCTGCTACGGCAGCAAGATGCTGTTTATTTCACTTGTATATCACTGGAAAGTGCATATCACCATGAATTAATCAAACCTTTAATTAGAGAATATAAGATCACTGTGGTCTCTCATACACTATTTATTTCAGATGATATCCATTGATGAGCTGGCAGAGGTTAAAAGTTGGCTTCTTTGCAGAAGTGGCATAATGATACTTGGATTTTGTTATCATGACCTAAACAGTAAATTATAGGTCATTTTATATTTTAAAAAGTGTCCAATTTGTTGGCTTCCGCAAAGCTTTTAGTAATTCCTATGTTTCTGACAGGCATCTTTTACTGTGAATGACTGTCTGAGGAATCAATATATTTTCCTTGAGTGCAATAAAAAGGAGCTACAATACTTTTTGGAAATCAATAGACATCAAGCATAAACTTTTGTTATTACTGGAGAGACATTAATGCTAAAATGTAAACTAGATGTATGTCCTATGGCTGCATTATGTGGCACCAGTCTCACAAAGTAATAAAGAATCATATAATCCCCTCCAACTCCTGGTGGAACACACAATAAAGCTCAAATGAGGCAACGGTATAATTAGTCAAATATGAAAAATCATCATCTAAATTGAACAGGCCTCTGCAGACAGACATCTATTTCCCTATAATATATCAATCTATCATTTTTGAAGTGATGAATGGCATAAAAACAGAAGCTGGATACATGAGATACCAAGTTTTGCTGACATTCAATTTATTTTATTTCTTTTGTCATATGGTCCACAGTAAGATGCAGCTCGCATCAGTCCAGCAAAGTGACACACACACACACACTCATACAGACACACAGCTCAGGCAACCACTCATGCTGTCAATCTTACACCAATTCCGAAAGACATGCTCACATCACACATCTTGCCTCTCACAGGACCAGCATTGCTTCCTCTGCCATCAGCTTCACTTTACAACTACAAAAACATGTAGCAAATGTCACAAGACACAGCTTATTTTCTGCTGGTGATAATCACAAACTATACTGATCATATCAACCACAAACAGAAAAAATATTACATATGAACATGTGTGCAATGATGAATTGCAGTCTCTGTTTACGTGAAAGTCATTGATCCCAGAAGGTGCACAGGGCAAATCAATGTGGATTCTTTGGAGAAGAAAATCAATAGACAGAAGCAAAGGTTAACCTTCCTCAGACTGTGTGATGGCTCTGTGCATGTATCCAGCTGCCCTTAACCTTTAGCAAGGCATCATTCATTCCAGCTCATGGTGAATTGCCCCTGTATAACCAAACACTGCAATGAGATGAGATAGCCTCTTCCATCTACAGCATAATACTAATCATCATCTACCCTTTGACACACATCTATTTCTAATTTTGGCATCATTTCTCGTAAATGTTTTATTATTATTGCACAGCCAGGGCTGTGTGACTGTACTGTTTATTGCTCATAATATGAGTGATGTAGGAATTAAATTGCTGTAGTAGTTCATTTGTGATAAGAGTATCAGATAAATGACTGAAACGTGAGATGTAAAAGTGTAAATGAACTTGATGGATCTCATAATGCAGGAGGTTATGTTGCACAATTCCTCACAAGTTCATACAAGGAGATGAAAAGAGGAGAGACATGAGGACGACGATGAAAGAAACCATTCTTTCTGAATTTGCTTATGTACCTCAAATTACTCAGCAGGGTCCTTGACATCCTCTTGCTATCTTTAGAAAACTGCAAATGGGAGTTTAAACTAAGTGATATGATGGAGGATGACATAAGTCTGAGATAAAGCTTAATGATATAGTCATATCAGGTCAGTCCCTAACTCATGCCTACTAGTTTCACCAGTCAACCACACCTTAACCATGCAATTATTATATCTGTTACATATGCCAGCATGTGTATTTTGTGTGTACTGTGTGTAGGTGTGAATGTGCATGCGGGTGTTTCTGGGAGAGATGGGCGTGGTGTGTCTGTGTGTTTTGTTTTCTCTAGGCCCAGATCACCCAATCCAGCTCCAGTGCCTGCCTGGAGCTGTCCAACAAGGAGCTCCCAGTTACCCTGCTGATCACTCCACCTGCTGCCAATTACCTGCCAGTTGCATACCCCACCCCAAACACCCCCTATACAAGTCTGTTGTTTGCCATTCAGAAAGGAGCTACATCAAGGACTCTCTATCTCATCTTTCAAAGCTACATCTAGAACCTCTGTCTCATCTCTCAGAATCTCCATCTCAGCTCTCAATGTGTCTATCTCTGCTCCATGTTCTGTGTGGTGAGTAACTGCCATTTTAGTTTAGTTATTCTTTGTTAGTTATTTGTATGTTGTTAGTCCATGGCCTAGGGTCGCTAGACAGAGGCCTCTACACATTACCACCCTTAGTATTCCTTTGTCTAGAAACACTAGTTAGGAGGATGTTGTCTTTCTGTTGTATTTTTGGTCAGTTTCCGACTGTCTCAGTAGTTTAGTTAGGCAGGGTTATTATTTTCTTGTTTAGTTACCTGCATTGTCTAGTTTGTGTTTGTGTTCTAGATTATTTTGTTAATTTTGACAACATCCATTCCCCTAGACAATGTGACATTATTTTCAGTTTGGTTTTTGTGTTAAAGTCTTGTCCTAAAATATATAAAATCACCAGTTGCAACTGAAAAGTCTTTTGTGTTGGCTCCAGTTTATTGACATTTCAGCTGCTCAAGTTCCTGTTTGATTATTTTCTGGGGTTTTTGTTTATGTTACTGCCATTTCATCACATACTGTAGTCAACATTCTGCAGGGTTGTAACAATATCATACAAAGATTTGATTGTTTTCCAGTTTTGGGATATTCAATTCTTTCTGCAATAGTCATCGAGAACTCAGTTGGTATGTGATTGAGATTGAGATTGAATTTGAGATTTGATGGAATGGCATTGAATGTGCTTCCTCCTAAAATTTAAAGATATCATGTCATGATTTAATGAAACTGGTTTTGCTTTTCTTCCATGATTGCTTTGCAATTGCAACCTAATTGTCAAAGGGACAAAAACCTATTTGAGCTATGTTGTGAAGTTAGCTGGTATGATCCCTCAGATAGTATGAACAGCTATTTTCGACCAGAATATCATTCATAAAACCAAGTGTGTACTGGACTTCTTAACTGAGTTCTACACTCCTTCAGGATATTTATGGTTATGGTTAAAGTGCAGTAGAAGTAAAAACTCTTCTGTTTACTGCGTAATAACTGTGAGTTAACCCTGCTCAAATCCCTACATATAATTTTGGCATTCAAGAGATTTCTCTGTTGTCGTTGTGTTTGTTTTACGCATTAAGGAGGCATTTGCGTTTTATTGTTTTACTGCATTTTTTATTGGCGGGTGGGGGAGTTCTTTTTTGTACTTCTGTTGTCTCTTGTGTTGTGGTTTTATTGTGCTCCTGACTGGAAGCCAAGTTTCCCATCTGGTATAAAAAATAGCTGAACTGAAGTGAACTGAATGGGATGTTGTTGGCTAAAAGAATGAATCCTCTTTGTAGAAACCAAGTTATTCAAATTTAAAATCATGGTATCACATATCCATCATAATGAATTTTACTATGATGCATCATAAAACAAGATTGGAGGGAAAATGTTGGATAATGAATATTAATTACATAACATTGATGTGAGGTCCAGTCTGACAGTTCAGGAAGGCTTTGAAGTTCAAAATCATAAAAACACAACCTCGTAGCAGTCAGACCTCAAGTAAATCAAACAATGGGTGAACAAATAAAATGAATCGTTGACCTGATGTTCTTTTCAAGCGTTTTAAGTGTTGTCTTTATTTCAAAATCAGACATCTAATCCAAAATGGTATTTACACTCAGTCATCTTACTAAACAATAACTTTTATCCACATTCAGCCTCTTTTCATAGCACACTGTTGTTCAAAATCCAAGCTAAATAACATGAGACCAATACAAAAAAAATATTCACACTGCCAGAGCTTCTGCACAACAGCTGGGGGAATGTGTCAAGTAAGTGGTGACAAAACCAATTGAAAGTCTATGCTTTAGGACGGTATCTATTTCTGTATATCTGCAGCTGCAACACAAAGTTGAGCCTATGATTCTTAGCTGTGTAAATGTCGTCAGATTTACAGCACACATAGGAACACCAGCGAATCTCCAAACGCGTTGCAGTTTAATCCTGTCAGATGTACATGTTCTGTCTAGGTGTTCTCTTTTCTTTCATCTGCTCAGAGAGGATTTGATGAGTCTCAAGTACAACTAAACTAGCAGAAAAACAATAGAAGCATGAAGAGAAACTAAACTTCTTAATCAAAGGCTCCTGGGAAGGAAGATTCCCTCGACTATGTCTCTGCTGATGTGATGTTGAGTCAAAAAGAATTTAAGTAATAAACTGCTCCATTACTTGTAAAATTTGAGTGAATGTTGGTTAAAAAAAGTGAAAAATAGATGTTTAAGGAGGTGTCCTATACGTACATGATTCTTGGCTCATGGCTGAGGTTATACTTACAAACTCAATGACTCTGAGAATGTTTCAGACACACATGCCATTACGAATAATTGTGACACACCACACAAACACTTTCCCTTGACTTTTAAAAAGACGTTTATCAAACAGGGTGAAGTCTGCTCATGTGAAACGTAGAGAAAGAGAAAGAAAAAGAGGTTAAGACCATGGATGGAGAGAAAGTAAATAGCCATGCAATAAAAAAAATAAAAAAACCACACATGACATTTCGAACTCAATTTGTTCCATAAAGCAGTCGGGGCTGTAAATTACCAAACCAGTCACCCCTGACCATTTATTTCTCCTCCTTTCTGCTATGCAGCTAACACATGTGAGCAAAAGTACGAACCCTCGTGGCTTGACTTATCTGTAAAGTCCGTTACGTATTTCAAGGACAAATGGCACGTATGACCTTGGGATGCAACCCGTTCGAAACAGGCAAAAGCAAATCGATGAGGTGCAGGTTAATGGAGCCTGTAAGAAGATTCCAGAAGAGGTGGTGTTAATACAGCTGCCCTTTCATTTGACACCTTTTAGTGGTGCTGCTGACTTTATTTGTTATTATATTTATACTTGGACCTCTTGAAATTAGCCCTTGAAATAAAATGAAAAGCCCATTTATTTTTGTTTTCTATCAGTTTTTATGTAGTTTCACTCTGTCATCAGAAGACCAATGAAAAACCTAAAACGGCTAATGGCAGGTCAACATTAAGACTGTTACGTGCATTTTGTTCTTCTATCACCCTACAACATTGTCTACACTGTCAGTCTACAACACATTACCCTCTGCAAACTGCATGTACACCTCCAACTGAGGATAAACTGTCCTTGGTTTACTTTCATTAATGTCCACAAGAAATGACTTTTTGAGCATCAAGAATGGTATACTCAAAACACTGAGCACTGTAAGTCAGTAAGTAGGGTTGCCATGTGATATCCTGGGCTGAAGCCTTTGTGTGTGTGATGGCTGAGCTTCACACTTTCCTCTACATGATGGAATCAATGGTGGAATCAAAGTGGGAACCACGCCGGCTCCTGTCCTCGATCTCTCTTTGCCTTGCGGATTGAGCCGACCCTTATGACATGTAAGAGACTGTAAAATGTTAGGACAAGGCATCTGTCTAAATAATTAATGGATATCTCCAGTTAGAGCCAGAGTGATAACATGCTGTAACCCCTTCCGACTGTCTTGTTTGTTCTTTCCATCTCTTTCCTATTCTGTTTTTCTTCAAATCACAGGTTCAGATCATGAAAGAGGCTCGACTCTTGAGGCCAGAAAGCAGACAGTCTCTGACAAGAAGTCTTAATATTTAACAACACCCCTGTTATCAGAGGGATGGATTGCATCAAACTGAAGTAGAAACAGCGTAACAAGAAATAAGACTAAATCAAAGGCAAGATAGGAAGAAATTAATTTATGAGGATTTAAAAACTAAGGGTACAAATGAGAGAAAACAGTTCGGAGGGACAGTGAAGACGAAAACGCAGGGGCTCAAAACTGTACATCCATGTGAGAGCTTGCAGTCGTCCGCATGTGCGCCGCTATTGCTGACAGCCGCTGTGTTCTTACGACTACATTATGGCGAAGCTGATGTATAAAACATGTGGAGCCACGATGAAACCAGCCATGAAATTGATCTAACAATAGAGGCCTTAAGAGCTCATATACGCTGCAACTGCCCCTGTGAGCACTTAATGCACGTGAAATGGAGGGGGGGAGACAAGTGAATGCCTTAAAAGATGAGAAGAGGACCTGAGGATATTAGAAAAGAAATGTGAGCTGACCTTTATCGCTGAGGAAAGCAATATCCAACTGACACAGCCCAGAATGCTAATCCATACCCTTGGTAACAAGTAGACAGCATCAGACATGTGATTTTTAGCGTACATGGACACTCCCATTTATTTGAGTACCTATTATGTGACTGATTTGCCTGCACTTCACAGCTGCCTGCATTCAGCTGATGGCCGCAGGGCTAATGAAAATGCAATGCATCCAGTGATTGTCCACACGTGTGTGCATTTTCTGACATGTATGTGCCACAGAGGATTGAGTTAATATGTCAATTTGAATGCAAATGTAAGAATTTGTTTTATTTTTTGACTTAATACATATGATGTTGCCTTAAGATGTGGAAAACATTTCTGCGCCACTCGCAGTCAATTTCTCTTTGTTTCCTGCAACCCATCACTCTAATATACTTATCCTTTGAGGCCTCCTTCATTTGGCAAATCAATATTTCGTATCGACTCTAATCATTCAGAAAACATTACAGCTATATTGTCAAGTATAGAACTCACAGGCATACGCACGCACACACACACACATGTAAATATGAGTATGTGTGTGTGCACATAACTGTAGCGAAATTGTTTTTCTATTTGAATGCTTTGTACATTATGAGAAAATATGCATGTACGTGTTAACATGTAGCGTGTCTGTGGGGGGCGGAAGTAGCTCAGTCCGCCAAGTCTTGGACTTGGGAACGGAAGTCGTCGATTCAAGACCCAGGAGGGCCAAACACATTTGGATTGTGAAGTGGCAGTGTGAGGTGCCAGTTCAAGTATCCCTGCTAGCTCTTGTTGGAGCCTTTCTGATCAGAATAACATGGAAAATTATACTACATTTTTTATTTCCCATCAAACAGCTGTCATCTCATATGACAACTGCTCTTCAAATCTACCCACCCCCTTTTCTTTTTTACCATTTTCATTTTCTACTTCCTGTTGTGCACCTGAGACATGAATACACTGACCCCAACAATCTTTCCTCCCACCAATCAGAGAACTGACATATCACACACACATGCATAGTTTACATACTCACATAGAGTTAACATACATGCACAAATTCAATTAAATACCATGTCATGACGAGCTGGAACAAATACAAATATACCCCTAAGATACCGCTGTCTGGCACCAAATCATTCTGACATTTGAGACACGAAGGTTGTCTTGCTTGCGGATGATACAAAAATCTTTCCAGTTCCCCTCGTCAATCCTGAATGCTGTGTCGCCTTCAGCTCTTTATCTGAGACCCTGTTTCTGAGTTTCGATTCTTTGCTCAGTGCAGCCACTCTCAGGGCTTTGTGTGATAATGGTGATAAAGACGGAGCAGTGACAAAAGTCTCCAAACACAGACAATGCCACAGAAACTGTGTGCACTGTAAACCATTCAGAAAACAAGAGAAGGACGTAAAACATGTTGTTTTGTGATTTTTAAAGATTAGTATGTGTGATTGTTGGAATTTTACTGTTTACCATTTTAACATTTGTGCAATATATTTTCTGCAGAGGTACTGTAGAGGGTAATAGGAAGTAGATCAAATGAGATGACCGTGTCCACCGTGATGGTTCCATGTTTTATTTTCACCAGCTGACATTGAGTGAGTAAAGAATTTGGACTTGCACATGAATTTTGACATGACACAGTTCATAATATTTGTCTATTCAGTATGCATTCAGTTCCCAGAAAACACATCATGAACAGCCTTTACTCTATCATTAGTACCAATATTCAACAATTTGTAATTTTCTAGCAGCAAGAACACTGAGTCACAGCGTTGATTGATATTTGGGTGTCCCTTCGTCATCTCTCGCAATGAAAAAGTACAGCAACTTTATGAACTGAAGAAAATATTCAGTGTTTAATATTAATTGCAATTGCCCACAGTTTCCCTTCAATCAAATTAGTCCTGACTAATCAAGCTGCTATTTTTTTTCCTTCACAGAGGGAGCTTTTTAATGCATTTATATTAAATCATTATTTTTGTCTCATTCAATTATTTCATCATTGGTCCCAGTGGCACTGTTGTGGCAGATTAAAGGCAGTTTGCAAAATGACACATACACGTTTTAGAAATGTTGACAATAGTGACATGTCTTCATTATCATAATAAGGCACTGCTTATGCATCAACTCACTGACGGGCACCCTTGCTCTGTCTATCAGAGTTCATACGATTATATGATTATAGGGCTGAAGTAGCACTGAATATAGTGCTAGAAGCCAGCATGTGGAACACAGACACTGTTTCATTCATTCATCCACTTGTCAACGATTACAATTTCCCTGTCTTCAGCCGCTGATCCAAAGCCTATGGCAGGTGATCACGGGTGGAAGCTGGGTACATCCTGGATAGGGCACCAATTTATCGCAGTTGCGATAAGTTGTATGCATTTAGTGGCGGGAGGAAGCCGGAAAGCCCAGAGGGAACCCACACAGACATAGGGAACACATATAAATTGAACTGAACTCAGGACCTTTTGTGCTGTGAGGCAGAATCACTATACGCCGTGCCATTGTGCCAGCTTGAACACCGTTTAAAGAAGGTTAAAAAAAAATAGGGATGCAAGGATGCACACTGGATAATTGAGCATTTTGTTTTGAAGCTAAGATAATGACTGTTCAAACGCACTGCACAGGGTCCAACTCTCCTGAGGGACGGGACAATCATTTTCTTTATGGGCGATTAGGCTGATTGCTTACTGAAAATATGTGTGTTTAGAAACAAAAAGAGGAGGAAGAAAAATGTAGATAGAGCACACTTTCCAATGGAGAGTATTAAATGGACCAGAAGACAAATGTATTAAAGATAATGGGTCAGCCCACATGTTTGACTTCAACATCTTTCTTCCAAGCATTTAGTTAATGATGAGGTTAACTTTATTTGAAACAATTCTCTATTTGGCCTAAAGGCTGTTTTAGTAGGGAAAACAGCTTATCGTTCATTAGCATGGGACTACTGAGTAAATCCAAAGGGAATTTCCCTTGGCAGGGCGTCACAGCACAGCTTCTCAGCTGCACAGAGAAGGTCAGCCCATTGCAGCGTAACAAGAATATTTAGAATGCACATCAGTCGTCGCTGTTGGTCGATACATCTGTTAGTATAGGTGTATATGTTCCAAAGCCATATTATCAGTTAATTGATTTAGTGATCAATAACATTCAGCACTTAACAGAATCATTTAATACTGTATTAGATAAATGATGAGTTTGATACTGAAACAAAGAAACATTACAATGAAACTCCTGCCAGACGCTTGTTAGTTTACTGGTATAGTTAGCAGAACAGATTAAAAAATTAGTTTTCCAAAAATGGGCTCTAAAAATTAACATTATGCAAACAAAGCACTGCAAGATTTCTTAGTAACCCACCATAACATTACAACAACACAATCTCCATGAATCATGTATGCAGACAGACCACATCGATAATGTTTTTTTTGTTGATTTCTAAGTCATCAACTGGTACCTCATAGAAGTCTGATTAAAATAGATTCATCTATTGATTTTGTTCACGGATAATATTCAATTAATATTATATCATTTAGGACAGCACGTTGAAGCAGAGAGTAGCGCTGTCACCTCACAGCGAGAACGTTCTGAGTGGATTTGATTCCTTTCTGTGCGGAATTTGTATGTTCTCCCCATGTCTGCGTCGGGTTTTTTTGGGTTCTCCTGCTTCAGGATGGATGGATGGATGGATGGAAAATTTAATTTCATTTGTCCAATACCAAAAAATGTTCATGCATCATTCATGGAAACGGTGTCAGACATGAATGCAAGTTGTGAGCATAATTATAAAATGAGTGGCATTTTAACAGCTCTAAATATGCAGTTGTCACAAGATTTCCCATTAAACTAGATTCACCTCTTGGTCTTCATATGGGTTAAATGGCAGATGTCAATCTTAACATCCCACATTGTTAGGTAACTAGGCAGACATTTCAAACACAGCAAAAGTTTAAGGTTCAATAAGCCTCTTGTTGTCAAGAAAAGTTGACCAGAAGTGTGGGAGTTCATCCTACGACATCAAAATCACAGTTTAACCATGCTGTCATGCATGAGTGTAGATAGTCATGATTGAGTGTAGACAATTATTGTGGCTTACACCCTCATATGCAGTTCAACCAGTATCTTATTTTGTACCATTGAAATATTATAACAGTCTCATCATTTATGAACTAGAAAACATACAGTATGTCAATAAGGTATTCCTGTTCCTAAATATTTTCTATATCAATACCGAGAACAATAAACCAAAAAAGTAGATCCAAAAGCAATGATTTTTGAATTGCAGACCTACATTCTGAGGTTTTTAAAAGCTCAAGGATACATGATCCTCTCTCAAGGATGACTTCTGTATAGACTATAGCCTGGGGTATGGTGGGAAATGTTAGAAAAATATCTGAAGTGGCTGTAGATAGTGAGTCAGCAGAGGAAATCCTCACTGACCTTTTAGTTTTTGCACTAGGTTCTGTTTTAAGTTCAGTTTTTGTTTTAAGTTTCTCTTTTTCAGACAGCAGGGACAAATGCCGACACTCTCATGTTCGACTGGCTAATCGTTTCACGACGAAGTCGTTCAGTTTGGCTGAAATCATTTCTGTAGACATGATGAATATTGTGATATTTTGACAAACACCTTGCCATGACTAGTCCATCCACAGGGAGAGGGCAGTAGCCAATAAAAACTGCACAGGGGCATTGCTTCTTTCTAGGGATGAAATATACTTAGAAGGCTGTAGAACTTCAAGGACAAGTTTCTGTTAACATGCTGAAAATCAGAGCTACAAATGTCAAGCTAAGCTTTCGCCAACTTTGTAGACAAAACCCTGACCCAAAGTTAGTAAGTCAACGAGAAAGAAAGATAAATTGATGTTAATCTTTATATGTAAACTGTTATTCTATCTGATGAGCAGGTTGTACTGAAAAAATGCTATCCTGTATGTGTGTATCTGTCATAATGACTATTATTATTGTAAGCTGACAAAAAAAATTTTATTTTACAGTAATTGAGAAAATTATACACTTCTTGGTTGTCAAATGGAGTTGATAGACAATTAATTCAAATGTGAAAACAAAACATTATCATTGCAAAACTAATATTTATTTTTTAATCATTCATCACTCTACTTAAAAATGTCCAGATCCATTAATGAATTAATTTTCATTTGCAGTTTGTTTGTAATCATAGAACTGAGTCTAATGTTCCATAACTGTAAGTTACCTTAACAGCAGTCATCACATTAAGATTTTAGGTTGTATTACATTTGAATATTCTGTTTAACATCATTTTCCTCAAAATCAAAGGGTAATCTCACAAAACAAGACATGACTGAAAATGAAAAACCTAATTTTGGACAGTAAAATCTTGATCTCTCTCTTCTCCCTGTTCACTTGATGCAGATAATTCCTGCTGAGTGCAGATATTTAGGCTTGTTTGTTATGGTTGAAGTGTATCACTCACTGAGACTCTGCTGCACTGCATCACATGAATTAATAATGAAATCTGGGGGAGACAGAAAAAGGGAATGAGAGAGAGGGCAGACAGCTGTAGAGAGATGGAGGGAAGAACACAATTGTGAGTCAGAGATTAGTCATCCATTAGATAAGCTCATTTTCAGAGGCAAAATGTTAAAAAATGGGGAGAGGATGAGGTAGATGTATTGGGAAAAAGAAGGAACAGAAAGAGTGAGGAAAGAGGGCACAACTACTTTGTAGATTAGAGGGATGGTCTTATCAGCCCCGATTGTTTTGTGGTGGAATAATCATGGAATTCATTTGATTATGAGTGTCTCATTGAAAAACATGGGTTTTCATAAGTGTGCAGCCGAATGGTTCAGGCAGAATCACATAATAAAATGGGGTTTGTAACAAGAACTAACTTCATGTCAGCGTGATTCATCTCATCTGACACAGTTCCAGGCAGCCTGACAGTCGCTTGTTATTTGTTATTTTAGAGTCAGTTCTGGGAAATGAATCAAATTTGTTCAGTTTTTTTTTTCCAGCATTAGTGATGTGACTCTGAGGACGACGGGGTAAGTCGGCCATCGCTCCATTTTCATTTTGACTGATATATCTCAACAACTATTGGATGGATTGCAACATGATCTCACACATACACTCCGGTTACAGATTTGCTATCTCGAATGAGCTTCATTTGGATAAATCATGTTAAATTTGGTTCAGATATTTGTGATGTCAAGAGAATTCATTCTAATCATTAATAATTTGGGGATTCAAAACTTCATATCTTTCATTTCCAGCAGGTTCATGTTTCCATTGATCTCCAGCTTCAACTAGAAAGGTTGATCAACAATTTTGTGCAGACATTCATAGTTTCCACATGATGTACCCTATTTGATAATTTTTCTTTATACATTACAGTGGACTTGACATTTATGGATTTCAGAGAGATTTTTAATGGAAAGCCATGAAATTGCTGCATTTTTGCTACTATACTTTTGCAAATGACCCTCAAAGTAGTCAGTCATATATTTCCTATAAAAGCCAGATGGATCCTCCTACACATTGTTGTACACATTAATTCAGTGCTATCTCAGTCTGATTCAGTATTAAAAGCCCTGTGGCATATACTGTAGTATGACAAGCCCACACAAATAGAATGCAATTGAGGTTTTTCCCACCACAGACACTTTTTAAATACTCTTCACAATATTGATTTAGAACTCAAATCACCATACCTAACTGTGGCTGCTTCTGAAATGTGAAGATTTTCTGTCACATTTTGTTTCTACAAGGTAAAAACCCTCAGCCTCAAGATAGTCCCTGATCTTCTTCTTCCTACTCGAGTGGCATTGTCTGTCAGAAATTCTTAGCAAAGCCTACTACTAATACTTGTAGGAATTCTATTTTTTTTATGTGAAACTTTTAACCCTTTTTGAAAATTTTGACTCAACATTATCAGAAGATATTTCCATATGGTCTCTAGACATGGCTGACATAAAGAACTGCAGTAAATATATGATGAATTATTAAGACATTAAATTAGTCAACAGAAGAGATTATGATAAAGCTTATATTAGAGTGTAGTAAAGATTAATTTCAAAAATATATGCACCTGACAGGGTGCTCAGTAAGGGGATTTGATATTTTTGGACAAAGCTGGGTACTGTGGATGACTGATGGGTGGAATATGTCCAGAAATAGGTATCATTTGACATTTGAGAACATTCCAGAGCTCTCAGTTATATCTCATAGTCTTGACTAGGGTGTTGAAGAAATCCATATCCTTTCCAATGTGTCAGAGCACTGTGGTAGCTCAAAGATATCATATGCAGGCAGACGACACAGAGACATCACAATACCTGTTATTCCTGATGAGGAGATTAAGCTGGGAATTGATATAAAAACTACTACTGTTAGAAGCAGCGATGATGGCTACACACTGCAGGAAGAGAGGCATGAGAGCTACTTCTAAGCTGAAGTATCCAAATCAGAAATAAGTCTGATAAATCGCCTGCTAAGATGTACTGAGAGACATCTGCAGACAGGAGTGGGAAAGACCAGTAGGAGATAATATATTACTAATACAGTTAGAAGAATGTTTTGTTTCAAATCAATTTCTTGTTAAGAATATCCATCTCTGATGCCACAACATTTTCACACCTGGATGGATGGATAGATGGAGCTGACCTTTTTCACATTCTCTTGACAAGTAATGCTCACTAATCATCCAAGACAGATCAATAACCAACAAGTATCAAGTATCAGACTCCGAATTCACAAATGAGGTTATCAGCTACGACTGGACAAAAAATTGCTGCTGTTCTTAGAATGCCAGTTTTCATAGCTCCACGGTGAGTGCATGTCTTGGTTTTGAGTACATGCTAAACAGCAAATCTTTTCTACTAATCAGCAGCAGAGATCTATTATCTTAAGTTTACCGAAAAACCATTTGACTCAAAACGCACTGCTGACAGCATATTTTACTCCCTCCCTACAGAGATGTCTCGTAAGATAAAAATGAAATATGAGAGTAATCAATATCAAAGTGTTTTTTTTTCCTTCTCTCATGAAGAGTAATTACCATAACCACATCCAGAAACTGCAATTTTATTACTGTGGAAACATACTGTAGTCATTAATGCCTCGCTTTGCCATCAAAAGTACCTAAAAAATGTTTTTGTTATGTATCAGTTGTGGTTCAAATGAAACATTGCCCTCTTGTGTATTTTGTCCTTACATATATGAACATAAACATGCATATTTGTGTCTTTATATTCCCTTAAAGAGCTTGGAATTTTCTGAGATTCATAATTTCACTTCTTTTCAGAAGGTATTGGAAACTTTAAATGTGTGAGTAAAATAAGAAGGTCTTGTTGAGCTAACAGTCAGTTTAATGACAATGGTTTAGAGCAGTGGTCC
Organism: Antennarius striatus; assembly: GCF_040054535.1. Taxonomy (NCBI): domain Eukaryota; kingdom Metazoa; phylum Chordata; class Actinopteri; order Lophiiformes; family Antennariidae; genus Antennarius; species Antennarius striatus. The sequence goes on along the minus strand of NC_090789.1, from coordinate 7,590,516 downwards.
CCAACCCCTGCGCTGGACCATTAAATTGAGCTCCCAAGCTAACAAAATGAACAAAAAACAAACATCTTTGAAAAGTTTTTTTGCGCAGGGTAAAATATCCAGTGAGGAGACAGAGGAAGAACCTACAACTTCAAGGAAACTCTAGCTTCAAAATACCAGTTTTTATGCTGGTCGCATTATTTTATGTTTTTGTATTTATCTGCTATACCTTAACGGCCGTTAAAATATTGTCTGACATTAAACCGGTGTGAAAAAGGTTGGGACCACTGGTTAGTTCATATCAGTTTGGAACTGTTTATTAAATTACAGATATATGATGATTAACACGAGTCATCTTTCCTAATGCCCAACAGTCAGTTGTTACAGCTTTTTATTTTGTTCTTGTGGGACTTTTATTTTCATTTGTTTGCAAGGTAACAATTCTGTTCAAAACTTTTATGGACAGAATTTCTAGGCGCAGCCAAGGCGTTGAGGGTGTCCGGTTTGGTGGCCTCAGTATTGCGTCTCTGCTTTTTGCAGATGACGTGGTGCTGTTGGCTTCATCAAGCCGTGATCTCCAACTCTCACTGGAGCGGTTTGCAGCTGAATGTGAAGCGGTTGGGATGAGAATCAGCACCAAATCTGAAACCATGGTCCTCTGTCGGAAAAGGGTGGAGTGCCCTCTCCAGGTTGGGGATGAGATCCTGCCCCAAGTGGTGGAGTTCAAGTATCTTGGGGTCTCGTTCACGAGTGAGGGTACAATGGAACGGGACATCGACAGGCGGATCGGTGCAGCGTCTGCAGTGATGCGGACTCTGTATCGGTCAGTCGTGGTGAAGAAGGAGCTGAGCCGAAAGGCAAAGCTCTCGATTTACCGTTCGATCTACGTTCCTGCCCTCACCTATGGTCACAAGCTGTGGGTCGTGACCGAAAGAACGAGATCCCGGATACAAGCGGCCGAAATGAGTTTCCTCCGCAGGGTGTCCGGGCTCTCCCTTAGAGATAGGGTGAGGAGTTCGGTCATCCGGGAGGGACTGAGAGTCGAACCGCTGCTCCTCCGCATCGAGAGGAGCCAGATGAGGTGGCTCGGGCATCTGGTTAGGATGCCTCCTGGACGCCTCCTGGTGAGGTGTTCCGGGCACGTCCTACCGGGAGGAGGCCCCGGGGACGACCCAGGACACGCTGGAGAGACTATGTCTCCCGGCTGGCCTGGGAACGCCTTGGGATTCTCCCGGAGGAGCTGGACGAAGTGGCTAGGGAGAGGGAAGTATAGGCTTCCCTGCTTAAGCTGCTGCCCCCGCGACCCGACCCCAGATAAGCGGAAGAGAATGGATGGATGGATGGATGCAAGGTAACATCTTTGGTTTGACAAAATAAGCAATGTGAAGATGTCAATGTCAACAGCAAGACAATTTGATTGGCATTTTTCAATACTTTTTCAGTTTAAATTGTTCATTTATGAATGAATAAAATATACATTCAAATTGTTGGAAATAAAAATACATTAGAGCGCTAAATCATTAGAGATAATAGGACATGTGGCCTAGTTCTGTCTGTGACTAACACAATCCAGCTAGCAGCATCTTCAAAGTTCTACATCTAGTCCAAGAACATAAAAATCAAGGTACAGAAGTATTTCAGAACATTGCAATTTACCATGAGGTTATGTGCATTCTTTATTATGTACTGACAATACAAGTTTGTTTGTCTTTCAGGATCTGAAAAATTAACCACATGATAATACACAAATGTTTGTGTACTTGTGAAATGTTGAGACAGCCGTGCTTCAGCTTTTCTGTTAGTTAACTACGTCTTTGAGCATTTTGAGGATAAGTTCAAATCTATACGTCTGTCTAGTCATCTGGTGTATGAAGAACAATTCTTTTAAAAGCTCGTACCACCTCTATATACAGTCGATGTAGTCGGCATGATGAAACACTGTCTGTCTGGCTTAGTTTGTGAGCTAATGTGCATTCCCGGTTATCCCTCCTAATCCTCATCATGATCATTAAAGTCCTCCATATTTTCTGTAAGAGAAGCTTCTGTCTGCAACTTCTCCCTTCACTGTCACCCAGCAAGTAAGAATAGAACAACACGAGCAAAGTCAGATCCACTAAGAGAAGCTTACAATTTGCAAAGTAATGAAGAGAAAGACAATGAGTGGGAGAAAGCAACACAGGAACCAGAGCAGGCACAGGGCTTCAGGCAACGCAAAGAGCTTTCAACATAATCAAAAGTGACAGCACAATGTCAGCATTATGGATATTTGATCATGGCCAGGGATGCAATATGCAAACGCTCAGAGGAGCACACACATATATGCACTGATTAACTCAAATTTACAAACACATGAAGGAGCACATGTGCATACTCAAAACACTTTTTTGTGATACACGTCAAAATGTGAAGTTCTATTTCTGCAGCTTTTGTATCTACCTTGAAAAAAAGTACATATGCACAAATGCATGCTCATTTTTGAATCATTTTGATATGCATTTTAGTGTCAGCAGTACTCCACCTCCATCTAATCAAAATATGTCAAACTCAACTTTTCAACGTGCTCTGCTGCGCTGCCAGCCGCCGGTTGTGTTCTTCCTCACGGCAAATGGCAACAACAAAAAAAACCTGTGACATTTTCTTCCGGCTGACATGGAGCTTTGTCGGCCTAAAAATAACACCCAAGCCCAGAAATTTCACTGGCAGTGAAGCACCCCCACCACCCACCACCTCCTCTTTTTTTTCCCATCATCACTGCAAGGGAAAGAACCAGAAAACAATTTTCAATACAGTTGTCACGCTAGTGTCAAATCAGAGCAGGAATGTAATGTTAGCAATACATCATCATTACAGAAACTAGAAGAAAAAAAAGTTAAATAATGAAACTTCTTTTTTGGTCTTTGCACTGGAACACCTTATAATGAATCACATCATGCTCATCATAAGATCACTCATTTCTTCCCTTGCAATAATTCTGTGTTTTTCTCTGGTGAATTATAAAAGAGTAATATACATGAAATCCAATAGATGCCAAAGGTGTTGTTTTGACAGTGTGAGGGAGCAGAAGAGAGGGGAAAAATCTTCTGACATGAGATGATAAATGGATAGCAGAAGGTGGAAATGGATTCTACCTGATTTGATGCAGAGTGTTCTGCCTGTCTCTCTTAATCTCAAGAACTTGGTAACATATTCATTGGCGCTGTCGGATGCACTGGTTTATGAGCTATTGGTGTGGAGAGTCACTTGGTGCTGTTAAATGTGGAGCCTAATGAGAAGGCGCCACATGTGGTCTTCCTTTGTTTGTTTTTAATTTTTATTTTAGTTTTAGTTTGTATGATTTTAAATTATACTGATGCAAATTCACTATCAGATTGTCAAAATTACACACACACTTCCTGCCTCTGCTTAGAGAGCTGGGTTATAGTTAGTTATACAGGGAGGCTGCAAAAGCCCCAGCTGACCTGGGCACTGCTCAACTATGAATTTTTTATCACAGGACGTCTACTAACGTCGCTCACTCCTATTTCCGCCGATCAGCTCCCTTTCTATCATCACACTGCAAAAATAACTTCATAAAAAGAGGAACATTAGAGAATAACTTAGTCAAGACTGTGAATGATGATGTATTAATGTAATTTCCATTAACAACTTCCTGAGACTTTGCACATGCAGCCAGCTTTTTTAACTCTTTATTGTGGCCCAGATTCTTCAATTACTGTGATCTTGACAGACAAGCGAATCATTGGGAATACTGTACTTGCAAGCTTCTACAATGTGAGTCTGATAGCATGTTGTGTGACCACTGAATTGTACCTCTGATCACAATGCATTCTGGATATACCTTGTAGCATAAAGTATTTTTCTTTATCCAGCCAGATCACATGTCCGGGTAAAATGTCCACTGACATGGATGGAAACATTCAAATTCTCTTCTTTCTACTAAATGAACAAGAGTGAACTACTTAATTTGGATCAATGGACCAAGTCCTATATTTCTTTGTGTTCAACGGAAGTGTTTCCTAAAACACAGATCAAACTGAGTTCAATTAAATGTTGGTGATCATGAAGGGCAATTGTCTTTTTCTTACTTGGGAATCGGGAGAAGATCTATTTAGCCTTCTTCCAAGGCAGCATCACAGCATCCAATTGATTGATTGTTTTTATAGTGTTCTATAGTGTCTTCTATAAGATCAGTGGACAGTTTCAAGGTCCATGGGAGTGCACAGTGTCTGGCATTCGCAATGATTTCCTGAGTGGCCCATAGAATGTACACAAATGTTGCTACAGGGCAATGTAGGCAAATAACATTTTTCACTGTTTGGTCTTGATTGCTTGAAATGCCGATTAATGGCTTGAGGGTCTGCTGTGTAATTTCAGAACACAAAATACTTGATTTATTTTTACTTATATAGTTCTGTTGCAGTTTATTGTGTAATTATGAATTTAGGGTACACTTTGATAGACAATGCACAATGTATTTCATTGCATTTGTGTCTGACATGTTTATCAGTGGACAAGATTAATATGGAATAGTACAGTCTAAAAAATGATTCAAGGACCTAGTAAATGTGACAGTAATATATAGGTATGCATGCCCAATAAAAATTCTGAATATTATTATGATGAGTATTTGATTTGACTACATCAAAATGAATTAGTAAAATTCCAACAGGAATATTTATGTGAAGTAGACACATGTAAATTAAGTTTACTTACTTAAGATAAAGTATTATTTGACTCACAGATTACATGGTTTAAATATTTGTAATAATAAATGTATGTTTCACCAACTTTTTTGAGAATATATTAACAAATATCAGTTAGTTTTAGTAAGTACAACTATTAAACAAGTCAACTCAATTTTATTGGAGACGTAACTAACAAAAAATCAAGTAAACAGAAGGGAACCGATGCCGCCTTTTTAGGACTTTGGGGCACTGGTCACTCACTCTGGAGTTGGGTCACCATGCAGGTGGATGTCCGTCTCGTCTCGTTCGTCTCTGCTGGATTTTGAATTTTGGGGTAAGTCTTTAATAATTGGTATGTGTAGTTTACTTTCGCCATGGTGTAAGCCCAGTTTACTTTATTCAAATGATTATGTACTCAAATAGTTACTTTTGATATTTGTCTCTATATACCACATTAAAAATGATTTAACATACCCATGCTTGGTTTTTTTTATCTTCAGCACAACTTCAGCTATATGAAGAGATAGTTTTTATTTCCCTATAACTTATTATATTGATATATTGGGGCAAAATAGACACACACAGTCAAATTCGGAAATGGAAAAATTGTATTTTATTGCAGATAAAAACCAAAAACATGCTCATCGAATTGATTGTGAGCTCCAAAAAGGTTGCCATAGGCTTCTAACATAATTATATACAGTTTGTGTCACTTATGCCACTCTTCAAAGTTTTTCAAAATAAGACTAAGCGCAAAGACAAACAACAAAGCGCACGATTCGCGCATTTTTATGCGCGAATCGTGCGCTTTGTCGTTTGCGTCACATAGAGGTTTGCATCATATGACAAAATGCACCAATCACGGTACAAGTTTGCAAGACTTGACAAAATGGACAAATCGCACTACATGTTTACATCACGTGAATATATGATTAGAGGTAAGATCGGGGCCTAAAATATCCAGCCCGACCCAACCTGAACTTAATTATTAACATTTTGAGCCCGATCCAGCCCGAAGGGCTTAGACTCGGGCTCGGGCTTAAGATCTTTCCTCTACATCTGATTATAAGGAGCCGTTTGAACTTCTTGTCTTAGATCAAATGTAAACGATCATATCTCCGGTTTTCCAGGGTCAAATAAAAACCGAAAGACAGTTTCACATCTATACTGTCATGTAAACTTATGCACAGCAATCCAGGTGGCAGAATTTATTTGTTAAGAATGTTTTAAAAACATCATGTGATCTGATCACGGGAGCGTGATCACAGGGCTGTAAGGGTTAAAGGAGAGTGAGAGGGCCCTGTCCTTTTGTCTTTTTCTGTTTGTTTTTTCAGGTCAATGCTGAGTTCCATTGAATTGCCACTGTAAATTTTGAGGCCAAATTCATGTTCATGTTGGACCACTACACCCCTAAACTGCCTGCCATCTTCCAAGCCAAGAAACGTGCTGCTGAAGAGAGGCATCGTGCAGAGTTGAATATTCTACTCCAGGTATTTGAGTTTACTCCTCTGTTGAGACAATTCTTTTTCCCACCAATGTGGTCTTCTTTCTTCTGAACCTAATTTACTACCTCGGTACTCTTGTATTCGACACAAGATCATATGCCTCATGCATGAGGAGAAGGAGAGAACAAAGGGAGGAGGAGAGGAACAAGGAGAATAGAATAGAGTGAACTGATGAAGTCACTTGGATAAGACCCCAAATGTCTTTAAATACATTGTTTAAATTTTCAGTCTTCCTTTTGAAAAAAAGGGCTGAATGATATGATCAATTGCAATGATTTACCAACTGCTTCACTAGATGTTGTTTGATTTTGGCAGTGTAGTCGTGAAAACTGCTACACTGACGTGTCAACTGTGGCTTACATGTATTCTTTTTGAAATCATAATACAAACTATTTACTTTATTATTTATGGTAATTTAAATGTTTATGAACCCTCCCCATACTGATATTAAACCACCTTATATCTGTATTACCTTTTCCCACACTCTGATAGACTGTTTAAAGTCCCTTTAAGTGTTTATTTAATACACGGAAATGTGCTGCGTTTCGTGAGTCTCGGAACGCAGCACGCTTCAGATGCTGTCATCCAATAGAATGTGTACGGTATCGTGAGTTCCCTTTCGGCTTTTCCCTTCAGGGGTCACCACAGCGAATCAATTGCCTCCAACTAACCCTGTCTTCTACATTCTCTTCTCTCACACCAACTACTTTCATGTCCTCTTTCACTACATCCATAAACCTCCTCTTTGGTCTCCCTCTGGGCCTCCTGCCTGGCAGTTTAAAACTCAGCATCTTTCTACCAATATATTCACTATCTCCCCTCTCTCTGACTTTATCTCCAAAACCTCTAACATGTGCTGTCCCTCTGATGTACTCATTCCTGATCCTATCCTTCCTGGTCACTCCCAAAGAGAACCTCAGCGTCTTCCTCTCTGCTACCTCCAGCTCTGTCTCCTGTTTTTTCCTCAGTGACACTGTCTCTAGACCAAACAACATCGCTGGTCTCACCACAGTTTTATACACCTTTCATTTCATTTTAGCTGAAACTCTTCTATCACACATCACACCTGACACTTTTATCATCTGGAAGTACCTCCTGACCACCCAGAGCCTATCTTAACTCATTCCTAAAAGTCATGCAATACTCTTCCTTTTTCAGCTTCCACCATGTTGTTTTCTGCTCTGCTGTTACCCTCTTCATCTTCCTCACCACCAGAGTCATCCTACACACCATAATCCTATGCTGTTTGGCTACCCTCTCACCTACCACTACTTTGTAGTCACTGATCTCCATCTACACAAGATGTAGTCTACCTGTGTGGTCCTATCACTACTCTTATAGGTCACCCTATGTTCCTCCCTCTTCTGGAGGAAAGTATTCACTACAGCCATTTCCATGTTTTTTGCAAAGTCAACCACTATCTGTCCTTCTGCGTTCCTCTCCTGGATACCAAACCTGCCCATCACCTCTTCATTACCTCTGTTTCCTGCACCAACATGTCCATTGAATTCTGGACCAATGACAACTCTCTCACTTCTAGGTATGCTCTGCATCACTTCATCAAAGTCCAACCAGAATTTCTCCTTCTCCTCCAGCTCACATCCTACCTGTGGAGCATACCCACTAACAACATTGAACATCACACCTTCGATTTCTAGCTTCAGACTCATCACTCTATCTGACACTCTTTTTACCTCCAGGACATTCCTAACAAACTCCTCCGTCAAGATAACGGTTTTGTGACTACCTACTTAAAGTCCGCGATGAGGTGAAGCTGGGCATCTTGAAGCGCAAATACGCAAGGGATTACTGTATATGCTAGATAAAATAATACAACTTAGAACATGATATTTGTAGAGCTGATTTATGTAGTTTGGTAATTTATTTTATTCTGGTTACCGTTTGCTTGCTCTAACCACTTTACAATGTCTACAGACTTCTGATGATTCAGCAATCAATGTGGAAGAAGAGCTGGCAGCACAGATGATGGCTCTGTGCCTTGTGCGAATTGAAAATGGACAAGTCATACTCCAAATACTCCAAAATTCTAAAGTACTGTACACTTCTGAGGTATTTCAAAAGATACTTCTTAAAGTGGATGCTGGAAAACTGTCAACAAAGGTGAAAGACTGAAAAACAATGTGATGATACTGTTGTCTGTTAGGTAGATGAACACAGGAAAGACTCATCCCCAATTGATGTTTTGTTTACACATTTACATTTTGCATTAATGCCCTTTATTTTCTTAATAATTCATGTGAGGCAGGAGGCTTCAAATTTTAATTTAGAGTTTAAGTTTTCACCAGAAGTGACTGAAATGCTGTGCTTCTAAAGGAGAAAGTACTATGTTTGTATATTCAGTTTGAAGTCTTGCAATTGTGAGAAATGTATGTTTTAAAAAGCACAAGAGTTGTATTGTCACATTTACACGTGAAGCCACATTTACTGGAGATGATCTTCGCCTTCATGTTCCAAACTGTTATAAGTCTAGCTACTAGTCATCAATATGTTTAGGGTAAATACTACATCTTGCAATAATATGATTTTTTTTTTTTTATGGCTGTGTCGCAAGAGGCATTATAGTTCAGAAGCATTTGATCATTGGTATCCTGAATTCCCTTTCCTGTAACAGCTTCGAATGTGCTGCTGTAGATTATGGAAAAATTTTTAAAAATAAAGCTTTCATGTTTTGTGAGCTCTTGGTCATATTGGTTTATAGTACACAATATTTTTCATTAAAAAATAAGATAAAAAATCAGTCGGTACAACACATTTTTTTAGTAAGCCATTTGCAAATTTGCAAGTATCGTTTACAAATGTTTTCAATTATATTTACTCAGTTTGTTTGGAGCTTTCTACTCAGGTTTCCATATGGTTAAAAAAAAGTATTTCAGTTACATTTACTCAATTTATGTGGTAATTGAACCAAATCAATTCATTCAGACGTATTTAAAAATATTACTTAGATTTATTCATTACTCAGGTTTTTTTTTAACAGATTTGAGAGCTTTCATATTTACTCAATATTTGTATGTGTAAAATGTTTCACTGATTGAATTAAGTAACATGCAGTATAATTTTTGTGAGTGTATAGCAATGATTTCAAGTGGATACACGGCTCGATCAATGGAAAACGGTGACAAGGCTTAGAAGGAACAAAGGATATTAATGCAGCTGTCAGCGGCATTTTCCAGAAAATTCACTTAAGGAGTAGTACAATGATGTATTTGCAGTTGGAAGTTAAAGCAAATCATGGGGAGCATTGACCACTGAACAAAAATAAGACAAAAATCACACTCCTTTCCAGGTAAATCAGTGGATTTTGTGAAAAAGTCAGAAGACAGGGCTGAAATCCTCATACTTGATTTGGCTTCCAATGTATTAGAAGGGAAAGGAGGACAAGGGATGGTAAGAGAGACTTCCAGAAAATGATAAGCTAGATAGAGTCACCTTAAGCTCAAATACAACTGTGTAAATACTCCATCACCACCAACGTCGTAAGCTGTGTCCAAATTCTAATGCCTGGATTATTTACCTCTAGTCATTCTTGACAGTGCCTCTCCACAGCACTCCAAAGAGAAGGTGGGGTGTTCAATTATCCCTCTTTTTATGGCACAAGTGCGACGACCTCGGCCACCTTAGCTCAACAACGACTAACAGAGAGGGCTTTTATGTGAAATGTGAAACAGTACGGCACATGACAGGCAATTACTCTTGGGGATGTCATTCTGTCAGGGGGTCAATCCCGCCACTATTGTTGTTATGTGCTGCTCCTCCTGCTTGCCTGACTTTTGATAGACATTTCTTTAGAGTTTATGCCAAGCGTTGTTGGCAGTTTGTGGCTGCGCTCGGACAGAAACTCAATATGGACCAGTGGTTGTAGAAATGAACTTGGAGAAAGAGGTGGAGGGAGGAGTAAAGAAAGCAACAAAGGGTGAGGGACTGAGACAACAGCTTTTGAAATGACACAGAGATGAAATGACTGTCAATGACTTGAAGAATAGTCTTTGTTGCCCTGGTTTATTCACTCCAATGTCTTAATTTTTTTCACATGCATAACATATTATTTCACGTTAACCCCATTCAAGTCCTCTGAGACATTAAAACTGCGTGAGAAAATTTTGAGTGACATCGGAACTGTTTTCCAAAGTGCCACATAATTTAGGAAGACAGAAAAAGCCATTCTGCCATTTATGAATAAAATACACACGGGTGTCTTATGAATGTGCAGACATCCTTTACTTTTCTTTTATTTTGTCAGTGCAACTGTATCCCATTTCCCTATTGGGCATTGGATTGCTGTTCATCTCTGCCATAAAGAGCAAAGAGACGTTACAAAAAAAATGGGAGAAGCAGTTCTCCCCTGGGCTCCAATTAAAACTTCCTTTGGCGAAGTGGTAGCTTTTTATCCCTCAATTTTCCAATTTTTTTTAACCACGTCTCTCAACGAACTGCAGGGAGAAGCAGTAAATGCTGAATCTAAGAGCTAGCCTAGAAGACAGAGAGAGCAGGAATACTATTAGTCATGCATTAGTCAAGGATTATGGAATAAATTCAAATGTTAAAACTCTATATCAGGTATTCAGTCATTTTACACAGTTTACTTAACCCTTAGGGAATGGGACTTAGGAATGGAGGGAAGTCTAATGCCAAGGAAACACAGAGTGGGTGCAAAAGGTCTTTTAAACTGAGCTTTGCATATAGTGCAGAGGCATCAATGTAGCTCCTTATACACATTTTTATCATATTGTTATATCCCTATAAGCCACCAGCTCAGCTTATTCTTCCTCAGAAAGTATCCAGCTGGTCAACTGGATTCAGCGGCTGAGCATAAAGCCCATAAACCTTCAACAACATTTAGAGAGAGAGATGGAGACAGAAAGAAAAAAATCAACTTTATTAGTCTTTATTAATTCCCAAAGAGAAATTATTTGTCCACTCTAGAATGAGTCTGTTGTTAAATTATATGCTTAGCGTATATGTGTACAAGCGTGTGACACACACACACACACACACACACACACACACAGAGGGCCTGTAAGCATGCAAATCAGAAGTGACAGGCAGCTCTGTCATGGTTTGTCCCAATGATGTCTTGCTTAAGGGAACCTTGGCAGTGCTCAGGAGGTGCACTGGTACCTCTACTGCCGGGTGAGCTGGCTGGCTGGCTGGCAGATGGATGGATGGATAGATAGATAGATAGATAGATAGATAGATAGACCGACCGACCAGATTGTGAACCATGACCAATGTTGTTGGACTCTAAATACAGGAAATATTAATTAAAATATTTTCATATCAACTTCGAGAATGGCCAGAAAAACAATGGAAGTTTTGTTTTAATAAAACATGAAAACTAAAACAAATACAATATTGAAATAGTTTGACAAAAGCCAAGGTTTCAATCAGTCATGCAGAAAAATGATAATATTGAAATGAAATCTCTTCTTTTAATGTGAAAGCTGAATGTCAAGGACAACCTTTTTTACTTGTTATATTGGCCCACATGAAAATCTACCTGTTACTAAATCATCTCTCGTATTTTGTGTCAACACCAGGAGATCAAACCCACATAAGCACAAAACAGCATGCAAAAAGAAGGAATTAGTGCATTTCTGTAAAACTGCCTGTACTCAAAAAGCTCCACTGTAGGTTCTTTACAGCATGTAAACACACCATCAGTCCATCAGTTTGACATTGACGTATTAAGCATTTGGATCCACTGCTATTTCACTCTGGCACAGATAAGAGAGCCACCCTTGCTACATATAAATGAAATCAGGGACTGTATCTCACAATGGTCCATGATGCATTATGAAATACAGCGCAAGTGTGTGTGTGTGTGTGTGTGTGTGTGTGTGCGTGCGTGCGTGCGTGCGTGCGTGCGTGCGTGCGTGCGTGCGTGCGTGTGTGTGTGTGTGTGTGTTGAAGAGAATGTGACAGAAGGGATCAGATAGCAGTGAATGTATCCAGGACTGGATTTAGTGTCTGTCTGATATAAAGGGTGGAGGGGAGAGATTGTCTCAGATATTTATTGACTGCAGCACTTGTGGAAGCAACAGTGGTGCAAAGGAGACCTTTATGTTTTGTGTTTCCCCATTTCTGAACTTGGTTTCGATTAGATTTTCACTCTCACAAGGCTTGATTGAATGCAGATAGCTCTTATGTGAGGTCCAGCAGCATGAAACTCCCTGCAGGGTTTTCCTGCAAAACATAACATGTAGCAAGTTTGAATTGGACATTTTCCTCTAAAGTCGCTCCCTTAAAGCTACTGATTTCCACCTTGTCAGCAAACAGTTAGAGTTGTCACAGTCACACTCAATCAAGCCAACATCTACGCTACTGCAACCCTTTGTTCAGCAAAGGGCATTTCAGGACACTAGGCCTCTGAATCCTGTCACTTAAGATTAAACTATGCTGCTGCGACTTCACTGGTGATGAGGCAAGAGGATAGCCTGCATGCCTCGGGGAGAAAGAAGGCTAAAGAGAATAGACATTTTAGCCTTTACAGCAAGAGCTAGGAACATTATCAATGGTAGGTACGAGAGAAAGGGTTGCGTGACAGTAAAGAAAAAGTACACTGGTTAAACCATTGACTTTCAGCATGACTGAGTATACAAACTATGCACAGTCCACCATGTGAACTTGCCCAAGGTAACAGTAGTTTGTCACCCAAAGTTTATATCTGAACAAGTCTTGTAGTCACATTGAGGCAAATGCCTCGAATGGACAAGCAGCCTGGAGTGAAAGTCTGATTAGCTACAAGAGGCCAAGCCCTCAGCAGACCTTTCGCAAGACCTTTTCCTCTCTTCATACTCTCACTACTGGAGACAGCTGTAGAGAAAGACTTGGGTTCCTGGCCATGAATGTAAAATAGCTATTTAACAGTGAACGCTTGGAACTGTGGGGCGACATTCATGTATATATTCACAAACACTCAATGGGCATGCATTTTCTGTGGTCCACTCCACAGTTTGTTTCCTCACCCTGCCTTTTTGCTGGGAAGATTGCCTCCGAGTCTTAGATGGAATACATATATTGCCATCAAGGTGGTACTTCACAAAACAAAAATTTGAGAGAGCATGCACAGAATAGTGCACTGCTATATTTACGTGGAGTTCATCATTTCCTCAACCTCTCATAACCCATTGATTTCCACCCCTGCTGTTCCTATTACCTGTACCAACAGGAAACCTGTTAAACATCTTGACGGTGGAGGGTGTTTTCCTGTGTGCCAGAACAGTCAATGATCAGAATACTAAAGAGGTTTGTACATTTTATACAAGCTCTGCTGCAAAAGCAGGGTTGAATTACACATGCATACAGAGATTGCCTGAGTATGTGCGTGGAGAGGGAATGCTAAACAAAGCAGAGGAGGTCGGAGGTCTGTAATATCGAATCACTTGTCAATTATGCTAGCCTCATATTCACCCACTCTTCTCCCTTTCTCCGGTGCCCTCTGTCAGCTGCACTTGTTGAATTTGGATGTAATATCTCTTGTTCCCTCCCACCACCCCACTCGCTCAGTTCAGCTCGGATTGCAATCCAAGTCCAAGCCTTCCAGCATCATGTATGCAAGTCTTTCTGCACATGGTGTATTCGCTGTCCACAATCAGCAAATGTCAGTCTTGCCCTCCCTTGAAAGGGACCTACTACGTGCAAACAGAAAACCAAGCACTAATGACAGAGAGAAATAAAAAGTGAAAAACATGTGAAGACACTGAAATGTGAATTACATGCACACATATCTGTTTTTGTGCAACCCAGGTGCATAAATGTAGGGGGGGAAATTACAACTAAAACACTACAATCTTGTATCTTTACGTAAGGATCTGGAATCTTCAAAACCTTTTGCAACACATTGGAAAGGATTTCCATTCAAATTACAGGCATTCTGTAAGAGTGATTTTTGTTAAATTTTGGCTTTGCAGAAATATTTCTCGACAGGTTCACAGGATTACTGCCTAAAAGCACCATTTTGAAAAAGAGCAATGCAACCATGACAGAGAATCTGTTGCTGAGATTAAAGGTATTTTTCAGACAGATGCATGTTGTCTGTCATTTAATTAAAACATCATCGCCTTCACTTTTATCTCCCAAACAGACAGACGTCACTAATGATCCCAGCGACAGTGAGTGGCTGTGAACATCTACAGATGCTTCAATCTCACACACTGATGAGCTCAACATGCACTTGTAACCGCGGCAGTTACAGTGTGGATTTAAATAAAGTTGCACAGTTGAGTAGGTTAGTGTACTTTGCTCTTTAATTGACTCATTTAATTCATGCACATAATTCAAAGTACGGATGATTTAAATGTCAAAGCAAACGCGGTGACTTAATTTCTTCATTGCCTTAACAGGTGAAAACCGATGCATTACAGTGAAACAGATAGAGTTGAACAGGAAATACACTTTTGAGACATAATCAGGAACATTTTATTTTCTTACTGAGCTTTAGTTGAACATTTGGAGACATTGTTGGTAAGGGTAAACTCAAGCACCTGCAACCAGATGATTATCATCCTGGAAACTGGTATAAAATATATTTTTAAGAACCTATATCATGATCCATGGTCTCTAAATGATTAAAGACTCATTTCTAACCTTTTTGTCATTTAAAAAGTTTGAGATAGCATAGAAACTTTTAGGTACACAATTTCTACCATCTTTTTAATGATATGCACTTATATGAGGCCTGCTAAATCTATATTGGTAAACAACGTCTATTGGTAAACAAGTCTACCTTTGTGCTTCTGTCAGCAGATCTTGTTGCAGCATTTAATACAATATAATCACTGCAAACACTTAGAGCTCCTCAAAAACCAAATTTGTCTCTGTGGCCAAACTCACATTTCTGCCTGGACGAACGCTTGAAAAATGAAACAAAAACTTAAGAGCTTAAAATGTCAGGGTAGCGCAGCGTTGTAGTGGGTAGCGCTGTCACCTTGCAGCAAGAAGGTTCCAGGTTTAATTCCTCTCCATGCAACATTTGTACAGGTATGTTCTCCCTATGTCGGCAAGGGCTCTCTCCAGGTTGGGTAGATGGATGGATGATGGATGGAATATCAAGTGTGTCAGGGTTTTGTTTATGGCTCTGCTCTCTACATATTTAACTAGCCATAATAATGTATACACAGTTATGGGATAAATATTCACTGTTATGCTGATGATACTTGCCTCTACAGGGATGTGAATCATAGATTAGAAGTCTGTGTTTCTGTATTGTAAATTTGAACTTCACCAGTTTCCATTAAAGCTGATGTGCTCTTGATATTTGTGTGACTTTGTAAGATTTATTCCATTGTAAGAGTACAGTGCACCCTGGTGTATCTGCACATCAAAGCTCGCGACTTCACCTCATCGCGGATTTTTGGTAGGCAGTCATGTGATACCGTACGTGCATTCTAATGGCTGACGGCATCCGGAAGTGTGCTCGGTTCCGCAAGTCTCTGACTTACGTGAGACACAAAAGTGCTTTAAACAGTCGAAAAGAGTGTGGGAAAAGTAATACAGATAGAAGGTGGTTTAATATGGGTAGGGTCATAAACGTTTAAATTACTGTAAATAATAAGATAGTTTGTTGCTCTATTGAGGAATTCATTAATCGCGTGTGGTTCCTGGAACGCATTAACCGCAAAGAACGAGGGCGCACTGTACATGAATGAAATAACCATTTTGTCTTTCCTGTCCACGGCAGATGAAAAAACCTTTCAACCAGACTTGATAACTGTAACATTTAACTGTCTGACCTCCCGCCTACTACTGCTTGTAACAAACTTTCTTCACAGCATTGTCTTCCTACCCATGGCAGATTATTTTTAGAACACTTTAATGTCTTCAGCTTCTTCATCACGTCATACCCACCTGACCTCATTAACAGTTTTAATCTATCTTTTGCATTGTAAATAGGTACAGAAAAAATAACAATGAAGTGCAGGGTCTTTTCCTATTATCAGCTTTTACTCCGATTCAATTTGAAGCCATTGAAGTGAAACTGAAAACGTTTTCCGACATGTTCACTTACTGCTACATTTTAGCGTTCCCATCACCTTTTAGGTGGGTCTTGCGATCTCAAGGAATCTCTTAAACCAGTGCTTATAGTTCATGTTTGTCCACAAGTAAACCTTCAATAAACCAACATTTCTAACTTTTCTCGTTTACTGTTTACATTTTCCTCAAGCTGCAAGTTTCCCATCCCTCTGTCTACCTCTTTCTCCCCAGCTTCTCCTTTGTGTTTTTTCTTTGCTTGGCTGTCCTATTGCAGCGCCTTAGTTGGTCTTTGAACTAAAATTTTGCATGTATATTTACATCAAAATGTTTTGTGTCTGCTTTTATTTCCTGTAAACTCTGTAATTTTGATGGTCTCTGCTACACTCCAGTAATGTATTCTACAGAGATGTGACACACACAAACACACACACACACACACACACACACACACTCACACAGCCAGAGCCACTACGTAAATACCACTGTGATCTGCTGACAATAGAAGAGTATCTTAGGGATAATGGTGAGGTCACCTCTCCAAGCCCTTCTCATCCACTCCCTTGAATATAACTCTGGCATTAGTCAGTTAACAAAGCGCTGCATCAAGAGTCGATAGTTGAATAGGGCAGCACTGAAAAGAAATCCTTACTGCGTCAATGGATAAGCAATGAGTGTGAGATAATAATCATTTGCGTCAAGCATTTCAAAGCTGAGTCTAAACAAGGACCATCCAGGAGGCACGCTTTTGTGAGGCAAGGTTGTAAGTCAGTACCGGGGCACTTGCGAGCCGTGAAAGAATAGCTGATTCCTCTGTTGTGATTAGCAGTTTGACCCCAGAGATGGACTTGGCTTTCACACTGTTAGCGAGAGACTGGACGGATGCATTGGCATTCAAAACAGGCACTGAGGCAGCTGTTTCACTCAGCAGGGATCAGCTGTATGCCAGAACAGATTAGACCTGGGATCCTGATGCTGTCTCCAGAGACTGTTTTGACAACTGACCACCCCCTCTCAAGGATACACCTGCATATCACAGAGGAATACACGCAGCACATATTAATTTTTAAGATAGAGAGGTTTGTATATGCACGCATGTGCACGCACACACACGCAGACACACACAAACACACACACACATACAGACAAATACAAACGCACACATACACACACACTGCAGGTGCTTCATAGAGCTTTCATGCAACACTTATCACTACTCAGACATTAGCATTCATTAACATTTTGCATCAAGTATATAATACTTTTAGGGTCAGTGTGTTAATAATTTGCATCTAAATCTGATAAAAGAAAAAATATGGAAGTTTAATTAATGAATACATAATATAAACACATTATTATTATAGACAGAAATAATACAATAGTTGGTCAAATTTCATAAGTAATGACTGCTCTTGATCTTCCTCGTCCACTGTGAGGCCGTGAACTCTCCCTCCTCTGCCTCTGTATGATTCTGTCCATTGTGATGTACATGTGCTGCCTGCGCAGTCTGAACAGACTTTATCTGCCTAATTGGTCTGATCAGTATCATTACAATGTGTTTAGTGTTTGAGAATGTGTTTAAAAGGTTTAGAAAAAGAACAGTGGATGAGTTTTATAAATTGTTTCCTGACCTGTGTTTAAAGTGTGGCTTAGAGAGCGTTCAACTTGAAAAATGACTCTAGGCCACTGAGAATTTGGTTCAGAGAAAGGGGTTTCAATGCTTTACAGCTGGGAATAACAGTAAGAGGTCAGACCTGCTGTGCTCCATGATGTCTTATTTATTTGCAAGGTGAATAATAATAAATAATGGATTCCAATGATGGGGTGCACTTAGCAAGTGTATGTGGGGGGTAAACATAACTTTTTGCACATTGTTGTTGTTTTCCAGAGGTAATTAAACGCATAATTAAGTGAAGAATTGCTCGGGTGGTGCAAGTTACTTCCTCAAGCTAGGAGAGTGGCAAGAACAAAGTTTGAGGAAGATGTGTTAAAAAAAAAATACAAAAGCGTTAAATGAATGCACAACTGTCTACTGGAAGGGTTTGATGTTAAATTCTAATGAATGGAGAGCTCATGCAAATCCATTTACAAGATGTGCTTGTTAAACCAGCCATTTAGCACATGCTGTGTCAAAACAGATATTTGGAGCTATTAATGTGGCTGCTGGCAAGTGGTTTAACAGAATGAAAATACTTTGAGCCCAACCAAGCCCCCTTTGTCTGCTGTGGAATTGTGCTATTACCATTTCATTTACAGAGATGAAGGTCACCCAGCTAAAGAGCAACTGCAAACCTTTCATGTGCTATTTGCTTACGCTTTTTGTCTTTTACCCGCTTGGAGAGGGAGATGGAGAGTATAAAGTAGAGATGAGAAAAGGGAAGAGAAGAGAAGAGAAGAGAAGAGAAGAGAAGAGAACTTGGCAGAGGAAAAATGGAGGTAGTGCTCGGGTGAGATGCCCCATGGGAGGATGACATATTTTATCCCCTAGAGAGTGAAGGAGAGAGGCAAGACAACCCTTCTGATTGACTGGCAGTGTCTCCGGCTGTCACTCACCGTCTACGGACATTTATCAACACTTGCTAGGCTCCCCGAGATGGAGCCAAGGGCAAAAGCAGCACTGCACAATACGATTCACCCACAGAAAGCTGTTCCATGCCAAATGACTGCACTGCACTGCTTTTCAAAATGTAAATGATTCAAAATGATTCCTCCGAGTCTTCAGCTCATTTTCAATAAACATTAATGTCTGACAATGAAAGAGCCACTTAATATTGAAAAACACTAGATTTTTCATCATATTGGGGTAGCAGTATATATTAAAAAAACTCGACTGCAACCAGTTTTAGAACTTCAGGCAAACATGAAATGTGATTATTTCAGTAATATCAGAAATGCACTGTTTTTGCAGTATTGGGTGAGTGCTGGAGAAGGATAACAGCATCAATTTGTCATATTTCCTTGTAGAAGTGTGTCCATTAATTACAACACAGCCTCGGCTACTCAGTCCAAACATTCTGAATGCAATGGCAGTATGACGCACCAGATTGGTGCTGTCCGAGGTGCTGCCAGGGAGAGAATACATTAAGTTTCTCACCACTGCACCCGACCAGTGGCATCAGAGCGATTGGTGTGTTAGCACTGCCTCCTACTGGTCATTGCAGTCATTACTTCATTGTTCATGTAAGTCTCTCTCGTCATCTGGTGGAGAATAGATATATTACACTGTCATCTGTTACAAATGTATGATTTATTGCATGGAAAGAGGGAGAAAAAGTGTCTGGAAACTGACAACGGACTTCAGATTTTGACAGTGGAAGACGTCAATCTGTTCCAGGCGTGACAAAAAAAATCAGTAACAATCACTATTTTGCAAAAGCACAAACTGACAAGCATAACAGGATATATTGGTGGTGGTTGCATGGAATCCTACAGTTTGATGGTCATTCATTCGTCTTCTTGAAGAAGATATGACCGAAATCATTTTGTCGTCAGCTACTTATCCAAAGTTACAGGTTCTGCCAGAGCCTATCCCAGCTGGCTAAAGGCATTGTACACCTAGAATGAGACGTCAGTTGATTACAGGACTACAGTTTGATGTGATTCAGATTTTTGATGCCAAACAAGAAGCTTTTGTCAATAGACAATATAAGAGCAGAAACACTGAAATGCAGTATTAAAACTAACTGACATTTAGCCTTACAGATTCTGATGAAAGTCACTTTTTGTCAAAAAGGAAACACAATAAAAATTTTGTATTGTAGGTTCTTACACTATAGACTTTTATAGCTTTTTTGTCTTTGTTATAAGCTGATCTGTGTGTTTCTCAAAAAGAAATGACCGATAAGTAGAACAATAAATGTTTTGTCAGTACTAGAAATATGAATCTAAGTCACCTCAACAGATTCAACCCCCAGAGTATGTTTCAGAAGTTAAAAAAAATTAAAAACAACAAAAGAAATTGAAAAACATTTTCATTATTCAGTCAGAGAGATTTTAAACCATTAAAGTCTAAATGTTGTTTCAAGCCTTATTACGTATTCTAGGAGCAGATCTGTAATGGAGAAAATGGAATCCTTTATCATCGTCAGTGATATTCGTATTGATTGTTTAAAATACTCTAATCCAGCAATCTGCTTATGAAATAATTTTCAAAACTTACTGCTCAAGACCCGAAAGTCAACTTCATTGTCCTCATGTGACCCGGCAGCCTTGGTTTTGATGCCTCCAAGTGAAAATTGCTTATCAATTCTAACAGTTACAATCTACAGTGACGGATTGGTGATTTTCACATTGCTGTTCATTCAGCCCTCAAGCAATACATCCTAATGTGACAAACATCCAATTTGCAAATGTGCCTTGATGCAGTGAAAATTGATAAATTCACTGAGTGTGCACAGCCTTAAAAGATGTTAAATCCTGCTTCGAAAATTAAATGATTTTTCTCTGAAACACCAGAGAATGATATGCACCAGTGTAGCCTGCGGGGAGTTACCGAGCGGAAATGTTCCGTCTGCAATAGACAGAGACAATTGATCAAAACAGACTAATTAATGTATGCGTTTTACATATATTCATTTCTGCATCAAATATTAATGAAAATAAACGTATTTGTTTTTCAAATGAGCAAGAGGCTATCAAATATTTCAGACACACCTCATTAAAGATACAGAGCCAGGAGCGAACATGCATTTTTAAAGGGCCACGATTAACAGTGGGGCCTCGCAGCATTAGCTGCTAAGCTGTGCAGCCTAGAAGCAGTACATAGAGGAAGGCGGGATTGTATGGGACCAATCTCTTCTTATTAGAAAACTGAAACTTCTTAGCCTTTCTCCTTTACATTCTTTATGGCACAGATAAAAGTTTTCCTTGGGCTTTTGATGTCCAGTTAAAAAACTATTCACAAAGCTTCAAGATAGTTAAGAGGAGGTTTTCGCCTAATGTGTTTAAGGAGTAAGTGCACAGACTGCTTACAATGGTCCCTTGAGAAAATCTGTTGCAGTCAACGTCAAGGGATATTGCTCCTTGTTCACAAGGGAAGGAAGAATTGAAGGGTTAGAATGCTACATTCAACTGTGATAACATTTTGCAGTGATCACAATAAACAAGTTGTAACAGGAAGAAAAAAAAGACTTGAATGCAGCCAACTGTCTCCTGGTTCTTTTTATTTTATTATGTATTCTTTAGGAATCAGGATTGTAGCAATGATATAGCAATTATTTCATATGTCAATACACATGAATGGAACAGAATATTCCATACTTTTTAAAAAAATATTGTCAATTTAAAATGCAGAGTTTGATTGTTCTCCCACGTGGTCTCTTCCCAGATTCTCCAGCTCCTCCCACCTCTAAAAACATGCACTTCAGGTGTATTAACCCGTCTCAGATTGTCTGTAAGTGTGAATGTGTGCATGCATGCATGTGCATTGTCGTCACACCCAGAGTGCACTGTACTTCACGGCCCAAGCCCATTGGGATAGACACCAGCAACCCTGCAACCCAGAACAGTGGAAGAAGCGGGTATCGAAGATACAGTATATGTATGATCAATTTAGAAACAATTGCTTTGCCTTCAAATGTTGCTCATATTATTAACAAGCAGAAATAATCACTTGTTATAATGTAATATGTAATTGCCAAATTATAGTATTTTTTTTCTTATCAGTGATTAGATGTACGTAATATGCTTTTGGTCTCGATCTTAAATTAATGCAGGATCATTTCCACAGTATTTTCTATTTATACAACTATATTATATGTAGTTGTATGAATAAATATAGACTGATGTATATTCGATAAACAAAAGGAACTTGTATTTTCACAGTTATGATCAATTTGAAGGGATATGCTACATCCAGTCATCTAAGCTTCAGCTTCCTCGGTTGCAGGAAGTTACAAAACTAAGTTAGGGTGTTCTCTTTCCAGCATATAGGCTTCATTCTTCAATCTACTTTCTCCTGACACTCCTCTGGCCCGAATGTGGGAAAACCTTCAGAGCGGGATCCCAAAAAGTCTTATGGTTTGTGCATGAAGCGCACCAGTACACCTTGTGTCAACAGAAATCCTTATTTGATGTCATGTCTGTCAGTCACATTTGGCTAAAGGTCTTCTGCAGTCAGAAGTCATGGTACACCTTCCTCTCCATGAATCTAGCGGAAGCCCTTGATAACCTGTTCCTTCTGCCAAACCCTGGCAGTGTACCTACTGCAGCTGTAGCTTTGACCCTTCACTTCTGTAGTATCTCTATAATGCATTGCTTTACTGTATTTAAAAAAAACATTTTCCTTGATTGTGTGATAGCTTGTTGAATTTTCCACAGACCAACAGAAATCAACAACTCTGGATGTTACCAGAAAACCTCCTAGAGGTCGGTGTGCGCGTTTCTCATTATAGGTTAAATTTACAGTATATTACTAAATGCAGGTTATTAGCCCCAAAGTCAACAGAACAGGTAGCAAAAACTAATGTGTGAAAGATTCGTTGGCAGTGACTTGGTTGGTCCAACCAAATTCAGCATCTTTTTTTCTTCACTGTAAATGCAATGACTGTTAGACATACACTATATTGCCACAAGTATTCTCTCACCTGCCTTGACTTGCATATGGACTAACTGACATACCATTCCTAATCCATAGGGCTTGGTGATGTCAGCCCACCCCTTGCAGCTACAACACCTTCCACTCTTCTGGGAAGGCTGACCACAAGGTTTACAAGTGTGTTTATGGGAATTTTTGACCATTCTTCGAGAAGTACATTTGTGAGGTCACACACTGATGTTGGAAGAGATGGCCTCGCCTCTTAGTCTCTGCTGTAACACATTCCGAAGATGTTCTCTCGGGTTGAGGTCAAGACTGATCAGGCCAGTCAAGTTCATCCACACCAGACTCAGTCATCCATGTCTTTATGAATCTTGCTTGCAAAGTCCTTTTGGAAGAGGAAGGGGTCAGCTCCAAACTGTTCCCACAAGGTTGGGAGCATAGAGTTGTCCAAAGTCTCTCAGTATCCTGACAAACAGGACCCGCCCGCCCCGCATTTACAAGTGGCACAATGCAGTCAGACAAGTATCGACCCATTCTTTAACAAATCTTTGTAACAGCAGTCTAAATGCTTGATTTTATACACCTGTGGCTATGGAAGAGATTGGAACACCTGATTCTGAGTATTTGGATGGGTGAGCGAACACTTTTGGCAATACAGTGCATTTCTCTCACCCGATTTCATGCATAGGTTTGAGTCATGATAGACTTTGAACAGCAGAGGGGGCATTTTCAAACGTTTAAGGGATTTTCCTGCTGGAATCAAATCCATTGGTGATTCACACCCACCGCTCCTTCTTTACTAAGAACACTTCCATAACCACACAGACTTGCAAGTCCACTTATGAGACATGACAAATCCAAATATAACACACACACATTCTTTTTAATTCAATTTATTTATTTTTAAAGAACCAATATGAAATGGGGATGTTTTCAAAATGGGTGCAATAAAAAAAAAAACAACTGACCATTTTCATTCCTTTCTGCATCATCTCTCAAACTGCATGTTCAGCTCTGTGTACAAGAGTTTAAATATGCATAATTAGGGAGGTCCTATTGTAGCCCATTTAAAGAATGAAAACAGGAGTAGTACCTGTTGTAGTACTTAAACATTTTCCTGTTTAATGCCTGGAAGAGTGTCTTAAGTGTACGTGTGCATGTACATATGATGCTCAGCAGGGTTTGGTGGGCTTATTGCACTCCAACAAGTTTTGAAAAAAAAAAAAGAAGACATGGCTCTCAAGGGATTAAACAAGCAACAAAACTATTGGATAACAAAGTGTCCTTTCTCCTCCTGAACTGTCACACATACCATAACTTGTGAATAAATATCGCAGACATTTAAACTCTGTGAACCCCTTAACAGAAAGTGACTTCTAACAAGTGTGGGGTAAAAGGAAAATAGTACTGCATTTTCAGGTGACATTATCTGAGCTTTTGTGCAACACAACCCCAATAACAAACTGGACAGTCACAATTCATATTATGTTTTAAGTCTATAAAAATGCACATTATGGCCCAATTGTGATATTGATCATTTGTGGAAAATAAAATCATATTTTTAACATGTTATCTTCTCATCACTTGCGTGAACGTTCAAATTTTAACCCCCAAATTACAAATAAAACATGAAGAAAAAACAGGATGGACTCGAGTTGACAAAATTCTGGCCCATGGTTGAACAGTTTAACTGGGAGGTGGGCCTGTCTGTGTGCTATGACCTTCCATTCATTGGTTCAGCTGGTGGATCCCCAGATCTGGATTCATTCATTCAAACGCTCTCTTGCTCTCTGATCAGTTAGTCATGACTCAGTGTTAACAAATCATCACAATAATTACGATAGCACTCTTCATTTTTTTCTCCCCTTTTTGGAAGATTCCCCACTAGATGCACATAAGAAAGATGCATTGGCAAGCAGCCTACTGCACACAGCAGTGGGCGCCGTTGGTATTCTTGAACCGCAGACGCATTTTGGGTCTGTATTTCTCGAGGTAAAGAAGCTGTTTGGAGTTGAAGGCTCCACGTCTCTTCCTGTGAAAAAGAGAGGGGAGGAACAAAAGATCAATTTAAAACAGATTTCCGCACAGGTGAGCAACAAGCAAAGATAAACAATTCACCATTTTGTTTAACCCGAGATGCTTTGAATGTCCCTGTCTCTTTGTTGTAAAACTTTATGTCGGATTTTAACTCATTAAGTCCCTAAGCGACGTATGCTCAACATCCTGGTATCATGACCATGTGACAGTCATGTGTCTGACAGAAAGTGATCTCTCCAAAATAGTAATAAAACAATAATACCATAATAATAAAACCTATAACAATAAAACGTATCGTTCTGAAAAAAAACTTCAGAAATGTGTTCTCTATGGTCCACTTGGTCTGTGATATAACCAACATAATTTTACTGTAAGGATACATGGTTGTGGGTTCTCTAGGGCTAATGTACTTCTCGCTTTTTAAGAGATCAAGATATAAACACCATTCTCATGTTTGTGGTTAGTTTAGCTCTGTCCAAGGCAAAAAAAACCCCTCCATTGTCCAGTACCTCTATAGATCAATTATTAACATGCAATATCTTGTTTGTTCAATTTGATATTTTATGGGGGTTTGTGTGTAATTTCCTGACTGAAAGCAGTAGCGTTTTTGTTGTAGCCTGCCAGGAAGCCTAAAAATTAAAAATAAAGGGAAAAAGAAAAGCAAACCTATATGAAAACTACTTTGTTTCTGGTCGCAGCATTGGATTATAAATTCAGCACCAATTATGAGACACAAATAACATCAAGGATTTTACTCCAAAACATTTAACCTCAATCACAGTTTACCTAATAACCATAAATAAAGATATCAAAGACCGCTACTGTTTGATTTTCATCTCACCTCTATTTACACACCTTGAATTTAGTGATTAAAGTCTTTATTAAAAACTACTTCATTTCAAAATGTAGGGAAGGTACTTACTGCCTTATGAACTGCACAGCATCCTCATACTTCATCCCGATCTCAATGAGGGCTAAGGCAACCAGGACTGGAGCGCTGAGAGGCGAAGAAATCCAGTGGACCAGTTCAAAGAGACAGTCGAGAAAAAAACAGAACAGAAGATTAAATTAAATGCCATGGTTAACATGGTTCCATTGTCATACAGCTGGCGGAAAAGGAGGGGTGGGGCGTGGGGCTTAAACCTGGGAAATAAGTGTGGGAAATCAACAGGGGGTGTAAAGGTTCACTGTATTCCTGCTGGGACACTGTGTGCACACCCATAGACACACAGAACTATGTTGACTTACAGTTGGATAGTCTCCTTTCTCACCAGGGAATAAAAATAAATAAATATATGAACTTTCTCTAACTATTGTCTGATGTAATATTAGTGATCACAGACCAGATCTTCTACTCAGTAATGTCCAAGCATGACAGAATTTGAGAAGAGATGGAATGAAGGATAATTAAAATAAATGTGCAATAGTGTGGATGGGGAGGAACATGGTTTCAGATGAGGCACGTAGCAGGAGCCGACCTTAAAGTTCCTCTGAGAAAGTGTTGACTGGTACAGAGCAAGTTTGAATGTTAAGTTAGGGGTAACCCGAATGACGTCAGTTTTGAGAAGAGATGTATTCGGAGAATGCATGTCAAACCAGTTCTGGCAAGAGCACAATCTCTGGAACCGCAACGTAGAACACCGGATGTCATTAGGTAATCATTGTCTTAAATTGCATTAGTAATCAGGAATGACATTGTCACACTCGCCAGCCTACGTCATGGGCTTCTGCCTTCTTTGGATTCATACTTGTGGTTATTCTGCTGGAGTCCCCTTCAAGTCACATGAATGTGACTGCATCTCTGCACGGCACTGGCACAATCTCCTGACCAACAGTTAGATCAAATGCTAATTCAATTGCCGTCCCCATTATCCAAGTCCACAGAGGCAACAACAGGCTGTTGTCACTGATGATAGATGATCTACCCAGCTCATTGTCTATTTACAGAAGCTCCAACAGAAGTAAAAGAAGTAGACAACTATCGCTTAATAAATCAATCACCACGGCATGTTCAAGATGGCACATTGAAGAATGAAAACAGATGAACTAGAAAAGAGTGGCATATTCAGTTCCACTGCAAACCAAAGCTGCCTGACGACAATCGAAAGAGAAACTGTGGAAGGAAGGCAAGGGGGGAGAGGGAAGTAAAAAAGTATATAGAGTAAATCAGACACCTGTAGACATTGATTTGTGAGTTCTAGCACTTACTGGTGACCTACATCTCTTTGCAGCCACTTCAATACAGTAGATATCCATTAGGCAGGCAATACTACTGGATTATTAGGAAGTAACAAATATGAAATTGATATTTAATTCAAATGATAGGTTTGTGTTGTTGCCTTCAGAAGATATACTGTATAATAAATCAGATATATCTATATGGTACATTTGATTTGATTAAAAGAGCAACTTATTGTACTACATCAATAAAAATAAAAATGAAAACAAAAGGCTTCTGTCTTACAGGTCAGGCAGTGGTTCAAGTCTCCCTCCATGCCAACCAGAACTGACTTGAGAAATAGTTGCAACTATATAGAGCCTAATGTGTTCAGCCACTCACCGGCCAAGCCCTGCCACACAGTGCACAGCAATGCAGCAGCCAGGTTCCTCTCGAAACTTGGTGTTGACCAGCTTGAGCCACTCATCCACAATCTGAGTGGGAGGAGGGTCACCATCATCAAAGGGCCAATCCTTCAAATTGACAAAGGAAGAGAGCACATTCATGTTGGAATGGCTGAAGAGAGGAAAAAAAAGGAAGGATGCCACATGTGTCCCTTTGTGTCAACACTTACCACAACCTGTATTCCCTCCTTCTCTACTGGAGCTTTATCGTAGGTAGCATCACAAACTCTAACCAGTGTGTTCACATGAAACTTCTTCAGCTCCTGGCAGACAAAGAGGTTTTTTTTTGACACAGGACATGCGAAACACCACTTTAATTACCAAAACAGACAGATGTGAGCATACCTCGGTGAACTTGTTAAGCGTGGCATTGGTGGGATTGTGGGTGATGAGGAACCTCATGCAATCATAGACAATCTCGACTGCAGCAGGGCGGTTCATGTTGGCGAGACGGCTTAAAAAACAATTACAATACAATACTCTTACAAAACAAAAGCGATTTTTGGCTCAGAAGTCAGCAAAAGACTGCTAGGAGATTTATGGATTCAGGATAGGGTAAAATAAATAAATGTGGGACAACAGTTGGGAGATTGATGGGACAACAAGTGTTCCAACTACGGGATGATGTACACAGAGAAAAGATAACGAAAATGATCAACTACTCCACAGTACTCTGGATGTAAAAATGAATTAACACAGAACAAAACAGAAAAATTAAAAGAATAAAAAAGAAAAAGAAAAAAGATGGAGAGACTATCCAGGAGTCATCCAATCGGTTTACCCCATTCAGGAGAGCTGTTTGTGATGGACTGTTCAAGAAGAAAGTGGAAAGCAAATGTTTTCGTATTGGCTGGGGCAGAGCAGTCAGGCCAAGGGCTACGCAATATCCCGGGGGTTCTCTGGTAGAAGTCAGCAGTTCCTTGTTTGCTGGCAATCAGGGTGGTTTACGGGTGGCGTAGTCCCTTGGGGGGTGGCCAATTCACTTCTCCACGGCGGTGAGGTGCTGTGCTTGGCAGAATTCCCCACTCACACACGCCATATAGGTGCAGCTCAAGTCAACACAGAAATCCTGCGAAAAATAGGAAGATATGAGTGAGATTACGTGGTAATAGACTCAAATAACCTGAAATACCCCCTACATCTGTACACCTACCACTTTATTTGGAGTGCTCGCTAAATTAGTTGCCATCTAGGGTTGCCACAATTAGTCAACTAGTCACAATTCCATTAAGTATTAAAATTATTGACAACTAATTTAATAGTTGACGTAGCAGGGTTTTTTTTAACCTTTGTTTTTCTCTCGAAACTGCTGCTGCACCTTCCACTGCTGCTTCTGCCTTTCCGTTCTTGACAAAACACATCTGAATAGTGGTAATCGGGGTCAGCCATGATGTAACCAGAAGTTATATCAGACAGGCTCTGGTGGTATGGCTTCCCAGCAGAAACAGAGTTCCAATGTGTGGAACCATTTTAAGAAAACAAAAGAGAAAAGTGTGCAATGACTTCCACACCAACACAACTGCAACGCATGAAAAACTGGCCGGAGAACCCGGAGAGAACCCACATAAACACAGGGAGAACATGCAAACTCCGCACAGAGTGGGACTCGAATCTATAACCGCCTTGCTGTGCGGCTACAAAACTAACTGCTTCACAATGTGCGGCTACAAAACCACTGCTTCACAATGCCGCCCCAGTTAGCTGCTAATATTAGCGTAAACAGAGAGCGATTGTTTGTTGCTACAAGCATATTCCGTTAAAGGTTTAATGAACCATCATCTTAATTGTCTTTATTTTTATTAAGCATATACCTTAAACACATCAAGCTGAAAACCAATGATGGTAAGACAAGAGCAGCTTCATGCTGGTGGATAAAGGTGTATGTTTTACACTCAATTTACGCATGATCCAATTAGTTGATAAATCAAAAAAATAATTGATGATTTGTCGACTATCAAAATAATCATTTGTGGCAGCACTAGTGCCATCCCAAAATCAAAACCAAGTGCACTGCCATGTTGTCAAAGAAGAAACCCAGGATAGCCATTTTTTAAACATATTTTAAGAAGCTCAAATCACACTTCTCCATCCTAGATAAAGGAAAACATAAACAACTCTAGCAAACAAGTAATCATAAAAATGAGACGATGTTTGAAGCAGCCAAAAAAAAAAAGTTGCTTCAGACCTGTCTGACAGAAACCATGGTTACGAAACAGGTGTGGTGGTTCCTGTTACCGTCAGAGAGAAGTAAATTTGTCCAGAAGCTTGCTGCTGGACCTTAGCAGAGGTATCATCATTCAGTTCACAGTGTTAACTTCTGGAAAGGGTCCCATTCAAGGAAGACTTCGCATCACAGGAGACTATGGCTGTTTGAGTGTTTCATAACTCAAAGCACCAACACGACTGCTGTTTTCATAGGAACACAGAACGCAAGATTAAAGAGAGAATAAATTAAGACTAACCGGTTGTGGTTTGAAAACACAATGGTTTCATGTCAGAATCAGATAGCCAAGCTGCTTGGTATTTGTCAAATGACAGCTGGTAAAGTTATTCAAATTGGAAAAACATCAGAAAATGCATTTTACCATTATTGAGATGTGAGATGACATTCACTCGGACAGACATGCTGAGCATGACTCAATGTACCTAACAGCTTTAGTTGCCGCTCCTGCTATGTTCCATTTTAAAGTTTAAAGGTCTAGGAAAAATAGTTATTCTTTCAGTATGAAAATGTTACTGTATGGGTCAATTTGACCCAGCAGCCAGGACTATTTATTTCTTTGGAACTGTGAGACATATTTCACTCCAATCTCTCCCATACACACTCAAATGCACGCACACACGCGTGCAAGTGTTATGACTTGACGGGAACCATTTTGACAGGAACGATTTGTGTTCTCGCGGGAAACTCCACCCACATTCAGTGGACACTGAACAGTGGAGGGGCAAAACATAAGATTCTCTGCATGGGAGTCCTACCAACATTACACTCTCTCAGGCTGACATTTACAAAATGAGGAGTAGAAGCAAAAAGGTAAGAGTAGAACTTTATTGATCCCTTAAGGAGGTTCCTTCAGGGATATTAATTTCTCCGTCGGACTACACACAGCACAGTGAGTACACAACAACACACAAAAAGCACACAAAAAGCACCAGCACATAGAAAGTAGTACCAACACCAGATAGACAGAGTAATAAATAACCCAGGTGACAGTCCAGGAGGTTGTGGAACTCATCTTTGATCATGACGGTGAAATGTAGGATGTATATGACGATCAAAACTATCTTGAGCTAAATCCTGAGTAATGATTCTGATTTTGAACCAGATGAGGGAATTGATATTACTATTCCTCTAACCAGTCAAAACTGTCTGCAGAAAACATAATAAAGACAGTGCTAGGGCCCACTAGGATGGCAGTGACATGTCTGACAGACATCAAGTCAGCTTTTGAGCTGGTCAAGCCTAATTCAATACAGAAAATCATCAGAAATGAGAAATGAGTAATCTAGAGGTGAGGCATGTTTTGGGGAGGAAGTGGAAGGAGCTGGACAAAACACATTTAGATGCATATCTGGGGCTCCTCATCCACGCTGGGGTCTATAAGTCAAGGGACAAATTGACAGCCAGTGGGATACAGGCAGGGCTATATTTTGGGCCACAGTGAAAGATCCAGGAGAGGACTGCACCTAGTACACCAGTGCGTGAGGTCAGTGTGTGTGTGTGCGTGTGTGGGTCCGTGTGTGTGGGTGTATAAGTGTATGAGAGTGCATTGTGTTTGTCTTGGGATCAGCAAAAGGACACCATAGTAAAGGAATCATGCTCATCTTGCTTCTCGGTTACTTTTAGGGGAATAGTAACCGAGAAGCCACGTCTGCAGGCCATGTGCTGATGTGTAGACAAGCATGACCTGTGTGAAATGTGCCAAATGCACTTGTACAAAGCACAGTGTGGTGACATGTCACTCATGAGCTCTGTAGATGAACAGACAGACGGACAATACACACAGACATACATGCAAACACACCTTGGTCATATTGCTATTGCTTGTTAGTTTTTTTCATCTCTGGTTCATAAACATGTATGTAAATCTAACTGCTATGTTTCTATGTTAAATGTTCAATGTAAGACTTGTGTTTTATATGTTGGTCTTTCAAAAGTGATAATATGGTAAAACAATAAGAAAAGTTGTATTCTTTATTATCCTAATTGAACTATTACCTGAGAGACGTAAGAAAAAACATGGCACTACATATTGATAGAATAGTTAGTAATGTAGTAATAATATATAAACAATACTTGTCGAAAACCTTTTTTTTTTTTAAAAATCCTACATCTTTTGGTTAAATGAACATGCACTAGGTCAAACTGCCCCACAACATCAATGTCGTTTGTGACAGATCAACATCGCAGGAGGGCTAAGACTTTCCTGAGAACAAACTACACATTTGGTTTAGAGTGCACTGCATGGAGCACACCAACACACACAAGCACACGCGCACACACACACAGAACAGGTAACACCTGTCTTTAACTTGTCCGGGGGCAGTAAGTCACACTGTGCCAAGTCCTTGACAGTCTAAATCCAGCCGCCACAAACTGGCTAGAACAGTCTCAGTAACGTAAGAGGAAGGGAGAGCTGTTATCACCACACTGACTACGTACACAAAGTAGGTGGAGGGATGTGGAGAGGTAGGGCTTGGACTTCAGCCTCATGTCACAGCCAGTAGTCACAAGGTGAGGATTGCAGCATGGTCAATGCTTCAAACAGCTCTGGAATTACAGTTCCACCCTCCCCTCCTTTCACTTCTTAGACACCGACACAAGACGCTCTGTACTCTGACTCACTCTCCATTTTTATTTCACCCAGTCACAACTCACTCAGAAACTTTGATGTAGCACATTTTATTTCATCTCTCAACAGCTTGCCTTCTTGCGACCACTAGTCTTTCAGTTAAAAGCCAGCGACAGAAAAGGTCAAAGAAATACACATTAACACTTTGTAAAAATTTATTTCCTCCCATTTATCTTTTACTTTTGGCAACAGTCACAAGGACACTAAAAACTGCCTTGACTTTTTCCTTGTTTGATGGCCAGGATCCTCAGTGATACCTTTAATTACTGCCTCTCAGCAGCACTGAACGCTGCAAGTAGACGGCTAGAGTTTGGAAAGGGGGTAACCTGACTTTAAAGGCTTGTGTGCTTCTAATCCTTCAAAAGTGAAATGATTGGGCAAACCAGGAAAGCCGGCAAAATCCTGAAGAACAAAAGAGTCCACAGACACAGTAAAGACAGCACAATGGTAAAAGATGATAAAAGATGAAAAGCACCTGGAATGTAGATGGGTGCCCAGATGTGCAAAGAGACTCCATTTGTTCTGTTAATTCCTTGTAGGAAACAGCAGAGTTGTCAAGAGACAAAGAGACATGCTAAAACACTATGAAACAGTCAACCAACTAACCTGGGCCTCAGTCATGAGTCAGCTGTCAACCATGAAGTCCTGAACATGCAAATCATATTGAAATCCACAAGCTGGTTCTGCAGTTGCACAGATGAAGGAAGAACAGCAGCTAACACACTTATACACTGCCTATGTTTGCAGAGACTAAACCACGTTTAACCACACAGGAAAGACAAACTGCATCTAAAAACACTCAAACTGTAGAATGAAAATGACATAGTTTGCCTAAAAATGTTAAAATTGGTTATTTGCAAAAAGAATCCTGTGATTCATACCTTTATAATCTAGGTGTGGATAGAATTCGTTGGATTCAAATTGTGTCACGTCCAAATTAGTGATCCCTTAGATGAAGACAATTTTCAACTATTTTGTCTTTAAATCTTATTAAATTAGCCAGACGTCAAAAGCTTTACCTACAGATAATAATCCCTTTGTGATGTTCATTACACAATAGTATCCTTTATCCACTCTTAAACATATCACCATGGAAACAAAAAATACAAAATTTTTAGAAAAAAACTTGAATAGCAAAAGTCACTTCCATACTTGCTGGTTCTGTGTTTTTGTGAGAAAATAAGTGAATCATTGGGGTGCAGTGATACCAGGTCTCTTGGCTTGTGTTTTTCTGGTACAGTTGCCTCTTGCGTTTGTGTGTTTAAGTACAATATATACTAAACTGGGATAAAGGTCACTAAGCAGATGCAGAGGCCCACATAGCAGTCTAGAGAAAACTCCCTTGTGCAGTGTTCTTCATCACGTGGTCTACTACAGATGAAGCAGTGCTAGAGAATGGAAAGAGGGAAAAAAGGGACCTTTTACACTAGGGAGGAGCGGTGCACACCGATAAGGACTGAGGAATCTCAAAACAAAAAAGGCCATGCAAACCTAAACAGGTGATTACGTAGCAAAAAAGAATGGGAATCAGGGCATGGGTTTCCTGCAACTGCTAACTCATCATTTTCAGTCTGTCGAAATGTTTGACAACTGAAATATTTGACAATGACAATTTCACTGCCGTGATATTCCTTAACTGTTGTATATGTCATGGGTACGTTTTGTTGACACAATAGTTGGTTGAGTGTCAACCATCTGGTCAATGTCATAACTTCTGCTTCACCAGTACTCCACATACACTGTACACCAAGATATAAACATGGTGACAGTCAAAAGTTGACTTGGGCAAAACATTTTGCTACAAGGAAGAGAGGCAGACTCTAAAATTAGACCAAAATAAACCCACACTTGCACACAAGCAAATGAGCCAAAGTGTCTGGACACTAAATGTACAGACTGGAGAGGGCAATGTGGAAAAAAATACGAGATTCACACAAAATGCGGAATTTCTGAGTCCACCTTTGTCTCCCCTTGTGAAAGATGTTAGTGTTACACGCAATCCTGTCTAGTGGTCTGAGGTCCAGCCTAAGACTCGCTGATGTTTTGTCTTGATTCAGAATGGACCTGACTTGACTATTGCCTACATCAAAAAAGTTGAACAACCAGTATGCTGTGTGGTAGCTGAGTCACAGAACGGCAGGAGCTCCTGTCATCAATGGCATGGAAGACAGTAAGGGGAAGGCCATGTGAGGGCATGATAGAGGTAAACGATCCAAAAATCTTGCCTCACACCTGCTTGTGACATCCAATGCAAACACATCTCCTCTGAGAGTCCCATTTACAGTGGCCTTTGTGAATACCAAATAGAAGATAACTGATCTGTTTAGAAAAGTCAAAGACAGCAAAGAACAAGGAACAGTAACTCTGGACAATGTGAAGGGAAATCTTGGCTGGACATAACAATGGATAAGAAAATTTCAACAACTGAGAAAGCAGAATTAACTAGAACCAATGCAGTCACAGCCTGCAACATCCGCAACACCCCTGAATTCAAAATTTCATCCTGACCTACTACTTCTTTTCCCTTCAGGGGTCGCCACAGCAAACTAGTTGCCTCCATTTATCCATGTCTTCTACATCCTCTTTTCTCACACCAACTACCTTCATGTCCTCTGACCTACTTACATAGGTCAAAGCTAGTGCTCTGACCTACTGGCATTGATGAAAGCACTAGCTTTGATCTATAGTCTTAATCACACTGACCTCCCTAGTCTTTCTATCCTAGCCGGTTTCTGAGTGTACAAAAGTTGAAATTTGACCGTGACCTAATATTCTCAAGGTCAAGGTCATCATTTCCTTTGCATCCCCTTTGCCGCCCGAGTAATCTGCTTTTTGTTTCAACTTTTTATCTGCAACAATTGCGAAGATATTTGGTGGACATACTAACGGACGAACGGACAAGCACACAGACACTGACAATTACAAAACATCTACTTCGCGGGATGTAAAAACCCAAAAAAGTCAAGAGGTTGGTAAACTATGGAAGCTAAAAACAGAAGTTCACACCTAGTCCAGATGCTTCCTCGCAACGTCATTACTGTTGTGGACAGTATAAGCAGCCATCAACAGAAATTTGTGTTGCAGCCAGACTGTTTATTCATACAAATATGATTCATTCATTTCAAATAAGTGCTGGGACTGGAGGTAGGTGTGGGAACTACCGGTAACTGACAGAAATTAGGCCATCCTACAAAATCGGCCTCCCTTTAGGGTTTTCAGGCCTCTCCAAGAACTACAAGGTTTTATTTGGGATTTAAACAGGTGTTTGCAGACAATCGTACATTCGGTCAAGTAAAAGTTGGTGTAAAATTTGGGAGAGTTTCAGAAAAGTCTCTAGTACACATCAAAAGGGTGTTAAGGGTGGTCACTCGTCAAGAATGGTTACAGCACCATGCAATAATCACTACAATGAGGTAATGTCTCAACGTGTGATTCTATGGCCAAAACCTACAGCGCATATCAGGTAAAGACCTGCACTGCTCGAAAAAACAAAATCATTGTATTGTGACGGTACAGCTCAAACACACACACACACACACACACACACACACACACACACACACACACACACACACACACACACACACAGTTTACAAGTGTAAAGTAGTTGACATACTCTTGTGCAATAAATACTTGTTCTGTAATCAAATCCAAGGGTCGCTTGCAAATGAAAACATCCTTCACCAACATTTCCCGAGCACACATTGGTTAGAAATTAACGTATTTGGATAGTAAGTCTGAAAATTGTCTTTGTGCAACATCTGAAACCCTTAAAGAGAATTTCATTGTCAATAGAAACACAAGCCTGCTATTGATTGAATAATGTCAATGGAGTGCTGTGACAAGTCACCACAACTTTCAGCAAACAATAAACACACAAAAGTTAATACGGACAGGTCTCAGTTACCATTAACAAAGCTCGTAAAAGCTAAAAGGGAGCCAAGCAAGCAAGACACAAACAAAAAAGCATAATCTGCTAAATGGGTTAAACTTACTAGTTTATCTCATGTAACAACCAAGACATAAAAATACACTGGCATGTCAGGACAAGGTGGCATTGAGATATGAAGACAAGTATGCAAACCTGAACTTCAACAGAAAACTTAATTTGATTCCATACCTCCCACATGTTGCACACTTCTGAGGTTTGCAAATGTCAGCCGCCTGCTGAAAGGGACACATCAAGTTAGGAGATTCTGTGTGACTTCCCACTATGCTGATAGGATTGTTTAGTTAGCTCATTGGATTTCTTTGAATGTAGGTCTAGATCACCGTTCTATCATCAAAACCTGTCTGAGAACAGTGAACTTACTTCACCCACCGTGAGA
Organism: Antennarius striatus; assembly: GCF_040054535.1. NCBI lineage: Eukaryota > Metazoa > Chordata > Actinopteri > Lophiiformes > Antennariidae > Antennarius > Antennarius striatus. The sequence goes on along the minus strand of NC_090789.1, from coordinate 7,553,979 downwards.
TAGAAATGGGTTGGTGCCACCAACACCACACAAAATGTAATCCCTTGCGCATTAGCGCATCAACAGTCGCCACTTCACCCTACAATGGATTTTTGGTAGGCGTTCACATGATACTGTATGCACATTCTATTGGCTGACAGCAACCGGAAGTGCACTACGTTCCGTGAGTCTCGGACTTGCGTGGGACACAAAAGGGCTATAAACAGTTAATAAGAGTGTGGGAAAAAGTAATGCAGATAGAAGGTGGTTTAATATCAGTATGGGGAGGGTTCATAAACTTTTAAATTACCGTAAGTAGTAAGATAAATAGTTTGGCGCTATATTGCGGAATTAGTTAATTGTGTGTGGTACCTGGAATGCATTAATCGCGAGTAACGAGGGTGCACTTTAATCATGTGACACCATTTATACAGAACAGTGTTACATTCGAAGAAGTACACATAAGATGCATTTCACAGTCAATACGGGAAGGACTCGCTCATGGGAGGCTCTTCACATGAACCCTTCCTTCATTTTACCATTTAAGTGTGCAAGAACAGACTCTAAAACTGCGTACTGCAGAGATTGGTAATCCTAGCAAGTAAGTAAGAGTGGCTCCACCTCCAAAACCAAGCAGTTTAGGTGAATTGATTACTCTAAATTGTCTTCCTGAATGGGTGCGTGTGTGTGACTTGTCTTTTGTGCTGCTCCTCGATTTGCTGTCGACACATCTGTGGGCGTACCCACCGTCTCACCCGTAGCATGCTCGGATAGGCCCCAGCAACGCCCTTGATCCGCAAACCAATAACCTCAAGTGAATTGTATTATTTTGATTATGAGAACTATTTTTGTCGACTGCAAACTGTTCATAAAACTGTTTATGCAGTTCATGTTATTTTCAGAATCAAACAATTGAATCATCTGCGGTACACTGGCGTCGTGCCCAGAGTGTCCCCAGCCTCACGCCCTATGCCGCCGAGGCTTCGGCTCCCCATGACCCGCTGCGGTGGATATAGCGGTGGTAATCTGAAGATGACTGACTGAAAATTGAATCATACAATTATCATATATATTATATATATACATATATACATATATACACATATATATACATATATACATATATATATATATATATATATATATATACATATATATACGTGTGTATATATATATACATATATATATATATATATACATACAGTAATCCCTTGTTTTTCGCGGGGGTTATGTTCCAAAAAGAACCTGTGATAACCAAATCCGCGAAGTAGAAACCTTTTTTTTTTTTTACAATTCTCACTCTCTCATCTCACTCTCATTCATAGCTTTTTTTTTCTTTTTTTGTTAACTGTATTAAACCCCAAAGGGAAATCAGAAGTCAACTCTACACACAGGTTAGTAGTTGCATGCATCTACAGTGGTATGAAAAAGTTTGAGCACCCCTGATCATTTTCAAGATTTTCCTTTATAAATCACTGGTTGTTTGGATGAAAAATTTCAGTCAAATATGTCATATCGCTGACAAGCAGAGTAATATTCAAGAAGTGAAATTAAGTTTATAGGATTTTGAGAAAGTCTGCAATAATTTTTGAAACAAAAGTAGGCCAGTGCATAAATTTTAGCACTCTTGTTTTTTATTGATTTGAATACCTTTAGCACTAATTATTGGTACACAAAATTTGTTTAGTTAGCTCATTGACCCTTGACCTAAATACAAAGGTGAAGCCAATCATGAGAAAGGGTATTTACAGTGGCCAGTTGTAAGTTGTTGTCCTCTTTGCATTTACTATGAAGAGTGCCAACAGGGGAACCTCAAAACAACTCTCAAAGGAGCTGAAAACAAAGATTGTTCAACATCATGGTTTAGGGAAAGGGTGCAAAAAGCTATCTCAAAGAGTTCAGCTGTCAGTTTCCACTGTATGGAACGTAGTGAGGGAATGGAAGAACACAGGAACAGTTCTAGTTAAAGCCAGAAGTGGCAAGCCAAAAAAAAAAAGCCAGATAAGAACAAAGTCATCCCACAGATTAGTTCTTAATACCTACCACATCATCTTGCTGCAGATGGTGTCACTGTGCACGGTTCAACACACTTTGCACAAAGGGATGCACTATGGAAGAGCGGTGCAGGAAAAACTTTGTTGGCGCACATGCCACAAACAAAGTCGCTGGAGGTATACTAAAGCACATTTGGACAAGACAGCTTCATTTCGGAATGATGTGCTCTGGACTAATGAAACTAAAATTGAGTTATTTGAACATAACGAGGGGTGGTACGCATGGCAGATGAAGAAAACAGTGTTCCAAAACAAACACTTGCTACCCACAGTAAAATTTGGTGGTGGTTCCATCATGCTGTGGGACTGTGTGTCCAGTGCAGGTACTCGCCATCTTGTTCAGGTTGGAGGTCGCATAGATTCTAATTCTAGTCCGTATCAGCAGATTCTTGCAAGTAATGTTTAAGAATCATAGACAAAGTTGAACCGGGGCTGGATACATCAACAGGATGGCGACCCTAAACACTGTTCAAATTGTACTAAGGCATTCATGTAGAGGAACAAGTACAATGTTCTGGAATAGCCATCTCACTACCGGACCGGAATATTGTCAAAAAATTTTGGTGTGATTTAAAGGTGGCTGACTATGCTGGCGACTATCAAACTAACCGAACTGGAGAAGTGTTGTGAAGACAAATAGTCAAAAATAACCAAACAAAGTCCAGACCCTCATTGGAAGCTATAGAAAGCATTTAGTGGCTGTTATTTCTCCAGAAAGAGGCTCTACTAAATACTGATGTAATTTTTGTGTTGGGGTGCTCCAATTTATGCACCTGCCTACTTTTGTTTAAATAATTATTGCAGTTTTTGTAAATCCTATAAACTCCATTTCCCTTCTCAAACATCACTGCGTTCATCTGCTATATGATATATTTAACTGAAATTGTTGATCCAAGCCACCAGTGATTTATAAAGGAAAATTTGGAAAATTATCAGAGGGGCCCCAACATTTTCATACCACTGTATATAGTGTGTACAAGCCTGTAACACACACACAGACACACACACACACACACACATATATGGATATATATACATATACATATATATATACTGTATATGCATGCGCCTCCAATGAGAACTTGTAAAGGGGACCGCACCTTGCTCAAGTGCACCTCGGCAGTGCTTAGGGAGGTGAACTGACGCCCCCCCTTGCCAGCTCACACTCCGAAGTGACTGGGCGGGAGTGGCAAACGAACCGCCGATCTTGGGCACATTGGACGACCCGCTATACCGCCCACTCTACCGCTGTTTTAAAAGTTTGGAAGGGATTAAAATGATTCGAGTTATTTTCAAAGGGGAAAATTTGTTTGACTTACAAGTTGCTTGACTTAAGAGCTCAGTCACAAAATGAATTAACTCTTATCCCAAGGTACTACTGTATTTGCTTTTATAATCCAGCCAGTCAAGATCAAGAAATTTTAAAAAGAAATTGGAAATGTCATTAAAATGCAGAACAGGTAAGAATATTACGTTAAAGGTGGGAAAAATGTTTAGCGGAGCATTTCTTCTTTCTATATGATCTAGAGGGCTAAATTGCTTATTTCAATACCAAATTTTGTCACTGGTTTGAATATGTTGACTAAATATCACTAATACTGATGACCTGCCAAGAACAGCCCTAATCTTTCCATAGAGAACTTGTTGCTCTACAGTAGCTTCTTGCGTACTTTTCAACACATTTTCTATGAGTAAAAAACAGGACAGAGGAATGACCTTTGGCTACCTTCCCTTTGGACAGAACCAACTACAAGTAGTAATAATAATTGGGACATGAGTCATAACTGGTCATGTCTGTGTTTACCTGTGTCAAGGTGGAACCATGTAAAGACAGTATGACTCACACACATTTGCGGTTGTTCTTGCTCTAAAATATGAAGTTGTTTATTTCAGAGGATTTGTATAAAACACCCCGAAAATGAACAGGCTCCCGTGTACGGATAGAGCTGCTTTTGAAATTGACTCAAGAGCCTCATAACATAGAGTCCTAAATGCAGATGATCCTGTCCTTTGCTCACAGAGTAAAAAGCTTTTAGACTTTGTACTGCCTCCCAAACTTGCAAACATTAGTTTGGTGCTGTACCCATCTTTGCTGACTGCTGCGAGGCGGAAAGATGACAACCCAAATTTTATTTATTTGCTACTCAAAATATTTTATCCTTTAGGTCAGAAGACATTGTCTTTATATCATCCGTCTAACTCAAGCTCTTAGAGGGCAGAAGCTAATCTTCTAACAGAGAACTTGTTGTTCTGGCCTCTAGTGTCCGAGAGAGAATACGTAACCCCCTTTTTCCACGAACAGAGCAACACCCCCTACGCATGCGCTTCCACATGTCAAAGCCCACTTATCACACTGCTTTGCAGCCTCTGAGTGAGCACAGATAAACAGTGTGACGATCAAAGGCCTCTGATAGCGCTTCGAGGAAGGGAAACGGAGGAACATGGACTGCTCCGTCTCTGGAGAGGACTGCCCAGGCCTCAGGACCTCAGAAGGGGGAATGATAATGAAAAAATATATCAAAATAAAACCTTGTCCTGTTCTCCCTGTGGCCTAGTTGCAGTTTCAGTTACACTTTAAAATCAAATTTTGCTATGGACTCTGAATGCAAATCTGTGAAAGACAAACAAAGACACACATAGCGCATACAGTAGTCGATTGTAATTTCAATAAAAACAGAGGTGCAACATGAGAAAACTCCTTTGTTCACAACAGGATCAGTTTTCAAATATAGCTGGACAAATATGGACAAGTGTCAGAATTTTTGTGTTTTCAAAACATAACATACAGCTGTATTGTTACAACAACTATTTCAACATATTCGATAATTATGTGAAGGATTTTTCCTCAAGTCAAAAGCTGATCTTCTGGACGATGCTCATGTGGTTATAAACTGCAAATGCTGGACTATGTTGAGGTGTAATCACATCCTGGAAACTAGTGTTAATAACAATAAGCCAACAATTGACAAGACAGAAGACAATTATTTTATGTTTAACAAATTAACACAACATAAAAGACTGTTTTGTTAAATATTAAGATCAATTGTTTTGTTTATAGGCCCTTAATTTTTGATCTAGCATGAAACTATTGCATGCATTTAAGATCCCATATCAAAAAACAAGTTACTTAAAAATTAACCTGCTTGGTTCATATTTGTTTGAATATTTCCCAAATGTTTCAATGAATCACCACATGCTGCTGAAACTCATCCATTCAGAACAACAATGCCAGATGTCGCAATGAAGTCACAGCTCCTCCTCCTTTTTTCTAAATGCTCACAGTTAAATGTGGATCCTCAAACACACACGCACACACACACACACACACACACACACACACACAAACGCACACACACCACACGCACAAAAACATACAAAAGGCTTTAACTGTGCTTGTTGTGAATCTGTCTATTTGGATGTGTATCATAATTATTTTTGTTCTGACATCTACCCAAATAATCTTCAATCTCCCGCATGTCTATACTGACCCATCTCTGGGCAAACGCTTTGTTAAATCACAACCTTGTGTCACTATACTCAAAAAGGCCCTAGGGCTACATCACCTAGTCAAGATGGATACAAATATATAAAAATGATGGCAGGCCACATGATAAACATTAGTAGAAAGCATAACTGTCATTAAACAAGATTTTGAAGACAGAGCAAACATCTGCACACCTGCAGTTCCGACAAATCAATGGGAACACAGGGCATTCACTTTATGTTGAAGTGTCAAATTTACGGGACTTTAAATTCTTGCAACCGTCGGCCACTTTTGGCTGTGTATAACAGGATATACTAGCTTTACAATCATTTGTGTGGCTAGAATATATAAACTTTGGTTTTCTGTTTCATCTTAGGCTTCCTGGAATTCTTTTTGAGCAAAAAAAGGACAAATTACATAAAATACATGATTTAAGATAATAAGAGCACTGATCAGCTTTTGAGCCTGTCTTTCCATCTGGCACTGATGAATCACTGACATCCCTGGCACATGCACTCAAAGTTCATTTAACTACTAAGACAGAAGGCATAAACTAGTTTGTTTTGAGCATGTTTAGGATGAAAAGCCTGCATTTGGGAAAAAGAAAACCAGAAATTTTCCTAAAATGTTTCTTTTTTAATGTTTCAGAACACAAGGTTGACACTTAGCAACAGGCCAACCAGGACAGGAGAATGTCTGCTCACATTCACGCACCTTTTTTGCCAAGAGGTGCATAATCTCTCTGCAACAACAATTCTTCTGACATTTGGAGATTAACTCAGTCCTCTGACAGCAGCATCAGGGGATGCCTGTTGCCATACCAACAATTATCTCAGCAGTAGCAACGAGTGTTCCTCTAAGGACTTTTGGCATCCCCTGTGAAGTGATCAGAGAACAACAGTCCTCTCTTAAAACACTAACACGGCAAATCCAAATATGTAACTTTAAAAAAAAAAAAAGGATCAGGGTTCGGAGTATAGAAATACTCACATCCACTGACATTTTAACCTAAGAAATCCAACTTCTATACCAGAGACATAAAATACATCATTGATCACCTCATGGTAGCAACTAACTGTATGGCCACATCAGCACAATATTTTGAGGTCAAGTTGTGCAATAATTAGCTGTTTATTACATCCCGCTTCAAAGCGGTGATGTATTGTAATTGTCAGTGTTTGTGTGTTCATCCGTTGTCCGTCCATTAGTATGTCGACCAAATATCTTCACAATCATTGCAGAAAGAAAGATGAAACAACAAGCGTGTTACTCGTGCGGCAAAGGGGATGAAAATGACATGATGACCTTGACCTTGAGAAAAGTAAATCAAGGTCAAATTTCAACATTTGTACACTCAGGAACCGGATAAGATTGAAAGATGAGGGAGAAGACCACAGTGAGTAAGACCATAGATCAAAGCTAGTGCTTTGATCTACCTATGCACTAGCTTTGATCTATGGTCAAAAGACCTACCCTGGAAGTAGGTCAGGGTAAGTCACAGGATGTTGCAGTCTCTGACAGCCTTGTTGATATTGAGAAGAAAGCCACACTCTACTGATCAGAATAATCAGAATAAACACTTATGTTAATTCATGTCTGATAACTCAGCATTTTCAAGACTAGTTGTTTCAATATTAAAACACATTCTGGATTTGACAGCCGCTTCACCACCAAACAACAGTTTTAACACAAAGAGCTGTTTTATTACCTTTATTTCTGGTGAAATAAAGTGGCCATAAATGCAAATCAACAAAAGTCTTATTCCTACCTGTTGCTACAGACCTAAAAAGATGCGTTGCTGCAGCATTTAGAAGAGGTGTCAATGGTTTTAGACACCGGCAGTGCTCCTGCTACTATGTCTTTGCTTTATCCCAGTGCTGTGGCAACAACAGTAAACGAACACTGTGTGGAGCACAGCATGATTCATTAACCAATACACAGGACAAGAAACACACCAAGTGCCCACGGTTACTAATGCATAGTTATATATGGCTTCCCCTTTAATGGTTAAAAAAAAAAACATTGTGGACATATAATCCTAGCTTTTCATTTAAGACTGACTGCAGCACAACAAAACTGCTCTGTAGAAGTGAATTTTAGAAAGTGAACACACAGTAAAACCAAAGTTTGGGTTCCGTTCTCACCACAGTCCAGCATTCAGGGACATAACTAGATTCTAAATTGGCCAAATCTGTTAAGCCAGTCACTGTGGAATGGACCTCTTCAACCCTACCTTTAAACATTTCTTGCCACCCTGTGGTTAGATTGGCTGAAAGCCAGAAAGCTACAACATAGGTGTTCTTCTCCCCCAGTAACAGCCTTGCTAAATGGATTTATGTTATTGTACACTGGGCTTGCTTTTCAGTTACAGTAACCAAGACTAAGAACTTCCCCACTTGTCGCACTGTGTTTATTGCACCTGTAGACAGTACAGTTACCCTTTTCCTCATATAAAATATCCCATAAGCATCCAGATAGATTACTCACAACAACACTTAAAATTTTGATGCCACCATATAAGAGCGCACAGGACCACTTGTTTCAAAACGAAAACATATCCTACACACAATATGATGTTCTTATAATATGGATACGGGTTTTGTTATAATTTCAATAAAAAATACAAGTTCTGCAAGTTATATTGCTCTTGATTGACTGGACCAACAGGTAGCAGGAGTTTGGCTTATAGTGTGGTATCTCATGAGTTAGGGCTGGCTGCTATTTGCAGGCTGAGCTTTAAGTGGACAGAGAGCGGCTGTGCTATTTCTAGACTGGACTGTATATCACGTGTCAATTAGTTATAGTATAAAGCAGGCCACCAGTTATGGGTGACCTGCTTTCACAACAAAACATGCAATGTGAAATCCTAATCTTTGTCTCAATTCGGGGACTGGAACCTTCAAAGAATACATTGGTAGACCAACATGTGTCAAGAATATCACAAGGCCACCCCATTTCAAAAGACTGTATCAACTGGTTCAAATACATGTAGCCTTCTACTTTGGGCTGCAAAGGATGCATGTGTGGATCCTTAACAACCAAAACATATCTCATGATTCAATACACAGCTTCAATGCTTAATTTTTTCACCCCACCAAAACAGGGTGCACCAGTATAGCAAACAACCCCTCAGTCGATGAAGAGTAAAGGAAAAGCAATTATTTACTCCTTATAAAACGTTACACGCTTTCATATGGCTTTTATAACTGCTTTCACTACCTCCCTGAATAAAATTGGAATTTTTCTGTTTCTTTTCTGTTACGTCCTTTATGCATTGCCTCGGGGGGGGGGGGGGTTTCTTTTAGGTAACTGATTAAGACATCTAATGACCTATACAGGCGGTCACTTTGTATTTACTCAGGCAGGAATTTAGAATTAACTTACCTGTTGCACGTTGACTCATCCAGCCATCACGCGCGGATGAGTCAATAAGTAACCGGAGTTCAAAGCTTTTCATTTGTATTAGTTACCCACTAGAATTTATTATCTCAGAGGGGACTGAAACCAGTGGAAGGTCATAAATTGAAAACTGAGAGGCATGGGAATGTGCTGCGGCCTTTAGTGTCACAGCTGCTCTATACAACTTCCTCCCCAAGTATATTTCCTCATATCATTTCATGCAGCATAGTTACATGGTTGGTTGCGTTACCAGACATTGTACAATAATACACCCGAACTAAAACCACGTTAGCGCTTTTTCACATGGAAGGCAGACGAATTTCAGTCAAACAACTAGCTAGCAATAACGACAGTTTCGACAATATAAACGGACATAATATATGATACCGATCGCAGAAAAAATAACATGTCAAACAGTTCGTTGTTATTAAAATGTTATATCACCAAAAAGCTTTTAAAATTAGTCAACTGTGCTGTGGGGAATGATTTGTCACAAAGGGCGGCAGGCAGCTAGCTTAGTCGCCATCTATATCTAACCAAGCTTCTTATTACTGCAGACTTCTGAGATCCAGCGCTATTTTCCAAAAGAAGGCGGAAAATATTCGAAAATATAAACAAATTAATGTTTAAATGAATAAAATGTACAACTGTCAACAACCAAAAACAAAAGCCACGGTTTAGAGCATTAACTGAATCATCAAACTAGATGCTTCCCTACAGAAGTGCTACACTCGATATCCATGAGCTTATTCTTAAGCTTAATGCTACGAGTAACGTAGTTAGCTTAGGCTTTATTCGATGGTATATTTGTTTCAATAGCAACACGACCTTGTACTACATACAATATGGTGAACTTCGAAATTAAAATCTAAGTCCGTGTCCTTACTTTAAGAAAAGTGGTCCTCACGTTAGCCTGATAATGTGTTGCTTCACAGGCTAGGAAATAGCCTAACCGTAGCTAGCACGCTAGCTCAGCCCCGACACTGCATTTCAGAGCAGCATTTTTACAACATTCCATGGTATCTAATAACTCCAGATTTTTGGAATGACTACGTAGACGTTGGGAAGTACGAAAATATTGATGTAAGCATTGATAAAATATCTCTCAGAACAATTTGACACATTGTACGTAACCAATAATACAGCAGTCCATGACTTGCTTTGCGAGCTATCCTAAACATGGCTAACGTTCCATATCACTGGTTCCGTGTACTATTCATGACAAGACAACGACACATATAGCTTAACCTACGTTAGCTCCCTTGTGTTGTCCTAAACGACGGACGATACGTAGCCATAACTCTAACCGGGTATTACTAGATCTGTGTTGTTATAATTATATAGCAACGTATAGTCGAGTGAACTTAAAATAGGTCCGTTATATTCAGTTAGGTTGAAATATACTCACAGACAGCAGGCTGAACATTGAAATCCCGTGACTACCCCAGAGAAAGTGGAGGGAGTGTAGAAACCGCTGCCAGATCGACTTTTTGTTCCTCTTCAATGTGGCAGCTTGAATTCTCGTCGTAGGTCGGGAACTGCTGTCGGGGAGGAGCCTCTTCAGTTTGTCTACACCTTCAGGACCATCGGGAAAACAGAAACTTCCTTGTCTATGTGACAACTCAAAAGAGTGTGGATGAGATGAAAATCTATCCTTTCGGCACCTGAGTTTATATTCTTTGAAGTGGCGCTTGTAAGGAGGTCAATACTAGTGAATAATACCTTATTATTGCGTCACACATGTTTTACATCCATTACAAATAAACAGATTACGAAAACATTAAGTCAATTATTTAGTACTTCACAAATGTACGAGTTTATCAGGTGCCCATGAATGCATTGTGGAAGGTCTGGCGTCAGTACGACGTAAGAAGAATCCGGGTGCACGATGACAGCTCACGATCGTGACGACAGTTCCAGAAAATAACCGCACGGTATCATCCCTTCCCTCACGGACTGACTGACATGTTCATTGTCTTATGCCAATCAGAATGAGGGAAAAGTACACATTTTATTGGCTAGGGTGAGTCTACATTAGTTACATTTATCCAACGTTAGTTTATTACTTATTTATTATTTCCTGTATCCATTTGTATGGTACGTCAATATACTCTATAAGGACTATAAAAAAGGACAATTAAGTCAGACGGGAGGAAAAAACAGTTAATCTAGATTCTAGAATAACACGTAATTCCCCTCCCGAAGTTGTTTTGCAATTCGAATTATGTGAATGTGATTAAATAATGGTCACAAATTAATATGGAAACCAAAGCAAATGTTGGTATTCTTCATTCGGTTTTACTTTGAAGTCAGCTCTTTTTGTTTAAGTTGCATTTTATTGCCACAAAAATATTGCTTATGAAGTAATATCCCCTGGTAAATTAAAGCTGATGAGTGCAGCTCTGGACTGTCATTTAGATGTGTCAAGAACCTTTTTAAATATTGATCTTCAAATGTGTTTTAGAATAACTGTACATCTCCCTCTAGTGTTGATTTCTAGAAGTAAGTGGTTTCGGCTAAATCCAATCTGCACACATTTTGAGACAAGCTCATAGGTTACAGTCATACAAATAATAAGACAAATTGTCTTAAATGTTCCAGTGTTTACATGTGTTCTTTATGATGTCCACACAGAAATACAGTAGACAGAAATGGCAGCAAGACACCAACATAAAAGAAAGTTTTTATTGATGTGGTATCAATACAATCAAGTACTGTAGATTTTGTATAAGGAGACAAAAGTGTGCATGTAATACCCAAATTCTATTGCATAGAGTGAATGTAATAGCCTTTTATGGCAAAAATCCTAAATTGATACAAGGAACATTACACAAACAGAAAATACAAGTTCACAAATAATCCTTCACAAACAACTCTAGAATGCTAACTACATGTTGTAAATGCTTGTAAGTTATCAAAGTTGTTAAATATCTTTTATACTTTTCTAAGCTTCGGTGGTCGGTCGGTTTTGGCATCCCTATTAAATTATCATAAATGTATAAATACATCTTTATTTGTTTCATGTGCAAATGGGAATGGCCATTTGTATTCATTGAAATAAAACAAATATCCCTTAAGAACCGAAGCAATGCTTTTTTATTTTTTTTATTTTTTATTTTTAAGAAAAACGCTTTCAACCGATTCGTGGTTGATGCGGTAAATGGATACTACTGACGCTTGTTAAATGATTTGCAAACATGGAAAGTCTGCAAGCAAGTCACATTGTCTGAAAACATTAGGACAGAGAGATATATCCACATGTGTCTCACATCATTGTTTCATTTGTCTGAAAATAGAAGGCTACAAAAAAGTGTGAGGAGGGGCAACATACAGTACGTAACCAGCCTTAGTCTTCTAGACACATAACAATAATTATATATTGAAATTCTAAGTGTTATTTGACTGAAAGGGCAACATCAAGTGCATTGCTTATATCACATGATAAAATACTGATTAGGCACTACTTTTCTAGAGCAACTTGAAGAGTTGTTAATGTGTAGCAACAGAGTAAAATATATGATTGTTTTGAACGATCACACATCCGTTAAACAGCATACAGCTCAAGTTCAAGATTTGGCACAGTCCTCCTATACTTTGACATTTCATCAAGGTGTAAGGTAGTCTTAAATCTTGACTGAGTTGTTTTCTAAATATATCCAAACTCTTCTTTAACTTCACCCATTAATAAAATATGTTGCGCACTTCACTATAATGTCCTTTTTCATGACCTGGTACAGCACAGAAATTATTGCACACCATTATGCTATCCATTGGATCGATATGCACTATAGTCACGTCAAAATGTTCAATGGTAACCAGATATTAATGTCTAGTATGAATTTTTTTCTTATCTCATTATTTTTTATTTAATTTCAGTTTTCTTTGTCACCCTTCTTTGTTTATTTTATTACATTCATTTTTCACTTATGGTTGTAATTCATTCACATTGCTGCAGAGGCACAATTATTAGACTGTTTGAAATTGTGTGTGTGAAAAACCCAAAGAGCACAGTCATTTTGAAGTCAGATTTCTAGTGGAACATTGACAGGTTTGTGAGTTCTCTGTAAGGTTTTTTTGAGTTCAGTTAGTTTATTATTATCTTTGCTGAATTAATCATGTTCTGGATGACATGGAAACTACATGCACACACACATACATCCACTCATACACACATAGTGACAGAAATGTACAACAAGAACAAACAAATGCATGCATGCACACACAAAATGTTTCTTTAATGCCTCAACCGTCAGAAATGTGAAAATACACAGCTCCAGCTTCTGCCTACCTCTCCGGAGAGTTTAGCAGGGATTTGCCTAATGTTACATAACCTATATTTCACAACCTGTGGGCCTCAGTCAGTCTCTTTACTTAGTTATGAAGTGAATGCAGATTGATACTCACTTGAACCTGTGTACTCTGGTGTAACAAACATTGTCCTCGAAGCCACGGTGTTCTATAAAGCTAAACAATAACTTGTTTCAGGAATTAACAGAACTTCTTTTCTATCAGAGTTGCTCTCATTTTCTCTGTAACAGGCCAGATATATACATACTGACACTGAAGGAATATGTGAAGGTAAATTAGGATTTTTGCAATGAACAATTGACATGCTGTACTTGCACTTGGAAAATAAATGCAATACTGATTTCTTAATAGGTAGTATATCACTAGAAAGTAGTGATGTTATGGTCAGAACATCTTGCAAGGATGCCTGCTACCTGATAACGGTATTCGCAGTGCAAATAAGGTAAATCAAATCAATGCAAGAAAATGGGACATTGATTTTTATATGGTTGTGTCCATTTTCCACCTGTTCCTTTTATCTATTCTATGGCATGTAAACATTGACTGTATGCATACATATCATCCTCAATTTGTATCATCCTGAAAATCAGAAAGGATTTGTCCTTGTCTGCTTAATCAGGGAGTAACTACTGGGTGGATATATTTATTCTTGAACTGCATTACTGGAGTCTTGCACCAACTAACCATCAGAATGTATATATATATATATATATATATATATATATATATATATATATATATATATATATATATATATATATATATATATATATATATATATATATATATATATATATATATATATATATATATATATATATTTATATACTATATGTATATAGCTCACTCCAAAAAAATAGATAGTTTTAATCCTATGAATGATTTTCTTTTAACATAGTATTTGTTTTAAGTACCAAACTTATCAAACAAAAACATGTGAAAAGTTCTGTAATAATAGCACCAAATGCTTTGTTTTTCTATTGTTTGTCTATGTTCTAAGTTGTTTTGTTGCTCTTTATGTTGGCATTGCCATTGACGGATTAAATAAGGACATAAGATAAATGTGACTGTGGCCAGGGTAGCCAATCATCCACAGGGCCTGGTGTTATAATTCCTATGATGTCATAGCATGAGGAAAGGATGTGCAGTCACATGGGAAAGTCTGTTACGAGCACATTACAAAGTAAGGCACTTAATAGTCTGAACCCAGTAAACAACAAAAATGACAACAATGATGACATGGAGCAAATAACAATAAAATTATTACAATATAATAATTAAAATAATAGAAGCTAAAACACCAACATAAAATCCAATTCAAACACACACATTTGAAGGAAATTGAAATAAAGAGCACAATATGAAATTCCTTCACCTGCTTTTAGAAACTTTCCATATTTCACAAAGTTTTTTATTTTTTAACTGACAATGTAGATGATGAGACAGATAAGGTTGATGGCAGTAATGTTGAGAACACGATGGGTTATGTGTTTCTATTATGGCTGCAAGTATTTTAGGTTTAGGGATGCTCTGAGGTGCCAGTACAGGAACATGATTGAATAAAAATACAGCGTTATGTGGGACAGAGCAGGAATCCTGAGAAGGAGGAGTGGATGTATTCGGTGGAATAAAGGCCATTTGCCTGATCCGAGGGCATCTGGACCCATACTTGGTCACCCTCCTTGAGCTCTAAAACAGCACTCCCAGATGCCTGGTCCATGTAGCCTTTCTTGTATTCATCATAGGTGTAAGTGGCTGGTACATTGTTCTTGTACAGTGCCACCCACAAGCTAGTTCCCTTCACATGCATGTGATATGCAAAGTAGTAGACACCTGATAATGGAGCAGTGAACATACCGGTAGCAGAGCTGTAGGCATTTTGCCCATTGTAGAGGGTTCTGTCAAATTTGATGGGCATGGCAGAGGGAGGAAAAGGTGTGGTGAGAATTGCTGTGAAGGCTGGTGCTACAGAAGCAGAGAGTGGACCTTGACTGTATGCTGGCCCTTTTCTGTCTCCTGGTACCTCATCCCCTTCCAACTCTGAATCTGTTTGGCCTGCAACAACAGTTTTGCCATTTCCTGGAGGACCAGGGGGGCCTGGAGGTCCAGGGGGTCCAGTGTTACCAGTAAGTCCAGCAGGGCCTGTTTTTCCAGGTGGACCTTGGGGGCCTATCGCTCCCTTCTCTCCCAACTTACCAAGCCCTGGAGGTCCTGTAAGTCCAGGTTCACCTTTTGTGCCAGGGGGACCCTGTGGCCCCATGGGACCCATGGGCCCCTGAAGGCCAGGAATGCCTGACTGCCCCCTGGGTCCCGGAGTCCCTATAAATCCTGCCTCTCCTTTGGGCCCTGGAGGACCTGTGGGCCCAGAATTCCCTGGTAGTCCAATATGCCCTGCCTCACCTTTTGGTCCAGGTTTTCCAATGGAACCATTGGGTCCAGGCATGCCTTTTTCCCCAGGAATACCAGGTTTGCCAAAGGGTCCACTAGGGCCTTGGTCACCTCTGATACCAGGCAGTCCGGGAGGGCCCTGGGGTCCCAACTCTCCCTTCTGTCCTGGCATCCCATGTTTTCCTGGGAGCCCCATTGGTCCTTGAAGTCCTGGAGGTCCAGCTTGTCCATCAAGACCTTGCTCGCCAATTGGACCCACCAAACCTTGATCTCCTTTGTCACCTGGAGGGCCAGGTAGTCCACCATTACCCTTTTCTCCTTTTGGCCCACTCAGTCCAGGTTTTCCATAGCCAGGGGTCCCAGGAAATCCAGGTGAACCACGAGACCCTGCTTCCCCTTTTGGCCCTTGTTGGCCTTGTGCTCCAGGTAATCCATCTTGTCCGGGTTTCCCTATCCCAACTGGTCCTGGCAGACCTTGTAAACCTGGAGGACCAGGCTCTCCTGGTTCACCTAAATCTCCAGGGAGTCCTTCGTCACCTTTAAGACCAGGCAGTCCAGGCAAACCTTTTAGTCCTGGTTTGCCAATACCTGGAAGACCAGGTGGTCCTGAGCTGCCTTTTAGCCCAGGAGGACCCCTAATACCTGTAGGCCCTGGTTTACCATTGCCATTCTCGCCCTTAAGTCCACGATCACCTGGTGGACCCACACCACCCTTTACTCCCGGTTCACCCCGAGTACCAGGGGGGCCTCTGACACCTGGAAGACCAGGTTTCCCATTCAGAGACAATCCAGCTGGACCAGGGAGGCCAGGTTGCCCTGGAGGACCTCTGGGACCTGGTTCACCACGTGGGCCAACCTCACCATTAAGCCCTGGTATCCCCTTTGGCCCCAACTTTCCTGGGAGACCTGGAAGTCCAGGCTTACCAATTCCTGGAAAACCCGAAGGGCCCTGAGGGCCTGGCTGCCCATTAAGACCTGGCTTGCCGAGTCCAGGTTTTCCTTGAAGGCCTGGTGGCCCAGGGGGACCTCTCGGACCAGGTTTACCTTGTGGTCCTGGTTCCCCCTTCACCTCCATCATGGGTGGCATATCTACAGAAAAAAGACAATGATGGTATTGATTATTATTTGCAAAACATAGTCACGGAACGCAGCACAATTTTGTGTGTTAAAGAAACACTTAAAAGCCCTTTAAACAATCTAAAAGAGTGTGGGAAAAGGTAATACAGATATCAGGTGGTTAAATATCAGTATGGGGAGGGTTCATAAACGTTTTGATTACCCTAAATAAAAAAATAAAATAGTTTTTATAGTGTATATATATATGTGTGTGTGTATTTATACGTGTATATATATATATATATATATATATATATATATATATATATATATATATATATATATATATATATATATATATATATAAAGAGAGATAGAGAGAGAGAGAGACTGCAACATCCCGCGACACCCCTGAAATCAAAATTTTACCCTGCCCTACTTGCACAGGTCAAAGATCAAAGCTAGTGCTCTGACCTACTTTCATAGATCAGAGCACTAGCTCATAATCCCCGAATACAGTGCTTTTTGTTTCATCCTTCAATCTGCAACGGTTCCAAAGATATTTGGTGGACTACAGACAGACGAACGGACAGTCAAACACACACTCACAATTACAATACATCACCGCTTTGAAGCGGGATATAAAATATGGAGCAGAAGGAATGTGATGAAACCATGAATAATACAGGGAATCACTAGCTACATAAAAGACATATCTGACAGGACAATGTTCTTCTTTTCCTTTTCATTTTGGCTTTTCCCTTCAGGGGTCGCCACAGTGAATCCGTTACCTCCATCTAACCCTGTCTTCTGCATCCTCCTCTCTCACACCAACTACCTTCATGTCCTCTTTCAGTACATCCATAAACCTCCTCTTTGGTCTTCCTCTAGGTCTCCTGCCTGGCAGTTCAAAACTCCGCATCCTGCTACCAACATATTCACTATCTCCCTCTGGACATGTCCAAACCATCTCAGTCTGGCCTCTCTGACTTTATCTCCAAAACCTCTAACATGTGCTGTCCCTCTGATGTAGTCATTCCTGATCCTATATATCCTGGTCACTCCCACAGAGAACCTCAGCATCTTCATCTCTGCTACCTCCAGCTCTGTCTCCTGACTTTTCCTCAGTGACACTGTCTCTAGACCAAACAACATTGCTGGTCTCACCACAGTTTTGTACACATTTCCTTTCGTTTTAGCTGAAACTCTTCTATCACACATCACACCGGACAGTTTCCTCCATCCGTACCATCCTGTCTGTACACGCTTCTTCACCTGTTTCCCACACTCTCCATTGCTCTGGACTGTTGTCCTCCACATTTATGATCTCTTCTCCCTGTAACCTCACACTTCCACTTGGGTCCCTCTCATTCACACACATGTACTGTTTTACTGCGGCTAACCTTCATTCCTCTCCTTTCCAGAACAAACCTCCACCTCTCTAGTTTCTCCTCCACCTATTCCCAGCTCTCACTGCTGATCACAATGTCATCTGCAAACATCATAGTCCATGGAGATTCCTGTCTAACCTCGTCTGTCAGCCTGTCCATCACCATAGCGAACAAGAAAGGGCTCAGAGCTGATCCCTGATGCAGTCCCACCTTCACCTTGAACTCCTCTGTCACACCTACAGCACACCTCACCACTGTCTTACAGTCCTCATACATGTCTTGCACCGCTCTAACATACTTCTCTGCCACTGCAGACTTCCTCATATAATACTACAGTTCCTCTCTGGGCACCCTGTCATAAGCTTTCTCCAGATCTACAAAAACACAATGCAGCTTCGTTTGGCCTTCTCTGTACTTCTCTATCCACATCCTCAAAGCAAATACTGAATCTACAAATTCAGTACTCTTTTTTGGCATGAAACCATGCTGCTGCTCACAAATGCTCACTTCTGCCCTTAGTCTAACTTTCACGACTCTGTCCCATTACTTTATTGTGTGGCTCATCAGCTTTATTCCTCTGTAGTTGCCACAACTCTGCACATCTCCCTTGTTCTTAAAAATGGGCACCAGCACACTTCTCCATTCCTCAGGCATCTTCTCACTATCTAAGATCCTGTTGAACAACCCAGTCAGAAACTCTACTGCCACCTCTCCTAGGCGCTTCCAAACCTCTACAGGTATATCATCAGCACCGACTGCCTTTTCACTCTTAATCCTCTTCATTGCCGTCCTCACTTCATCCTGACTAATCTTTGTTACTTCTTGGTCCACAAAAGTTACCTTTTCTAGTCTTTGTTCTCTCTCATTTTCCTCGTTCATCAACTCTTCAAAGTACTCTTTCCATTTTCCCGTCACACTCCTGGCACCTGTCAATAGACTTCCATCCTTATCCTTAATCACCCTAACCTGCTGCACGTCCTTCCCATCTCTGTCTCTCTGTCTCGCCAACCTGTATAGATCAGTCTCTCCCTCCTTACTGTCCAACCTAGCATACAAGTCATCATAAGCCCCTTGTTTGGCCTTTGCTACCTCTACGTTCACCTTACGCAGCATCTCCCTGTACTCCTGTCTACTCTCCTCAGTCCTCTCAGTGTCCCACTTCTTCTCAGCGAACCTTTCTCTGTATACACTCCTGTCCCTTCTCGTTCCACCAACAAGTCT
The DNA here is from genome assembly GCF_040054535.1 of Antennarius striatus. Taxonomy (NCBI): domain Eukaryota; kingdom Metazoa; phylum Chordata; class Actinopteri; order Lophiiformes; family Antennariidae; genus Antennarius; species Antennarius striatus. Next base: position 7,534,699 of record NC_090789.1, on the reverse strand, counting down.
CCTTATCTACTTTCCTTCCAGATGACACACCAAGTACTCTCTTACCTGTCCCCAATCACATTAGCTGTAGTTGTTGAGTCATCTGGAAGCACCTCCTGACCACCCAGAGCCTGTCTTAACTCCTTCCTAAAAGTCATGCAACGCTCTTCCTTTTTCAGCTTCCACCATTTCGTCCTCTGCTCTGCCTTTGCCCTCTTCATCTTCCTCACCACCAGAGTCCTCCTACACACCACCATCCTATGCTGTTTGGTTACGCTCTCGCCTACCACTACCAGTTTATGATCTTCAGATTACACCGTCTACACAAGATGTACTCTAACTGTGTGCTCCTACCTCCACTCTTATAGGTCACCCTATGTTCCTGCCTCTTCTTTAGGAAAGTATTCACTATAGCCATTTCCATTTTTTTTGCAAAGGCGTTCCTCTTTTCTCTCTTCCAACGAACACACTTTCCTCCTCACCTTCTTCGACCAACAGTAGTCCATTTTCCACCGGCACCCTGTAGCTGAACAGCACCAATGTCATTTGTTGTTAACCCGGGCATCGACCGATCCAGTATGGAAGTCACAGGTTTGATTCGCATGTTTGATTTGGCAAAAGTTTTACGTCGGATGCCTTTCCTGATGCAACCCTCTGTATTTATCTGGGCTTGGGACCGGCACAATAAGACACTGACTTGTGTCCTCTTGCGGCTACGTCTGACAGGACAATGTTACTGACTGGTGAATACCCTAAGCTTAAAGTTATAACCTGGACTTTTCTCAACTTGTGAAATATGTCTAGTTGCTGAGTGAATGCTATTCATTTGTTGTGAATTGGTAACTTATTCATATGGTAAAATAGATTCAACAGCAGTCAGAGCTCATTTTGTTTTGTGGACAACTACCCAATGCACTTGTAAAACAGGACGTTATATGGATTCTGAGTTTTGAACTACCGGACAGGAGGCCTAGAGGCAGACCAAAGAGGAGGTTTATGGATGTAGTGAAAGAGGACATGAAGGTAGTTGGTGTGAGAGAAGATGATGCAGAAGACATGGTTAGATGGAGGCAAATGATTAGCATTGGTGACCACTGAAAGGAAAAGCCAAAAGGAGAAGAAGATATGTTCTAAACTTGTTTGTTTTGTGTTCTATCTCATTGGTACAAACATCTGTCTTGTAGTGTTTTTAAAATTATATTTTTACAGTATAACACTGACAAAGGTGGAAAGTTATTCTACATGTCATTACCTTCTGTATTATCTTTTGCTCTTAGAGTGACGCAGCATGAGCAGAAAAAAAAGACTACATTGCAAAATCAGCCACAACTAGCCTGTTTCACACTTTTTACGTTGCCATTTCCTCTACTTTGCAGTACCTTTCCCATGTATTATTATTTGTATTTCGTCAGATTAGTCCAATGCTATTCCAGTATCCAGTTCTCACTTGACTGATCATCAGTGAAACCAAATGTCAGGAACCTGGATATGCCCTTTGACTCAAGCTTTTCTGGTGAGAAAAAATTAACAAGATCATCCGATCATGTGACTACCTTCTAAGGAAAATGTGCCAGAATATGTTCAGTGTAGAGTATGTCCTTACAGTTGGACTACTGACAGACTAACAGGAATAAATAAACAATCAGCCAACAGTATGAAAACGGAAAATAATGTCTCTTTTAAGAAAAGAGACAACACTCCAGGGCGGCAAGGTGGAGCAGTGGGTAGCGCTGTCGCCGCACAGCAAGGCGGTTCTGGGTTCTGGGTTCGAGTCCTGCTCTGTGCGCAGTTTGCATGTTCTCTTCGTGTCTGCGTGGGTTCTCTGTGGGTTCTCTGGCTTCCTCCCACCTCCAAAAGCATGCGCTTCAGGTTAATTGGCCTTAGTATGTGAGTGTGAGCGTGCATGGTTGTCTGTGTTTGTGTGGCTCCGCGCCGCGCCTTGATGTTGCGCCCAGAGTTTGCCCCGCCTCATGCCCTATGCCAGCTGGGTTAGGCTCCATGACACTGCGGCTAGAGCAGTTCGTAAGATGAATGAATGAATGACATTACTACAGTTTTAAACGTACGTTAACCATGTTATTATTCAGGAGCACTAACTTAGGAATAATTTTCAAGAGCAACTCACCAGAAAAAAAAAACTTTCCTTGTAATAAGCATGGAAGGCAATTCAAGTTGTTACTCTGTGATATCCCTTACTCTACTGAACAGGATCACTACTTCCCTCTAGTGGTAGTTAATGAGAGAATAATCACTATCTGAAGTGCACAACCTTAATGGGAAAGTTCCATCATATATGGTTAGCAATTTATGCTTTAATTAAAATTTTGAGACACCCTACGCAAGTTCATTTAGTGGAATTATCTTCTACAGTGAGTTGATAGAGAAGTACAGTGTTTTTCGGCCTAGAGACAGTGTCACTGTCTCAAGGCCAACAAACACATTGGGTACAAGCGTTTCATTATTAAATTTACATCTCCTTACTCAAAAATGACGTTACTTATATTTCCCTCGTATGACATGATTCACATGATTGTGACTTTTTGCTTGGTAATAAGACTTAGGCACTGTTTGGTCTGTCCTCAGAGTGGTGGATCCTCGGCAATCGGTGACCTCTGTGTGCTTCATCGGCTGGTGATGACTCGCTCTACTGGATGGATCAGCGTGCCTTTGTCATACATTTATTATTGTTACTGTTATTATTATTGTGTTGTTAATCTGTACATGCGGTATCTATTGCTTCGTCTGTCCACTCCTGGAAGAGGGGTCCCTCCTCTGCAGTCTTCCTGAGGTTTCTCCCATCCATTTTTTCCCCTGTTAAAAGGGTTTTGGGGGGAGTTGTTCCTTATCCGATGCGAGGGTCGCACTGCTTGCAGTGCACAAAGGTCAGAGGGATATCGTCCATGTGCAGATTGTAAAGCCCTTTGAGACATTGTTTGTGAATCTGGGCTATATAAAAATAAATAAACTTGAAACTTGAAACTTGAAGACCAAAACAACAAGTTCAGCCCAGTGTACTAAATATAACTACTATAGTACTACTTTAAACACCATATTTATAACATATTTATTAGACAAAAAAGTGTTATCCAATTAATTTTTTTCCATCTGTATTTCAGTAGAACAGTAGAACAGGATAATTTAGGAGAGTTGAGGTGAATTAAAAGAAAGAGGTATTGTATATTTAAATAAAGTAAGACTTGTAAAACAATACATACAAGACAAGAGGGGCAGTGCAAAAATGCAAAATACAGTTCAAACAAGATAAACGAATGTCAGGAGACAAGTGCTGGAGGTGGCAGAGATGAAAATGCTGAGATTCTCTTTGGGAGTGACCAGGAAGGATAGGATCAGGAATGAGTGCATCAGAGGGACAGCACATGTTAGAGGTTTTGGAGATAAAGTCAGAGAGGGCAGACTGAGATGGTTTGGACATGTCCAGAGGAGTGATAGTAAATATATTGGTAGAAGTATGCTGAGTTTTGAACTGCTAGGCAGAAGGCCTAGAGACAGACCAAAGATGAGGTTTATGGATGTAGTGAAAGTGGACATGAAGGTAGGTGGTGTGAGAGAAGAGTATGCAGAACATTGGCTTAGATGGAGGCAACTGATTCGCTGTGGCGACCCCTGAAGGGAAAAGCCAAAAGGAGAAGAAGATGATCTTTTACTGTGTTAATATTCATACAGTGAGGATCTTCACTTTGTCACTCAAGAAATGGATGAAACTGTCTGAATAGAATTTAGTTTGTGTAGTTATGAAAATTTTTCATATACAGTGCTCCCTCGGTCTTTGCTGTTAATGCATTCCAGGAACCACACACGATTGAGGAATCTGTGATCGAGATTGTGATCTATTGATCTTATTATTTACGGTAATTTAAACGTTTATCAACCCTCCCCATAGTGATATTAAAACACCTTCTATCTGTATTACCTTTTCCAACACTGTGATCAACTGTTTAAAGCACTTTTGTTTCTCACGAAAGTCCGAGACTGACGGAACGGAGCACACTTCCAGATGCCGTCAGCCAATAGAATGCACGTATGGTATCACGTGACTGCCTACCAAAAATCCGCGATGAGGTGCAGTTGCAAGTGTTGATGCGTAAGGGCGCACTGTAGCTTATTCTAGTTACACACAAAAACCATTATTATAAAAAATCTAATAATTTATTTATCCCTTTATTACATCCTGTTTCAAAGCGGTGATGTATTGTAATTGTCATTGTTCATGTGTTTGTCCGTTCGTCTTTCTGTTCGTTTGTTTGTCCACTAAATATCTTCTCAACCGTTGCAGATAGAAAGATGAAACAAAAAGCACATTACTCTGGCAGTAAAGGGGATGAAAATGAGATGATGACCTTGAACTTGAGATGACTAGGTCAAGGTCAAATTTCAACTTTTGGACACTCAGGAACCAGACAAAATAGAAAGACGAGGGAGAGGCTAGTGACAGTAAGAAAATAGATCAAAGCTCGTGCTTTGATCTACCTATGCTCTAGCTTTCATCTGTGGTCAAAGCTAGCGCATAGCTTTGACCTACCCTGAAGCTTTGACCCTGACCTACCCTGAAAGTAGGTCAGTGTAAGTTAAGGGATGTTGCAGTCTCTGACTGCCTTTGTTCTAGTTTATTCTGCAACCTGAGGTGAAGACCATAAGTTGCAATGTGGCAAGAAGACCACTGTGTGGCAGCAGAGGAATTGCTTTAAAGTGAGCTTTGAGAGGAACAAAGTCACTTTGAATCCCGGTTACGGAATCTAATCCTGTCAAACATGTTACGGTAACGAAATTAAAATGTATTATTATTTCCTCTCGTAGACTTTTCCACTGCAACGGTGTTTATATGACAAGAACAGCTTTTTTCTCTTTTAGTGTTAGGGACACAACTAGACTGACAGGGGCTAATAGACCCGCACTGATGACCTTCCAATCACTGCTGTGCCAAAAGAGTGAGCATAGACACACTTGAGTGACTTGCCTGTCCTGTTATGACTCATTCACAGAGTTGTTTATTGTTTATAATGCTTAATGTGTGTACAGATGTATGTACTGTATTTATATTTTGTGAACAAAATTAACCCTCAGGGACAAGTGTTCTCCTGACTTAGTATGAGCTGTTAAACCTTCTGATGAACACTTGAAAAGCCCCTCGTTGATCTAGGCAACCATCCAATATCAAGCTAAAAATATAGTGCTTATTCTCTTATTACATCCCGCTTCAAAGCGGTGATGTATTGTAATTGTCAGCAATAGCTTTGATCTTTCACCTATGCAAGTAGGTCAGGGTAATTTTTTTAATTCAGGGGTGTCGCAGGTTGTTGCCTTGTTTACTTTGCAGTTTAATGCATGTGCATAGATGATAACAGATAGTTGACAAAGCAATTTGTTGTATGTGAATGTGAATCAATGAATGTGACTGCAAAAGCATAAGTGAAACTGTGAACCTTATGAAGGGTAGAAAAAGACATGAGAGCAAATTAGACAAGCATATTACACCCACATAAATGACTCACCAACATAATGTCCTTTGCCCTCTCTGAATGGGGGTCCAATAGGTCCCTTCATCATGGGTTGCATGTATTTCATGTGTGTTATGGGGGGATAGCCTCCTGCAAGAGCTTGCGCCCCCACCATCAGTAGCACACAGACAGGAGCCAACAGCATAGTCCCTCGATTCCCAGATTTCACGCACAAAAAACTGGAAACACACAAGAAAAAAGATGATAATTATTAAAATTCAGAAATTAATCGCTACATTTCTTTCATGTGTTTTTGTGCACATCAAATGGATATGATGTTAAAAAGCTAAATTACAACCCAGTGATATACAGAACCGTTCTGGCATTAATTTTAGAATTCTCCATTATTTTGAGAGCATCTCAGCCTATACACGCTATATGTAAAAATACACTACCGTTTTGAAATTTATTTACTTGCAGAGAATAGCAATTATGCATTAAAATTGAATCTCTTCTGATGTGAATGACATTTTATTTTTATAATGTAGGTACCAGATAATAGTCCAATCCGATCCAGCCAAAGCCATTTGAAATCAAGAAAGCCAAGATACTATTCTTTTTGAGGAAGAGGGAAATAAGAAGATATCAATAAAAATATTCAAATAAATATGGATAAAAAAGACAAATGTTTGTCAATGAAGAAAATTTATATGCAGCCATGCAGCTATTTATTAAATACAGACACTGTCTGGATAAGGGCATGTTAATCTACATTTTATGTATCCAACAAAAAAGGTAACAAGGCAGTCTCAACGAATGAATGAACAAACGAACGAACAAACGGAGGAACGGACGGAAGAACACACGAAGAATGACAATTATAATACATCACCGCTTTGAGGCAGGATGTAAGAACGTATAAATATAACTTGAAAGCATATTACTTGTGTACACTTCAACTGTCAGCTGCTGCTATGCGAGTTGGCCAGAAAAATGTTTAGCCTGCATGGTTCTCAGATACTATGACGGACAGATCTGTTGACTTTAACTCAATTCAGGAAGAAATGACCACATCACTGTCTGCTAAATATTTTCACAGGCACAGTCAGGTGACAGCAAACCCCTGGAGGACACTCAGCATGTTTGCATATCATAAGTGAGAAACCCTGTGTCCAGGAATAGCTTTTATACAACGTGTGTAAGCGAATTGAGCAAGTCTCCCTTGAGTTATGTCTTGACTCTTTTGACTGTCAGGAGTTATAACTGTTATAGCATTAGTTGTAAAATGGATTCTCAGCTTCAACATGCTTCTGTTTGAAAGCCAAAAGTGTCACAATCATAAAAAACACTGCAAGTGAATCACACTTTTCGCAACTCTTACTTACTTTGGGGCAGTAATATAAAGCAGCAGTAAGCGTCCTTACAGTTAGGTCTGCAGCTCCTCATACTACATTTCATCACCACAATCTTAACAAGAGCATATGTTTACATGTCAGTTTTTTCCTGTTTCATATGATGCTCAGTTTTCTGAACTGTGACCATGTGAAGAGAGTTAATTTTGACAGTTTACTAGCACAGCAGTTAAAGAAAACATAGGTGTATGGTGGACATTTTCTTAATTAAAATGTTTGAATATTCAGTTAATTAAATACTGTAAATAATTAAGAGTAATCTGGAAGTTCACCGCAGTTCACTTGAATTCACAGACATTTGGAAAAAGGTGCATTCATTGCCACCATGTGTGCGGTTCAGGTCTGTTTCACAGCTTTGCTTTTGCAGTCGTCTGCGATTGTTTAGCAACCACGTAGAAAGGCAATCAAATTCTTGTTTGAGAGCCATTTACCAGAATATTTCTCCAGGATTCTGAGGTAGTTTTTAAGTCATTATGATTCGTCATAGGTGTGTGTTTGTCTGCGGTGTCTGTTTGTGCTTGTTTATAGTGGTGTGTGTTGTCTTTGCCAGGAAGAATATTTTGCTGCTTCTAAAATTTTCCTGTCAAAATTGAATTTATGAAAAATGAAGGAATGAAAGACAAAGATCTTAAGAGAAATAAACAGGAGAATGAGAGCGCAGTACTGGGAGGGCATTGTTTGGTCCTTGGCTGACTTGTTGGCTGCCTGGAAGGTTTGTTCGTCTGGTATGGAGGCCTGCGGTTTTGGTGCAAATGTAATTTAGCAGGCGGCTCTGGATGCCCACCATTCTGCAGGCGTCAAAGTCTGTAAAGACCCAGAGCGGCACGCTCAGACACAGATGCGACACATGAACTGGGATCAGACACAGATGGGTCATTTGCAAACCACCACAATCTGTTTATCAAATGTTTCTGTTGAACAATTCAGAAGACATTATTAAAAAAATATCTCCTACTGGTCAGTTTGATCCATTTCTGGATCTGGACTCATATATGCCCTGGAACACAAGAACACCCACGTATCAGAACACACATTCTCAGCATGTATGAGCAAAAAAAACACCCAGTAATTGGCTATGCAGGGTTTCTAGTTTATTTGATGCCCATTTTACCCTATAAGATGGAGCTGCTCTAACTGCCAAGGTACTTTTTTTGTTCTAACCAAAAAAAAAAAAGAAAGAAATCAGTCTTGTTACAATAATTAAAAGCACTCTAAGCGTGGAATAGCAGAGCAAAGCATGAATAAGATACAGGTTCTGTTTTCTCCATCTTCTGTCAAATTGATTTAAATTGGTTCACTAATGTTTTGTTTTTATGTACAGTAAATGTTCCTGTTTTGGTATGCTGTGCAGGTGCCTTATCAAAAAAAAAAATCAGCCTCAATCAAATTTGAGTTGTAGGTATTAATATATTATATTATAAAAGGATTTTTTTTTTTTTTTTTTACAAAAATATATCTATTTTCTTTTTCCAGTGAAACATGTTCACATTTCTTCACTCTTGATGTGGAATCTGGATTGGGAGCCCTCTGAGTCCTTGAGCTTCTGGGCATGTGTCCATTCCGTGCCTTCAGACAGCGATTCATGTCTACATCAAACACATTGACACATGTTGGTGCGGATACATGCTGAACATAGACAAGCCCACCTTTCCATAAAGAGTGTACTTCACAGATCTGTCTCCAAACCATCTGGTGATCCGAGCCATGGACATAAACCAAAAGACGAATTGGATGCCATTTTAACACAAATTAAATGTTAATCTGCAGAGGCTGTGGGCTGCCAAAGCTGACTCAGCAGCCACCTGACTCAGACTCAGCAGCATGTCAAGTGGTCTGCTCAGACAGGCATAAATGACACAGATACCATTAAAGACTGCAAGCCAAGCACACAAATCCATACCACCGCTGTCTAGCCGCAAGGGAAACCAACAGTCCTGGGGAGGTAAAGCTTAAGGTACTCAACCTCCACTTCCCTTAAGTAGTAAATGTGTGAATCCAGACTGCGAAACATTTCCTTAACCAAAATGTGAGGATACTGTGTCATTTGGCACGGGACGGTTGTTTTTCTGGTGTAAATTAGAGCCATTGCTTGATTGAAGGGATCATCACCCGAACATCATATTCTGACTTTAAACTAAATATCAGATTGTTTAACAACAGCAAAAATCCAGTGGTTGTTAGTTAGCTTGGTTACAACCGCAGATTGGTATAGTGCTGCACTTAAATTCCGACCACATGCTTTCGCTGAATCATCCAATTCCTGCTAACCTGAGGCCCAACTGTAACCATTCAAACTATTACCATGAACCCACATGACTATTCAGCTGTAATTAAACCGCACCAACCTTCCTTGACCAAACCTTCCTCCTGTAAAATCAGTACAAAATGTTCCGTTTTTGCCTTTTACGGTATGGCATGAAATTATGAGAACTGAAGAAGGAGAAAGGCACACTAAAAATTAAACTTATAATTAAACTTACAACTTATAAGGTGCAAACTAAAATTGAACTAATGGACCTGCAAATATTAATCAGTGGCTTCGCGGCACAGCTCTCAGTAAATCTGATGGGGTGTGTGTGTGTGTGTGTGTGTGTGTGTGTGTGTGTGTGTGTGTGTGTGTGTGTGTGTGTGTGTGTGTGTGTGTGTGTGTGTGTGTGTGTGTGTGTGTGTGTGTGTGAGGAGAAGAGGAAATTGCGAGTTGGGTTTCATTTAGAGAATTTATAATGAAGTAATCCTTCCTTCAACCTGAGTGACACTTGGGAGGTCAGGCCTTTCCAATGTGAGCTCAGTGCTCGCTATTTGAGCAGCGGTCACAGCTCTTAGTAGCTTTGCATGCACTCGATGTGAGTCAACACCAGGGGGGGAAAAATCACAGGCTGTTATGAGAACGTACGTGTGTGTGTGTGTGTGTGTGTGAGGGTAGCCACAAACTTAGAGACTATATGATGAGACATTCACATCTGTTTATTCAGTTGTCGTCACTTGAAAGTGTATTGAATTAGTTTTGGGTTTTTTTGGTCCTTACTTCTCGCCAAAATAAAAGCACCCATAAGCTCCCAGTAAGTGTTTCCAGTGAATCATTTACAAATTAACTATCATTATAGATAATGTAAGTGTTATTTTAAAGCACAGACAGGATCTACACTGTTTGCATTTCTCTTGTGCTGGATGATGGTGCATTGCTGACATAAAAACACAGGGTGTATTGAAGCATTTCAACAAAACAATTTTCAATTCTTTATTCAAATTGGCTCTTACATTACACCAGAAGTATATGGACTACTTTCCTCATCTAAGACTTTCATTGCTTGCTAGTTTTAAACCATCATAATAACAACTGTTTAAATTCACCATTATTTGACATGGTTTTCTTTATTTGATTGATTGTTGTGCCTGTAGTGACATGCAATTTATAGCCTGAGCATTAAAATGACTTGCTTTATCTGCCCAACTCCAAAACATATGTACAGGGACTTTATTTTGTACTCCATGAGATCAAAAAAAGAAACAAATCCACATATCCTAGAAGTCGTCAAAGCTGTCTCTGTCTCAAATGAAGTTTCAGACTTTGGCTCTCTTTTGGACGATACATAAAACAGCACTGACATTTTTTTTTACAGTACTGCGGAAATGTATCACCATGACAACAATCAGAGGAGGAAAGCCAGGCCCATAAAACGTTTGGTGTCTGTTGAAGACTGCTATCAAACTGACCGCTGTGCTCAAGCCCATCCATCACATTTGAATCAATTGGATCGTCATCTATGTTGCAACAATCCAGTGATCAAACACAACTAGAATAGGAGCAATTCCAATTTTCCATGGACGTCCATATGTGTTAACTGGTAAAATCTTGAAATTTATCAGAGGAAACTCATAATTACTATCATAAAGCTGCTGTGTTAATGCAGAGACACCTTCAATATTTCTAACTCAGGAAGTGATAACAATGACAAATTTCTAGGGTGCTGGTTTATATGCAGGTTTTTTACTTATGCTGGTAAAATGCAGATGCATATGTGTGTGTGTCGGTGTGCGTGCGTGTGTGTGTGTGCGTGTGTGCGTGCGTGCGTGTGTGTCTGTATTCAAATATATCTATGTTAATATTTATGGGAAGAAACCAAATAGAAGATGGCAGTCAAATATTTGTCAAGGGTGCACTGAAGACAGGATCAAGAATGGGCCTCTCTTCAGGAGAAAAAGAAAGAAAACCTCGTAAAACACAGTGGAAAAGAAGGATTCAGGAAACCTGCGGAGTGCGGCTGTGTTTTCTGACATTCCCAAAGGTTGAAGTGAGTGAGAAAAGAGTTGGGAGACTGTAAGAGTGGGGTAGGTTTATGCTTATGAAGGGTCTAAGAGGGAACAAGTGATACTTAAAGGAAGCAGAGACTGTAGGTGGTGTAAAAACAAGGGAGTGAGTGTGAAGAAAACATGGGGAGGGGAAATGAGCACGGAGGTCAGACAGAGGGTTTTCATTTCTTGATGACTTCATTCAGTAGAACACATTTAATACCCCTGGCATATCTGAGTGCAGAAGCAGACGTGGTAATCATAAAAGTAGAGAGGTAATGTATTGTGCATGTGAAAGTGTATGTCTGTAGGGACAAAGCAATAACTGTCAAGTGAATAATTCCCAGAATAGTTAACCCACAGGACCTCACAGACAGCAGTTGATTGTAGGTTTTAGTTAAGTGACCTCATTTGCACCTCAGTGTCAAAGGGGAGCTTTTAATTCGGTGAAAAGGCATAAATTACATTCAATTAGTCGATCTGTTATTCCTATGTTCTTCCAATTTATACTCTACCACCTGATGACTGTGAAATATTCCAGCTCAAGAAATAGGGAGGGAGACATACTGAATTCTACAAAACCCTATTAACACCTAACCTGAGGGATCAAATGGAGCTGAGAAAGGCTGTGGGACGACAGCTATACCTTTTGAATAAGCCGTCAATGCACCTAAATTCAATATGAACAGCTGATTAAGTAATCGATTGTAAAAAACATCATATTGGCCAGCCCGCCTTCAGCTCTCCAGAGCAATACATGTTCTACTTGCCACTGCAGCCAAGGAGGTTGCTGAAAGTACACATCAGAAGTCTGAAAAACTGGCACAACTGATGAGGTGCTTTTTCCTAATCATATGAGAATGGAACAATTATTGCAGAGCTAGAAATGTATGGTCTGAATTTATTTATTTCTGGAATATAACACCATAAAGAAATTGTATGTTAGAAGGCACTGGGGAGGCAGCTTTAGTTCAGTGGGAGAACATCAAGGACACCTAGTAAAATAATCTTCTGTAAATCAAAATTATTACTCTGTCTTTCTCTACTTTGTAGGTCTGAACTGGTAAACTCAGCTCTTTTCTCTTCCTCTCCTATTCCGCTAACTCTCTGCTACTTAAGCTCCTCATTGCGGGTGTGAATACTTTTATTGTATACTGCCAAGGCCTGACCAAGCAAAGCATGGTCCAAGCTTGTAAGGCCACCAATAATTTCTTAAACTTAAGTTTCTATTGAATTTAAATTACTGAAGAAAAAATTTCTGGCAGAACTGAAATGAGAAAATGGGAGAGAAAAGGACTCTGTGACAACAGCAAAGGCAATAAGAACTTGACTGACTTGATATTCAAACTTGATATTCAGTTTACAATAATAATAATAATTCATTATCATTTTTTTCAGTCCGTCTTCCCTAGATTAAGTTAAGAACAGGACAACTATGCTATCCTTTAAACAAGCAGGACATATTTGTCATATGGTTTTCGGTGAAATAACCATCCATCCATCTTCAACCGCTTATCCAGGCCCAGGTCATGGAGGCAACAGTCTCAGGAGGGATGCCCATACTTCCCTTTCCCCAGACACCTCTTCCAGCTCCTCCGGGGGGATCCCGAGGCGTTCCCAGGAGAGCCGAGAGACATAGTTCCTTCAGCGTGTCCCAGGTCTTCCCCGAGATCTCCTCCAGGGTAGGACAAGCCCAGAACATCTCCCCAGGGATGCATCCAGGAGGCATCTGGAACAGATACCTGAGCCACCGCCGCTGGCTCCGCTCGAGGTGGAGGAGCAGCAGTTCTACTCTGAGCTCCCCCCTGGTGACTGAGCTCCTCACTCTATCTCTAAGTATGCGCCCAGCCACTCTACGGAGTAACTTAATTTCAGCTGCTTATACCCGAGATCTTGTCCTTTCAGTCATGACGCAAAGCTCATGACCATAGGTGAGAGTAGGAACGTAGATTGACCTGTAAATCGAGAGCTTCGCCTTACGACTCCTTTTTCACCATGACGGACCTATACAGCGACTGCATCACTGCAGAAGCTGCACTAATCCGTCTGTCAATCCCATGTTACATCCTTCCCTCACTCATGAACAAGACCCCAAGATACTTAAACTCCTCCACCTGGGGCAGAAGCTCTCCACCGACCTGGAGAGGGCACACCATCCTTTCTGGTCGAGAACCATGGCCTCATCCCACTCGCGGCACACTCAGCTGCAAACCGTCCCAGTGTATGTCCATAAAAATTCTGTCCATAAAAATTATGAACAGAACCGGTCATAGAGGGCAGCCCTGCCGATGTCCAACATGCACTTGGAACAGACCGGAATTAATGCCGGCAATCCGAACCAAGCTCCAGCTTCGGTCATACAGGGACCAGACAGCCCTCAGCAAAGGGCCCCGAACCCCATACTCCAGAAGCACTCCCCACAAGACACCACGAGGGACACAATCAAATGCCTTCTCCAGATCCACAAAACACATGTGGACTGGTTGGAAAATTCCCATGAACCCTCGAGCACTCGATGGAGAGTGTAGAGCTGGTCCAGTGTTTCGTGACTGGGACGAAAACCGCATTTTTCCTACTGAACCCGTGGTTCGAATATGGGTCTGATCCTCCTCTCCAGTAACCTGGAATAGACTTTCCCCAGGAGGCTGAGGAGTGTGATCCCCCTATAGTTGGAACACACCCTCCGGTCACCCTTTTTGAAAAGAGGGACCACTGGTCTGCAAATCCAGAGGTACTGTCCCCTACTGCCATGCAATGTTACAGAGAGTGTCAAACATGACAGTCCCTGCACATCCAGAGACTTGAGGTACTCAGGGCAAATGTCATCCACCCCCCTGTGCTTTGACATCATGGAGTTTGGCAACCACTTGGGTGATGAATGAATCCACCTCTGAGACCTCAGGCTCTGCTTCCTCTGTGTAAAACAGGGCAGCGCGATTGAGGAGATCCTCAAAGTATTCTTTCCACTGCCCGACAATGCCTCCACAACTAACCTGTTTTTACAGATAGCCTAACCCTAACTTAGCAGAATTTTTGCTCCTGGATTTTATGACATAAAAGTACACAATTAAAATCAGTGATTTTAAGAAGAGCTGGGATTATAGTTGTCACCTGAAAATAAAAGGCATCCCAGAAACAAACTGACAGCTAATCTAGGGTGTATAAACTAAGAATATTCATGCCAGCATTTATACCATCCAATTTGAATCAAGTCAGTATTTTAACCATAGCACTTTTTGTATTATCAATTACTCATGTATAATGTCATTCTATTTCAGTAAATGTAATGTGTCTTAATGCCACTTGAAATTGACAGTAAGTGGCAGTAGTTTTCTGATAGGTATTTATTGGGTTTAATTCGGTACAAATCGTACAAAGCTCAGTGGAGAAAAAAGGGGCTCTTTCACATTGACCTGAGAACAACCTGCACCTGAGTCATGTCCTGCACCTGATTCAATCACTCATCATCCTCAGCACAGGAATCCCAGCTCCTCTCCTCCACTACAACAGTCTGTTCCGTCTGCTGCAGCAGCGCTGGCTTTCTGAGCCTGTCATTACAAGTGTTCTTCTCCTTGTGTTGTTTACCTCTGCCTGTTTTCCTAATTTGCTTTTCTCTATCTGGATCACAATTGCCAGCTTCTCCTCTGCCAAATATAACAAACTCTCATTTAAACCCATCCTTGATGTCTCTGTCTGCATCTGGGTTCGGATTAAAACTTAAATCTAACATGTTGTTCTGTCCAGCTATTACTGCATAAGGTCTGTCTGCAAAAGTTTGACAGTAAAAATCTAAAATTAAAGGTAGTTTTTTCTCCCCCACCTCTCAATACAGAGGGGTATTAACTGGCACTGAAAGTGTTTGGTTTGCATTTATAGTGTAATACAGAAACCTTAAAAGAGTGAAGGGGAGCGGAAAAACATGACAGTTTGCTCGGAAATGGGAACAACAGCTTCTAAATCTGGGCAAAGACTAAGATTTCAGCTTGTTTTTGACTCAGCTGTTTTGTCACATGTCATGAGTCATTTTGAGTTTCAGATTATACTTATACTGGTGATACACTTTGGCAGTAAGTCGAAATGTTAAATTTTTGCATCTCAGCGACACAAAAATTGTTAATGTTTTTGCAGGATATAGCAAGGTTGTACTTTTACCTGTAAACATTAACAAGTAGTTACTATAGATTCTACATTAACTACTATGTTCTATATTATACTGTAGAACATAATATAGAACATAATGTTCTATATAGAACATAAAGTGTGGTTCATGCCTAGAAGAAACTGTACAGCATAAAAGAAAAAGTGGGATAGAAGGACAGAAGAGGGAAAGGGAGAGAAATGTTCAGCGTATAGTTGACAAGTCACTTTGTAAAATCTACAAATCATATTGCTCACATTTTCCTAGCTGCCTGTGAGTCCATTTTTTGTCCTTTTTTAAAGTCTTTTTTTAAAGCCATTTCAGCACACATGATGGCACAGTGCCTTGAAAGCATAGCAAAGACTCTGCTAGCAAACAAGCCTCCACTTCTTGTTTGGTTAACAAACTCCCAGCTGGAAAGGCTGAGCTTTCAAACCAATCTTTATAGACGAATGTCAAATGCCAGACATGTCAGCAGGGGCTGATTGAGCTGATTTATGTACAGTATGAGTAGTCACACCATGAATTGACGATCAAATCATACAGTGTGAGCACATAAATCATGAGCTTTGGCTTCACATTACAGACAATTAGCTCACACAGTATGACGGAATTAAACAGCGTTCATAAAACTGTATCTGTGCTTACCCTAATATAAGCCTGAGTGATTTATGTCTACATAAAGGCCTGCATTTAATACATCTCTGATTCAAATTCAAATCTGGTACTTTCTGGGGTTAAATAAGTCCCAAGTCACAATTTGAGGAAATTTGGTTCTTCTCAACTGACGTGGATCCTCTTACCTAGACATTTTGTTTGGCTTATTTTAGATTTTGAAGGCTAAACCATGGGTCCTGTTCAAAACTCTTTATTTTTGTCTCATTAGATCACTGTTCAGCAGCACAGTTAATACCCATTTGTTCAGTAGCTAGATAAGATTGTGTAAAACGCTATAGGGCTCAGTTGTTGATCTTGGTCTGCCTTATGTCTTGTGTTTACCATGTCTAAAAGTATCCACGGAGCTATTACCTTGTTCCCCTTAACTGGGCAGGTGGCTTTGCCAGAATGGGGCCTCTGGAATGCTCAGTAGACATACATTCCAGGGAACACACAGAAAACTGACAAAAATAAGACACAGACAAGAGCTCACACCAAGCCTTTGCGCGAATTAATCATAATTTTTTCATAAACAGTTTTGCACTGAGCTTTTCTTGCTTTTCATGTGTGCTTGTCAAAATATTCATGGTGACAGTTCATCCAAAGGCAAAGATGGCTATGGAGAGAATTCAAGCCTTGTCCATGGGTTAATTTGCAATTCAATGCTCTGAAGGTGAGAAATGCTCCGGGGCACTGAAATAAGTGAACTAAACTCAGAACAATTGCACACCATCACTTGTTCCATTCTTTTTTTGCCAGGCCTGGAAAAAGTCCCAAGCTGCACATAGCTGGGACTAACATCCAGGAGGGAAAAGCCCAGATAAATCCTCTTGTAGACTGCTTCTATCAAAGGATTCCACAGTTTGACACTCCATGAAAACACTACGCTAATACAGATCGCATTCTCAAACCACTGGTGGCAATGGAGGGAGATGGAAACTTGGGTCAAGGCATGGGAGAAGAGGAAGAAAAGGAGGAAAAATGCCTATGACCGTAACCAAAATTTAAGCACCAGAAGGGGAGGAGAAAGCAAGAAGCCATGAAGGAGACATGAAGTCATTACGTCAGATTGATAGAAAATCAGGGAGATGGAGGGAAAAAATGAAAAGGAGCAGAGAGTAAAAGCTCTTGCTCTTGATCTGCCTGTTGACCCATGTCAGATGTGTGGCCGCCAATCATCTCACACACTTCTTCCGCTGGTAGCCAAAGAGAGATTTACACAAACATGCATACATGTATTACGTGAACACAAACACACAAATTGATTGGCAGTGAAACAGAGAGGGAAGTCTATTTTTATGTCCAGATGGAGAACAGGGGAGATGATGTTGTGAAGCAGAAGGGAGATTATAATTTAATATGGGGCTGGAAATCTTGGTCAAATTCCCCTCGAGGAGCTGAAAAGCCTCCGTTCTTCGGGCTACTGGACTACAGACTGACTGGTCTCCATTTGAATGGGCTGTTGTGGCACCAAGGGGGGCAACCAAAAAGTAGACCGTAAATTATGAGAGGCATATCCTTGTATACCAAGGTTTGGCATTTTATTGCCACATAAAAGATGATTTCTAAAGCTGTAAATGATATACTGTATCATGATTCCTGCTAAGCATGATAGAGATTAAAGCTAACTTCTGAAATACATAGAGTGCTGCTCCATTTCCATCCATCAGATTTCCTTTTTATCCTTTGTTTTATGTCTCATCTTAACATGACAAAATGGGTTTTTTTTACACATTTCTGTGTAGCATATTTTACCTCAGTTTTACTCCATATTCTACCCAACCACCCATCCAAGGTGAGATTACCGTATTTGTCCCATCTTCAGCTGCTGTTCCATGGTAAATGCTGTAACTACTACATTGACATTTTTGGACAACACTGCCATTATGTGGCGGTCTCTCCAAGCAGGAGTAAGCTGAGTGTGAGTATTGTGTTTGTTCTTTGGGTGCCTGTATATGATAACAAAGAGTATAATGTCACACAGCAAGTCTCTGCTCTCTAACTTGAAAATCACTGGATGTTTTGTGTCCAGTTGAAAACCATCAAGATGCTGAGGTGAGCCGAGCTGATTGTCCAAACTAGCCAACTAAAAGAAATGTACAAACCACACACACACGCACGCATGCACACACACACACACACATACACACACACACACACACACACACACACACACACACACACAGACACGCACGCATGCACGCACGCACGCACGCACGCACGCACGCACGCATTCAAGCACGCACACACACACACACAAGCAAGCATTTGCATTACCCGACCACCAGCATGCAGAGCACAGCCGTCTCTGACTGTGGTCCTCACTAACGCCCACCCCACCCATCAGGATCAATGCAAGTCTTTATTAGCGGTTGGCCAACAGCACCGGCTGGGAAAGACGACCCTGCCTGTTCTAGCCTCGCACCTCCCAAAATCCACTGCTTGGTTGTATAAAAAAAATTTCTGTCAATATAATAGTAAAGAGGGTGTGAAGCTGTCAGGGGGGATAGAAAAAGAACTAAAATCTGCAATCATAACATCAGATGAAGAAAATTTAACAAGTGAAGTGTAACAGTTAAAACTGTGACCTGACATCCCTCATATACACAGCAAAAGTTTTTTTCTTGTTGTTTTGTTGAAATAAACCATCACAGCAAGACTGTAATAAGTGGGGCTTTTACTACTGGCTTGGTCTCTGCTGCCATAATATTCTGTTTTTCTAATATGAATTTTTTTTTTTTTAATTCTCTTGGCTGCGGACGTGCACGCATGGGACCATGTAAAAACTGAGAAAATTAAGTGATGCATCCTGTTTGAGTCGGGCCCACGCTGGGCCTTATGAAGTCTATAGGAGCTACCAGAGAGCAGAAGGTATAGAGCTCTGTGAATTGTGTTGGGATCAGGGCTACCGGTAGTCTAGAGTTTTACTAGTGCATGTTGCTGGATGTCACAGTTAGTTTGATTTCATAATAACCATAAATCCTAATTTAACACGCGGCTACTTTGAGGGGTGGCTCACCTGTATTAAAACATTCATATATTTATATATTAAAACAATAGAGGGATCATCCCCCTCTGGTTTTTACATCTACTTTTGCTGAATCACATCCTTACTGATGAGCATAATAAAATGGATATGCCCACGCTAAACAATCTTCTTTCCATCGCTGTTAACGGCCCAGCCGTGTGTTCGTTCCCTGCTCAGAAATTCGCCGAGATGTGAATGAAAGAACTAAACACTGCAGATGAAGAGCCAACAGAACAGCGGAAAAGGTCACATGCATCACAGCAAACTGTTCAATTAGTCTTATATTTGCCAAGTTGTTTTGACATGACATGTGAAATCTTAATCTATGGGGTGTTAATGTTACCTCTTAGAGACCATTCGCATTAGGCAAAATCATCTTGACATGTTTGTGTGCTTGTCCCTTATCTATAGTACTGAAGACTAATTAGTTTATCTTCCCCATCGTGGAATGTTCAACTGCTTGGAATTTAAGCTCATAGGGCTTTTTTAGTAATAAAAAAATGAATTAGGCTTGTTGATTGCTTATTTATTCAAGATAAAAAAACACACACCCCGTCTCTTTTTTGACAAATTGTACCTTATTTATAACGTTCATAATTCTATTTTTCTTTCAAATGTGTGCCAAATGTAATTGAAGGTAATGAGTAAAGATGAATAAATAACTACATAAATGTTCCTGAGGTTTCTAGTTTATTCTTTCACCCCTTATGGAAGAATAGACATTTCTTTGTTAAAGAAGCATCATATTCTCCAGTTCAGTCAATTAGAAAGAGGCTGACACGTAAACTTGGCAACATCATTACACAACCAACACATTCATTAAAATATGTGAAATCATAGTTTCCCTAATCACGACAGGACGGCATGTTGAATATCAAGGAAGGGAAGGAGGAGAACATGTTGGTTTGCCAGAAGCACTTGTTTAAACAAGCACACTTTGTGCAAAATAATGGTCTCATTGTTCCTGAACTAAAGGCAATGATATAATTCATACTGGCAAGCACAGTCCACAGTTTTGCTACTGCAACTGTCTTGGCTGTCCCCGTCCCCCCGTCTTGTCATCTGTACTGCTTTGTCAAACTGAACCCAGGTGGCACAGAGAATGAGGAGAAGTTGTGCTGCAGTTCAAGGAATGAAACAGACTGAGCATGTCCATATATTTGCCTACACTTGGAGCAGGACAGGTGAAATGTCCTTCATGAATACCAAAGTTAACCTAAAATATCCTTCCTAAAAAGTTGCATCTGATACTAAAAGGATGATGTCCTTTTTCTGTATTTCTCTAACTTGGTTTCTCTCTCTGACCTTCCGTCTTTCCCGGTTGATGTCCTTTCGCCGTCTTGACGCTAATGGTGATCAGGGTGACTCCTGTTTTGTGTGTCTGATTTCATCAGGACTTCTTTTTTATATTAAAACGAGGTCTCCTCTCTCTCTATCGGTTATCTACTGATCCCAGTCATCAGGAGGTGATCAGGGACACACAAAGGAATGTTCCAGTTGCTGCTAGATGAGATATAATACATAGATTAGAAATGAGTGGAGTTGTCAGTCTAAGGCAGTTTAGGGGGGCTGAAAACTGAGTGAATAACAATGTATGTATGTATTTGCAAAGTTATATGGTCCAGGAATGGCTTTAAAAGTCCGATGAGATGTCTACATGCATCTATGTATAGCAGACTGTATTTAACTAAATAAAATGGATTATCTGCCCATGTGCCACCGCTGTAATCATAAAGAAATAAGAACTATTTCATGGTTAAGAGGCTTTAAAAAGTGTCTGGTCTGCTCACTAGAATGTTAAGTTTTAGTGCTGTGCTTTTAATGGCAACAAATACTGAGATAATAATGGCGTTTTGAATGAACTCCATTTCCTTGTTCACCTGCCTCATGGAATTCCTGCAGTAATGCCAGGAACCAATAAAAGGACATCAAACTTTCAAGAGGCGAGACACAATAATAGCTGCCTCATTATGCATTATGTAGCAAAAGTCTGGAAATAATGAAATTAAGGAGAATTGGGAAAGTATATATGATAGGATCTGTGCAAGTTTTTTTAAAAGATCATATCAGTATTTGTAGTACAATGGAGTCGGGAGGATATGATTAGCATGGAAAAGGCAACATCAGTGGGTACATAGTCGTTCATTAAGAACAATCTCCACATATCAGATATGTACTTATCTACAACCTGGCAGCCAAAACTAGAAGACATTCTTGAGAGTCTGGAGTTTGTTTAGATTGACAGCCCTCATTGAGATAATAAGCAGGATCCGCAGAGGGTTGAAGCAGCTCCTTTGTCTCCACTTGGCAGACAGAGGAAATGGGAGGATTGGAGGGTGGAATATGACAGTTAGAAAAGAATAAAACTTAAGAATGAAACACATCCTCAGGCAAAAAAGGAGTATTGAGGAGGATGGAGCTTTGTTGGGAGGTGGCCGAGAACAAGACTTTTTAAGCAGTCGATGCAGGGAGATTGAGTCAAAACAGACAGACTGATGTCTTTACTGGCGGCACAAGGATGTTAAAAATGACCTCTGGATGATGCAGGCCCACTGTATCTTTTTATTCATGGACAGTCCTATCATTGACCCACGCACTTCTCTCCACCCAATAAGGATTTTGTGCTACCTTACATCTGTTTGTACAACTTTAGAACTGCATCAGGTCTGTCTGTAGTATCTGCATTAGGGTCCAAATGCTTTGCTAGCTACAGTTCTGCTCATAATAATAGCAGTGTGTTTAAAAGGTGGGTAAACCTCAACATTTTGGGTACATTTTATTTTAATATACACAAATGCATAGGGGACATTGCACATTCTACTGCACATTCAAAGCAAGAGAGTGAAATAAGTATGATAAAATTTCACAGAAAGTCAAGAAAAAAAGTTAAAATGTTTTTAAAAAAATCAATGTGGACATCTTCATTTGCAAACTCAAAAATGTACTGTATAAACTGAGAAATACAAGAAGATTCAGGCTACCTAAATCAATCAGCATCATTACCCATGTCATCCGCTGTTGCGGGTCATGGGGTGCTGGAGCCAGCCGACTGGGGGCTGAGGCAGGGGACACTCTGGGCATGAAGCCAATGCACAGCAGAGTCAACAATAGACTAACAAGCACGCACACACACTCACACATACGGGCAATTTGAATTTATCTTGCTAGTGATGTGGGACTGGTATTATTTTGATTGATTTTGAACAGTATATTCGAAAAAGAAGAATATGTCAGCACTGGAGTCAGGCCCGGAGTGTCCCCTGCCTCATGCCCCCAGTCGGCTTGGATAGGCTCCAGCACCCTGTGACCCACTACAACAGATGAAGTGGATTTAGTAGATAAATGAAAGAATTAATGAAGGTCAATGTCATGTTCAGGCGGCACGGTGGCGCAGTGGTTAGCGCTGTCGCCTCACAACACGGCGGGTTCGGGTTTGAGTCCCCTCTCTGTGTGGAGTTCGCATGCTCTCCCCGTGTCTGCGTGGGTTCTCTCCGGGTTCTCCGGCTTCCTCCCACCTGCAAAAGCATGCGCTTCAGGTTGATTGACCGGTAGGAGTTGGCCCGTAGGAGTGAGTGTGTGTGTGCATGGTTGTTTGTCTTTGTGTGTGGCTCCGCGGTCCACTGGCGTCATGCCCGGAGTGTCCCCCGCCTCACACCCTGTGCCAGCTGAGATAGGCTCCGGCTCCCCGTGACCCGCTGCGGCGGATACAGCGGTGGTAATCTGAAGATAACTGACTGAATGTCATGTTCACAGCTTGTTTCCATTGCCCCCTAGTGGTCAAAAACTTGTTACTACAGGACTCTCCAAAAGCTCCATTTCTATGTATTTATTCTGGCACAATAACACCACTGTCCTGAAATCATATTCATTAGTTCCAGTATGCTCAACCTCTCCAGAGGCAACAGTCCCCATTGTGTTATTACGCCAAACATCCCTCAACGACAGACATGCCAAAATAATGAATGACATTAATGAAAATGGGATGGGAAAAGTGGCTGTTGATTGACTTCTCTCACCAAATTTGTTTACAAGTTGTAAGTTGGGAAATAACTGTAATGAGTGGAATAAAGAAAGACTAGGAAACATTCAGTTCGAATTAGCAAGAACAGGCTGACAAATGCATTTTTTTAAGTGAAATCACTGATTTCCTCTTTTTAATGATTTGTCAAAAGTGCATGCAGCAGAATTTACGATCTGTTAATCACCTGATACTTTAACATCTACGGAATATGACTCTGAAATAAAAGGTAGAAGCAGAGACCCACATGTCAGATTTAACAGGGTGCCATTTTAACTGTCAGATGAAAAGAATATCATCGGTAGACTCATTAAGGGACATGAATGTCTCCCTTGAACTAAAAAATTCCAGACTCACAACTTACAGAAACTGAGACAAATGGGCACGAGTGGAGAGAAAGGCAGAAAGAGAGCTAGACAGCTGCTGGAGTTCCTCGGATGACACAGAGCAGGCCGCTGTGGGAAACATCAGCTCCTTCATTCACTGTAGTCTGAGAACATAAAAACTACCACATCCTTTGATTTCCAGACCTGAATATGTCCCTCACACGAATAAAAAAATAATACAGACTTGGAAACCATATTCCCAAATTATTTGTCCATTACTACCCCCTCTTTCTACCCCCTCTTACCCTCTTCCTCCATTCCTCCCACGCAAGGCATTCTGTCTTTGATGTCAATGCGGGATGAAGCTTAAAGCATGGGTGAGGTCTATTCTTCTGACAGGAGATGGCTGGGAAATGGTCTTTTGTTTTATTTCATCCAAAATGACATGCTCAATATGAGTGAGCAGCCCTGTATCTATCATAATCATTTAAAATAAAATCATCTTACAATCCATGTCTTCCATTAGCATTTTCAGGAGGATTTAAATGTCTTGCCTAGGAGGTATGTGACCGTTTAGCAGTGTGAAACCAAGCAATAGGTCTGCCCTTTGAAACCTCTCTTGTATTACATCCATCATGTGGCATCTGCACCTGTCAGTTGAAACACATGGGAGACCATTACCAGTGACCTAGGAAATGTCACCAATTATGAAACAGTTGGAAAAGTCGGAGGTCAAATCCCACGTCGATTACTCTCAAGGCCTGTGTTTGTTACCCTTGTCATTCGGTTATACACTCTTAACCACATACATGGAGGCCGGTAGTTATATCAGGATCCTGTCTGTCAGCACAATTGCATGTCTCACAGATAGTTTTGTGCCAGTAATAATGTTCTCATTTAACAGTGTTTAATTGTCAGTATAATTACATCTCTTACTTAACAAGTATTTGGGTTAGATGCTCAAAATATCAAGGCAGAATTTTTCTACCATCAGTGAGGAATGAGGTCTTTCTGTTTAATGCAGAGAAAGTTCATGATTCCATTTATGGCATGTTTTCATTGGCATATCTTTGTTTCTTCACAAGAATTTTTAAAAGTGGGCCACAAATATTTCTTAATGGCTTGTTTCTTTATATAATAATTTTTTAAAAATTATGATTTGGTTTGCCAGAATCTCTAACTCCTCAACAAAAGTATACTGACAATAAATGGCCACTATGGCCCCTACCTGTGGACAGCCTGCCGGTGGGCGACAGAGGCTGTTGATATTTTTAAAAGAGGATTAAATACACACCTTTTTGATCAGGATTTTAAATACTATTTGATCCCTTGTGATGTTTCTCGGTCTATCCAATTTTATGTTGCTGCTTTTGTCCTGCTTTTAAAGATGATGATAATCTTAAATAGTTTTCTGTTTTTATTTATTACAGATATTGTATCTATTCTATTTATTTTATATTTATTTTATATTTCATATTATTCTTATTTTATGCTTGTAGTCCAGTATTTCCTCGAGGAGGTTGCTCCATACTGGGGGCAGTGTCGAGTCTGCTGTTGAGGGTTGCTGTCCTTGGATCCTTTCGACCCGGCTGGCTGGGAGTTCCTTTAATCTATGAGGGGATCCACTTGACTAGCACCCAGGCCACAGTCGGGTGGCCTGGGTGCCTGTCCTCCCGATGGCAGGGCATGTGGCTCCTTCTAGTGTGAACAACCCGTTTCCTGGATCCTCATTGCCATGCCATCTCTGTATTGTATGTGATTGAGTGTGTGTATGTGTGTGTAGTAAGGAGGGTGGCAGGGAGAGGTTTATAATTGTTTTTCTTTCTCTGTGCAGCAATTGCAAGCATGTTCATGTATGAAAAGTGCTTTATAAATGAAGTTGATTTGTTTTGATTTGAAAGGATATGTAACATCGAAGTGTCAGCATTAAGTTATCTTGTAAAATATGCAGCCTCTGCAGCAAATGGGGCCAGAGTGCATGGGTAACAGGCATTGGCGTTTCGGCTGGAGTCTCTGCTGGAATAATTATCTTGTTCCTCAAGCTTGCCCTTTTAATGGAATCCTATGTGTTGGCTAAGCTACACGTCTGCCTTTAGGTATGAATCTCCAAGCTGAACCCTGACCCCCTCATCCCCTCTCTCATTCCACCAAATATTTTCATAGGACATCTGACTTCAGTGGCTCGCTATTATTTCTGCAGGTGTGGAGAGAAAACACCCAGGGATATTCCACCACTGCACTTGTTATGGGCCCAAAACATGTCATTACTTTCTCTGTTTGAGCATGCAATTCATTATGTTGATGTATTCTCGATTTCTAGCCACTTTCCCTTTCCCCTGAATATAATCAGTCATCAAATTTTAGAGCTATATCAATTTAATAGCTCCTCTCGGTTCTATGAATGTATTTATCACCATCAGTCTGTGTGTGATTGTGCTCATTGCTACAGTAGCTGGAAGTATAACCAAACTGAATGGTCTCCCCTTGGAGGTCTCTGCATCAGTTCCAATCAAACTGGCATGGGATGCAAACCGCAACCAGATGGATGACTTCTACCTTTGTTTTCCAGATGAGCATACTAGCGGGAAACACAAAAGAGCCGGAAGTGAGTATGCGTATCGTGAACCAGATCTGAAATCTGTGCTGTTACTAAGGGCACACAACTTGAATGCACGGGGATTGGATGTCTTTCTTTTTTTTGTCTGTCCTTGGAAATGCAATCATATATCTCCTGTTCAACCTCTCATGATTAGAATCGAAAGACATGTGTGTTTGAGGTCCTACCAGAGCCACTTACAGCCCACATTCAACCCCAAAAGGATTTGAAATCCCATTTATACAAACTTTACTTAAAAACCTTTCTATCCATACAGATTAAGTCATGTGATGCTGAGAAAGCATAAACCTAGTCTCCTACTGATGCATCTCTTAAACACAACCTTGTATGGTTTGGAAGCCGGTGTATTTGCTTAGGTTTGGTGTGGCAGGAGAGAAACCCCATTTTTTAATGCAAAACAAAACGAGTTGGTGTAGGAGCCATGAACTCACCCTCAGAACACAAGTTTAAGAAAATGTTTCTGGTGTGTTGGAAGCTGAGGTGGTGCATGTTGTGGTGAGTGGGTGTAAAGGAGACCTTGTTGTAAGTGCGGTAAATGAGACATAATGGATTTCTGATGGCTTGTAAAAATGTTTGGAGGTTCAGACCCCAGAATATTTTTGTGAGGGTGAGTATGCATATGTGGTTTTAGGTATACAGTAAGTGTGCTTTGGAGAAATGGAGAATAGATCAGTATTACATGCAAAGCAAATGCTAAAGGTTTGAAAAGAGGGTTGAAAGAGTATCATGGAGTGCCTTGTAATACAGTAATGCCCCAGGAATGGCTGTTGAAAGTGAAAGCTTAGCAAAATTTAAATCTATTTGCAGATTCAGACCAGCAGAT
The DNA here is from genome assembly GCF_040054535.1 of Antennarius striatus. Taxonomy (NCBI): domain Eukaryota; kingdom Metazoa; phylum Chordata; class Actinopteri; order Lophiiformes; family Antennariidae; genus Antennarius; species Antennarius striatus. The sequence continues at coordinate 7,507,955 of NC_090789.1, read as the reverse complement.
TCTAGCTGGAAGGACGGCTTTATGTCGTACTGCTTTGAAAGCTGATAAAATTCTTTTTGCCAACACTATATTAGAGTATTGTTTAAAAAAAAAGCCATCTCCAATGACTAGATATGTGTGTGTGTGTGTATGTGTGTGTTTAGTCAGAGCACACAAACATTGTATACAGGCCCCTGAACAGACACAACACACTAGGGGCCTGTAAGCATGCAATTAATAACAACAATCAGTACAGAGGAGGCGGTGACGGGTTCGGGTAGCGCCCCAATGAGCAGCTTGTGGGAGGGATGACGCCTTGCTCAAGGGCGCCACGGGAATGGCTAGGAGGTGAGCTGATACCTCCCACTGTCAGCTCACACTTCAAGGATGTCTGGCGGGAGCGGGAATCGAACCGCCTATAGCTGGGGGATGTCTGGTTTTAAGACGTCTGCTCTACTGCTGAGCCAGTGTACGAAAATATGCACCATCCAGAAGCTGACTGCATGTGTAAAGGAAGAGTTTTTAAAATAGACGAGAGTCATTAAGTAAGGGAGCACTGGTTATCTGACATCTCCATCCTCTTGCACCATATTTGCACTTGCACAGCTATGCTAACACAGGCCAGGATTGCATGGTATGAGAGAGTTGTGTTTAGACGGCTTTTCACAGCCCCTCAGTTGAGAATCGTTCAAATAGATATAATGCCGAAATAACAGCCATCGGAATGCAACTCTGCGTATGTGGTTGTTGGGCTTGGATGGAGATTTAAGGTCATGAGGCAGACAGATAAACTCCCCCCTCCCTGTTACATGTCGGTCTGGTCTGTCACATTTTCACTGTCATCTGATGGGGTGTCTCAGATGAGTCACACAACAGCAGGTGATGGATAAGGCGTGGTGGTAAATAAAACGGCACTTGCAAAGGTGTTGTTGTTGGCAACAAGTTGTCAACAAAGGGTCAGCATATAATTGTGTAAAGTATGCAACCGTTTAGCAGTGTGGACTGTGGGAAAAGATGCTTCACCACCGTCTTAAAGCCCACAGGACTGCAAGGGTGAAAAATATCACAAGCTATGGTAAATGGAGAACAAGAGTGACTACTGATAAGACAAGAATATAAACCCTTCACGCTTCCGTAAATCACTATTCCAGACTGGAGAACCTGTCTCAATTCCAGAGGCAAAATGGCTCTAAAAGGATCCAATGCACAGACTAAAAAACAAACATAGTCTGGCTTACTTTTCCTCCATTTTCTTTCTACTACTCCTTCAGTCTACAATTGCTTTGACTGTCTCTCTCACTGTTTCCCCAAGACGATGTATTATAGCGGCTGGAGTTTTTGTTGGAATGACTTAAATTGCCTTTAAAAGGCTGTTTGAATGATGAGTGCTGGTGTCTGCGCATTTGCACGTGTGTATGTATGTGTTTATGAACATGTGACTGAGTGTGGCTCCAGACCGTGTTTCCATCAGCTGTGCCAAATTTCTTTCATCCGCTCAACCAAACCCCCTTGCCCCCAAATTCCGTCCACCTCTACCCCCAATTTTTGATGCTCACCACATCTCCCACAATGGTCACACTCATTTGTGTGTGTGTGTGTGTGTGTGTGTGTGTGTGTGTGTGTGTGTGTGTGTGTGTGTGCGTATGTGCGTGCGTGCGTGCGTGCGTGCGTGCGTGTGTGTGTGTGTGTTACCCCATTTCTGCCTCTGCTTCTTTGGAAACATTACTGCCCTCTCACAATCCCAAGATAAGAGCTGCTATTTGCTTATCACACAAGCACAGATGTGAAAGAGCATAAACTGATAGTGGAGACAAAATCATTCAAAGTGGGTTTAAAGTGGGCTAAAAGCAGCAGCTGGGTTATTAAAACAAAGATATGTGTTGCTTTGAGCTCCTCTTAGAGGAAATGCTCCAGTGCTTAAATTCGACATCTCTAGATCAGATGATTTTATTCAGTCACCAGACATCATCAGCAGTTACTTCCCCTGTCTGTTTGTATCTGCACTGAAAGTGATTACAGACACATTCTAGACACCTTTCATGTCATGAATGATGGACAAATTGAGAAAAAGTAGGGGGAGACTGTAGTGCTTCTGAGGTAAAAGATTAGCAAAAACAGCACTCCTTCCTTCCTGATGTGTAGAATATGTAAAACAGGAGATACACATTTTCAGCTCTGACGCTGAGAAACAGACCTTAAATGTGTTTTGCAGACCATGCACGTGGACGGCAACACCACCGTGACATCTCTTGACAATAGGAAAGATGTACAGACAGGATCTGAGCAAAATGAATTAGCCGTAAAAGTTGCAGGGTTAATTGAATCAACAGACTGGCCAAGGGTGTGAAGTTACTGTTGTGTCTGGCAGGGCTGAAAACTATTTGGACAATGTTGTTGGCAGCTTTGCAGCTAAAGCTTTTCTTTTCCCCCTCCTGTCTGATTAATTGTAGTGGGAGCAGAGTAATGGGCAGGGGTGACTGCAGAAAGAGTGTCACATGGAGAAGATTTGCAGATTAATCGATGCAGAGTCCATGACCTGTATTCCTCAAAATCTCCTTTGTTTGATATGAATCACTAATCAGAATGGCAAGCAGAAGTGAGAACTTTGACAGCTCACCATCTGTTTTTTTGAGTTGTATGGTTATCCCTATGGGAACCAGTAAGTGCTATACTGTATGTGTACTTTAGTGTATGCATTGGTTAAATAGTTTCAAGAGTAGGAGTTATCTTCTAATGAACTACCCCGAAAATAAGCCAACAAAACGTCAACTTAAACTAGAATTCAGATATTCTAATGACCAGATGAGATAAATTGGATAACAATGTTCATATATTATTACACGAATGTTGGCAAAGGAATACCGTTTTTGGTATAGGTAAAATTGAAAGACCAATCGATCGTAAAATTTGCATGATGCAGCTCAGAAACAGCTTCTTGCTATATCATTTTGGGTTCACCAAGCAGAAGCTGCGCACCACTCTACCTCCCACTGCATGCTTACAGGCCCCCTTGTATGTGTTTGTGTTTTACAGAGGCCCGTACATACCAATATATATGCATGCGCTTGTTTGACGCAATACTAGCGTGTGCTCTTAATTTCCCTTCAGGGATCACAATAGTCAACAAAAATAGAAAAAAATATATATTAGTGTACTTTTCTAGCTCAATTTAACGCTGACATGAAAACATGCATTACATCTTTTTCAAAACAATAACCCTGTAAAATATAAAATGAGTAGCATCTACATTCAAATCCAGCAGAAGTAGTAATATATTTCCTTATTTCTGATGTTTAGTCACACCCCTTAGCCCCTACTTTTCTTACAAGGAGGCGGCTAACTTTGCCTGTCCTTTGTTTGGTGCTAGGAAGCTAGCATAGTTTGTGTTCGATGAGTTTTTTGACTGAAATATGTTGCTGCAAATAAAATTATTGCTGCTGAGGGTAATGGGAGTGAACCCAAACCAGTGTCTTGGTTTAACAATTTGAACAAAAACAACATTATTCAGTGCCCTTTTGCAGACACACATTTTTGTGTAGTCTATTAACCAGCCTAACTCAAGTTTCTTTTCACTGTTTCACTGCTCCCAACATGAGGTTTGAATCAGCAGGGACACAGCATTCAGAAAACATCCCATCAACGTAACAATCTGGCAGACATTTCTGCATCCTCATTTTCCTCCTCTGCTTCCTTGTTTGTCCTCCCTACTCCTCCCAGACTACAAGGGATACAGAACATGCCTCGACCCTATGATGAACGACCGTGACTGGAATAGAATAAATGGATTTTGAATAATCATATGAAAAACTGAAGAAACTACATAATATAAAGGCAGCACTGTTTGATCGAAATGTCTTTTAAAGCTTCAGAACTAACCAAATTTCTGCTTCCCTCTCAAGAGATTATTGAGACAGAAAGTTTAGTTGAGAGGTATTACAGAGCTTGTTGCTCAACTTGAGGAATGGGCCGGGTGTTCCCGACAGGGTAAACAAACACTGGAGTAGTAAAGAAGTTGCGGTGAGCTAAGGCGGAGTAATTCATTGAGGAATGATTTGTGTCTGAGAGCAAACAGACGGCCACTGCATGTTTCTGTTGACACCCGTTCAAATCCTTGGCAAGATCAAAGACGCCACATGGTAACTACAAAATGAGCACTCCTTAGACTGAGCTTATTTTCTCTTTTCTGTTTCTTTTACCTTCAAATCTTTTCCTGTACTTTCAACTCTTTGTTCCACAACTGCTGCTTTCTCTGCTTCCCATTTTCATGACATCCTACTTCAATCTTTCTGTCTCTTCCAAATGGATACATCACTAACCCTTTTCTAAAACCTCTTTTCCAATGTTTCCCACAGCCCTATAACACTTTCACCGCATGTCAGGAAGACTTGGGACTCGTGGTTTCTGCCCAGTTATGAGAGCAGTCCAGCTCAAGATCCACTGGGCTGGTTGTTGGGTTGGATCGCGGTGCAAACCAGGGCCCACTGTTAGAAAAAGACTGCTTATCTGGTTCAAATTAGTAGTGAGACAACACAACAGGGGTTTTTGTTGGCGGTTCAGAGAGGACAGAGAAAGGAAAGTGGGGAGAGAGACTGCACAGCCACCTCCAAACTACAAAAATGAGAGTGGTAATTGATTCAAAGCCATCCCTAATTAAGTTCTTCACTGGTTGGCTAAAATACATCCTCACAGATCTTGTTGTATTTCTGTCACATTCACTGTCCAAACCATCTTAGATGATTAACTTCAGGTAAAAAAGTTGACTCAATCGATTCTACAATGTATTGTCTTGGAAACATCCAAGATTTAATTCAGACCATGTTAATGTTAATGTTAATGTTAATGTTAATGTTAATGTTAATGTTAATGTTAATGTTAATGTTAATGTTAATGTTAATGTTAATGTTAATTCAGACCATAGCTGTATATCAAAATCCCATTTTTTTCTATTTTAATTTAAAAAAAAAAAAGATTCAGATATACAACTATGTTCTTCAGCCTGCAGCCGCTCTATGATGTCGCTAATGTTCTGAAATATGGAAAACCGTGACATTTCATTCATGTCAAACAATCAGTTCAGATCAATTCTTTATTTGACCAGCAGAGATACACTTTTTCATGTGTATCTCTTGTCCTACTTAAGTTCGCATTTTCACTTGCAATTCTTCTTATTTATGTTAGCTTACAAGCAAAACAGAGTAATGTCTAATGGAGAGGCAAACGGAAAGTCATACCTTTAGCTTTTTATTTTAGTCTTCACTGTGAATAATCTGAAATGATCTCCATAAATCTTTACTCCACTTGTCTTCGTCCTGAGGCAAAGCAATATTGTTGCCTGTATTGTGAGCATGAAACAAAATAATTCTTCTTCAACAGCTTCTTTGAGCTCTGAGGAATGCTGCCAAAATGCATTGCCTCTCCTGTCTAAATCCAGGAAGCATTACATATATTTTAGGGATAAAAAGAAACAAGAGAACAGTCCAGACCCACACACACACACACACACACACACACACACACACACACACACACACACACACACACACACACACACACACACACACACACACACACACACACACACACACACACACACACACACTTACTATGCAACCAGTAGACAACAATCACAAAGTATACACCTCAAATAAACTGGAAACGGCACAAAGGTTGTTTTTTTTATTTCATCGTTTCTCCGCTTTGCTGCTGATTAGAGGAAAAGATTAGGACAAAGCCTCAGAGAACCACTTGTGTTGTATCATAATGCTTCCGAGCACTGCATTATGAAACACATGTTTCTCAATGGACTCAAAGTCTTTGCAGAAAAGATTAAGTCTCACAGACAAGGCCATTTGAACATGAATTGTGATAGAGCCAGCACCTTGCATTAAATGGTTTTTAATATAATGGCTCCAACAAACTTTATATGGGGTTCGGAGAAAATTGGTCAGACATTAATGCTTTGAGACCTTGTTCAGACTGGTCGCTTATATCCAATTTTTAGCCCATCGAGATTGATATCAGATATCTTGTTTGTAGTCTGAACAGTCCCTTACCACATGATATTCGATTTTTGCGGGACAGATTGAAACCACATTCAGGAGGTAGTTTCCTATCAGATTGGACAGATGCATCTCAGTCTGAACAGCTCCAAACATTCTGATCGGATATGGCAGACCATTACATCATATCCGTGACGCGAGAGCTAGGGGCCAGAAGGAAGAGCGTTGCGCATTACGGAGTGGAATAAAATTGAAGAAGAAGTTGACAATGTCTGGTGTGTTTTCTCCACCTCTCCCAGACAGTGATATCGTCAATACGCTAAGGTAACAAAACTTGTTGTTGGTCGTCATTGTTGTTGTTAACGCCGTCACAATTATATGACCTCACACATCACACGCGCTGAACGACACCTCCACGCCGACATAATTGTTACGGCAACCTGACAGATCAGCCGATAATGTGACCCAGTCTGAACAGACCCAGATCTTATCTGGACACTTGCTAAAAACAGTGTGGATGGTCAGCCCTAAATATCCGAAATGGAAGGAAATTCGATATGCCTGCAGTCTGAACACAGCCAGCCTGGTAGTGCCCTTACATAGCACAAAACACTGTAAAAAAGCACGTCAAGAGCCCAGAGGTAGTGTGCTGCATGGTGATATTTTTGTCTCCTATCCCACTGCTGTTAGCATCACAGAACAATTTATATATAACAGATCTCTGCAGTCCCTTTAGCACTACATTGTCATTTATATATATATATATATATATATATATATATATATATATATATATATATATATATATATATATATATATATATATATATATATATATATATATATATATATACTGTATATATACAGAGAGAGAGAGACAGAGAGAGAGAAAGAGAGAGAGAGAGAGAGAGAGAGAGAGAGAGAGAGAGAGAGAGAGAGAGAGAGAGAGAGAGAGAGAGAGAGAGAGAGAGAGACCCTAATTTCCCCTGGAGGATTAAATCAGTATATAAAATAAAAATTGAGAAACTTTATGAATTCTGGGTATTCTAAAATTCTAAAATTAGTATTCTAAAATATCCTGTCTGCACTTTTAATTTTCATATCAAATTCAATTCAACTGATTGGTGTTTTGATAATCTTTCTGTCAGTGAAGGTTCTGAAAATCCACAGCCATCTACCCAACTGGTGAGACCCATGGTGAGGCAAACACATCCATGCAGACTGAGCATAAAGTTGAACATTACGTGATACAACAAGGACACAATAAGCATAAAAGAGGTGCATTGATACATTCATTGTGTGGGGAAAACCTTTATTAGAACCAGAAGTTCAGTATGAAATGATGCATTGTTCTTTTAAATAGGTTAGTGTCTGGACTATTCTGTTTCATTCATGAGGTCGTTGGTGCAATGAACCTCCTTGATATATTGTAGTTATTAAGTCTTTGTACGCTACTGAAGATTGGGGTGAAGAAAACCTTTAGTATTTTAGTGTAAAGTACAGTACATGTGTCACTTAGTAAGCCTTCTGAGCCTGTTCCAGAATATCTAGCGCTGTGAAATAAAATGCCTTTTTATTATCCTGCTCCAAGGGAACCATAACATCACAATAAGCCCATTCTCTTTTCTCTTTTCACGAACACCTACACACGTCTAAATCAAGCTCAGACTGAACAATAACAAAGTCTGCAGCTTTTCAAATGGTCTCAGAAGAGCCATTACTGATCCCTTACTCAATACTTGCCCCATCGGAGGGAGATATATCCATCCTGAATATGAAGCTCAATAATAAAAACAAACAGTTGGCTCACGAAGAATATCTGTAACAAGATGAAAAGTGGAATAATGTGAGTTTTATACTGCGGCGTTGACCCCGGTTAAGAGTTGGCCCTGCTGTTGGAAATACCCCAGACGTTTTTGAACTGAGCCAAGGGCCATGAATGAGTGTCATAGGAAGTCAAAAACAATAGTCTTCATGTGGCTTTTGGATTCAAAACTTTTTACTTTCTTTTTTTTATTTTGGAAAACGGAGACTGGTCAGAGGTGAGTTATGAAATATCTACAGAGGCAGGGTAATGCTTGCATCCTTATATCCAGTGGTGAACCAAGGTAAACTCAAGCCTCAGCTACAGAAAATGGAATGTCACATCCCATTAACTTGGACCAGCACTTTTGCTGGACATCCACTGAGGTTTTCCTTCCTGTTTGTTCCAGTTGGGTTCTCTCTGAAAACATGAGCTGCTTTCCCAAAATACTCCACTGCACCCTGTTCAATATGCATTTTCTTTGCTTAGTTTAGGCCTCACTAAATAAAAGCAATATCTAAAAGTCATAATATGAGCGCTGTAAAGAGTGGTACAAGTCAAGCTGCTTTTGTCTCCATAGATGCAGGGTACAAGTGGCCATCAGATAGAAGGTTCTGATTAAGAGTGAATGTTGTTAAGCCCTCTCTGAGCTCAGAGACACTGCTATGACCAAACCATTGCTGATAGAGTCAACAGGAGGAAGAGGGAAAGTAACAGGCATCTGCCAAGCCTCCCTGAGGCTCGCTGTCCCCCCGTCTCTCTCTGTGTCCCCATGTTGCTGCCAGCCAAGTGGAAAAACTCCCTCAGATCCAGGCACAGTAACGAGAGAATGAAAAAACAAGTGAGAGAGAGAGGAACCCAGATCAAGGTAGACAAACAAATTAATGAGACTGACAGACAGAAATCTAAATTTTAATGTACATAAATATGACTGAATAATAGAAATATTGATATTTCCTCTTTTGCTCCTCCCCCTGTTATTTGCTCTCTTTTTTTCAGTGCTCAAATCGAGCCAAAACAATGTCCTTCAATACAAGTGCCTGACAAATAACTTGCTGTTGCAACCAGTCTGAAAGGCTTTGTGTTTGTGCATATTCACTTTGTGCCATATAGCTGCCTTTCATATACATCAGCAGCACATCCTCTCCGAGACGACTACCGATGATGTGCTAACAAGCTAAAATAGTACGAATACATGTGACGAGAGGAATCAAAGAGAGACAAGATGAAAACATTCATCAATCTGCCCACAAAAAAATTCTTCTTTCTTTAACTCTGTCTTTTTCCTCTCCCTCCTTTTGCTGAAAAAACAAATCCAGTTTATTAATCTTGAATGTTTTGATCCATGCTTTGATTAAGACCAGGACCTGCACTCTATTTCTACCTCCCTTCACTGCAATCCTAGAGTCAATTTATCATCAGCACCAGTTAGCATGCCTTGTGATAAATATGTGTGTGTGTGTGTGTGTGTGTGTGTGTGTGTGTGTGTGTGTGTGTGTGTGTGTGTGTGTGTGTGTGTGTGTGTGTGTGTGTGTGTGTGTGTGTGTGTGTGTGTGTGTGTGTGTGTGTGTGTGTGTTTGTATAGCTGCTATTATAGCCATGGTAAAACCAGGCTGAAAAGAGCAATAGAAAAAAACACACTTTGTTGGTGAAGCTGTTAAATGTGGCCTTTGTGCATGGTTGGGGTGGAGTAGTGGGGTTATGTTGTGTTTAGGTTCCAGGGAAGTAAAGGAATAACCAGGTTTGCCTTTCCTTGAGAATGAGTGGCATTCTCCTTCATTTCCTGCTTGCACTGCATAAGACCAAGAGTAACATAAGCACGTGTGCACTCATACGCTTAAAGACATACAAAAGCCTATGCAAACACACACTAAGGGACCATTAGGAAGCACAAAGTAAATTTCACATATATGAAGACTGAAGACAACACAGTGATCTATAGCTAAATTCACATTGATGAAAAGCTGAGCCTGGGCTGAGTCTATATCATGATGATAAAAGATCAAAAAAATTAATTTGAATTTGAATTGATTAGCAGGAGCAGGAAGGGAAGAACTGGGTTTCTGAGTTTAGTAAGTCAAACTTATGCAGCAACAAAACAAGAAGATGTTTGTTTGTGTGACTGTTAGTCTGCCCCCTTGTGGCACAAAGGTGTAGACTACTTTGCAAGACCCACGTTTACTGCTTTTTAGAACGAATCCCATGTGAGAGTATGTATCCGCTCTGCAACTGTATGTTTGGCTAAAGTTTATAAGCAATGACTAATTTGACATTTTGTAGTATAGAAAACCGTCCAGCTTAGAGGAGACAGTTATCAAAGCATTTTCTGCTTTTAATCGAATCGCTGATTTTTTTGTCCTTGTAAATCTTTAATGAAGATGACATCTCGCGAAAAGGCTGACAGATCTTCACAGCTTTTGTCTCCTACCAAGACATCAGGACAGCTGGGTGGCAGAACAACTGCAACAGAGTGTGAGTCTCAACACCAAACACACAGGAAAGTGTGCAAAAGATGGTGTGGGTGTGTGATTTTTGGTTTGAATATGTGTCTACTTTTGTGTGGTGGTATCAGTGTCTGTATTGCTCTGGTTATGAAGTATGCTGTGGGTGCTGGTCTGCAGTCAACATGACTGCAGCCCAGCACCAAACACAACTGTTGTTTGTATATGGTACGATATGATTTGGCACTTAATATCAGAAGTCCAAGGGGGCAACCGGTCAAAGTTAATTGCGGTTATATAATTCACTGCAGCATGCAAAAACACTTGAAATACTTCTAACCACAAAGAAAGTGACTAGCCGATGCCTACTAGAGAACAGCAAATCCCATTCATGGACATTTGGTTGCAATGTTTACAGAGCAATATGCCAAGATACATGTGGCAAAGCACGGAGTTGTGAGCCAAGAGCAAGGTCAGTGATGCTGGCAAAAGTAGAAAAGGGCGGTCACAAATCTTCTGACCTATAGGTATGTTAATGGAAACCAAGAGAAGGCGGGAAGAATGACTGGAAATCAGCGCTGACTGAACTTTATGAGCAAACACAACTGAAAAGTAAAGCTGACCCTGCTACGCACCAGCAGCTTTGCAGGCACAATAACTCCAGCTGTACAGTGCCAGGGGGGAGAGTTCTGGCTTTGGTTTGCATCCATTCACCAACTCCCCTTCAAGATTGTGTAACATACTTTGATGCAGTCACCTAGGAGCATGCATGTGTGGCTACACGTGCACCAACACTCACACATCCAGTTGACTTTTTGTGCCAAAAGCCAATGAAATAAAGAGATGCTGCCAAATGTTTTTGGATCACAGAAATCTAACCCACTGTCTTTTCCAGACACTCTTCCCCATTCTTTCCCTTCCTCTTATCCTTTCTCTCCGTGTGTACCTCCTTCCTCTGCTAAGAGAGATTGATGTTGCATTGAAACACATCTGATAAAAAAAAAGGTGTTTTGGACTTCACTCTTTGTTTTTACGCTCACTCTGTTTTTCATGCAGGACACCTGAAGACTCAGAGTCACGGCAATTTCTCATTCTCTTCTTTTGCAATGGAGGGATGTCGTTACAATGGAATGCAGCATTGCTTTCCAGAAGCGTCACAGTGAATGAACACAGTAGAGAAACAGGGGGATGGAGGAGAGGAGAGGAGAGGAGAGGAGAAGAGAGGAGAGGAGAGGAGAGGAGAGGAGAGGAGAGGAGAGGAGAGGAGAGGAGAGGAGAGGAGAGGAGAGGAGAGGAGAGGAGAGGAGAGGAGAGGAGAGGAGAGGAGAGGAGAGGAGAGGAGAGGAGAGGAGAGGACCATGCGTCCATTTGCTGTATTTCTCTTTTTACAGAACATTCCACTCACAATATGATCAAAAACTACGAAACAGGCTGCAATCCATGCCACACACACACACACACACACACACACACACACACACACACACACACACACACACACACACACACACACACACACACACACACACGCACACACACACACACACACACACACACACACACACACAGTTCATTTTGCCAACTTCAGCAGCGGCAGCAGAGGTTCCAGGTGTGAACAGTGTCTGAGCCCTATAAATTCAGACACACATGGCCATATCATCAGCACTGTTTTAGACTCACCAGCGCAAAAACACACAAATATACCAAGGAAAGTCAAATGAATCAATAGTGGGTACAAAGCTGCAACTTTAGAGCTGTTATATTATCCATTATGCCTAGCCTAGGGCTTGGTGAACAATCTGTACCTATTCTTTTTAATCTACAAGCCATTGCTCTAGCTTAAGACTCAAGAGAATTATGCTGGTCCCATGACTAAGATATTGCACCGTCTGTTTTTATATTTTTACTTTTTCCTTTCCTGTTCTCTCCTCTTGTTTCTTTTGGCCTCAACCACTGCAGACACATGTGATAAAAGTGAAAAGATGAAATGACATGACACAAGGACCCTACCAGAGCCAGAGAAAGTTGGTGACAGGTAGTTGGGGCTTACCTTTCTCTCCTCAGGGTAATGAGGAGCAGGGCAGGATGCCCTGGATAAAGGGCAGCAGTAGGTGTAAGCGTCAGATGGGTTCTGTCTTCTTCCTCCCTCCTTGCCTCAGCCACGCGTGTCTCCCATGGGATGTGACAGCATCAGATATGCAATGACCATGCAGCCAAAACGGTAGAGTACTGCTGTCCTGGGCAAAGAGCTGGCACCCTGAATTTGTCCAGTGCTTTTAAAAAAATGATATTTTCAGTTGCAGATGTGGCAAATTGTCTGTTTAAGTTTTATTTTTCTGCCTCCTGTAAAAATTAAAAAAGTCCATCCATGTGGTGTTTGGCAAAGTGAAAGAGAGGTTTAAAGGGCAAAGTAAGAGTAAGGAATCCTCTCTATGCTGTCTTCAAGCTGTCCAGACGCATGTCTGAGGAGCACCTTCCCAATCTGTGCACTCTCACTCTCCAGGATGGAAAGTAGGAGGGAAGGAGCGAGGGAGCAGGACAGAGAGGAGAGAGAGTGAGCAACCGTGGAGACTCAGCCAGTCAGTCAGGCAGTGTATATTGATCTAAAGGCTGTGGGTTCAAGCAGGCTGAGCTCCCACTCCCAGGACTTATAACCAGGGGCTGTGCACCTCGCTCCTCCAATCTCCCAGGCTCATTCCACGATCTCTCCTACTGGCTCATTTTGGGAAGGACAAACAGAATTGTTTACTGGGTTAAACCCCCTTGTACAAAAATCTGTGACTGGCTAGGCTGTAGAAGGAGGGGAGAAAGCAGGATGGGGTGGGGTAGCGGCCGCACAGAAGGAGGGTGGGGTGGGATGAAATGAACTGAAGGGAATGAAAAAGGGATGAGGAGAAGGGGAATTTGGAGGCATCCATAGCTCCTCTATTCATCTCTCCGGTCTCCTCTTCTACTTTCTGCCCTTTATCCTATTAAAAGTAAAAATTACCGCATTGGGATGAATAAAATGTATTTCTTCTTCTTGTTCTTCTTCTTGTTCTTAAATGTACTCTTCTAAAAATAAAAATAAAAAATTCTTATTCTTCTTCTTCAACTCACTTTTGCAAACTTCCTGATATAATGCACTAATTTTCAAATTGTAATTTCCTTTTATTTATTAGTTTTTTGTGTTTTTGAAACACTTTAGTACTTTCATCTAATGAAAAACTGTAAAATATTTGAATGTGATTGAAGTTTTTTTGCAAAAAATCTTCATCTGAAGCACGTTAGTGCTTTCCTCTCATGTAAAATTGTAAAATGTTTGAATGTGATTAAAGTGTTTTTGCAAAAATCAAAAAATCAAAAAAATCTTCTTCCTCTTCCTCTTGTTCTTGTTGTTGTTGTTGTTGTTGTTGTTGTTCTTCTTCTTCTTCTTCTTCTTCTTCTTCTTCTTCTTCTTCTTAATGTAAATTGTAAAATGTTTGAATGTGATTAAAGTGTTTTTGCAAAAATTAAAAAAATCTTCTTCTTCTTCATAACAGTTTCTATCTATCTATCTATCTATCTATCTATCTATCTATCTATCTATCTATCTATCTATCTATCTATCTATCTATCTATCTATCTATCTATCTATCTATCTATCTATCTATCTATCTACATTTATATTTAGATATACATAGCTAGCTAGCTATTCATTCCTATGGTTAAAACTTGCCAACCATAATCTGAGAGAAAGTAGAAACTTTAATCGACATGACTGATTAGAAGTCATGAGTCAGAGGTTAATTTGTTCCTGTAGGTAAATTTAAACAGAAGACTGGTTTACTAAGAGAATCACAGACTGAGCATTCAGTGTTTAATTGGCACTGTGTTAGGGCCCTGTGCTCTGGTAGTGGACCTTGAAGAAAAGCCTGATCTGTGATTGGAGGAGCCAGGTGGGAAGCAAGCCTAGCCTCCTCTTGAAAGACCTACAGGAACTGAGCCTTTGCCTAAAAAAGAAAAAAAAAACATCTGATAGTGACTGTGAGTTCTAGTAGATTTTAGATTAAAGAGAGGGATGGGCCGAAAAAAAGTTTAGAACCTTACATTTTTTTGTGGTTGTATCCATCATCACGTTGTTGGGCCCGGAAAAATGCTAATTTCAGCGACATCTACTGATTGATTACTTCAATCAATGCTTAAATTACTTCTGGAATCAAAAGCAGGCCATCCTGCTGCACGTCATGTTTTACTCACGAAAAGTGATAAATGTCCCCAGACTGTGTAATCTGTGGAGTTAGACTGAACCCAGTCTCTCCTGGCACAAGAACTACTGGCAAACAGCTCAACAAAGGCATATTTGGAAAATGTTTACTCTAATAAATGGGAGCCGCCATTTGAAGAGTGTCTTTACCACAAATTTTATGGAGCTTGATGTTTTTTATGTGTTACTTTTGCTTTCTTTGGGCTAATTCCATCAATGTTGAGATAGTGAAGTGATTAAATGTCCAACATCGAGGTTGATTTAAACTACAGAAGGTACAGGCTGAAATTAAGGAACTTAAAGAAGGAATCAATTGTTGATTGTGTCATCAGAGCCGCAGAGAAAATATTTTTTTCATGACTGGAACGACTTAAATTGAATAATCGCTAAAAAATAAGCAATGGGCGTCATGTCTGTGAAAGAGCCATGGTGCGGTTGAAGCTGGCTGAATGGCTCTCTAAAACATGAAAAGGGTGGAGTGACCAGATGCCCAGCAATGATGTCATCAATGGGAGCCCTGTGTGGTAGTCAGGCCTTCCATTGATTCCTCTTCCAGTGTTTGTGTGTGTGTGTGTGTGTGTGTGTGTGTGTGTGTGTGTGTGTGTGTGTGTGTGTGTGTGTGTGTGTGTGTGTGTGTGTGTGTGTGTGTGTGTGTGTGTGTGTGTGTGTGTACGTGTGTGTGTACGTGTGTGTGTACGTGTGTGTGTACGTGTGCGTGTGTGTAATGATGCCCTACTACAAAAGTTAAGCAAAAATTGCTTAATGGATGCTCAGACATGTCAGAACCCACTGTCTCCATCTCAAACATGTTACAATCTCACCAAAAAATTCCAGATCCGTCTCCTAAAAAATAGTGAGCTTTCCCTCTGCTCTCACACAAACCATATTCATTCTCACCCTTTGGTCAGCACACACCCCTTGAAAAATCTCCGAACCATTCACTCCATCAGCAGGGTACACAAGTCCCCTCCAACTCACTTGCTTTTACAAGGTGAGACGCTCCCAAGAAGAGGGGAAAAACACCTGGTCATCACAAGTTTTTCTTTTTCACTCCACTTTTCCCCTTCGTTCCATTCCATTAGTAAGAGTGAAAACAAACAGTGACTGTTAGCTCACTGGAAAACCTTTGCATTGCATCACACAGACCCACTTTGCCCTTGATGTTCGTCAAAAGCCAGAAAATAAGGCGTGAAAGGAGGCTGGCGTCACAAATACACTCCACCCTACACCCCACCCTATGTCGCTAACTATAGTCCTACTATGCCCAACGTAAGAGGGTCTGTTCTCGTCAAAAGGTGGTGTGTTTAGGGTGGGGTGAGTTTTCTTGGGAGCACTTATGTTCCTTGAGTAGGTTGTGTGAATGGCAGGAGTGTGTTGAGAGGTGGAGTTGTTTGTGTTCGTGAGCTTGATTGGAATAAACCTTTGGGTTGTAATATGACTTTCTACATTTCAGTCTGTGGGTCACTCTGAGTAATATTGTGTGGTGACAACTGAGCCAATGGCTTAATAAACTAATACGGTCTGAACAGTGTTTAATCATTACTATGATATGAGAAAACCCCTTTTCCAGTACTGGATTAATAGTTTGCACCTACAACTAATGCACTTTATTTCAGTTAAGCCCCACTTATTGAAACAGGGAATCAATATCTGGTAACAAAGGTCAGAGTTGAAGGTTCACACAGGGACAGCAGGGAACAGGTGCTCTTCTCTTCCATCCTCTGCTTTTATACTGCTTTTGTTTGTTATCAGCCTCAATTTCCCTTGGGCGATGATTCAAAAAGGCTGCTTTCTTTCAGGTGACATAGTCTACCTTTGTCTGTTCTAACCTTACAAAGGAATGCGTGGCATTCACCAGGCTGTGCCTAAATAGACCTGTTAAGGAGAGTGAATAAAGGTGGTGAGGGAAGAGGGAAAAGAAGAGAGAAGAGGTAAAAGAAAAGTTGGAGCAACAAAACACGAGTAGGACAGAAGTGAAGAAAACAGAGTTCACATAGGATGCGAAGGGGAAGTCAGAAAAAGAGACAAAATAAAGTAAGTAGCTTAGAAGAGTAAGGAATGGAAAGGGAATTCTAAAAGAAGGGAGGTTAGTCTTTTCACACACATAAAAATTTGGGCCTCTGAAATTGATACAAATTTCAACAGGGAAATTCCACTAAAATGGACTTGGGGCTCTGCCACAGCCCTTGGCTGGCATATGGGTGGGTGGGAGGTGATGGAAGAGAATGAGAGGGGAGGGGAGTTGAATGGATTGATGGAGAAGGTAAAGGAGATGTTTTTGGCCTGACTCGACCTGGATAATCTGACAAATATTGTCACTGAGTTGAGTTTCCCCTGAGATAATCATTTAACACTGATAAAAGGGGAAAGGGGGGACTGTGGAGAGAAAAAGGATGGCAGTGTTTCCACCCTGGGAAAAACGCTCCCCAAAGACATTCGAGGACAGCCAGGGTAATTGTTCCGTCTATTTGGATTGCACGAAAAGAGATTGGGGAAAAGAAAAGGGAATGGGAGACAATTAAGGAGATCCACAAAGATATAACAGATGGTTGTGTATTTTGAAAGGTGTGAAGGGAGAGTAATTCCTTCCCCTTCCTACATGCACACTTGCTACATGCACAAGTGACTGAAGAAATGCAGAGGGGAGGCATATTTCTGTTTTTATAGTTATTAGTCCGTCTTTCCTACTCTGACACAAACACACAAGTAGTGTAAATAAAACAGTGGCGACTGATAGGCATTTTACAGCTTTTGTATTTGTGGCATTTTTGACTCTGGGTGGTCTCTGTTGAAATACTTCTACAGTCATTAATCATCACTCAAGAATCAGTTGTCAGATGTGTGAGTTGAGAAAAGAGACGATCGCTGGTCAGTATCCACGTAGGGAGCGGGAGCACCTACTGTGCTGTGTGTGTTTGTGTGTGTGTGTGTGTGTGTGTGTGTGTGTGTGTGTGCGTGCGTGCGTGCGTGCGTGCGTGCGTGCATGTGTGTGAAGGAAAAGGAACTACAATAGCTCTATTTTACCCAGAGATCACAATAGCACTAGCATCATAACATAGACCCTTCTGCCACCTTTACTTGCTGTGTCACCATCTTTCTACATTCAAAGCATGTGTCCAGTAACCCTTTGTAAACAGTGGAATAACATTACAAGTCATGTACCTTCCCTGCTACATGACTGCTGAGTTCACCTACACCCGTGGGGCAAGGGGCTACCGAAATTCACACTGTCACCCCAATTTTAGCCAACAGCTACTAAATACAGCAAGCTAAATCCTCTGGTAGTGGATCTCATCCATCATCAAAACATGTTTGAGACATCAAGATATGTTTGATTATGTCCTCCCACTTCTTTGGCTTGCTCCATTAATAGCTTTTTTACAGGTAAGTGAAGGATGATGAAGGTGCAAAGGCCTTGCCTTGACAGGCTGTATGAGCTACCAGATTTGAGGATGATGCACGGCTTTTCTAGAGATCTATTTCTCAATGTCTTTCATTATGAGTCTAAGATTGGCATTTAAAAACAAACTTTGCAACTGAAAATTTCCTGGTCATACTCTTGCATGCAAAGAGTAAAAGAAACAAACTGTGTTCAACCGATAAGCTCATCACTCTACCAGCTATTTACTTTTTCAGATTTTCCTCTCCTTCCCGGTGACAGACTCGTCTCGACTAGCCGGCCACGGCGAGGCAATGAGACTGTGGATCATTCGTCAAATGCAAAGGAAGACAGAGAAACATTCAGGTTTCTTTTGATATCGTTTTTAAAACCATTTTCCGTTTCACATCCAGCAGGCAGGACAGCAATTTCCTTCATGGCAGGAGCAACAGAATCCTCAAACCCAAACAGTCAAGATAGAATAAATAAAGTCAACTGCTTGAGTTTAGAGATCTCAGCAGCACATCCAAAACCCTTCACCATGCACTCAAAGACTTTAGGGACTGGTGCTCTTGCCACAGGATAGAAAATTTCACTTCTGGATTTCATAAACCGTAACAGGTGTAGAGACTTGGCTGAAAGTGTAGGTCGGATATTTTAGTTCAAATGTGTTGACAAGATTTGGTCATGTATTGACAAGATCAACAAGATTTGACATACAATAGATTGAGGATACAATAGATAGATGTACTCTTCTCAAGATCCAATTTGTCATTAATTCTTGACATAAAAACAGAAAAATACAAACATATAAATGCATATGTGTGTCATTTGGTCTCACATTTGCACATCCTACTTTCTAGTTTTTTATTTTTAAACACAAAATAAAATGTTGAATAAATTTGGTTCCACTTCACGATTGTGTCTCACATGTTGTTGATTCTTGAAAAATATTTTCAGTTTGTTATCTTTAAGTTTGAAGCCTGAAATGTGGCAAAATGTCAACAAGTTTTTGGGGGGCCAATACTTTTGCAAGGCACTGTATATTCATATGCAGTATTTTGGTACCCTGCCCCACCAGGGATCCTGTCTAACATTGAAAGTGAGTCCTGACCTCAGTGCTTACAGGAACCTCCTTCCTTAACAGTTGTTTCGCAACTACCCACTACCCACTGTCCTCCTAACACAGGTAAACCATCTCATTGGTCAGTTTCTAACCAATGGTTATAACATCATGGATTTCAAATCCTGAACAGCCAATAAATGCACTTGGGAAATCTTTTTAATAAGGCAAAATTGGTTCTCTGCATAACACCTAGAAATTCTAACTGTTGGAGGGACTCATTGTTGGCTTTTGATCATTCTGGGAATACCATAAGGGAACAATATGACCTTGTTCACACTGGGGAGAATTTGCTATAAACCATTGGTGACTGAGTGACTGTTTGATCCTTAGCTCACCCTTTGGGGCAACACTGTTTGTTCATACAAAATTCATTAACTTCACTTACTCCTATGAAACTCAGAAGCCAAGGCAGCACAAGGATGGAAATCTGTGTGTGTATATTACACAAAACAAGCTGTCAAAATGTAGTATAAATAATGAGGCTGTCAACATGAGTGCGAGGCCTTTGCCAACAAACCACCGTTTATGTCAATGGGAGCAGGACTTACGCTAACTCTCACATGAACCTTCAGGGATAAAGTGGCAACTCCAGTTTGAAGCCAGAGTATTCATGTTTCTCTTCTTCCAGCCCATTCCACCCTCCCTAGATTTTAAGCTTTTTACCCACCTTCTCCTAAAAAGTGTGGAGATGTGTAGCTTTGTGAAAGAAAACAGGCTTCAGGCCTCTGTTTTGGTTAGTATGGAGAGACATGCCAGAAAAACAAAGACCCCTGAACTGTACAAACACCACAGCAGAAATACTTCAGGAAGGACCACCCACGGAGGTGGCAAGTGAGCAACCAACACCAAAACTAGTTCTTTGATCAATGTGTTATTAGAAAAATACCACAACCTGCACAAATGAATGATGAGTCAAAGACAGATGTGCCTCAAAACTCAGGGACCATATGAGAATTGAGGAGGACATTGACACAGGGTCATGCTATTTCTAATACAAACCAGAATTGTTGGAGCTACATCCACCATGGATGATTCCACTTCTCTCAATTTACAGTCAATGCAATGGCATCAATTTCAAGTGTCAATGAAGAAGTGTGCCTCAGTGAGGCTTAAATTAAGGGTAAGACAGTGCAGATGTTGAGTGTGTCATCCATCCCATCTTCAAGACATTGGTTATCTACACAGAGACCTACAGTTATTGTTTTCTTTCCATAAATACAATCTGCCAAACCCAACTTTCAGTCTTCGTCCAACCTTAGCCATGCTATAACTGCCATGCAGAATTACTGCATAAAGAATTACTGTAATAAAACATTTGCACCAAATAGTAGTTTGTAATTTTGTGAAAGCCCAAATTTAACATTTCAGTTTGGTGTTATTAGGCCTCCAAAACCTGGACAGGAGCCAGCAACTCAGCCACACGTAGCCAATAAGCACCTTCCTCAATTGCAGGCCTGGGGCAATAGCTTGCTTGTTTACACATATATGGGTGTTTCTGTGCAAGAGCGGTAGGCTCGAGCAAAACGTCTGCATTATTCTTTGGATTTCCTGCTTTGTCTAGCTGCTAGCGGAAGGCATGTCTTTCCTTTCCTGAGACAGGCGAACAAACATTATTGTTGGAGAGAAGGCCAGTAGTTTGTCGTGGACAAGGTCATGACTTGTGTCAGCTGTGTGTGTGTGTGTGTGTGTGTGTGTGTGTGTGTGTGTGTGTGTGTGTGTGTGTGTGTGTGTGTGTGTGTGTGTGTGTGTGTGTGTGTGTGTGTGTGTGTGTGTGTGTGTGTGTGTGTGTGTGTGTGGGAGAGGGGTCTGTGTGTGCTTGAATATTCAGCATATAAATTGAAAAAAGACCATATAAGGGAAAGGGAGTACAAGAGACACAATTAGACACAACATTAGTCGCAGACATTACCAGCAGGAGGTAGTGCATTTGTTTTAAATAGCTCACAATTATCCATTTAATTTGTAAAATAAATATTTTTTACAGCAGTTTTAGTCAGCAAGACATTTTCCTGCTCCTAACTGCTGTCATTTCTTTCACAGCATGCACAGAGACTCCAACAAATTCACTGAAATCATTTTGTTACACAGGCCTTGAATCTCAGGGAGATTAACTGGCACAGTAAAAATTCCAGGACAATCATACATTGACACTTCAATTATGCATCAATTATAATGCTATTTTTGGACTTTAAAATACAAATAGATTGCAATGGAATGGAGCTAGGATGTTTTCCCTTCAAACTGGATTCCTTCGATACGACTGAGAAGAATATGAATTACAGAATAAAAACATTCCGAAAAGGAGATAAAAAATTTCTTTATGATACAAAATTTTCACAATGCATACATATGTCTATACAACTATGAAAAATCCAATACATTTATACCACCTACAGTACCTATATGCTTTCCTTCCTTGGCTTGGGGCTAATCTCTCTTTTCTGCTTTTTACCTTATAAAGCTTACATCATTCTATCCTGGAAAAAATATTACCCTGTGTTTTGCATGAAACCTAAAGCCACATAACTAATCATACTAAAATCCACACTGTGGCTAAATATCGTGTTACTCAACATTCCATATTTTTTATGTCTTTAGAAGCTGGAGTGACTGTAGTTTGGGATAAAACAAAAAAACACTGGCACAAAGGAGACTTAAGCCTTTAAGTGTGAGTAGTATTTGTACATGTGGTCAATACCAAGTTAGACCATTTAAAACTTTTCTGACCTTTTCCTTATTTTCTCTGTCCATTTAATCTTTTTCTCTTCCTCCTCACCTGTTTCTTGCCTTCCATCCTCAACATAGCTCTCTCTTGGTATGTGTTTTAAAGGCTGAGCCCTCAGTTCAATTTGTGTTCAATGGTTGTGTCCTAAACCATTCACATGGAACTGGTTAGGAAGACATTCCTTCCATGGAGGAAATTTCTGGCACCAAGCGATTGTAATACAGAAATCATGAATGGGAGGTCCAACCTAATCACATCCTGTGGCACTCTCGCTCTGCCCAGGTTCCCTCTTCCTCCTTCCACTTAAAGTCTCTGAGGAGTGATTGAGAAGGAGGTGGTGAGATTGAAAGTATTAGCTGATCCTATCTTTTTCTTTCCTATGTAATTTAGGGGTGTAAATCTCTGGTGGAACTAGAGTGGATCAGATTCTAGTGGTTGGCAAATATTCCTGTTTACTGATTCTCTCTTCAATCCCTGAGAAGCGTTTTATATTTCCATGAATAAACAGATATGTCAGGGATTTGTTCCACAGAAAGTTTATTATTTAATTGCCTTGTTTTGAATTTGTCAGAAAAATATTTCAATGTGATGTTGAACAGGGAAAATTTGATTAATGGAAGTTGGATGGGGTGGTGAAGAGAAAAATCTACGTTAAAAACACTACCCACGAATATCACTTTCTTCTCCATGAAATTTGTTTGTTACATCACTGTTATGGCCAATGCCATGCCTTCCTCATTGTGTAACCCTGTTTCATGCAGTGTGCTAATGTAAATTACAAGATATGATCTCCATCTCCTGACTGACTCCAGCTGAAGGGGGCATAGACTACCTCAGCGACACGCTCCAGTAATATTCAGCCTGCTGATTGGTGTCATCAATCCACCAGTCAGTGGGATGCGGCTAGGGCTTAAGATGTATGAGCTCCATAAGTTGTTAGTCAAGATAGCTGTCACTCAGATGCACAGTTCACCATACGTTCCAGGCTCCTATCAAGTATTGAGAAAGGACCGGGCCAGTGATACAGGTTCAGTACTAATGATAACCAACTCATGTTAGGTTTATCTTTCTGTTAAGACACCCTAAACAAGAGGGTGCCAATTCCCTTTTGTATTTTTTATTGGTTTGAAGAACTGTTGTGAACAGGACCGATGAATTTTACTGTCACTTATTTCATTAGTTCATTCATTCATTCATACATTCATTGTCTAAACCCACTTCATTCACTGTTGCGGGTCTCAGGACTGTGAAGCTTAACCCAGCTGACTGGGGGCGTGAAGCAGGGGACACTCAGGGCGTGATGCCTGTGCACCGTGGAGCCGCATATTTACACAGAGAAACAGGCACAGACGCATTCCAACCTACAGGCAATTTGGGACAGGCCTAGTAACCTGACAGCGCTACTCAATGCGCCACCGTGCCGCCCCATCAGTTAATTATCAACTCCAATTGAATGAGTCATCTGTTTATTTCATTGTGTTTAGCAATACCCCAACCCTGCTCTTTTTCAGTCCCTGTCTGTTAACCAGCTTTGTGTTAGTAAATAAATAGCTTTACTTTACCAACTAACCAACTTTTATATTCAATTCCCTTTTTTAAAATCACAAAGGCAAACTATTTAAATGACGTTCTCAGTAAGGCAGAGTTTCCATGTATCTCATGTATGTCTCATATGTGTGTTAGTAGCATGTTAACACTACGTCTTTCTTTCTTCATCTAATATGAAAATTAATTTTTAAATATATAATAAGCTTTTAGCCTGTTCAAATGTTTTTCCCATGTGGTAAAAGGGCAGTCGGTTGATCCCTTATCTCCTCTAAACGCTTTTTCTCTGTCTTTCTCTGTGTCCTCCCAAATGAATGCCAACAAATCTCTGTCAGTTTTTCTGGCTCAATTTGGCAAGGCTACCTAATGTCTCTGGCTCTGTTTCTTCCTCCTGTTTCTCCACTACTGGCCCTGGATCTTCCT
Organism: Antennarius striatus; assembly: GCF_040054535.1. NCBI lineage: Eukaryota > Metazoa > Chordata > Actinopteri > Lophiiformes > Antennariidae > Antennarius > Antennarius striatus. Next base: position 7,484,309 of record NC_090789.1, on the reverse strand, counting down.
CTTGGATAGAAGTGAAGAGAAACAGGCGGCAAAGGATTGCCTCTGTCCCAGTGACTAATCCATGAGGACAAATCAGGGCCAAGTAGAAGCAGTGGGCTTTCCTTTTCACATCCCCACTCCTGACCTTGTGTACCTGACATACCATGACATTAAGCAAACTCAGATCCAGCTTCTTTGTTAGCAGTCACTTTTTATGTATGTATGTATGTATGTATGTATGTATGTATGTATGTATGTATGTATGTATGTATGTATGTATGTATGTATGTATGTATGTATGTATGTATGTATGTATGTATGTATGTATTTATTCATTTATTTGCAGAAATGAATGGTAAATTTTAATAACTGTTTGTCATTAACATTGATTGTTTCTGTTAGCCTAATTGACATTCCTATGTCTTCTTCTTTTTCTTCTTTCGGCTTTTCCCTTCAGGGGTCTTCTTCTTTTCCTTTCGGCTTTTCCCTTCAGGGGTCGCCACAGCGAATCAATTTCCTCCATCTAGCCCTGTCCTTTGAATCCTCTTTTCTCACACCAACTACCTTCATGTCTTCCCTCATTACATCCATAAACCTCCTCTTTGGTCTTCCTCTAGGCCTCCTGCCTGGCAGTTCAAAACTCAACATCCTTCTACCAATATATTCACTATCTCTCCTCTGGACATGTCCAAACCATCTCAGTCTGGCCTCTCTGACTTTATCTCCAAAACCTCTAACATGTGCTGTCCCTCTGATGTACTCATTCCTGATCCTATCCTTCCTGGTCAATCCCAAAAAGAACCTCAGCATCTTCATCCCTTCTAACTTCAGCTCTGCCTCCTGTCTTTTCCTCAGTGACACTGTCTCTAGACAAAACAACATCGCTGGTCTCACCACAGCTACACTCTCGCCTACCACTACTTTGTAGTCACTGATCTCCATCTACACAAGATGTAGTCTACCTGTGTGCTCCTACCTCCACTCTTATAGGTCACCCTATGTTCCCGCCTCTTCTGGAAGAAAGTATTCACTATAGCCGTTTCCATCCTTTTTGCAAATTCAACCACCATCTGTCCTTCTGCGTTCCTCTCCTGGACACCAAACCTGCCCATTACCTCCTCATCACCTCTGTTTCCTGCACCAACATGTCCACTGAAGTCTGCACCAATGACAACTCTCTCACTTCTAGGTATGCTCTGCATCACTTCATCAAAGTCCAACCAGAATTTCTCCTTCTCCCCCAGCTCACATCCTACCTGTGGAGCATACCCACTAACAACATTGAACATCCCACCTTCTATTTCTAGCTTCAGACTCATCACTCTATCTGACATTCTTTTTACCTCCAGGACATTCCTAACAAACTCCTCCTTCTAGATAACTCCTACTCCATTTCTCTTCCTATCTACACCATGATAGAACTACTTGAACCGTGCTTGCCTCCTCTAAATCCTCATGTGGTGTATATATATTTATTTCCCACTGTTTTCAGGCTTTATCTTAAAATAAATCAATTGCATCCTGGCACAATACTTGAGACTGGCATCAATTCTGGCATTAAGCCTTGGCAAAAAGATGACTAACCATATTTTCTAAAACTGAGTATTCCATTGACCACAAAATGTTCTCGTTACATTGAAGTTACTGTTGATGGTGAACCTTGAAAAACAGACATGGAAGCCAGAATAAGAGAACAAACTGTTGACTTTATGTTTCCCCCTTGTTGTACTGTAGCTGATTTTAGAGCTGCTTTTTTGTTCTCTTCCTGCTTCAATATTAATACATCCTCTTTAAGTCCCACATTTTGATTACCTACTCCCATCAGGCTACCATTTGGAAGCTGTAAGTAAAACTCGTGTTTTGAAATAAGGACTATTTCCATATGCACTGTACTCTGATGCACGGGTGAGAGAAAACCATGATTGGCTTACTTGGGCCAACAATAATATTGTGTTTAATCTAGATATCATTACATGCAAAATGAGCAGGAGAAATTCAAGGGCACCATTGTTTCCCTCAGCTAGTTATTTAGTGGTCCAATGATGGGGAGTTTCCTTTTGAAACTGAAACAGGCGAGATGTGGAGGTGCCACTTATCATGTTTCAGCAAAATAAAGAGAGACTTCAAACTACAGAGACATGAGAAAGGAGCAGCAGAGGTGAAGGCTTTGGAATTAAAACATTTATTAATTTCTTTCAGCAAAGCTGTTAAATATAAATTGGATTTGCATTTTTCACATGAAAACTTAATCTTTGATCATATACTGCCTAGATTAGTATTATCTATATTACGGATGCTGAGCAGCTAACATGGAAATATAAGCAAAGGCAATGCTTAATTTTATTTTATTTTTGCGTCACTTTAGGAAAGGTTAGCTAGGAAAGGTTATCAAATGTCTCCTTAAATTGAAGCCCTTATTGAGGACCTTTGCTCTGCTGTTAAACATTTTGAAAATTTTTCTTTTACCCTTAAGACAACACAAGGCTTTAAAGGGAATACCTTGGCTTTTATGGAATTATCTTTACTGGTAATTACATAAAAATGTCAAGTCTCGTTCAACAGGATCTTAGATAATAAGAAAACGCCCGAGGAATGGAGAAATGTGCTGTTGCCCATTTCTAAGAACAAGGGAGTTGTGACAACTACAGAGGAATAAAGCTGATGAGCCATACAACGAAGTTATGGGAAAGAGTAGTTGAAGCTAGACTAAGGGCAGAAGTGAGCATTTGTGAGCAGCAATATGGTTTCATGCCAAAAAAGAGTACTAAAGATGCAGTATTTGCTTTGAGGATGTTGATAAAGAAGTACAGAGAAGGCCAAAGGGAGCTGCATTGTGTTTTTGTAGATCTTTAGAAAGCTGATGACAGGGTGCCCAGAGAGGAACTGTGGTATTGTATGAGGAAGTCTGGAGTGGCGGAGAAGTATGTTAGAGCGGTGCAGGACATGTATGAGGACTGTAAGACAGTGGTGAGGTGTGCTGTAGGTATGACAGAGGAGTTCAAGGTGGAGGTGGGACTGCATCAGGAATCAGCTCTGAGCCCCTTCTTGTTCACTATGGTGATGGACAGGCTGACAGATGAGGTTAGACAGGAATCTCCATGGACTATGATGTTTGCAGATGACATTGTGATCTGCAGTGAGAGCAGGGAACAGGTGGAGGAGAAGCTAGAGAGGTGGAGGTTTGTCCTGGAAAGGAGAGGAATGAAGGTTAGCTGCAGTAAGACAGAGTACATGTGTGTGAATGAGAGGGACACAAGTGGAAGAGTGAGGTTACAGGGAGAAGAGATCAAGAAGGTGGAGGATTTTAAATACTCCTACTCCATTTCTCTTCCCATCTACACCATGACAGAACAACTTGAACCCTGCTCCTAAGCTTCTATTCTTGCTACCTTTCCACCTGATCTCCTGGACACACAGTATGTCTACCTTCGTCCTCTGCATCATGTCAACCAACTCTACCTTTTCCTGTCATAGTTCCAACATTCAATGTTCCTACTGTCTGTCCTATACTCTTGGCGCTCCTCTTCTCTCTCTTCGTGCAAACAAACTTTACTCCTCTCCTTCTTCGACCAACAGTAGTCTAATTTCCACCGACGCCCTGTAGGTCAAAAGTCGTTGTTAACCTGGGCCTCGACCGATCCGGTATGGAAGTCATGGGTTTGATTTGCATCTTTGATTTGGCAAAAGTTTTACGCCGGATTCCTTTCCTGACGCAACCCCTTTCCTGACGCAACCCTCTGTATTTATCTGGGCTTGGGACCAGCACAATAAGACACTGGCTTGTGTCCTCTTGTGGCTACATTAAAGTGCTTCAAAACACTACAAAGCGATAATTAAAAGGAAATGTAATTCTAAAATTAGTGCATAATATCAGGAATTTTGCAAAAGTGAGTTGAGAAGAAGAAGAAGAAGAAGAAAATGTCCTGAGCTCAGGATGACTAGCTCTACCTCCCTTAACACTTTCCCTGAAACACCCCTACCCTCTCTGAGGTACACCCCAAACCCCACTGTCCTACAGCTTTTACATTTTATTCAATCTCTATCATAATCATTACGTCCTCCCTGCCACCATTGACATACCAACATTCCTCTCTGAATTTCTTCCCTCCCATCTATTTCTTCATCATTTCCCCCAAAATATCAGCAGCAGACAGGAACATTCAGTAATCTGCCAGGCCAACGTGCTGGGCTATGCGTGGACTCATGTGGAAGCCAAACTAATCACCTTTCGGATCAGCATGGAGAACAGAGGAGGCTGCACCTTTTATCCCAAACCAAAGTCAACAAAGCAGGATTCCAGGGAAGCATTGCAGACATTCTTGAAAGCTAAAAGGAGGGGTAAAAAATGGCCAATGACCTCTCTCTCCCAAATTTAACGAAAGTAAAAAATAAAGAGAGACGTTATGTGAGAAAACTAGGTGATGCTTGTTGCTGTAGAATAAGTCAAGGTGATCCATGCCACAGAGTGAGGTGTACAATTAATGTTCTCATGTGAGTAAAATAGCTGAGTAAGATCTATTATTTTCCATAATCATCATCTGAAATGTCACATTTTACAGATATCAGTTCTCTGTTTGCTTTTTAGGATAAAGTTTTGAACATATCATTGCAAAACAAAATGCCTTCACCCCTGTTTCTCCTTCTTCTGTGTTCTATTTTCCTGTGATTTTAAATATCTTTCCCCCTTCACACTTCTGCTCTTATGCCAGGCCAAAAGCTTTGTCGGTGACCCTATATTATTAATAAGTCCCCTAACTAGGTGCTGTTTGCACAGATGGACCTCCTCCTTCAGAAATGGCCACCCTGTTTGTCGATGCTATTTCCTCCATAGTATTAGCCAGAGCTATCACGTGCTGTGTAAACACGGATGATTGCTGACCATGACAAGAGGCGCTGTTGTATAAGTTCAAATTTGTGAGTCAGTTTGTCCAGTGTTGCTTTTTGCCCTGGTTTTTATATTTGTGTCTTATACCCCTGTTCATAAAACAGCATGCATTCTCTATATCATACAAATTTCAACAACACTTGAGATAAGTTTTAAGAGAGGGAACAAAGAGAAAAGATCAGGGCAAGTGAGAGTCAGTCACGAGTGGTGGCAGAAAAGATGGGATCGAAGGCATTTTGGCCAGAGATGTCAGAGAGGAATCATTGAATAACTTGGCTTGTTCTTTTGTGGTAAGAACAGCATGGGCTGGAGGCTGAAGCCAGAGCCCACAATGTCTAGCCTGGAAGGTTCTCTTATTAGAGAGATTGGAGAGTGTAACCTCCTGGGAATCATAGTGCCAGAGCCCAGCACTCACCGGATCCCTGAGAACTCTTTCCCTCAAGACCATCTCAGGTATAAACTCATTTAGTTTACATATTTCAGGGTTCCATTTTTTTCCAGTAAAGACTTGTCACGCTCATCCTTTTGTCTCCATGTGCCATGTGTCTTAGGTTTGTGCCGATGTCAGAGCTTGCCATGTCATTATCCCGCCCCTCTGTCGAGTGAGAATGTGTCTGAGGATGTCTAGTCAGACATGAGTGAAGTTTCTGTGTACTCTCTGATGCCAGACAACTCCTCTTTGAAGGAGCATGAAGGAATGCCAGCGTTTTTTCTTTTTTGTTAAAACACTCATTTTATGGCTTTCAGGGAGCAAAGCTTTGCTGGCTGGCAGCAGAAATGACAAAATATAGAGAAAGAGCAGGAGGGAAAAGAAGAGAAAAAAAAGCAAAGGGTACTAATATTTCAATGTGGTCAACGGCATGCAAATCATCGGCCTATCTATGGCGAGACCTCAGAAGTGGTATTAAATGTTCCCCTCTAACAGTGACAAAAAAAACATGGGGACCTGCGTGCTCACACGGAAACCATAAATGATGAAATGGTTAACAAGAGCCATGCAAATATGATTAAAATGAACAAAAAGTTGTATGGACATACTGCACATGTCAAAGTGTGATCTCTCTTAGATTAACCCTGGCATGTGGTTACAATTGAGGGCTGTAAAACCTATGTATATTTGGCTTTGGAGAATCAAATTTAGAGGTAATGGGGATACTTCTGAGAAAGAGAGAGAGAGAGAGAGAGAGAGAGAGAGAGAGAGAGAGAGAGAGAGAGAGAGAGAGAGAGAGAGAGAGAGAGAGAGAGAGAGAGAGAGAGAGAGAGAGAGAGAGAGAGACGAGAGAGAGAGAGAGAGAGAGAGAGAGAGAGAGAGAGAGAGAGAGAGAGAGAGAGAGAGAGAGAGAAGAGAGAGAGAGAGAGAGAGAGAGAGAGAGAGAGAGAGAGAGAGAGAGAGAGAGAGAGAGAGAGAGAGAGAGAGAGAGAGAGATTTTTATAGAGAGAGACGCCCTGTTCTCAGGATTAGTATGATATGAATAGTCTTCCTCAACATGGTGGCCTCGGTTCCCTTCCGAACCAAAAAAATGGTGATTCTAAATTGACCATAGGCATGAATGTAAATGTGAACTGTTGTTTTTCATGAGGCCTTGTGATGATGATTTGTCCAGGGTGTACCCTGCTTCACGTCCAAAGTCAGCTGGTTTAGGCTCAAGCCCCTTCACCAACCTACACAGGATAAACAGTTACAGAAAATAAGTTAATGACTAGTCTTTGTCCATGACCGCAACCTAACTAGCTGACTAGCTGTCCAGTCTCTATTTGATTTTTTCTTGGATAAAGAAACAGCTACAGGGGGATGCAAGTGAAATGCAGTTAGATGAAATGTATACTGACATAAATTCAAATGGGGTTGGAATTTGCATTTTTTTTACAGGTTGACAGGTTTGTGGTAAACACGTTAAAATGTGACACTATTTTTCCCAGCATGTACTCACATCAGGGTATTTTTTTCCTTGCAGCCACTAAAATGTGCAAAAAACATCATCCAAGTATAAACTAGGCCTCACAGGAGCCTTCTCTCCTGAAGGCCGCAGGTGTTTCAGGAATGGCTTCAGTCCTCAGCAAAACCAGCTGGCAGCTACATAACTGAGGCTTTTACAGCAAGATCACTCTTTATTTTAACTAACTTTTGTGGCTCTACTTGTGTTTTCAGACCTGTGGACACCTGGCAGTGATTGAGTAAAAGTGCTTGGTTATTGGGACTTGGTTAAATCATTTTTATTCAATTTCAGCCACCTTGAAGCCATGACTCAGCACCTCTTCACTTTCACACTGGAGGCCGAAAATCAACACTCCCTCTGAAACTGTTGGAGCATGTACTCACTGGTCAAAACTGACATTAAGAATAAATGTTGCAGAGCACCAATTATGATTCCTTGCTCAAACCACTTTTCTTTAATGTTACTATTTTTCAAAATAACAGATCTGCAAAGCACACAGTTGCTACCCTCATTTTCTTCTACGTCAATCCTCAAAAGGTTAACAGCTTGTTCTTTCCCAAAATATCCAGCCAGAACCTTTTTAACATTTACCTCATGACTTGCATGAATGAAAAGGTTTCCTGTATGGAAAACTTGGTGATTAGTTTAGCCACCAGCATTATAACAGTTGTTTTTATTTGCCCTGTAGGGACACATGTCCAAGTTGGACTGATCTAAATGTATGGGTTGACTTCCCAACTGCAAAGAGGGCTTTATGAAATTGTCATGGCCTCCTCAGCAAATGGTATGCATACATACTTGTCTTCAGTCAAACAGTTCTGACACAGAGAGGTGTGTGCTGCATGTGAGCCATGAGCTCATATAGAGATTCTGTTTCCTTAATTTTTTTCTCAAATCTGATTCACGATTCTTTATTATAAATATTTGTATGACATATATGCACTTACTGAACACTTTTTTCATCGTAGATATGATGTATGAAAAGTGTTATTTCATTTACTAGTTTATTTAACAAGGAAAATACAAGTACATTTGATGCATTATATACAGGAGTTCTAACTAAAGCAGGACTTCTAACTATTGCAGATTTGCTGTTTTTGTCCACTCCCCTTGTGATGGCTCCTTTATGTTTGTAAATTGAGATCATTTGACTGACTAGTTCAGGGACAAGACTTTTTTCATCAATGACAAATTTATAGGATTCTCAAAAAGATATTTAAAAAGACTACATTTTCACAATTTTACAATAGTTCCATTTCACTGGCTTCTGACACAATCTATTGAAAATGTCTAAAGTAATAAACTATCTTTACATAGCAAATCTGTCAGTTTGAAAGTACCCGTGTGCACACAGAGGAGAACATCATTAGCCAGACGATCTTAGAATGGGACGTTATTACCTAGTTCTGGATCAAACATCTGAACATACTTCTTAAAGCCAGCCTCCCTTTGGAAGCACTTAACTCAAATTAACTACAGTACATCTGGCAGAATTGATCTAAAGAAATAATCAGCTGAAATCACATACCATTACCCTGCATATACAGTATGTTTATGAATCAATCTTGTGTTCCCACTTTATTAGAAAGTGTCAGAATTATATTTTTTTTCTGAAAACCAATTAGACCTTTCAGCTTAGACTGTTCACGTTCATCTTTGTACATGATACCTCTAAAAACAGATCTGCCGTTCTGCATGTGTCCTTAGCCACCATTGTGGGTGAAGAACACCCCAACACTGCCCCAGATCAACCACAGAAGGCACCCTCCAAATGACAAAATCCTTGTAATTCATTAACACTCATTAACATAAAGACATATAAACAACCGAGTCAAAAAGGCATAACAGCAGAACAAAATTTCAGAATGGAAAGCATCAATAACAGAAGCCCGACGGTCCAAAGCCTTATCTCTCTGATGCTGGAACATAAAGCTTTTAGGTTCATCTCTGTCAGAGAATAAGATGTATAAGTAATCATATAATCAAGGACGGAAGGCAGGAGAGATAAAACGGAGATGGGCAGGTAAAACTGAAGTTACAACAGTTACATGAATTAAAATTTGCAAGTATCAAGGGAGGAAGGTAGGAAAACCGAGGTCTACATGAATGGGGTGACACCTGTACTGCCAATTTTCCACATTTTTCCACACAAAATTAAAAGGTTGATTTAATTGTGGATCCTGTTATGTGAGCCTTCCTGCCATGCACACATCTTGCAAAGAGGGCAACCAGATAAATCAAAGCTGATTAACCCTGCCAAGAATTCCAGGCAGCCTGGGACATGCCATTCAGATCTGTGAAATATGGAAACAGTGGAACCATGCACCAGGAATTCATAGAATGCCATTGGAATCGATTTGTTTTTTTGCTGAGGTGCTTTTTTGAGGACCACACAGAGACAAAGAAATTTGTGTACGCAGCACAGAACACAGCAGCCAACGCTAAAAAATATGAATGAATCCCACAAAGAGCCAGAAGTACTCATACACTAAGTATCTTGTCATCAAAATAGTATAATTTTTGTGTGTATGAACAGTTTCAGAGGAATGTTCCAGGTGTTGTGTTAGTTCCCATTAATGAAGTTCCAACGTAGATGTCAAGTGGTAACGTTGACAATGTGCTTAAGAATGTCCTCAGAGGCTCAGTTTATTTGGACAAGGCCGCAGGCTGTGAGAGATCTTTCTTTTTGTGTGTCTTATGCATCATTTATGATTAGCAGTAAATGGAACAAAAGAAACACTGAAAGAGAAATAATTGGCTAATTGGTGTGTTTAAGACTGTGTAGGGTGTATGTGGAACTATTACAGAAAGTGCTACGGGCAGAGTCACATATCCACATAGAATATCTAAGTACAACCTAATGCCATGGGTCAAATGCCATACAATTAAAAAATCTGACAAGATCATTTGAGTTGGAAGACAACAGTTTTGGGCCTTCTGATTACTGGCCCTCCGCTAAGACCCTCTGATAAGAAAACAGTATACACATGTGAAACTGCAAGGCCTTTTCAAGTACAGTATCAGGCTGAACAAAGTGAGAAAAATACTCTTCACGGATTTCAAAAGTAATAAGAAGCAGTGCCTGACTAGTTTGGGTGTTATTGCACACTTTTGGTGAATTTCCTTAGAAAATAAAAGTCACATGAATAGCTTCCAAAGACTGACAGCTGAGCTTGTCCCAATAAGCCATCAACCATCTTCAACTCAACATAATCCAACGTTTTTTGGAAGAGGTTTTGTTGATTCCACCAGAGGCCAAGTCTGAATAATGGAAACTGGGGTTCTCAGCATGGGTCTTTCTTACTCATTCTGTCTAAGTCTCATTTGATAAGTGGTTCAATGCTATATATTCAAAGTGTATCTAAAATACATGCTGTGAAATAAAACTACCAATAACCTGTTTTCATGCTTGTCACGTCACCATGAAAGGCCAAATCTGAATGAAAATATTCACCATTGCAGTGTAATATTGCCTCAGAACACGAGACAGAGCTGGCAGTTCTTCAAACTGCAGCTCTATAGAAAATGAGAGAAAACATTCCCAAACATGTCAGATTTTACTGACACACATATCAGCACCTCAGCCTCAGACACAACTCATCTCTGAAATAGATAACACAGAATTTGGATGGACCTGAGAGCCTTGGGAATTGAAAGTTGGCAGGTCATTTATATGTCCATTTTATTTGAGTCACACTTGATTGCACACAACCCTTCTATAATGCAATTTTATAAGTTCTATGAACTTACAAGAGTTCATAGAAATAGAAAATACTGCTCTCTTTGTGAAGATATAGTCTTGCAATTGCTTAAGAGTCAACAGCCATTAGTAAGTGGTTTATTTCAGCATTTTCTGAACAAATTCTGCTTATTTTATCATTTAAATGTATTATTCTCTGCATGTAAAGGGTGAATTCATATTTGTAACAAGAGCTTAACAGGTGGTCCCCTGTTTTGAGCTTTTCACACTGAAAAACTCAAAACTGCAATTTGTCACTGGGATTTGTCATGTTTTATCATTGTTCTGTGGGCCTAATGACCTAATAAAACTGGGAGCAATAATAGAGATAAACTTGTCCATATATTTCTGAGTCTGGGAGTGTTCAAGTCAGAAGTTGGCTGTGGGAATGGACATCCAACCCCAAAGACCGTATTTGAGTGTCATTGGAGGTTAGAAATCCTCACCACATAAATCCACTTGTGACCACTTGCGGTCAATACTGTCAGTCATGTGATTTTCCAGTGAATCAAATCCATAATATCTAAGCAGATAAAGACAACAAGATGTTTTTAAATAACTCCAGAAGAACACGAGAGTGGATCCTTTCTATTACACTTAACCTACATTTTGGACAGTAAGGAAAATATTATGGCTATCATAATGGCTTGAAGTTGACACAATAGTGTCACATGACCTGCATGTAACTGTCTAGCTTCAAGTGAGATGTTTGGAAAAGACCTGACATTTTATCCTTTTGGAACTTTTAATATTGCTTCATAGGAAAGATTGAGCTGAAACTACATTGTCCTGTGAACTTCAATGAAGTTTTCAAAAGCTATTACTTTAATGCTCTTTTAATGAAGCATGGCTCAGAGCCTGGTCTCAGTAAGAGGTGATTAGTTTTAATGTCAAAACTGAGACTAAACTGACACTGATTTAGCCGTACGAGCAAAATGAAGAAATTCAAAAAGCACATGTACTATGCAGACTCATAAGCTGGCATGCAGACATGAAAATGTCTAACCAGGTGTATCCACTAAGGAGGTATAATATACCTCAGACCACATTTTATAGGCCCTTCCAGCTTTTAAAATCTGTGATCCGTTCTATAGCAAATACCTGCCTGTTCAGCAGCAGACTATTACATGCTAGGCTTTATGTCATTTTGGAACAATGTCTATATTTTTATACCTTTTATTTGAGGTACGTGGATTACACGTCTCAGCCTGGGGTCCTGTATAAACGGCCTTTTTAACATACCAAATTGGTTATACTCAGACCCCTGGTCCTATTAAAAATCATGGTTGTCATTTGCAAATTCCCAGAATGACCTTTCTTTGCCTTTTCTCCACATTGTCTGTGTCATATGGCCAAGTCTCATAAGTTCATATGGGATGCGGGTGTGGGCAAAGAATGCAAAATATGTGGATCGGATCGCAGAGGGCAGGGGGTGAGACTGGAATTTTCTGCCATCAGTTGCATCTTGCTTAAAGAATGCTCAGATAGGACATCAGCTACAGTATATACAGTGTACAAACCTAAAATATGAACATTGTATCTTTAGTTATATAACTGTAGAACGGGATAAGTTTATTTTTGTATGAACTACATTTTCTCTTTCATTTCACAGCTGCACACTCCAAATAACCCTCTTGGTCTTCTCCTGATTTCACCTTCTCTGTGTCCTCTGGACTATCTACGCGAGTCCCTGGCTGGAGGTCAAACATTTTGGCAGACAATACAGTAGCAAAAGATGACTGCAGGTGCCATTTAAATCTTTCTCTCCATCTCCCACCACAGCAGGAATTGCCTTAAGTTACTCAAATACATACACCTGACCCATGCACTATGTGTGACCTGACAGTTTAAACAAATGCACAAATTGCTCCCTGGACAACTTTCCCTCCCTACCGGTCTCCTTAACTGACTTGAATAATTTAACTGATAGCACATATCAGAGCTCTTTTCATCGTACTTATCATCAGTCCTCCTTCAAGTAGTGTAGAAATTTATTTCCAGCCTAATGACAAAGAGAAATACAATAAGGAGGTGATTCCAGTTTATATGACATTATTTGGCAGGGAGAAAGAAAACATGCATACGTTGGCTAGGGGGATCGCTTTATGCTCCCAGAATACCCTGATGTTTAGTCATGCTCTCAACAATGCCAATAATTCCGGTGGCCTCACAACCCATCCCTTTCACAACAGAGTGATTCATAGTCAATCAGTGCAGAAGTTCTCCATTTCATCTCTCCTGGATTTATTTTGACTACTAAATCTCGACAGAAGTCTAGACATGTGTCTCGTCACTGCTAATTCTTGTGTAAATGAAATGAGGTTGTCATGGCTCGAACAAGACTGGTGGTGAACCCAAAAGCACGACAGACAAACGGACAGGTCAAAAGTCTCAAAGCAGGCTTAATTAGAAAGGCAGGGTAATGGTATCAGGGAATCAGTCCAAACAGCTGATAAATCAGACAGGCACCAAACGAACAGGCAGAGTCCAGTAATCAGGCAGGGTTAGGCACAAAGCAAACAAAAACCAGGCAGACAAATCCAATAAGGGGTTGGCAACAGACAGGGTCAGAGGAACAGGTCAAAGCAAAAGACAGGATCTAATGGCTGGAAGTAGTAATGTGACGCTGGGGATCGAAGCTCCAAACCATGTGCCGAGTAGGAGAAGGGCGTTCCCGCGAAGCGCGTATCAAGGCTTGCTTTATCCAAGGGAGGAGCTGAAAAGGATGACGTCCGAAGCATCGCCGGGCAGTGAGGCTTCGGGCGTGACTTCTGTATCGACACTTCCATCGCGGGAACACCCCACTACGCGGGTGATACAACGTGAATGATTCGGCTCGTGATAGGTGCATTAACACCGATGTAAAGCAATCAGAGTTGTGATTAGCTAGTGTGGAGGCAGATTGGAATTTGGATAGAGTCAGACACATTTTTGAGAGAGGCATAGATAGTGTGAAGAGAGTTGGTTTAGGAGAGAATCAGGAAATGGAACCTGCCACACTTGAGAAATTGCTGTTTATTTTTTTAATATAATTTTATATATACTTATATATACTATAAGTATATATGAATATACTATATATATACACATACATACATACATGCATGCATACATACATACATACATACATACATACATACATACATACATACATACATACATACATATATATATATATATATATATATATATATATATATATATATATATATATATATATATATATATATATCCCACTACTAATTTATACATTTGTAAGTATATATACTAATTTGATCCCCAAATAAAAACCAAAGATGTCCAAAATCATATTGGCCATACATCAATGTTACAGAAGCACAATCATTGTCCCAACCCCAACCACCCTCCCCTCACTGTACATGCTTTTTTTCTTTTTCCTCATGTCCACATAATCACTTTCCATACTGCCGGTCTGTGTGTATGTTTATATATACATATACGTATATATATTACAATCACTAAAATATACATGTTTTGCATACTTCTTTATTTTGCTGACAGCTTTATTCACAGGCTCTCTGCAAAATGAGGGTGAACCGATTAGGATGAAAAGCTTCAATGCTTCATGGTGCTTCATCTGCCCATCACTAGCTGGAAGGTCAGGACGAACACTAACAATCTGGCAGAGAACTGAGGGCTGAGCTGGCATATGAAGAGTGGTGGCTGATTAAGGGAGTGGCTGCAAGTGAGCAAAGGGAAGGCAGGTGCAAGGAATGAAATGATTGCAAATGGGACCAGATCTGAAATGACATGATATGTTAGTGAGAGGAAAACAAACAGGACAATAATAGCCCAGATATGCGACGGAACCTCCCACCACCACCACCCCACCCCCACCCCCGCTCTACAGACAGCCCCTGACGTCCCAAAAACAGTGCCAGGGCCGGATTCCAGGAAGGACTCCAGAACAGACTCAAGAGAAGGCTGGGGTGCAGACTCAGGAGAAGGCTGGGGTGCGGGCACAGAGACGGGCTGGGGTCAGGGCCCAGAGATGGACTGGGATTCTGGCACATTTTCTGGTTCCAAGGTGAGGATGTGAGAACGAGGTGCTCCGGAGGCGGAATCCGAGCTTCAGAAAAGGTCGATGGACAGGCTTGCAGAACAGGAACAGCAGCAGAGCCTGGATAAGTTGGAGGCGCTGCAGAAAGTGTAGCGAGATGTTCCCAGAGAGCCTCCATTTTGCGCTGCAGGCAGACGGTCATTGCCTGCATAGCTATGGACAAGAAAGATAGGTGCTGGACGAGGAGCTTGAACTTGTTTGATTCTGTCTGTTCATGATTTAATCAATTACCGTACTCAAAAATCCAGTGAACACAAGAAAACTCACAAAGTCCAGCAAACAGGATGTGTGGTCAAGGGTACAAAACAATCTGGCGCCCTAACCAAAAGAGAGGCTAATCAGCCTGCTCAAGTCCAGGCGTTGAGATGAGGGACAGGCATGGAGATGAGACTCACCCCAGCACAGCAAAGCAGCAACACCGAACCCTGACAGAGGTGGAAAGAAGAGAAGGTTAAATGTAATGGCAGAATTCCTTCGAGTTGATAGAAAGGAGGACACATTTTTGTAATAATTCAGATAGGAGGAAAGAATCCTGAAGACATGATGAATAGTCTTTGTAAAAGGATTTTGAGGTAGACGGACAAGTGTTTGGGGTCTGAAGAATGAGGTGTTTGTCTCAAAGGACAAATATTTTCATCAACTTTGATGAGGCTGCTGTCAAAAAGTTGATGTATAGACGAGGAAAGATAGCAGTTTTTCAGTATACTAATGAAACCATCCCAGCATCCTGAGAATCAAACAGACCGCTGTTGTTGAACTAAAAGGACTCAAGAGTAATTTGAAAGCTCATACCTCAATCGCCACCACTTTCAATGATACATTTTTCAAGATATAACTTGTCTTTCCCAGGTACATACAAACTCTCTTCCCCTGTTCTTCACCATACTGTGACCCAAAAAACATTTTATCATACTTAGTCACCTGCCTCTGGACTGGTTAGGGTTAGGATAACCTGGCCAAAAGAAACATCCATGCAAAGTGGTACATACCATATGACACAAGCACAAACACCAAACTACCCTATTTGGGCTTGGCTTTTCCCTCTCTGACCAGAAATATTTGTGGCCAGGCCCAAGGCATTCGGGACTGACAGAGGCACAGGAGATTTCTAGAAACACATCTACACTCAAAAAAATAATGCTGCATGTTACTTAATTCAATCAGTGAAACATTTTTACACTCACAAATATTGAGTAGATATAAAAGCTCTCAAATCTGTTAAAACAAAACCTGAGTCATGAGTAAAGTTTAAGTAATATTTTCTAGTACTTCTGAACAACTTGATTTGGTTCAATTACCTACACAAATTGAGTAAATGTAACTGAATTTGGGGGGCTCGCACCTTGCTCAAGGGCACCTTGGCAGTGGCTGGGTGGTGAGCTGTCACCTCCCACCATCAACTCACACTCTGAGGGATGTCCTGGCGGGAGCAGGATTCGAACCACCAATGGCTGGGCGATTTGTCTTCAAGATATCTGCTCTACCGCTGAGCCACTGCCAGAGTGTGTGACCACCGTCCCAAAATCCTTAAAAGGCGGAATCGGTTCCCTTCTGTTTACTTGATGTTTTTAAGTTGTTAGTTATGTCTCCAATACAATTGAGTTGACTTGTTTCATAACTGTACTTATTAAAACTAACTGATATTTGTTAATATATTCTCAAAAAGGTTTGTGAGACATACACTTATTATTACAAATATTTAAACCATGTAATCTGTGAGTCAAATAATACTTTATTTTAAGTAAGTAAACTTAATTTACATGTGTCTACTTCACACAAATACTCCTGTTGGAGTTTCACTAATTAATTTTGATGTAGTCAAATCAAATACTCATCATGATGACATTCAGAATTTTTATTGAGCATGCATAACTATATATTACTGTCACATTTACCAGGTCCTTGACTCATGTTTTTGAGTGCAGTGCGTTTTAGAGTCACTTGATTTCGAGGATAACAAGATATCTTTGTACAATTAATCTTTGACTGGACTCACAACAAGACGAGCTGGTCTTGTTGTGAGTCCAGTCACCATAAATCAGGCATTTTTCTGAGGGGCATTTTACAGGATAATGTCTTTTTTTACATTAAAAGTTAATATTTAGTTGCAAGTTCATTTGAAGACAGTGTTTTGAGGGCATGAAACCATAAAACCTTTCAGAGATTACCAAGTGTAATAAACCACCATTGTATCTCCGTGTAAACTTGCAAAATGTAATTCCTGTGAAAGCTGTGATGACATGATCCCCCTTGAGATCACCAGCTGGAGTCTTAAAAATAGTGGTTGTCACAACCGTTGCATCATAGTCCAAGTCAAGGCAATTGCTGACCACCTTGCTCCAAAGTACATTACACTGCCTTGACTGAGCCTTAAACAGAAAACATTTGTACCCATTTATGTGCTATCACACCGTGGTATTGATTTCAAAAGTTACACTGCCAACTATTGGCTTGGCATGCAGATGAACATGGATCGTTTTCAAGCAAATGTTAACTTTTACATTCAAAAGCAATGTTTTTTCTTCTGCTGTGCCATCTCAACTCAAAACTTTTTTACAGTTGGACCAGTCAAAGAAAGTCAGAGCTGCTCCTATCCTCTGCTATCCTATCCTAGAATGCCTGAGCAGAGCCTGTTGCTGAGGAGCATTTCACTAGATCCTTTGCAAACAACGAGTGGATGATTTCAAAACCCTGTGCAATCCTAGACCGTGGCAATGCTCCGAGCGTCTTTCACATGTGTCAATCAAGCCTTGTAGAGGAATAATGTTACTAGCAAGTGCCTGCAAACCTGCAACCACTTGTGAAAAAACATAGCATGTGATAAAGTGGGACAACAGCAGCTGCATCTACTGTACAAAGATATAAACCAAATTCCCTAGAGAATAGGGGGTAAAGGCTTGCTTTGTGAAGTTAAAGAAGAAATTACAAAAGTGGAGTAAAAGACAAAGATGGGACAGATGTGGTGTTATAACTGAATGACAAGAATGTATTTCACTTTTGATATCATTGCACAAAATAAGTGTACATATGAGTTTGCTGTTTTCTCACTTCTCATCTTTTTTTTCTCTTATAATTTGGCTTAAATTAATTTTTATAATTCCAAGCCAAATACACAACTGTCAGTTCTACAAAGATTCACTGTCTCAGCGAGAAGAAATACATAATCTCCACAAGAGTCCTCCAACAGCAGCGACCTCATCCCTTTCATCCGTCATTTCCCATTTATACAGTAATCCACAGCTATGGTTTTAACTGTGCCTGTTTCAACACACTAAAGAAAGTTCGATTGGGCAATTTCCTGAAATGTTCATTAACACAAAGATCACATTTGAAAAGGGTGAGCAGAAGTAATCTGTATTTCTTCCCAGCAATTTTACAGAAAATGTAATAATGAAACCACATAATATAAGTAAGGTGAGCTCTGACTGGCATAGAAAATAGATCGCGTGTCATTACTTAAGATGTATTTCCATTGATATTCAATGCAAACATTTATGCATATCTACTTTCAAGGTCATTCAAATCAAACAGTTTTGGAACAGGATATAATAAAACAGCTGAAATACTGTGGAGACTGAAGCAACCACTCCCAAATTTCTATGCCCAGTTGTGGAGAAAAATTACATAAATACTCATTTTATTAGATGCCCCTGTCCTACTTAATGCAATCCAATACAATATCATAATCCTCATATTTTTGTGAACAATTCAATTACATGTATTCACTGAGGTCATACTTGAAGGTAATGTAGAACTGAACTACTGAACATTATATTAAGAGGTGTTAATCAACACTTATGACACTTTCCAAAAAGTGGATACTTATAGTGCCAATTAAAATGTTTCAGATAAGATGTATTGCATTGCAATAGGTTGTACAGGTGTCTGCAGATATATTTCAAATATCATATAATCAGCGGTGACTCATTCCCACATCCTCATTTTACCAAGTGTTTCCTTGGAATCTTGTACTTTTTAGGTTTTCTTTTAAACAAAGAAAAGTTAGGTTTACAGCCATGAACTGCTAATCAGAAGAAAAATGTAAAAACTACAGCTGGATATAAATTGCTCCCATCAAGTGTCTGTGATTGTGTGTCTGCACAAATAACACGAGGTGGTTGGTCCTCAGCACGTAATATGGAAACAAAACTGGGTTTGTTTAATTTTGAGTTTCAGGTTTCCAAACATAAGTTAATAGAACCCTAATATAGATTAATTTCCATTCATCTATTCAGTACCATTGAAAACAAGGCATCTGGATTTGACATATGTGCCAAGAAACATGACACCTAAAGTAAGCCTCGATACTGGTTCTGGTGATGATGCATAATGGAGTTTGATGTCGTGATGATTTCATGAAAGAAAAACTCATGATCGGAGGGCTTGATTGGAGCCAGTCAGGTGTCTTAAGTGTAGTGTGAAACATTTGCTTGGATATATAGGAAGATGTTTTTCCATGTTTTGTGCTAGAGAAATTGAAAATGCAACAATGAAACATACAGCCAAAAAGATAGCAGAAGTATTGTTCCAGAAATTAAGTGATACTTCACATTATTTAAAACTCCTGCATTTCACTAGTCATGCCCTCTGCAGTAGATACTTGGTTGTAGAACACTACATAAGTCATCCTGTTTAAACCTGGTTGATATATTAAACTGGAATGTAAATGGTCGTTTCTGTCTGCATGCACAGTAAGTGGATGTCTTCTTGGGAGAACAGTCTCACTGTCCCCAAAGCAAATAAACTTTAATAAGTTGTGCGGCATTCACATGTTGCCCTGTGAAGTATTGGAAAATATGTGGGTGACTTTATTGCTCTGCAGGCTTCAGCAACATACAGTAAAGCTACCCGCTGTGTAAATGGACAGTGATTGATGGCTGGGCTGATGGAATAGCAGCTGGACCACCAAGACCTCCAGGTTCTCTGGAATCTTAAGGCGGGCTGAGCTATGGTCTTCTCTGCATGGGGCAGCATTAAATCTGTTGCACACACTTTATCCAAGTAGTCACACATAAACAACAACAACACAAGCAGGCAGAGCTTGTAGACACATATTCCTACATACACCATGTTTCAGCAGCAGCAGAAGCATAAGTGAGTAATCAAGCTGCATGTATTTTTGCAGACCAGCTTTCCTTCTGGGAAGAATTATCCACAGAGAAAAGTGAAATGGACATTTTTTTAAACCACTGGAGCCAGTTCTTTTCACACAGCTGAGATGGTTGCTGTTATAGCTGTATACTTGGCACCGCTACCCTCATGTTCTCTGACTGTCTTTTGTTTTCTACCCTCGCCATTCATTTTCTTGACATAAGGGATGTTATCTGTCTTGCTGCACTGCTGTTACGAATGGTCACAGCATCTTTGTATTAAATATAACACAACTAGAAGATCTTGTGAATGGTTGGTTTTTCTGAAGTGGGGGTTCAAACTCAGTTGGGAGATTCTGGATTTGACCTTTTTGAAGTAATTTTTGCTACTTTTCTCTGTATGTGTTTCAAAGGGAAATGTCTAAGTTCCAACTCTTGCTGCCTTTCTCTGAGACTTATTCCATGGGCAGTAGGGAGAAGCAATGGGCCAGCTAATCATTTGCGGAATGTGGCGTGGATATAAGATAGGCCCAGATTGGGAATGCGCAGAGCCAGAGGAATGGTAATTACTGTGGAAATCAAACACCATCAATTGTGAGGTTTTTCAACATTTTACAGTGTCTCCCTCTTCCCTCCCAAAACCCCTTCTCCTCTCTCTCCAACTCTAACGACCCTCAATGCCACTCCCGTAGGCCCTCAGCCCTCCCTCCTGCTCTCCTTATTTTTTTCCACTACTTTTCACCCTAGTCTGTTCCTCTATTCCGACTTGCCTCCCTCTACCCTTCTATTGATTTTCCTTTATTTTTTTCCGCCTCACTCCACCCTCTCACTTTATCTATCTTCACTTTCTTTTTCCTGTCTTTCGTAGTGCACCCTTTTATACTTAAGTCCTTGGTCAAAATTTCTTTGTTTCCCATCCTGTGTTCCCGCCCACACTCATTTATAAACACAAATACATTCAGGCACTCACACAAATGACCACATAAGACAAATGACCTTCATCACTGTAGGTCTGGAATGTAAAAACATTGCAAGACGCGCCCAAAGCATTTGCTATACATTCCAAGTGCTTTAAGATATCCTTACTTACTTCGCACTCTGTCTGGCAAGAGAATTACAAGTTAATACTAATTCTCTACATTCATTTGTCTTGTTGCCTGTATGATCCAAACTGTACATGTTAACATTTGTTAAGTGCACATGCTTGTGTGACCTCAAAGGCGGTTTAAGGATTGTGGGGTGACAGGTAATTTCAGGTTGATTACAAAGTATTTATTCCCCTGTGGGTAGTTAGAGTGGTGACCTTACATATACCCACGCTGGGGAATGTGACACTAGCCAACCTTTTTGCAATCAAAGGCACTTTTGACGGTCCGCCTCACAAGTTTTTGAGTATGCTACCCATTCATGTCAGGGGACAGATGTCATAGCCCAGCTGTTATATAATACGCTCTCACATAGCCCCTTTCCTGTCCTTCATCCCACTATTCTATTCCCTCTTTTTTTACAAACAACATACGTATATGATTTTCTCAAAGAGGGCCTGTATCAAAAGGGACTTCAAGGATAAGTAAAAAAGAGTAGAGGGGAGGAGACCGGGTCAAGCTTTATCTACATAGGTGCACCTATAGCCACGCAACAGTGGTCTCCCAGCTAGACAGACATTACATTTGATTTGTTCTTGTCTTTCTTCATAATTAAGCAACAGATTTCGTCTCTGTAATGCAGATTGCAATTTTCTGGTGTTTCTTCTCACACTTGGGTGTTGTGTCATCATGTGTGAAGAAGCCAGCATGACAGAAAGACTCTCAAAGTTATAGTACATTATTCTCTGTTGGAAAAGAATGAATTGCTGCCACAAGTGAAGATGTTAAACCTGCTCTGGTTCTTGTTTTCTTGTTGGAAAATGAAGCCCGAGGAGAACAGGCAGCAGTGTCAATGTGGGATTTGTATTGGAACATCATGGGGACGATGGGGTTGAGGTGAAAGATTAAAGAATTTACAGGTTACTGCATGGGTATCACACATCTAGTACAGCATTGAGTCAGGATCGCCTTAGAAGAGTTGGAAAGTGTTGCCACCATAATCAACCCTGGAAAAACAGAAGAAAATTGTCGAATGTAATTGTCCCTGTATTCCTTTAATTTTTGTTACAAGCAGGAATGATATTTGGTAACCGAGAGGTTTAAAGACCTTTTGAAAACATCTGAACGACACAAACTTTGATAAGGGTGCATAATCAGGCCAGGAAAACTTGCACTGAGGCGGACACACGCACGCGCGTCTGGATATTCGAAGGGCGGTCCAGACAGTTTCACCAAGTGTCATTGGGCAGTACATGTGAGAACATAACATTCATACTGTGCCATGGCAGCAAGCACTTCCTGTTTCCTGCTCGTGCTGTGTAATGAAACAATTTTAGGAAATCAATTTTGCTGCAATGGTGCAAACCAGGGTTGAACAAACATGCACACTGACAAAATCCATTGATGCAATATTATGGAGAAATCTACACTGATACAACAGAAACAATTATATATAGATAGAGAACTATCTACATGAACAACACATAATTTTCTAAATGCACATGCTATAGGTGTCAGCTGAAACATTGATTAACAAGATAAAACCATTCTTCTTTGTCTTAATTGAAATGACAAAACAATAGACCTTCACATTTTTAGTATCAACCAGAGAAACCCAAACACTGTTTGATAAAGAAACTGAGGGAAAAGAGCTTTCACCACAACTGAATTGGCCCAGCATCCACGTTTCAACACTTGTGTACACATTAGCACATTGGGGAAAAGTTGCAGAGGTCTAAACAACCATGATCAAAATAAACAGCACTGTCGCTTGGCTTAAAATGCTTCCTGTTTGTGAAAATGGTCGTATCATAATATCCTGTTGTGGTAGTGGGGTTTGGTTAGGCCACGGTGTCAAGCGAAAGAGAGAGAGTCGGAATGCTTAAAGGGGGGCATGGTCAGGGAGAGAAAGTAAATCACAACAGGTGTTTTGTGTTGTATTCATTTCTTTCTCTCCCTAAAATTTTCAGATTCTATTTTTTTTTAAAACAGGACAACGTCATCCTCAGCTTTCACTTCATTGTCACATTTCCCAGTCTTTTTGCACTCCAAAGTGACTGACAGGTTGAGCGGGTAGTTACATTCACTTTGTGTCTGCATTACATTTACTCTGTGGTCTGGATGCCTTTCCAATATTCGTCTGATGAGGAATCAGGTTTTCATTATCTCCCATTTGGCAGCAAACGAAGGCCACAGGCACAGATGAACGAATGTGTATGTCATTCACTGGTGCTCACTTATGAATTTTGCCACTGTTGCTGTTAATAATGTTTTCAACAGTAATCCTTTTTGCAGCTTAATAGTAACAGTCTTTATAAATCACTTTTTGTGCCACTTGAATGGTGCACTTTTAGCTTTCCTACAGCTGGACAAGCATGTCTTATTACGGTCTTAATGAGGTGAAAGGCAATTATGTGTTCCCAACATACAACTGATGCTGTAAATTGTTTGAGGGATATATATTACCTTACAACCTTCCTAACTTTTGAAGGACTACACACAATTTCTTTCATCTTTTTTTGTATGTTCAAATTAAAAAGTAGATGATTAGGTAACTGAAAAATTTTCATCAAAATGACAACCTGTAATTCATACAGATTACTGCTGGTCGAGGTCAAGTAGTATAGTGTATCTATATGCACTGTAGATTTTAATGATAAATAATGTAATTGATATAATTGCTCCCTCTATGATGATTTTCTAGATCTCTCAAAAAAAAAGTAATCCATCCATCCATCTTCAAAAGCTTATCCGGGGCCAAGTTACATGGGAAATAGTCTTAGAAGGGATGCCCATACTTCTCTCTCCCTAGACACCTCATCCAGCTCTTCCGGAGGGATCCAGAGGAATTCCCAGGCCAACCGAGAGACATAGTCCCTCCAACGCATTCTAGTTCTTCCTCCCAGTAGGACATGCCCTGAACACCTCTGCAGGGAGATGTCCTGGAGGTGTTCGAAACAGCTTTTTTTCTAAAAGCTAACATCAGTAGCAATTTTAATGAAATTATTTTGTATCAACTAAGAATTCCACCATTTACAACTGTAATCAGGGTCAAAAAGACTTTGGCCCACGTGTGTAACCCCAGCACATGCTTGATTGTGTGTCAGCAGTTTGTATGCAGTGTATATGCAGTGTGCTTTGAATACTGTACCATGTGCTAAATGTAGGATTGAAGAAACCAGATGGCTATGACTAAAAAACTGAACAACGTTCTAACAGCTGTCATTCAACGTTTATTGTACACATCCCACTGTTAAATTAATCATCAACGACGCACAAACTTGTGAAGTTTGTCAACCCCTACCCAACACATTCACGCTCGCACGGACACAAAGGCAAACATAAGGGAGCTAATAAAGGAAATCAAGCATAGAGCTCCACGGGGTGATGACAGAGTGCTCCAGGACTCCGTCGCATGACCTCCGAATGGTCTGTCTGCTCCCATGGTAACCCGTTCGCTCTGATCTCATCATGCTCATGCACAACACTTCATACCTCAGTAAACACAAACACTGAGGCCAACATCCAGCAGTCAGCACCCTCTTGATTTACATTTTATTGCTATGTTGATCTGTTTTCCTTTTTGTTCCCTGAATTCTTCTTTTTCGTTTGGATTCACATTCTCACATTATGACCACTTAGTTCCTCAGTGTGTGTGTGTGCACGTGAGTGTGTGTGTGTGTGTGTGTGTGTGTGTGTGTGTGTGTGTGTGTGTGTGTGTGTGTGTGTGTGTGTGTGTGTGTGTGTGTGTGTGTGTGTGTGTGTGTGTGTGTGTGTGTGTGTGTGTGTGTGTGTGTATTCAATGTGAAGATTGCTCAACACCTGGGCCTGAATGATACCGGTAGAATAAACCCACTGTTGTTTAA
Source organism: Antennarius striatus (assembly GCF_040054535.1). Classification (NCBI taxonomy): domain Eukaryota; kingdom Metazoa; phylum Chordata; class Actinopteri; order Lophiiformes; family Antennariidae; genus Antennarius; species Antennarius striatus. The sequence goes on along the minus strand of NC_090789.1, from coordinate 7,459,647 downwards.
CTTTTTCTCATTCATTCTCTGCCTTAGTGATGTATGTCTTGACCCTTCCTATCAAGACAAACACAGACAGTGAAAAGCAATAAGTATGTGTGTCTAATTCTCATCTACAGCAGGCAAAGGGCCATAATTCCTTTTAATCATCATCAGCTTGCCGTCATTTGAAAATTAAAACAAATGTGCAGCTATTTGAATATGTAGCTATGTAGATATGATAATGGTGTACAGCACCATCTGTGAAATGATTATATCATACTGGTGAGACCTGATATTACATTAATAAAACATACCAAAGTGGAAATGAAAGGAACTCAGTTTATTTATGCTTGATTCACATATTTTGTTATGAAGAATGCATTGTAAATTTTTTTTTGCATGACTTACAGTTTTGGCATGCTGTTCACCAGCCCATGAAGAAGTGCAGGCACTTTTTCAGCACTGCACAGAAAGTCATGACGGATGTATATAACACAGTTCCCTTTCACTTTGATTGCGCCCGTTCACTCTGACCCCTGCTCATTAATCACTGGAATCATGTGCAGAAAGTGCAAGGGATCATTTCAGGAAACAAACTGCGCTTTTTCCCCTTCAGCTCTGTCTATTGTCCATCCATCTAAGTTTCACTCACATCCGTCGCTCCACAGTCTGTTTTGCCACAGGAGCAAGAAATGCTAGATTGTGGAATAACAGTCTGCATGACATGGTAAGAAACAAGACAGCACTGCAAATTCAAAACATATGTTCAGTGTGTTCGTCATCATAAATGATCTGCCATGTGTATATACACTTCTCAAAAGTGAGTTTTAAACTCTTTCCAACTCTTGCTATGTCAGTCTATGAAACTGTCTTTCTTCTGCTGGTGTTAATTGTCATTAGACATCAGCATGAAACTGTGAGAGCTTACTTTTTAAGATCTGACCTGAATTTTGATTTGTCTTACATCTCTTTGTAATGAAATATACCATGATGAAACTACGGCTATGTTTTTGGATGTAGTTTTGGCATATGAGTAAGAAATAATCTGTAGTTTCCAGCATTTTCCAAGGCAGTAGCCTACTGACATCTGGGAATGTCAATGCTAATAGACATGCTGTCATGTTCTATGCTGCAGTCTGACCAGACTCTTTCATGAACTTGACTACAGGCGCTGCTGTAAGGTAATTATCTACCGAATTTAACAAATACAGTACCCAGTTTGAGACCAGAAGCAAATGATCTCAGCTTACTAACATTGGCATCAATTATGAGTTAATAATAGTGAATGAATGAAGAATACTTTAATAATCCCAAAGCGAAAGAATACACAAGAATACAGTTATCAAAATTAGACAACACAGCATTCACCACCCTAACAGCATAAATAGAGTGCAGAGATTGCACAATAGGTCCGGATCCCATTGGATCCCAAGCTACATGCCCACACGATGGGCAGGCACCATTCCATCATAACATAAGATGGATACAAGTACAAGACACGTCATCATCAAGAGAAGACAAGCGTTGTATAGGTATTGCCTTCCGTCTATTTTGCATTATTATTTGCATTGTTTTGGTTAATAGGAAATTCCAACTCGCTGCCCCAGTTGTTCAACATCAGTGCTCCACATAGTAGTAAGTCAAATTACAAGACAGAGTGTGAGACACAACTCGGACGTTTAGAAAGAAGAAGACCTGAAAATATCTGCAAACTGAGTGAAGGGCTGTAAACTCATGACCATTCAAGCAGTGGTAAAGATCAAATATTTTTGTTTACTTTATTATTGTCCTATACAAATGTATGTAGTTGATGCTGTTTCTTTTAACCATTTTCACATCAAGAAATGACACAAAGTCTTGAAGTGGAGACACTGAAAAATCATACATGATTGGCAAGGAATGTCCCACAAAGCCATTGACAGCAAGGATTTTCAATTAAATCAGCCAAAGAGTTTTTCTCTGGGTTTCTTATGAGAAAAAGAAAACAAATGTTTGTGTTCTGTACAGGTACTTTGATTTTAAAGTTATGTTAACAAATCTGGATTATCAAGATAAATCTGTAACACATGACTAAAGCAAATTATCTGGGGGCAGGGGTAGAGGAAAAAAACATCCTCTTCTGCTCTATTGCTCTCTGTGATAAATATTTATACCTGAGTACAGGGGAAAAAGACAGTCACCTGTCTTGGCCCAGACCGGACTCACTGCCTGCCAAAGAATCAAATCTTGCATGAGATTTTTCAGTCTGTGGCGTGCACTAGTCATTCTCTAAAAGCCATCAGCGCTGTCTGTGGATCTTGGTCTGATCCCTGAGCTAAAAATAAAAGACACTGTGATTTACAGTTCCCCCCATATTGACTGTGGTTGCTTTCCTAATAAAATATTATCTTTGGAAGGCCTTGGAACGGTATGGAAGCTGTAGAGAAGTGGGGATGACGGGGATCATATAAGACTGACACATCCACCTGTATTCCTCATATATACATTCAAGATGTACACATTCTCACACAGGCAATTATTATTATTGTGTTGATAAGCACAAATGTAAATGGCAAGACATGAAAGACCAATCACTTATCCTTTTCAGGGCCATCTTATCTTATAGAGCACACACCATTATTCACATACACATGCACGAATACACAATGTTGAAAAGCAAACAATGCAGACATTGCCTGAAGGACTGTTCAGCTGCAGTGCAGATGTGCTGAATGGCGTGGATGGACCTAATGTACAATATACACATATGCACATGTTCACATACACATCTTTAGCTGATAGTGCAAAGGAGGTTGAAGACAAGGTAAAGGTTCCATGAGTCGCAGATAAGCATCACATACCAACCTCAACCAGATAAAACATTAAGACACTGATCAAAGTGAGAATGAAAGATACAAAGGAAATTTTACCCAAAAACAGCTGCAGGGTCAGGAAGATGAAGCAAGAGGAACTTCGAATGAAAGAGAAATGGAATGAGAATGGTAGCAAATGGAATCAAGACCCCAACATGTGGTTCAGATTGAGACTTGATGCCTTGAACATCCTAATAGGTGAAGCACGGCGTCAAGCCAAAAAACCTGGCAATGTGTGGAGATATCTGAAAGAGTGTAAGCATTCTGGAACACTGGCAATGTGGTACGTCAGCATCCAGATAGAGTACAGGTTCATTTATAAAGCATATCGTATCATCTCTCTGTTGTGAAGGGTAGCTTGTTTCCTGTGGGAAAGCATCTTGCACAAATAGCATTTACACGCTCAAACAAAGCCTGTTTATTCCACCGGAGGCCATCCTTCCTCCATTCTGCTGCCCAACATCAGAATCCATCTGACTTTAAATAAACTGTTTAGAAAAGCCAGCTGTCATCTGCAAACAGTATACACAAAACAACATGAAATTATTCATTTTTTCGACGTCTAATCATGTGTAATCAACTCATGTCAATTAGGTAACAGAAAGGTTGCTCTCATGGTTTTTGTAACTTCAAACAGCGGCTGAGGCACACCTCTTCCTGAACAAATTCCTGTTTTATTTCTGTGGTCCTAATGCACCACTGATAAATAGGTAACAGAGATTAGGAACAAATTCACATACTGAAGTAATCAAAACAAAGTTGTGTCTGAGTGTATTCTTAATGGGGAACAGGGTGTATGCCAGAGGTCACCAATTCGCAACCTGCGGACAAAATCTGCATTGTGCTTCTATCTTCACTGTAAACCATATTAACATAGCTGGAAATAATATAAATTTAACTTTTTTTACTTTAGACATTTGATTTTAAACTTCTTCTCCTTTCTGCTTTTCCCTTCAGGGGTCGCCACAGGGAATCAATTGCCTTCATCTAACCCTGTGTTCTGCATCCTCTTCTCTCACACCAACTACCTTCATGTCTTCTTTCACCACATCCTTGAATCTCCTCTTTGGTCTTCCCCTAAGCCTCCTGGACGGACGGACAGACGGCCAGACGGACGGACGGACGGACAGACAGACAGACAGAGATAGACAGACAGATAGCAGAATGTATGGTAAAATGAAGGGCCACATGGTGGTTAAGGCACATCCATTATAGATAAAATCATTGGACATCTATACCCAAGACCCCACAGTATATTGTTGCCCCTCTCCACCACCTTGTTCATCCATGGTCGCAGGGCGAGGGGGAGCTGAACTGATAGAAAAAGCTGTTCAGTTCATCAGCTTGCTCCACTTCCCCTCCATTGTACTGCACCCCTTGCCGCACCCGGTGATGGTCCTCATGCCGCTCCAGACTTTGCGCACCTGATTGCGCCCCAGTTGGTTTTCCAGTATCCTCCTGTAGTCCTTGGCCTCCCTCAGGCAGAGGCTCACTGCTTGTTGAGCCTTCATCATCTCCTCCTCATTACAGTTCCTGAAATCCTGCTGCTTTCTGTTTAGGACAGCCTTGATCACCTTGGTTAACCAGGGTTTATTGTTGTGGTAACACTTGACTGTCCTTACAGGGACCACTGTGTTCACATAAAGTTCATATGATCCATTATACAATGAGCTGCTCCCTTGACGTCCTCCCCATGTGAACTCTAAGAGGCTGACATGCCTAGTTTGCATAGAGTCTGTTGCACTTGTCTGAAGTCCAGATATTATGAAGCTACTGACAGACACTGTAAAGAAACTTGCCCACAGGAAGCAAGGGTGAGGACAGAGAGAATAAATTAGCACACTTTTTGGCATTCATAAAAATGTTCTTGGAACAACAGAGAGATCATAAGGCCAGACTTTTATTTCAGTTTTTGGAAGATGAGTGAAAAATTGATATTGCAGACTTACTGGTTGACATGGCATTGCATTTAAATGGCCCCAGTTTATAATTACATGTCAAAATCAACTATGATTTGGTCGCAGCTGTCCAGTCTTTCCAACAAAGTTGGATATTTTCAAAGTGGATCTCTATGAGAACTGAACACATTTTCCAGTAATGAAATGGGTGAAAGAGAGATGTTTCATCATCTGTTCTCATATGATGTTCATCATATGTTCTCTTCATTCAGAATCTCCTTCCGGCGAGAAACATCACCAAATTTAAACTCCATGCTGTATGGATCTACAAGATTAAAAATGGAGCTGATTGATGTGCAAGTAGATATGACATATGCTTTGTTTTCTTTGAGGTTTTTATTAACCAAAAATTGTTAAATTACAACGCAATAAACAATCCAACATAATTGTTTAGTAAGTGGCTTTGTTTAAATGCTTGGAAAAAAATCAAATCCATATTTGTAAGTATCAAAATATTAAAACTGCAGGGAGGGGAGGGTTGACTTGCTGGACATCTTGCAATTATAATTAAATGGCCTGTTTCTGATCTCCAGGAAAAAAAGAAGAAAATTATCATAAGTCCATGAAAAAAGAAGTTATCAGAATCACTTAGGCTAACAGACAGGAATAAAAGCCATACCGTATAATATTCCCAATCAATAAATCTTCTCTTAAATTTTACTACTCTCCCCTTAAGTCATGATGTCATGGGTTCTGTCAGAGTTCATCTTCATATTTTATGAGTTTTCCTGCTGCAGTAAAACAAAAATAACCTTTTTATTGTGTCAAATCATAGGAATACCAGAAAATCAAGATCTTTCCAGCCAGGGTGAAAGGCACTTGTCATAGGCAGACAGAAAAAACTAAATAACACAGGACACAGGTAAACATGACTTCTTTGTCTCAAGCTTCTCTATACCCCTAAGGGTTAGTCGAGAACCAGGCAGAGACAAAGACAACACACACATTTGGATGGACCTCATTATACCTCAGATATAATCACCCCTGGAAGAGTCTCTGCTCGTCTGTTTCCCATTTCAAAGCTCAATCAATCCCATCCTCTTCACCCTCGGTCTCCCCCCTCTCACATAAAGGACTTTCTTACAGACCGACCGCAGACTGTGAGACTCGGCCCCCACCTCTCCACCACACGGACACTCAGCACCGGCTCCCCACAGGGCTGCGTGCTGAGCCCCCTCTTGTACTACTACTCACCCACGACTGCCGCCAGTCAAGTTTGCTGAAGACACCACCGGCCTGCTGACAGTTCAGGCCTGTTTCACCTGCTGCCCTCAGGCAGGCGATACAGGTGCATCAAAACTAGAACTAACAGGTTCCACAACAGCTTCTTCCCGTTTGTAAGCCATTACTCTGCTTAACTCAAACACGCACTGATACCCCTCTAATACACACACACACACACACACACACACATACTGTGCAATTCTTCAATGGGAACATGCAATACGCCGTGTTGGGCATGGCGCTTCTTGTATTTCGATGTATACACCTGTAAAGAAATCGGCATTTAGTGTAAATATTGTATATACTTGTATTTGTATTCTTACTCTTTCTACTGTTGCATTATGGCACTGTGAGGAGTTGCCCTAATCTCATTATACTATGTATAGTGACAATAAAGGCTTTCTATTTCTATTTCTATTCCATCCGCATCCTTCAAAAGTGCACAGATATTCACACACGCACGAACAAACACACACACACACACACACACACACACACACACACCACACACACACACATCTCAAGTGATTTCTCCTTGAAAAATCATAATTGATGTTGTGGTTTCATTAGTCTGACCGACTGGGTATAAATGGTCATTGAAGCCTCCCAGTGACTGCTTATTTCAGATGCCATTCTTCTCTCCTTCCAAATCTGTTTGTTAGGATTTTTTTTTTATTTCAATCTCAACAGGAAACACCAAAGGCAGCTTCTGCACTGTCAATGTCTAGACTGTGAATGAACAGTTTCTACAACCATGATCTGGTCATAAACAAATTAGTTATCTGCTTTATTCAGTTTAACATGACTTCTCTCCCTACATGCAAATATTCCCATTTCTAAATCTTGAGTCTTTCCTTAACAAAGACCATTGGGAGTAATTCACAAAAATACAAACAAGCTAGGTTTTTCCCCCTGCTGTCAGAATGATAATTCTGCAGCCAGAACTTTTTTCATTAGTGTTGAGCCTGGAGTATGAATATGGAAGTGTTTTCAAAAACTCAACAACTTGTCAGGGTTCATTTAGCAAGGATTTACATCTGCACATCTGGATAATTATTTTCAACAAGTGATTCAATTTAGTCTCTCAGACAACCATAGTTTGGAGGAATATTAAAGTTGTAATAGAAGGTCATTGCTATGTATGAAGTCATCATCAGGGTCTCATTCAGTCACCTGAATGTGGTCGAGTGTGGAGTTACACATCATGATACTTGGATACATTTGATGTTAAATTTAAAGAAAGTCAGAATGCTGGTATTCAGAGGAATTTCAGGAACAAAAGCTACAATGCAATTTCACATTGAACAAAAATGAGGGCTGCTGTTAGCTGAGGAGCAGAGACGGTCTGTCTGCAGGTGGTAACTAGGTCACAGACAAGACTTAGGGTTAATTTATTGTGCTCAGCATCGAACATAACACTGATTTTAAAAATGAAGCACTGAAGATCTACACTGCTGCTAGGGGTTAGGGACATGGTTAGAGTTAGATGTGTGAAGTTAGTACTTCAGCGTTACGAAAGTCTAAGTCTTAGGTGCAAAAATATCAGCAATTGTATGGTGCTCAATGAGAGAGTGTTAGACTTAGAAATAATACCACTAATACCACACCTTTGTAGTTTTTTTCAGTCACTTAGAAGCATTTGTCTAACCAGTAGTCACAAATTATGGATTTTTTTTTTATTATTTACGAATGTTAACACACAGCATCCCACAATAGCAAAAACAATATTCCAAACCTTACATACAGTATAAAAACTATGCTTCTGCAATGATATCAGTTCAAAAACAATATATCACAGCTGATAAACAAACAATTGAATAATTGACACACGGCTGATTTATGTTGGGTAAATAGGGCCAACCACAATTGATTCCAGTCTGGCTTACTATAAGTGGCAGTGCACTTTGAGGAGTGATGTTTTTTGAAACAGAAAAAGACAAACACTGTAATGTCTGGACAAGGAAGAGTAAGAGCAAGGGGCCCAGGAAAGAAGAGTACACCCAGTGAGAGATGCAGTGAGAGGAGCAGGATCAGTGAGAGGAGCAGGGCCAAGGAGAGGGCAGGGAAGAGGTGTAAGAATATGTGGTGGTGGCATTCCAAGGGCTGCAAGAACAGTGGTCAGTGATGACATTCGTGCCACTGTCATTAATCAACCACGGTCTTGCACTAAGAGAGGCTGGAATATTGATCTTGAGACCTATTGGACGGTGTTGGGTGTGGGGAATTGGGTCCAGGACAATCTTCTCACACTGATCGGCAATGGCATCTGATGCAAAAATCAGATCTGGATTGTATCCCCTTCTCCATCGGGAGCTATTGAAAGAAGGAGGGAGCTTAGCATCGTGGATGAGAGACAGTTGATTAGATTCTGCCCAGTTCTCAACCAGCTCACCATCTTCGTTACTTTCAGCATAACCCTAGGTGACACTGTGGCTGTTAAAATCTCCCATAATCACGTTGATGCGATCATCGGTGGGATCAGAGGGAATGTCAAAAATGATGGAGGGTGGTTTATATACTGAAGTGAGAGATTCCCTCTGTGCAGATGGTAATAAATTCAATGTCGTTGTTGTCAGAAACTGATACCTTGTCTGTATGCAGACTTCTGCGGAGAAATACTGCACTCCCATACTGGTCATGTGGTCTCTCAGCGATGAGGGTCATACCAGAGATGCGAGGACAGACGCGTGAAGGTCCACGATGTGTCTCTTGGAGGCAGAGGATGTCGCAGTTATTCTTGATACATAAATCCGCCAGGAGATCTTGTTTGGCGCCAGTAAGTCCTTCAATGTTCAATGATATCACACACAAGGCCGCTCCTGACAAGGACCCATGCTTGTGACCTTGGGCACCACCGAAAGATCTGAGGTCTTGTTGAGTCATATTAGCAACAGATAGAAAAACTGCTGTTGATAGCGTAGTGTTGTTGAAGGATTCGCAAGTGCAAAAACACCTGAGAGGGACCGCGACGAGAACGCTCCTTCAGTGGCCCCCGCTGTTGAGGTGAGTAACAATTAGAACAAAAATATTTATCGCTCTATAATAACTTTTATACGTGTTCAATTTTTGTTAAGTTAGCATATCAAACAATCTTTATTCAATATTGCACATTGTTTCATTCACTGAAAATTCAATTTTGAAAAACGCACCAGAGTGCCAACAGTGTCCGCAGAGCCATGTACCTCTGATTCCTTGCTGTTCTGCACATAAAGTGAATTCACTGTGAAAATGAACCAGCTATGTTCCACCCAATGAGATTGCATATTCAGTTCCAAATGCAGTCTAAATGTTAGCATTTAGACTAATTGGTTTGCAATGACATTAGTGAGTCAAGTATCCTGTAAATTAATAGCCTGGCTGAGGTCATTAAGGATCACGCCACTAAGTGGGTATATGTATGCCCAATAACTCGTAAACAAACAATCATCATACTATTTTTAACCTAAAGTCATGTTTTTTGGATTGAAATTCAGGTAAGTAATTGTATGCTTGTGCCACAGCATACTGCAAACACTGTGGTGATTCTATCGTGGGAGGGAGAGAGGGATGAGGAGGGGGTGTCGGCCAGGCAACGCTTTGGAGGAGGGAGCTAAGTGAGGTTATGTTCTGAGTTGTCACAACACTCTCAGTAAACAGTAGATTCAAACTTTACACATGTAAGAAAGACAGGAAAAATGCAAACACAATCAAGCAATACGATTCTATATTTCATGAGGTACAGAACCAATGTGTAGAAGAATTTTCTTTCCGAACCCTTCAGCTCTGAGTCAACAGTAAAAAAAAGACAAATGAGCAAAATGGTGCAAGAGACTTACAGCCAGTGGTGAGGTTTTCAGGAAGGCTAAATCTGTCTTTCCTGTGAGTTTATTTATTTTAAGACAATTATTAATCGTCAGTCCAAAAGTCCTCTGCTGTCTTTTTCCATTCTACATATTACAAACAGGAAAATGTGTTTGTAAGTTGTAACATTCACTCATATATGCTTGTTTCAAAAATGGTCTTGGCTGGAATTTTGTGTTTCCAGTGTGGGTTCTGAGGATCGAAATGGAAACATATTGAATCCATGGTACAGATCCAACTCTCTTTTAGTTGTGTATATTCTTCATTGACAGTGAGCACAGTAGAATTTGAAAGAGTTACATAACAAAAGTTGCAAAACCAAAAAGCTCTGGGCAACAAAATGCCCCTGGTTGTCAGTTGTTTGCTGACCTTGCTTTGATTTCAAAGGAAACTACACACACATATTTAATTTCTTTCAGGTGTGAGGAAACGAGTACATGTTTCTGGATCCTTCTATTTCAGGAAAGCGAAGCATCAATAACTTCCTCAGCTTTTTTCTCATTTTCAGGAGTGGTAGTGAATAAGTGAATAATCAAGGTCTTGATAAACTGCCAGTTTGGCACTTTGGTCACTGTTGGACAATGACTACTTCTTATTGCTTTCAAATCATTAATGTCCTCTGTATTCACAAGTGAAATCAAAAGTGTGTGAAGCCAAACTGACCACAGACTCTGCAACCCCAAAATGAAACTTAATAGAAGCATTCATCATGGTTGCCTCTGATTAAAATCATATCCTACTGTACTGACCTAAACATGGCACAGGGAATACAGGACTAAAATGCACAACGGAAACTGGTGCAGACAGGAACAGACAGTGAAACAGTACATGTACAGTCAGAGAAGAAGTGATTCTGTCATGCAACAGTTAAGGGGTAGGGGTGATGCTTCTCTCCATTGTTTTCCACTGACAGGGTTCTTGGGAAGAAATGTTGATCTTCTGATTGTCCAACTAAATTAATACCTTAATTTTTATACATTGTTTATATAATTCTTTAATATAATCTTTTGCATTTGTCAAGTGAAATATTTCATCATCTACAAATAGACCGGATCAACATTTGTTTTAGATATGTGTGGTTCCAGGTGGTTGACATGTAGTAAAATGTCTTAATCCCTACTGGATTGCAATAAAATGAAATTAACAGTAGAACCGCCAAATACGAATGGCATTAAAACAAATGCTAGTCTGTAAAAATGAAGCTAAGGCATCTTTCAGTTCAAGGCTTGTTTTTACTGAAATATTTTTATTAATCATCTATTGAAATGTGAGGGTGTGGAATGAAATGAACCACCAAGAGATATTTTTTACCCTTTATAGAAACCACTGTATATTGCTGCTCTCAACATTTGCACCACACCCAGCTGCTAAGCCACTAATGTTGACCAACAATGCCAACAAGATTTTATTACATGAACCGTAGTTTTAGAATGCTGCAGAACATTAATATCATTATTAATACTACTAATAATAAACATATTAATAATAATAATGATAGTGTTAATAATGTGTTGTTGTTGCTGTTTTCAAGCTAATTTATTGTGAAATGTTTTTCTTTATGTATGAAAAGTTCCATCAGAGTTCAATCTGCTATGTGTTAACTGTGCCTACTGACTAATGTTGGTGTGCCACCACACTGAATTAAAGTGGTATGAAAAACATGATACTTGCCAAAGTCAGTGAAAGTGAAATGTTTATGATAGGGTGTTGACTCTGTGCCTGTTTAATGGTTTCTTATTCTCATTCCTTGCCTGTGTGGCGTCTGTTGAAGAAAAATCATCTGGACAGGTAGACGATATTAGAGAAAATGGTAATATTGTGACTGTTTTGCCTCAATAAAAGTATTTTATTCAGACCACCAAGTCAGCCAAAGCTATCATTTAAAGTGTACAGCAGACTAACCATATAATTCATATAATTCAAGACACAGAAGAAGAAAATGTTTTTTCAAGTTTTTATTGATTGTTCCTCATTGACCCTTATAGAAAATACTGGATAATAAGTACGTACTGAGTCACTGTAGACCATTTCCATTTATGGAATGAAGAGCTGTGTTTCAGAAGCAGGTTGCAAGTACAAAATCTGTAAATATATATGTCTGCAGACTTCAGGAATGAAAGCTGACAGTCCTGCTGAGCCGCACATGCTTTCAGAGAACAGAATTTGTCTTTCATGTGACATTCTTACCACAGAGACAATAATCAAACTTATTTTTGGTCCCTTTTTGGTCAGATGCGATGCTCAGTAGCTTGGCATATCTGAGGAGTTCAGCAAGTAGGGCAAATACTCTTTTAAGACCCGCCACTGAAATCTCCAGGGCTTTGGAGCGCGTCGTTGGCCCTGTGCTTCAAAACACTCCTCAAATCCTGGAGATCACCCTGAGAGGGAACATCTGTGGGCTGGAAGAGCCTCATATGAGAACAGACTGCCTTGTTTGTGCGCGTGTATGTGCATACGCGCATGCACGAGCATGTGTGTGTGTGTGTGTGTGTGTGTGTGTGTGTGTGTGTGTGTGTGTGTGTGTGTGTGTGTGTGTGTGTGTGTGTGTGTGTTTGAGAAAGATTGTGGTTTTGTGTGGGTGAATTGACAGGTATGTTATGTTTTATGTTAAATAGTGTATAAGTACTTCAGTGGACACTTAGTTAATAGTGTTACAATGTTAGTAACTCCCTTATACGTGAGATTTCAGGGTGTCAAGTCTCCTATTTAGTATCAACCGTAGAAATAAGACTGATTCAGGGGTTTCATCATTGGGATCAATCATATGTATGTAAAGTAAGTCACGTTTGTGTGTAAATAATGTATTTAGTCAGAAATCACTCGAACAAAGCATCACCCCAGTCAGTAAATAAGAAAATTAAGGCTGTGTTATTTTGTATATAAACTGATTTACAAAATGCATTGGTCAAACGCATTCACAGAATACATGAAGCACCAAAAGGTAACAAAACGTATTAATACTTGCCAAACAGTATTACCTAATAAAATACAGAAAACAATATTTTTCTCTGACACTACCACCACATTACATCTTGATTCTTTTATATTTTTGAATTCTTCAGATTTCTCCACAAAAATAATGAGACACAAACTACGTATTGCTTGTACACACAATGTACAATGCTGAAAGACAAGTTTGTTTGTACAGTTACGTGAAGCAGCATGTTTATGTGACAGACAATAGCTTCTATCTTTTGTAGAAAACAAATCAGTGTGATTTAATACAGTAGCAAACCTCAAGTTGATCTGGATGGATTGTTTGGCGTAGGAAGATTGTGACTTTGACCTCGGCCACAGTTTCTGTCTCATACCGGCAGGCAATATTGGTTTCATGTCAAGCATGTAGAAAATCGTTCTCAAATGTTTACCATAACCGCTCATTTTGTATCCTTAACAAAACACTTTTTATTGCAACAACTTAATCAAACTGCTGCAGTGGACTGCGCTGACAGCTGATTTTCTCATTTTGTCATGAAGACTTGTGGGAAAACTCACTTAATACTAAGATTGTCAAGGGAAACAGAAATTTGAAGCATCGCATAATAGGTTGTTATTTGATTTGGAGACTTTCAGCCATATGGAGATTTCATTATTTTAACCAAATAAATTTAAACAAATTTTAGCCAAATTATGGGACTACGAACTTAGATGTGCAATAGGACAGGCAATATTAATTAACATAAGATCCTTTATGCATGTTGATTTCAACAAACATGTTGCTGTACTTCTGCATAAATGGAACCAACATTAATATCTTCCTCATGAACCAATCCTCAACCAATCCATTTAAACAAATTTTTCATTTGTACGATTTTTCAATTGTATGACCTGGCTGACTTTATCTAAGTATGAGTAGTTTAAGATTTTTGTCCTGTCCCTCCTCAGGACAAATGAAGCTTCTTAAATGTGATGAATCATGTTATCATGACAGGAGCTGGTGCACCTGGCTGGGATGAATGGGAGATGGAACCTTTTTACATCCTGCTTCAAAGCTGTGATGTATTGTAATTTAAATTGTTACACCCAGTGCTCACCTGAAGTATCTATTTAAATTTAAATGACTTAATACAAATACTTCCAGTCCAATGCCTTACCTTGTGTCCATAAAGAGCTTTTTAATTCATAAAAGTGAGTTGTACACGTCAAAAAATACTTTTGTGGAATGTGGAATTTATTTTATGGCAGCTCTATGGCAGTATTTTATCAATGTGTGTTTGCATCCACTCTTTGAACACTACATAGACTTATCAAAAAGCTGGTAAACATTAACACAGCCTACACTCACACAGCATAAGTGTTAACACATTGTACAAACATCACACTTACTGCAGCAGTGCAATCCCTTTGTTCCCAAAAACCATACACAAAATACAAACACAGACATTTGTAGCCCAAGACCAACACTGACGGAAAGCTTAACCAAATTCCATGTGTTCCCATCAGGTGTGATGATTTGGTAGGCTATGTGGGTAAATCCAAAATCCCATTCTAAACACAGAAACAGGCATATGTTTTAACAGGCCACTGCAAACTAGCCAAGAAAAGCAAGACTCTGCGACCACTTCAGCAAACACCTCGATTAAAAGGATTTGCCATTTTGATTTCTCGGTTAATGTTACAGTCGAAATATTTAGACAAAGGACTGCTATCAACGTGAATTACCACTGACATGTTTGCACGTATGAAAAAGGAAGAAGGAAAGAAAGTATGCTTAACTTGCTGAAAAATAAGAAAAGGGAAAGACAGACTAGGAGAACGACACAAAGAAACAAGAGGAGACATGGTGGAGATGAAAGCGTGGTTCAGATTTTACAAGAGGTGCTGTGGATGTCCACGACGTCCATTTCTCTGAGAAGCATGTTAGAGGCTGGGCACACTCCAGTATGTGGTTTTCCCAAGGCCAAGCGGATCTAGTTCAACCCACCTCTTGCTCACAGACACACCACTAGTCAGAGGAAGGGAGAGCCAGGGTTTTCCTGTCAGTGTGGAAAAATGCAGGGAAGAGGGGAGGGAAAAATGAGCAGCGGTAACCCAAGCCACCGAGGTGGCCCTCCGGTCGGCCCAAATCCTACTATTCTCCTTCATGAGTCTGTCAGCTCCTCTCTCTTTCACAGACAAACAGAATCGAGCTGAGCATGTGGGGCGAGGTGCATTGATGAGCGTTGACCAGTGGAATTGGGTCCGGATGAGGCCAAAAGTCTCTTTCCTCTTCCCAGCTGTGTCCAGTTCAGGAGATAAAGATGGGGGGGTGTATAAAACACATGTCTCCAAATGCAATAATCCAAATTCCAAAGGCAGAAATTCAGGTGAGTTCATTAGTTCTGATTTCAAATAAATTGTTGATCCTCGTTACAAAAAAAAAAAAAAAGACAGAGAAAATAGCGTGGTTCACAGCATTGCAAGGTATTGAATTTAATTTCACTATCAGACACAGGTGTTTGTTGTCTCTGTCATTATTTGGTGTTCTTCCTTTCTCATCTACTCTAGTCTTTTCTTCTCTGTAGAGGGAGCAGCATTGTGCAGGAAGGCCTACATGTTGCTGCTTTGATCCCAAAGAGGGCCCCGCTGAGGAGGATTATGGATTCCATAAAGCACCCAGCTCTATAAACGGCTCCAAGTCCACATTCAGCACCTGGCTAAATATTATCTCAGGAATGCTTTAGTGGCATCTTCAGAAAACAGAACAACCGTATTGACTAACAGCTGACTTTCTTCTGTGATTACCAGTTCTCACTACTGAACTTTAACATTATAATCTGAAATAATTTGAAGTAGTAGATTGACAATTCCAGGTCAATATTCTAATCTGTCAACAAAGCAAATAATCAATGTCTGTTTTCCACATATTTTGAGAACTGGTCTTCAATTCTTCATTGACATTGTTCTTGTCTATCGTGTCCATGTGGATGTACTTTGAATAACCAAATGAAAAGCTCTTACAGCAGCAGGTGCAGGACTTCAGGGCTCGGCTCTTGTCAGTGACCCAGAGATGCTTACGACTAGACGAGACACAAACAGAATAAATGAGTCAGAGAAACGTATGCTTTAAATTGAGAAAAGTAGACGGTTTTAATTAAGCATGCAGGGGCAGGGAAACTGGTGGAGGAAACTAAACAATAAATCTGCTGTGGAATAACGGTGGCAACTGACTAAAAGAACGCCCAGATTTAAAAAAAAAAAAAAAAAAAAGGGATGTCAATTTAAGTGTGCAATTTTCTAAATGTGCTCACCCCCATGTTAAAAGTCATCTTTGCATTGCTGCTATGGTAACCTAACAGTAAGCACAATATTTGTGTTTGTATATTAATTATAACAATAATGCCAAGAGCTGAAATCATTTCTGTTGATGTTTGTGTCTGTTTCTAATGGGGAACCGAAAAAAGGAATAGTTTAAGTAATGGAATCCAACCAGTGGATGTTAGTTCACTTTTCATCAACCACACAAAAATGCGCCATCCACAAACGTCCCAAAATAAAGTTCACTAGCAGGACAGGAAGGTATGGTAGATTAGAATTACTCTGAGAGGCAGTTCAGCTTCTTGTCAACACACCAAAACCATTATGAGTTGATACCTGTGTGTATTACACCTCTCGTGAACAGATTACATGGTATGTTGCCCAAAGGTGGATCACATTTGAATTGAGCTAAATATGAGAAAGATCCTGTTTTGACAATTACGCATTAAGACTTAAATAAAAACATGTAGTCCAGTGAAGATCCTGGGCTACTGTTCATGGGAGCCAACAGCAACATGTGACAATATCAGCCTCAGCAACCCCCACCTCCACATGGATTGACTTATAGTCAGTCTGACTGCCAGAGTTCCCTTCATTTTGAAGTGCAACCACAGTCATGTTTTTATGATTTTTATGATGAAAACCTCTTAACTCAGAGCCATATTGCACTTTAAATAATAACTTTAGGTTTACCGGAGATAGAGCACAGACCAGGGGTTGGAAATAAATGAAGAGAAAAGGAAAACTGTATTATTTTCCATTTATCTTCATTGTTAAAGAATCTATTAATCATTAAATATATTAATAGCAGTTTCACTGGCTTGGAAAGAAAATCCCTGTTAGCAGATTGTGTCGCTGCCATGTTGCAGTCAATGCAAGCCGTGCTAGAAGTCACAGGTCTCTATGTAGCTTCAATTTGATAAAGATAGTGCTTTTTTTTGTTCAAACATAAAACCAGGCAAAAACACCAAACATGATCAGTTTTAATGGATTTTGGCGGCTTCGAGCTACAACAGAGAGTTCTCGGGTTACTGCAGCTGTGCTCTGCACGCTTCACAATTTGGGAAACCGGTTCAGAGAGATGGATCCAACATAGAGACAGGATTCAGTGGGCTGGATGCGACCTGGACTACCTCAGTCAGTGCTCATTGACAGTGATGGAGAAGAAAAACAAAAGGCTGGATGGAGGAAGAGGAATCACAGAGGAAATGAGCGTCTTACAGTAACACATGGTGTGAAAGAAAGAAATGTCTCGCTTGCTGACCTCCTTGTGTTTTTCATTCCTCTTCTTTCTCCACTCTCCCTCTCAACCCTTCCTTTTCCTCTCCTCATTTGTGCTTCACAGCAGTTGAAATTGTAATAGTCTAACAAATACAGTAGGATAGGCTTTTGAAGTAAAATTGTGTTTGAGATGGACTTTTTTGTGGCACTTACTCACTGCTGAAAACCAGTGAAAGACACTAACGTTGTATATGTAAACTGGAGTTATCAATTTGAAACCACAACAAGGCAGACAGGGACTGCAACATCACGCGACACCCCTGAATTCAAAATTTTACCCTGACCTACTTTCGTAATGGCCTTGAATTTTATATTGCATTGTAATTCTATATTGTAATTCTATATTGTATCAGGTATTTGGCTTTTCATTCTATATTTGTAAGTTGACCACTGCTAGAGGCATGCTGTAGCAGACAGACTCATGACAGCCTACGATATTGTTCTTGTCACGGTTTGGTGTTGCTGCTGTGCTGAGCTGGGGTGTTAAAGGAAGAGAGGCTGAACTTGTGGGCGGAGCCTTGTCTCCGCACCTGTTGTTCGTCTCCACACCTGGATCCCCTTGCCTCCCTGAATATAACGCCTTTTGTTTCGTCTTTTTATCTTATCAGGTTCCTGAGATATGTGCAAAAAAAAAAAATGGACACAAGTTGAAATTTGGCCTTCACCTAGTTTTCTCAAGGTCAAAGTCATCATCTCATTTTCATCCCCTTTGCTGCCCGAGTAATGTGTTTTTTCATTCATCTTTCTATCCGCAACGGTTGCAAAGATATTTTGTGGATGGACGGATGGACAAACACACAAACATTGACAATTACAATACATCACCGCTTCACAGGTCGTTATTAAAGAATGAAGTACGGCAAAGAAGCTATTCACTTTATGGATATATGGTCCGTTGTGGTTTACATTTCCAGAGGCAAAATGTCATAAATCTTTACTCTTTAATTCACTTACTATTCAGTGTGACATCTCTAATAGGCAGAATTATTTCTCTTTAACCTCTTTTCACTTATTGGATTTCTCCAGCTGACCAAAGAGCTTCCACAGCATGGCATGTCCTCTCCAGTTTCACCTCAAAAATGGATTCGGTAACATGAGCAGCGTGATAACCATTGTTCTCCTCTTTGTTTGCCCTTGCCTATCCAGACATTAATAATAGAAACCAATTAATCCCACACCAATTGATTCATAATTAGTATTGGAGACTCTGTGTGAGGGATCCATTCCCACAGAGCCTGGTCTCATTCCCAGGGTGTCAAATACTAACTTTCTAACTCTTCTCTGTATTTTATCCAAAAGGAGGTGGCGACCTTGTTCTTTCAGATTTGACACACAGTTAATGTAATGTTCAATGGAAAGAAACAGTTAGAGCATCCATACAACGACATTTTCAAATCCAAATAGAGGAATCGTAGTTGACATTGATTGGCGGGTCACATTCAAAGTACAACTAACTCATCAATCGCTTCATAAATGTAATGACTCGCTTTTTTGTGTTTCATTCAGGGTTTATTATCTTCACCTACCCAGACATGGACAACAAAAGCCAGGGATATCTCACCAGTGACTCCCTTTTTTTTTTTTTTTAACCTCATGAAGGTACAACGAAAAAATCCTTAAGTTGAATCTATGGCTTTTGGGTATTTTGCTATGAAGACAAAACATTTTGAAAAATTTATCTCATCTTTGCCAGATTTCCATGTGACTGTCCAGAGTAACAATGAACACTTTTGATAACATAACTAATAAAGTCGTCCTTCTCGTTATTCATGGTTCACAGGTAACAAGTTGTACATGTTTATATGGAGAACTAGAAGTCAGATATGAATTCAGTGAATGTGACTTACGGTAACAGTAATTGAATTTTTTTTTGTGAACATTTCTGTTTGAGTCAATCGCCTCAAGTTTAGTGTCAAAAAATACTTTCATGTGATTAAATAAAAGCTTTAAAGACAAAACATCATGCTTGAACTGAGTTTGTGAATGGAAAAGAGAAATCACGGACTGCTGCAGGTGGCAAAGAGCATAGAAAAGCTGCAGTGTTCGGGCCTGGCATGAGATGACGATGAATATTTCCTATCCGCCCAGTTGATAGGTCAAACAACTGCATCCTACTTCCCTTTCCTACAGTGACCTCATCTGTCAGCTGTTGTCAGCATCGACACTCCTCCCCACGTCAGTCTGCTCCGCTCTGAGACATTTAACAGGAAACATCGTTATTACCCCACTGTCCTTCCAACATGTACATGTCTTTGTTGGCCGCTGGACAATTCACTGATATTTGCATGTCACAACACACATCAGACAGAGCAGATGTGAGGTATTTGATCTTAAATAATTCCATACTATTAACAAATTTGGACACAATGTAGCCACATGTTTTCACTCCTGAGGCTAGGTAAATATTTATTCATTTCCTTGGAGATGCTGGTTGGTGTCACAGTTGTGCGTGCATCTGCAGGTGGTGTGATGTGTCTTTGAAATTTGGAAGCGGTCAAACAACTTCCAAATTTCAGTTTTTAACTTCCTCACACACTTCACTGCTCAAAATGTGAAAATGGAAATATGTAGTGCAGTTTTCCAAGCATTGCTTCTATTCTTATGTACAGTGCACTTTTTAAAAATGAGGTAAACAACTATATAAAGGTGCTCATGAATGACTCACATTGTGTAGGACCTTACACTGTGCCTGTCATTTTTTCCTTGCTGTTCACACCTTCCACCACAGAACACGTGACTATCAGTGGTCACACTCCTTCTTTCAGTTTGGTTTTATTTTACAGAGAAGTTATTATTTAATGGATAAAAACTATAACCTATTGTCAGTGTCTGGTCAGCATTGTTATCTCACTGCCAGAAGGTTGTGGGGTCAAATTTATGTCCTGTCTGTTGATTCTGTTTCATTTGCAGGTCACAGCGACTCAGGACTAACTCTCTACTTTAAATTTGGAATTTAATTGTACAATTTGAATAATGACAAATAAATCTCCTTCTTCTTCAATTCATTAATTTACCATTAATTTAACATTTCTCTTTTTTCTCTGTCTTTCTAAGATTCATGTTCTCAATTTAATTTCATTTATGACAAAAACATCACATCACAAATCGTACTGTGAATGATTTGGAATTGCAGACAAAAAAAATCTAAATCAATAAACAAACTAGAAAAGTGCTTTTATTTTATTTTTTTTATTTATTTATTTTTTCATTTTTATTAACAGGCCCCATCTTGCAATGGTATTATCACATAGAGAGGTCAAAGGTTCAGTGTGACAAATTCAGTAACACAGCCTGAGATTAAACGAATGTTTTCCTCAAGGATAGAAAACATTACATTCAACTAGAGAATCCAAAACTGCTGCTTAACTGCAACATAAAGTTATTGAAACCTAAGTGCACAACTCTTTATTTGAATCCACGGTGTGTTGCCATTTACAGTAGGCTGAGTATGACATCACCAAGGTACCTGATGTCTCACAAGAAACATAATGACAGTGTTGTGTATGAAGTGACATGTCACTGAGGTGTGACTGAGAAGAGTGGGGGATACCAATCCAGGTAGCTCAAGCCATGACTGACACAGCCTGCTACAATTATACTCTTGTTCTAATCTGGATATCATCCACACGCTTTCACCTCCTGGTTATTACTTAATGCTCTGTTCTTCTCTTCATCTTTGTGTTACGGTTACAGGTATATTCATCACTGACATGTTTTCCCAGACCTGGTGTTATTCCTAAAACAGCTATTGCTGGAAAACCAAACAAAGCATGACACAGCACTCCATTACCTGGCCTGGTGAGGTCATGGTATCATAAATACCCTGCTAAAAAGAGAGCCCCACCTTCTTCCCTCCAAATGTTTGGTGAGCCATGGACATTTTTTGGTGGTTGAGTAGTGACAGGGCATGTTTTTTAGAACTCTAACCCCTTCTTTTGTATTTTAAAGTTGAAATCACAACATGTGGTACCAGCCCCCGGTGTGAATGAGGGGGTTGTGTCCCTGAACAGTCCACTCTTTGAGCTTCAACAACCAGGTCCACCCTATTGCAAAATGAGCATTCATGCTAAAGGTGTCGCCATCAGGCTAGTTGGTGCCTCTGGCTTCGAATGTTAAGAGTAGATTTAATGTTTCAACTAAACTGTAGCTGCATCACATCACTTTACCACAAACTAGGGCAATGCTGGCAAGATCATTTGTGATTTTCAGTGTAACGACTGTGTAATTCTACATAAATAAGGTGTCATTTTTTCAGTAAATAAGACTAAGACTACACTCATGTTGTTGTGCTAAGGCACTGTTTCCTTTTCACTGAAAGTTAATGTTAGTATGCTACAATGTATATGGTAATGATGCTAGCACGCTGATTTTTAGCCAAGCTTCATGTTCATGTTATGTTCACCATCTTAATGATTTTTAAAAAAACTTTACGAATTAACATTAGACGTAGAAATATATGAGTAAAAGTGTTGGGCACATTGAAAACTGGTGCAAAATGAAAGGTTAATGCATCACCAAAGAGATCGTCAAACAAATAACGGTTTCTGCCAAGCTTCAAGGCAGTCCATCAAATGTCTGTTCATAAATTTCATTCAAAGCCACAAAAGTAAACCTCGTGGTGAGAGAAGAAGTCAAAAAATGACCCCCGTCTGTGTGTAATGTGTCCTCCGGGGACTGTGGTTGTCTATTAAAAGTTTCACAGGGATCCATCCAGTAGTCTTTTTTTATTCCGTCCTGGAACAAAGTACCTGTAGAGGACAAACAGAAAGAACTTGTATAAAAAGTAGACCTATTGGTGCCAGTACCCATTATCTAAGTGTTGAGGATTGTACTGCTAACAGACCTGCAGTCATTTGGATTGGTGATATTTAATACTGTGTGTGTCTGCTTTACATAAATACCCTTGTGATTTATTTTTTAACTTTGTGCATTCTAAAAACATAGGTCTCTAAATCAAATAGGTGTTAAAAGTATCGCTCGTACGAAAGTGTCACCGCTTTCACCTTGGCCAAAATATGTCGTCCTTTTTCTAACAGCACAATTTCCTCCGGGATTAATAAAGTATCTATCTATCTATCTATCTATCTATGAAACATGTGCACTCATTACCACCTACCTATTAAGAGGTAGATACAGCAAAAAAGGAGACAAAGCAGAGATTAATGTGGGGGAAAAATGTGATTGTTGGATCCTCTCATGCATTTTTCTTCCAAAGCACATCTCCAAGGACATCCAGGTCTCATTCACTCAGCTCCAGTCTATGGCGTGTGCTGCATACCGAGTGCAAAAGAAACCAAATGTGGTATTGTGAACACATTGTTTTTACTGATTATGTTTCCTTTCTCTTTGTTTCCTACATACTCAATTTTGGTTCAACTGGTTACGGTTACATTTCTGTATCAAAGAAATTCTTTATAGAATTAAAGAAAGAGAAAAGGGGAAATGGGAGATAATTGCATGGTCTCACAACATATTAACTATTAAATCGGCTCATCGTTTCTATGAAGCCTCGACCGCAGCATCCTCAGATGAGAGGTTGGAAAGACTAACAAACAGAGTCTCTTTGGTGACATCAGCTACCAGTTGTTTACTCCAAAACCTTTTGCTGAGTCCTGCCTCTCCTCCAGAGACCACAGATTTAGAGAAATTATTTGACATTTATGTGGCTTTATAAGTGTGTCTAGATGTCACACAGGTTCATTATTTTTTACTGCGTTAAATCACGTGACTGTCCTTTAACTGTCTTTGGGCCAGACAAGGACCTGCAGCACGAGAAGCCCAGAAACCATCCAACAAAGTGCCTCACGGAACATTGACAGCTTCTTCCCTCTGGTGGCATATTTATAACTGATCCAAGCACCACTGAGCTCAACTTGGTCGACTAATTGGAAAAAGGTTTGCACATAATGAAGCCCAGCGAGAGAGACTTTCAGCGACCCTTTGCTGCTGCTACGCTGAAAGAGTAACAAAATCACACCAGTGAGTAAAAGAGGTGACAAGATGTGTTCACATTACTGAATGTGACAAGCAAGGAAATGTACATTTTTTTGTACATCTTGTACTGGAGGGACAATAAATATACTCACAGGTGAACAAGTCCTCCTGCACTCTCTAAAACAGATACAAAGTGAAATAAGTTTGTTTCCTGTGCTGAAGGAATCCTCTGTTGTGTTCTAATCTCTGGGAAATCCACATTCGTGGCATTAATCATACTACTGTTCCATCTTATTATATCTGAATCATATAAGGTCACACATCTGGAGAAACAGGACTTTGTGACATGAAATAAAATAACAAATAAATCAAACTAAGCTGCATGTGTGGTCTTACTTGTAAGAACCTTTCTTCAAAGCTCTGGAACATCATCATGTCAAATGTTTATTATTGGCCAGTTCTGTGTGAAATATTTTATTTCCATGCTTTCAGTTTGGATTTGACATGGCATGTGGAAAATATATAGAAACTGAAAAATGTCCAGTGTGTATTTCCTTATTTTAAAAATAAATTTAAGAATAAAATATCATCACCACTTCCCTGCAACAATGAGCAATAACAACACGTCAGATGTATTTCTTAAAACTATTTTTCTAATTCATAGCTGAAGTGTTTAATTAACACTGCAATCATGGAAAATAAATTATATTGATAATCTCTTTACGAAACATTGTTCTGCTGTTAAAACAGGGTTTCTGGCATAAACACAACTACAGAGCAAGCACACCCCCTCATGGCAGCAGCATTCTCCAATGGCATTTATCCAAATCAACCACATCCACCAAAACAAGTATGAATGCTGCGACTAATCAGTTCAGGCCATTACTGGATTAATTCCCTCTACCCAGGAGATTGTGTTGTCGACAATGTTTGCAGTTTTGTATATTTATAAAGGTGCCTTGAGTATGGGACAAATGAATTGATCACATTTTGCATCATGTTGGATCAAACCACACAAGTTGGACACTGGTGCCTTTACTGCAACTTTTGAAAAGTGAACAAAAATCGTCATACTCAAATGGAATTCATAGCTAATATTTGCCCGTTGTGCTTGTCATACACTGACAATTTTTCATGTACCTTCCGTCACCTCGTCGGATTCCTATCAGTGTCATTTTCCAGTGTGACAGCTTGAGTTGTTTTATATGGAAAGTCATACTCACAGACCTGAAATGCCAAGTCTGGATAATAGAACATCCAGACCCCTAAAAATTACACTGTCTGGTGCGACAGGTGCTCGCAGTGGGTGGATAATAAATGACCTGCTGAGGATGTAAAGCCCTTGAGTCGATGTCTAGAGTTATGACGTGATATTAGGTCAGATATCGTGCTTTAAAAGGAAGATAGATGGCCTGCAGGGGAGACACATGACAGCCGAAGTGCATCACTCTGATAGATGTATGGTTTTGTTGTTCTTTTGTGTCTTTATGTGACACCCACACACACGTATTTACAGTAGGTTTATATTTGGCAGTGTTAAGCAGTGTTATTCCATCTATTGAAGTATTGTGCAGCCTCCAAGTGACCCTCTGCTCTGGGAGGAAAGCCTAGTTTGATTTTAGTCCAGTGCAAACCAGGACTTTCAAATTCCTACTTTTCATTTGGAATTAATTTATTTGTTACTGCCTGGGAGACTGATGTAAATATATTCTTACACATGAACATTTGGAGGAAAAAGGCCTTGAAATAATGAAGTCTAAGGTGAGGTGCTGTTTGCGCTGAGGGCTATCCAGTTTAATATTACATGACTTTTTTTTTTTTCTTTCTCTCCCACTCATTCTCCTCACTCCATCTTCAAGTGAGGCCATTCCAAGCTGGAAAGTTCTGCCGCTGTTACATAAACTCAGATTTAAACGGCTGCAGGGTCAGGAAAAAGGGAAGAAAGGAGGGAAAATAACAAGACAAAAGTTGAATGTACTGTGGGAAAGGGAGGCACAGAGATAAAGAGGATCTGGAATGGGTAAAAAGTGTTTCATCAGGAACATCTAAAAACTCCTCTTCATCGGAACGTGGAGAAAATGGAAAGAAGAACAAAAGAGCAGGAGGAAATTGGAAGCAGAGTGAAGACAGCTTCGCAACCCCCCCCCCCCCCCCAAGAAAAAGCCTGGAAGAAATGGATGGAGGGAAAACTAAAAACAAGACATTAAATGGCTCAGTGGAGTCAGGGGCTCCAGCTGTAACCCCCGTAGAACCAGCCGGTCGTCGCTGATACAAACAAAAAGAGACTCAGCTGTAAACTAATTTCAGATACATCATCCTGCAATAGTTTTCTTTGTTTACACTAATCTTACACAACCTTAGTGATCCAAGATTTTACTGTACAGATTGGCTCCATTTCTGTTTCCCTGGTGTTGTTTCCTACTTCTCCATTTATGCCAACTATGATGACCCAAACAGAACCACAGGAGGCCTGGGAACACCTCACTTTCCAATGGATGTAGAGCCCAATGTTAAATAGCCACTAAATTTTTATTGGATTTATAGGAAGAGGTTGTCTGGAAGTGGAGGATGATTCATTTCCAAATGACTTGCAGATGCTGAAGGAGATTTAAATGGGCATATACTGCGATGGAATAACAAATCAACTTCTAATTACTCCTCAAAACCACAACCAGAGTTATTTACGGAGATGTTTAAATCCGCCGAACATCCCCAGTAACTATTAATCGCTCTTACACCATGAACAATAAGACCTGTTTTACAAGAGCCTCTGAATTACATAACAACCAAAGCCTGTTTTTACATGTGAGCATCTTTCCAGGTGCACCAAAAAGACTCGCTCACTAATTCGAGCCTTTCTTCCAACCGCCTGAGAACATATTTCAATCTATGACATAATTTCCGTGCTTGCTGTGTCACAGTCTCTTTTCTTATAGTGCTGTCCATCCCGGTGCCATCTCCTTTCTCTCCAATGACGCGACAAACACACACACACAAAACACACACTCTGGGACCCTCCAGAAATTGTGGGTGACTCAATCCCTTACCTCACCTGTGAGGCAACAAGTTTCTCATCAGAGGTATAGGACATTCCCAAAAGTCTGACTACCACACATCTTTTTCCCTTTGATTTAGAGACCGCTGGCTCCCTTTGCGCACATCAGTAAAACATTAACAAGTCAAAGAAAGTGGAAAGAAAAAATGAGAAATAATTGAAACAAAAAGGGCTGAAAACTGAGAGAAGCAAGGGATGGAAACGGACTGAATGGAGGTAGAAGAAAGAGATGCGGTATTCAATAAGCACAGGTCAATACCAGGCTGTGCAATGGGCTTTACTGTCACAGCATGCCTTTCACCATTTGTTTCCTATAAAGGCCACATGGTAACGTTTAACTGGTTTAAAGCAGATCGGCGCACACCGTCTCGTGCCCGTAACATTTGCTACTTGTTTTCCAGGTCCATCCTAATAAAGTTTTCTGGAAAACATAGTGAGCTACAATAAATAACAAATGATAGTAATAATAAAATAAAGTGCAACACAATGAACACATCTGTGGGAAACACCAAACAAATTGCATATTCAGATATGAGTACTAAGAAACATTCATGACCTGGGGTGCATGTGGTTTGAACACAAATAGATAAAAATTACCCTTTTAAAACAATTCTTCATGGTTTAGTGAGTCGTACCTCAACGCATTTTTTTTTCTTCTTCGTCTGTAGTCATTTTACAAAAAGCATCTGTCGTCTTGAGAAAGGAATAGAAATCACAGATGCGCAGGTCATGAGGACTGAAATCACAATGCAGCATCAGTCTGCAGTCTTCTGTCTTGCTTAATGGATAAAACTGAAGAGAGTCAACGCTAAACTCCTTCTAGGCACATAAATCAAAGTTTAACTGGTAGGAGAACCAAAATGAGCTGTTTGTGTCTTGACACGTATTTGTCAAGACAGTGGCTGCAATAAATTCATCCTCGCTTGGGCCTCCTTGTAAAACATGTGTGCATATTTGTGTGTTTCACAAGTTAAGTTTTTGTGAGCATATGTTAGAGCAATACAGCTTTTGACAACCACACAAACCCATCCATTCTCAGGTGTACAACTCTAATTCTGACAAGTAATTTACATCGAGCTTCTGCTTCTTTCATCCAACCAGCAGCTCACACGCCTGTAGAGTTCACGGGTATTGTGTTCTGTGTTCAGAACTTTCTTGAAGGCCCACCAGGCACACGGCCATCAGGATGCTTCCACTTTACACTCCTATCTTTTTTGAATGATCACGACCCAGACAGGAGTTGGGAAGAGGCTTATGTCAGTAAATAATACTAAGAAGTCCTATCATGCAAAATTTTCACCAGGATTACAAAGAACAAAGACTCTGTGCTCTCCTTGTCTCATCTGCAGCCAAATCAATGCTGGAGTCCACATATTGGCAATGACAACTCTTACTCAACTACTGGAAACTCTTTGCCTATTCGGAATCTGAAAATTAACCTGTAATTTATGCTATCTGGCACATCCAAGATACACTCCTACAAATAAGAGGATGTATTTCTCCCACAATACATCATAGACCATAGAAACCTACAAACATGCATGACTTCAGCTTCATACTGAGAGTTGCCAGCAGGAGAGGAAAGTAATGTGAAGGGCGTCCTCTGGTGGCTGTTTGGAGAAAATCCTTTCAGGTGCTTGAATACTAGATCAGCAAAAGGTAGAAATGGCTTCACAAATAAAATAGAATATAAAGTCTGACGATTAATATACAATAATATGTTCTCATATGTATGGTATTGGCATTGTCCCGTTACACAATGAATACATACAAAAAACAAATCCTGTGGTATATGTATGTGTGTGTGTGTGTGTGTGTGTGTGTGTGTGTGTGTGTGTGTGTGCGTGCGTACGTGCGTGCGTTTGTGAATGACCGCCTGTGTTTTCTGTTATTGACGAGGTGGGCAGTGGGCCAACTAAAAATTTGTGTTTGCTACTTGTGGGTAATTTAAAGTCATTCAGAAGTGTGACGACCACAAGCAGCTCAGGTGAGTTTCAGAGACACAGCTAGTTTTTTTCTACACATATGCAAACAAGAAAAACGACACAGATCACTTCCGTGTAACCTGAACAAACACAAGAGGGTTGTTAGTATTTCCCTTAACAGGGCAGCTGTCAACAGAAATAAGGGTTCCACAGTACACTGAAGCAGAACTGAAGGTGACACAGAGGACACAGTGGGTGTGGGACCAGTAAAAGTTCACCCACAGGCATGTTATAAAAGGGGCAAAAGTCTCCACTCTCAGTAAACACATTAGAAAGGACTTAAATATGCCATTTTTTATTGACATTCCTAACTACATAAATACACATGCCATATAATTGGCATTAATGAGTGAGATTCCTTAAAAAAAAAAAAAGATGAAAATCAAACATCACAATTAAATTTTTTTCCAGCCTTCAAAAAGAAACTTCTCGACACAATTAAATGAAAAGACATGATTCTTTTACGAAACATATAATTGTTAATAAAAATGACTTCACATAAAGGATGGTGACGGACAGAAGATCGGAGGCATTCTCTTTAACAACGGGCTGACATTTAGGCACAGACAATAACTTATACCTCAAACTCGTCCTCCAGATTAGTGCCAAGGATTTTCTTTTCTCTATCCTTTAGATACTCAAAGCAGAAGAGATGTTTTAAACTGTTTCTGTGGCATAGTTCAACAGCGTTTGTCTGGGAAACTCTATAATCTAATCTCCAACCATTCTTCTCCAAACACAGATAGAAAAAGAAACAGCTGAGGAAAAAAAAATCATCCTTTTAACTTCTGAGATACACCACAAATTGCGATGTTCACGAGTTAATTCGCCTTTTCAGTTTGTATGTGAACACGTTAAGTTGACGGGGAGGATATTTTCTTTTCAGTCACTCGTCTCCTGCTGGGAGGTTTTCTTCGATCCTCTTGATGAACTTCATGCGGACCTCGGTTACGTTGTCCCCTCTCAGAGTATCCTGAGCAAATCTCACATCAACAGCCATCTGGACCTAAAACAGACACATCATAAACATGAATGACTTTATTCAAACAGGTTAAACATTTGTCTGAAACGTGCCCACTGACACTTTAAGAAAATGCTGCTCTTTGTTAAACTTTCATTAGATTTCCTACTCATGTGTGAGTGTTGTCCTTACCATCTCCAGGGCTCCTCTGAGGACACCACACAGCAGATTGGAGTAGATTAGCATGCTGTGGTTATCCGGGAGCTCCACAAAGTCAACTAGTGGGTTGTTTTCTAGGATGAGGGAGAATTCATCCCCTGCTGGGCTCCAGTTGGTCACACTGGGCGTGATTCCCAGGTACATCTTAAATGCAACCTAACCCCACCAAAAAAGAAAAAGTAAGATTCCTGTGCGTCTTGTCTAATCTTGTCCCTGTGAAATGTTGGCATTCTCCCTCCCACATGCACAAATAAAAGTGTTCAAGCAAAAAGAAACTGCCGTCACACCATGAAATGATTCAGTACTACTTGGCGGATTATTGATTTTTGTCTAACTTTGTAAAATGTTATGACAGGGTAAAGCAGCTCTATCTAAAAACAATTGTTACTGAATGCTAGCCAACAGCAATGATGTCATGAACTGAACTCCCAAAGAACCTGCCCCTGATCCACTAAATCTACATCTATATTTAATGAATGACTGACTTGGTTTCAGGGGTTAGCTTGACATCCTCTGGCAGGGTTGCTACACCGTCTAAACCACTGTCCCATAGCGGTCCTCCTCTTACAGCCATGACCCTCCTCTTCTTCATGACCGACAACCAGTTCCCTCAGCTCGTGTGGGATTACATTTACGGAACGACTCCCCCGGCAATCTAAAAGAATGCCTTGAAAACAGATGAAGTGCTGAACGGAGACCCGACAGCAGCCTTTGTCGTCTGCCAACATCGGTCACAAGGGATGGCTTTTGTTAAATATGACAAGTGTACGATCAAAATCCAAAGGCCAGGAAGACTGAAATACATCATATCACAAAAGTAACATGATTGCTGCATTTCTGAGGGAGGGGAGTAAATTTCATTCCACATGCATGGGAATATGATCTTGACCTCAAGTTTAAAAGGATCTATTCATGGACTTTTGTTTTCTAATCTCCTCAAACACATCCATCAGGATCCCAACCCTCCCCCCCCCCAACGACTACCTCTTCTTTCCCAAATCAGGATGGTCCCTCAACTATCTTTCTGTCTCATTCCTCCAGTCTCAGTTGTCACACTGATTGGCCTGGAGCCCTCCGGTTACCTTAGCAATGACATCAGCTGTTTCTCGGAAATCTTGACACCTGCCGATGTTGGACCGTGCCAGGAAGTCCTCAATAAGACGCACCCCAATGTTATAGCCCCTAAAAAAAAAAAACAAATACAGAAAAAGGTATTTTAGGGTCGTACAGTTTTGCAAAAGATCATAACTCTGAATTTAGAATGTCAAGCCCACTTATTCTCACAACTGATTTTGAAGTCAGCTGATGCATCCCAACCTTTACAAGGTCATACTCTAACTGATCAGCCAGTGACTAGCAGAGGGGCGAGTGTAAATTCATTGCCTTCTAAGGTCATATAAGACAAACCTCACCATGTACAAGAATGAAGAGAGACAAGTGTTGCTTGCCTACCAGAAAAGCAAACTATATCAAGTCCAAAATCCTATCAGAGTTGAAGAATGTTTTGAATTGCTGAGCAATAAAAATATCCATTTATTTTAATCTTATTTAGTTGATGAACAGTATCCAGCAACGGGTTCCAGAGATAACTCCTATCAGAAAAGCTCATGTCAGTGCTGTCTCCTTCAAAGACCCTGGGGGTTTTATAAAAATAACAAGAGCAGAAAAGTGAGAGAAATCAAATCTTATTAAATCACCTCTCTACATGTTTGCATCTGGGTGTATAGAAGTATGAACACAGGGCAGCAGAATTCATCAAATTCTTGTGAAGATGAAGTTAAGAGAGACACACGTAGCCAGAGAGCCTCTTCTCTTCCATTGGTTAAAAAGGCAAACATTTCAAAGCAAAGAAACTACGATTATGCAGTCACTAATTGATTTCACAACATTCCCCGTCTATTGAATGTTGAAAATGACTGAAAATATGTAAATTATGCAAAATATTTTCAGTCTTGTATGGTACTTTCATTTGGTATGATGACTGTATTTTGCTGGATAATCAAGGGAGGTGTCTAGTGTGTGTTGGGATGCTGAAAACAGAAAAGGTTGCACTACATTTGTTCTTTTTTGTGACAAAAATGATCAGTGCAATAGATAAATCCCTAATAAATAAGTATGTTTCTGTTCCTTCCACACCATGGCAACTTTTTAGCACACCTGTAAATTAGAGTTATGTGTTGACGTGGTTTTTGATACTTACATCTTATCCAGTTGCTTATTGACTTCTTCGTCATTCTCATAGTCTTTACAAAGCTGAGTGACCAGAGCTCCATATGTCAGTGTGAACAGCTCCGAGTTCTACAACACGGAAAACAGCAGATATTATATATATATATTTTATTTTTTGTTAATTTTTTAACCTAAATAAAATCATCAGATAACTGAGAGTTTGGCAAACTTATGTATAAATGTGATATCAAAGTGGTACAGAAACATAACTGTGTTACTTTCTTTAACAGGATGGTTCTACATGTAAGATACAATTAGCTGCTGATGCTGTCTAAGTGAAGTAACACAAGATTTTTCATACATTCTGACGATTGTATTAATTAACTTTAATCAGCACAGTTTCGTTCAGTATTTAAGTTACGAAGGCCTTTTCTTATAAAGCCTTTTCCTATTATGGAATAATTTATCAATTGATTCAAAAAACAACAAACAGTATACCTACCAGGATTACCCATTTAGCTCGTGCTATAAAGAATAAACTACACATCCTGTCAAAGCCAGTAATGTTTAACAATGAATAGAGTACCTGTTGATCTGATTAAAAAAACATTCTGTTTATCTTTGCACACGTAATTTACAAGGATAAACAGCTGACAAGTATTTTGGCTGGTCGACGTAAAATATAGCTTATTGGATGGAGTTAGCATTTTGCTAGCTATGCTGAAGGAGTCTGTCAAACGCTAATCTTGCGGCAGTCACCTACCATCTTCTTGCTGTCTGTTGTTCGGTTGGATTGCCTAGACATTGTGGACAGTATATAGACATACACAGGTGGTGAGTCGATACAAATCCTTTACAAAGTTGATTCGTGCTGAGCAGTTACTTCCGTAATGGCCAATTTGATCACCCTTCCGCTAATGTTAAAGTAGCTTTATGATTAGTAAGAACTTCCTGTCATCCTTCATCCGAAAAGTTATTTTGAGGGATATTCTAAATAATAAAAAATATAAAGATACAATAAAATAATATGTTGGTTTGAACAACTTTATTAATAATAAAATGAAATATTTTGTCACAATAGGTCTTTATATTTCATTCTTTTGACAAAAGGAACAAATTAAAACATTTATTTTGAAGAGAAATTTACGACTTCCTGTATGTGCGACGCATTTTTTTTTTACCGGCTTGTTCTCGCGCTTATTTTCCCATTAGCACGCCATTTATCGCCCCCTGCTGATTCGGAGAGAAACAGCGGACAACGATGAAACTTCTACCTTGAACGGTTTCAAATGTGATTGACCACTCGATGGCAGTACTGTATGTTTGGATCATTTGGGGTAAAAATAAACCAAACGCCTCACTTATAGTCTGATATTTCAGCAACGTGTTTTTCATTTGCAAATTTAGTGAATATATACGCTGTACACTTGTGCTTGATAACAATCTAAAATATAATGTATTTGACTGTGTGCGTGTGTGCGGGAGAGAGAGCGACATAGAGGAGGGGCAGAGAGAGAGAGAGAGAGAGAGGGAGAGAGGGCGGGAGGTAGAGTGATCTGAAAACCAGAAGATTCAATATCTCAGCAGCGATAGATAACAGATGCGCTCAAAGTCGGGGTCAGGCTTTTTTTTTTTTTTTTTAAATTTATTTATTAATTATATGCTGATATCCTTAACATTGAGTTTCAATTCGGGAATTTGCATGTCTAATTACCTGCATGTTGGTTGCGGAATAGAAATCGTCCTATCGTGAAACAAACTCGCTCTGCTTTGACATCGAAGACAGGAACGGAGCGCGTCGGCTTCACACCGGCTTCATTTGGTCAAACTAGAGGATATTCAACTGTAGCCGGCGCGGACTACCGGGGCTGTGGAGGATCTGGACCATTACGATGATGACGGGTAAATCTGTGAAAGACGTTGACAGATACCAGGCTGTCCTCAACTCTTTACTGGCGTTGGAAGACAATAAATACTGCGCTGACTGCGAATCGAAAGGTACGTGTGTTCACCGGTGTTCTGACCTCGTTCATGCTCGCTGATGATCACTGTGTGGAGCGACCCTCTTTCTCATTCACTACGATGGAAAATGCGGCATTGCAATCATCATCCCTCAACCAATTACGCTGTACTACGTTACAAGACACGATGCTGGAGCGTGGCATGCTGTTACATCATGCCAGCTCCCTCCAATCGACAGGTAGCCACGGCAGGTCGGTGTGTTTTACGAGATATGCGTCTCATCTGCGTGATCATTGAAATGTAATGAAAGAAAATATGATCATCCGTCAACATTTTATTGTGGCCCCTAGAAATTACTGAACAAAAACGTGAATCCTGATCATACAGACAACTTGTACTGACTTCTCTTTACCCCTGTGCAGTCTGTGCAGAAGTCTGACTCCCACCATAAAATTACCACAATTGCCCAGCTTTGCATTGAATGTATTTTTTAAATTATTTAAGTTAAAAAAAAAAAAAAAAATTATTGTCAAGAATGTTTTATGTAGCCTACAACACAGGAATCACCTACATTCCAATTTTTGTTTGGAATGTTGGTGAATTAGACTGTCCATTCCTTTTTAAAATGTATTATACACATCTATCTATCTATCTATCTATCTATCTATCTATCTATCTATCTATCTATCTATCTATCTATCTATCTATTGTTCTCTATCTATCTATCTATCTATCTATCTATCTATCTATCTATCTATCTACAGTATATCTATTTTATTATGTTATTATTTTTAAATGCTGGTTGTGAGCCAACATATACGGATAGTCAGTGTCTCTGCAGCCTTGAACTATGTCATAAGCAATTTGCTAAACCTGTTTTGTGATACTGGTGTGTAAACACTGCT
Organism: Antennarius striatus; assembly: GCF_040054535.1. Classification (NCBI taxonomy): domain Eukaryota; kingdom Metazoa; phylum Chordata; class Actinopteri; order Lophiiformes; family Antennariidae; genus Antennarius; species Antennarius striatus. The sequence goes on along the minus strand of NC_090789.1, from coordinate 7,425,092 downwards.
GTTTTGGCCAAAAATACAGCAGGTTGGACATTAAATCAGCAAATTCTACATTATTGAAGAGTCACTTGTCAATAAGTTCATGAGATCCATGTGCCACTAGTGGGTTGCACATCAGCAGATAACGTGCTATGCACTCATTACCACTTCACTAATATACTTGTAGCTGATTCCCAGAGGCAAACCTGATGTGTCTATTAACAGTAATTATGTGTAGAGGGTAGTCACGTACTATTTCGTTTTTATATTTACACACACATCAGGTTTTACAGGAAACAGAAGAAATGAATTCATCATTTCATGTCAATACATAATGTCCTGTGGCTAGATTTCAAACATAATGTGATGTAACTCCTGTTGAAATCGGTAAGATTGTCATCACCACACCTTGTCAGGAAATGTCTGCACAGGGCAGCTGCATGTCACTATTCACACTTCAGATATACAGAGTAGTTACTAGTTACTTGAGTAGTTACTCAAGTTAAGGCCCTGAATTCATTTGTGAATAATTCACTGCATGTTCCCAAGAATGGGACACTGGCATCTCCTTATAAAAACTTGACAAATATGAGAATGTCGTTTCTCATAATTAAGTGAGATATTTTCTAAGCCTATTCATTGATATTCAGACCAGTTTTTGAGTGCTCAATAAACACAGATGAAGACAGACAAGTACAACAAGTGTGCAAGGCGCTCTCAAGTCTGAGTCACAATACGACTTAAAAGCGTCTTTTAATCTGATTCTTTGCTTAAATAAACACATATATGAGTGAAAAGAATGAATTGAGACCTTTGAGTCTTTTGCCTTTTAGTAATGTTTAGTTCAAACATAAGGAACGTTCATAGAGGTTAAGCAAACACATGGGAAGCTGTTTTGATCTCCAGTTGTTCATTTGGACTGGTGCTCTACGATTTCTCAGTTTGACTCTTTTTTTTTTCACTTTTTATTGAGTAAGTCTATATTTCTGCCTCTATTTCATAAATATTATTCAGGGTGCTGGTGCGGACATACCACAATCACATCATAAGAGGCAAGAACACAGAAAAAGATAATTGTTCATCAGCAAAACCTGAAATCCACTTTAATGAACATCGTATTTCAGCCAAAGAAAAAACAAACATTTTTTGCATTGTTTTTTAAAATCTTGCTTCGTTTTAACATTTACACACCACAGATGCTTAGTTATCAATATGAGGCTTTTTTTTCCTTTTGGATGGTCTTTTTCAAGGTATTAATAGAACTTAGGATACCGTAAGACATCAGGAAAAAACACCTCTGACTCTTTAAAAGTCAATATTGAAAAGCAAACTGATCAGGCATTACTGAAGCATAGCAAATAAATAGACATCTTTTAAATGATGGGCTTGAAAAGAAAAAAGATACACTTGTCTTTTTTTTCACATTCCAAATTAAGCGCTCAAGAAGTATAACTTTTATTGATTAGTGATGTCAGTGTGCAACAAACTGACATAATCTTCATAGACGTGGTATTTATTCAGTTTCATTTACTGTGGATTAACTTTTTTAAAAATACCTAAAACACCATTATTATCAAGTAAAGCAAAGGGAATTCACATATTCTTAAATGTGTACTTTCAATTTGTCTGAGTGCGAGATAACAAGTTCTCACTCTCCCAAAAACTGCACACGTGTCGGCCTGAAACTCATCAGTCCCCTCCTCTTCTCAATGCCTCATCAGGCTTTTAGCCATATGGCTGTGTGATGAGGTTAGCTCTAATCTTATTTGCTTTAACAGAGATTATCATGTGTTTATCGCGTTCCTCCCTATGAGGTGATCAAAGAGGAAGCTGCAAGTTGTATAAAGTCAAGTTAGAGCTGACTTCACCTAAACTAGGGATGCTATCAGGGCATCACGATTTAGGTTTACTCCACAGACGCCAGTCAAATATATCTCTGCATTTTGACTGCAGTGTGCTGTTTGTGCTACGCAACTTCCTGTTTCTCCTTCCCTCTAGTATTTGTTTTCATCACTTCCTCATACTGTGACACTTCGACAATAAATTCTCACTACTGCCAGAAAATAATGAGAAGAGGATTGAAAGGCAGGTGCATAATGTAGTCAACACTTAAACCTCTAGCTGCAGTCTCAAGGGGTGCTGTGTGTGTGTGTGTGTGTGTGTGTGTGTGTGTGTGTGTGTGTGTGTGTGTGTGTGTGTGTGTGTGTGTGTGTGTGTGTGTGTGTGCGTGTGCGTGTGCGTGTGTTTGCCTTCCTTCTTTATTTGCTCCATTGTGTTTGTGTGTGTACGTACACACACCAAGCGTTGGTTGCCTTAGAGATATTACCTGGAGATACCATGCCTTATTCCTTTGCCACTGCTCTCCTCCCCTCACAACCCTTAATCTTATCCAATCATGTGCCAGCAGGGATTTCCAATGAAACAAGTTGGTGATTGGCTGATATTTATCCCTATCTATCTGTAGAGTCTCACTGTGCCAAGGAGAAACGGACAGATAAACCTGTTACATGTTTTATGCACTGTACTTACAACACCTTTCTAGTCTGACTGCCAGCTTACAGCACTTGACAACATGAGCTAAGTTGTACCCATTCGCACACACACAACCACACAGACACACACAAACACACACACATTCAACACTGTTCATTGACAGCAGCCAGCATTCACACCGTCGCCCACATGCAAATGGAACAGTCATCGGGTGCAATTAGAGGTTTAGTATCAAGAACATTAACATGTAGGTTGCTGCAGCAGGTGATTGAACCACCAACCCTCCAGCTGAGATCCACACGGCATTGTTAGAACTGGATGTCGACACCAGTCCCCTCAATGAGGCAGCAGTTAAAGACGAGGTATACTAGGTGGGCACCTTTTAACGTCTTCATCTGCAGTGGTTCCATTCAGGGACCGAGTTCTTCAAAGGGCACACTCGACACTCTTCTCGACTTTACCTTTGTCAGTTGAAATTGTGTCATCAATTTCTATTCCCCTAGGCCCATAGACATGAATTAAGTTAACACGCAGCAAAACCAGAACTGTCTGTGTTGTGATAGATTTCAAATTTAATAAAAACAGGTTCTGAAGATTTTTTTTTTTATTTAGTATTATCGGCCATGATTTTGTTACAAATGATATCAATTTAGAACACACACCCACAAGGACAAGTACTACAGAGTGTGAATAATAATATCAATTATTGGACCAAAATGAAGAAGAAAAGCAAGATGAGCTTTGTGAAGCTGCTCATCTTTTGCAGAATGCAATCTGTTGAAACTTGATGACTCACCTGCAGGATAGCAGTCGTGACTCGGACCAGAACACAGATGGTGCTTGTGTATTAGTGAATTATCGATAGGGGTGCATCTGTTTAGCTCAGACTGGGACTGGGTCACTGGAAGGCCTCAGGGCTTGTAGATCAGTTTGGATCCAGTTGACCTGAAGGATGGGATATTTGTCTATATACGTGTGTGTGTGCGTGCGTGCGTGCGTGTGGTTGGGCGTAGGATCCAATGATGACTGAGCTTTGGTAGGATTACACAAACCTATGGAGAGGTTATAGTTTAATCTTGTGGAATGTAGCTAATGAGCCACATCACCTGCTCCTATTCTTGTGGATGCTAGTCAGTGGTTGTGTACATGGACATACGTATGTGTTAGTGTAGAAATGTCGCAGAGATTTAAAAGAAACTTCAAGTATGACACAATACAGTCCAAGACTTAGTCCAACTCATCCTTAGTTGAACAATACTGTGTTCCCCCACCCTGAAGGTCATTTTGGAATCACTGGCTCTTAAATATAGTTCTGTTTGGTATTTAACGTGACGAATATTATGAGGAGATGACACTCGGGGATCACAAATCTCTGCCAATGAAGCTCAGTTTCCGCATTGTGTCTTTGCACCTAAAAATCGTCTCATGGCACAGTGCCTTGCGAAAGTATTGGCCCCCCAAAAAACTTGTTGATATTTTGCCACATTTCAGACTTCAAACTTAAAGATAACAAACTGAAAACATGTTTCATGAATCAACAACGTGTGAGACACAATCGTGAAGTATAACCAAATTTATTCATCATTTTATGTTGTGTTTAAAAATAAAAAACTGAAAAGTAGGACGTGCAAATGTGAGACCAAATGACACACAGGTGAACTCTGTCATTGTTGTCATTTAGGTCAACATTGGATCATTCAGAAGTCATCAGGGAACTTCTGGAGTCGTTTGGCTGAGCGGAGAGAACAGGGGGCCAGTACTTTTGTACATTTATTCATCCAAGAAAAAACACATTTCATTACAGTGGTTGTTTTCATCAGGATTGAGCTCCAAAATTTAATGATTTCTTCCCTGAAGCATTCCCTACCCTTTAACCCAATTTCACGCAATTTCTTCAGTAGTTTATGTGTGAAAACAGTGTCCAAAAAGTCCCAAAAGAGGAAAAATCCTGGCTTTGGCCATTCAGATGGATATATTCCAGATATTAGAAGATAATCGAAAATCGATTTGAATCTTTGAATGATATAATCTTGCTAATCCTTAATGATTCAGGTCATGACTTGAGCCCAAACGTAGTGAAAAAATACCATCACGAGGACATAAGCTGGCCACGGTGTGCACGATACTCAACCAAAACAAGTCACATATAAAAAAGACAATGTTAATAATGATGTAACATAGCACCCGTGTGCATAGCATTTCAAAGACACTGGTGTAACACTGAATTCATGTCTATGAACGGTAAGGATTAAAGTATTTGCACTGAATTATTGCAAAATAGTCACTAAAGGTCCTCCCAAATGTCGCAACGCAAGTATGCGTGTGAGTGACAGTGAGGTTCATTATAGAGCTCTGCTTGTGCTCCCTGCTCTTCATTCCCTCTGCACATCCCAGCGGGTCTCAAACAGCTGAGTCCACCATTTTATTACTATGAAATTCCTCCTTGTTGTTCACACTTCAGCCATCTCTGCTGCTGTTATGCTTCAAGCAGAACATTTGTTAATCAGAGTCTTGTTTTTCCCTCAATGTATTTCACCAGTCTTGCATGTAAAACCGCTCATTTTGGGTGGTTTATCTTGGAAAAAGAGAGTACACATTTGTAATCAATGGTGAGAAACTATTTCATTTGAGTAAGGTGTTGTCTTTAGATCACTAAAAGTGAAGAGGATTATGTGTTGCGTTACTTAGCAGTAGGAATGAACACTGCAGTACAAACCCAGTGACACAGAAATACTTCCTTTTTATAGACGTCTATTCCGCCTACATCCACCTACAATATCTGTTCAGAGTATCTGGATCTGTGTTTTGTTGCTGGACAGACAAACTTTTAATAGGTTTTTACCCAAGTGCTGCATTGATTGGAAGTGTAAAGCTGCTGTGGTACTCTGGATAGGTTAGATTCACTGAGTACGTTATCTTATTTCCTTCTCTAATGTCACTTGTGCTAACACCAACTGACATGCACGGATCAGAGTGATAAATATTCCATTTAATGGAAACAGGAAGGATATGTTCACGCCAAGCAAGCAATGACTTGATACATGTATGCCTCAGTCCAGGATCACTGGATTGTTTATGTTAATTCACCTCAAACATCCATCTGCCCATCTATCCATCCATTCATTCACTTTCTCCCTGTCCAAGGTCAGTTCATGGTGGCAGTAAGGACTACGCAGTAAATTCCAGATGTCCGTATCCCGAGCAACACTTTAAAGTTCTTCCTTGGGGTTCCTGAGGCATTCTCAGGCTATATGAGATATGTCCAACTCAATAAACTGAGAACATATCTGGAAATCCTTCAAAGACGGGGGGCAGCTCGTGTCTGATTTCTTTTTTTGTGCTGCCCAATGCTCATGACCATGGGTGATGGATTTTGACCATAGATCAGCTGATAAAGAGCTTTGTCTTCTGGCTCTACTCCCTCGACACCACAAGGGTGTGATACAGATACTTAAACTCCTTTGCTTGAAGCAGCAACTCATCCTCATCCACTATCTTTTTTCCGCTCATGTCTCTGTACATTCATGAAAGAAAATACGTTTTCTCTTCCAATGTGATGTCAGCTCATTGCTACAATGCATTGAAAAGTGAAAGTGAAGATAAATTCCCTGCTCTGTGTTCCTTTCCTGCCGCTGTGGATCAGAGCAGAAATCAATGTGACTGAAAGACTTTGTTCATCAAGACGATCCAGCTGTGCATGCAGCTCTAGAGAGAACTCTGTAGCTTTCAGTAGCTTAAAAGCCTCTCTCTCTCTCTCTCTCTCTCTCCACTCAAGCGGGCCCATGACCACTACTTATGCAAATTCATCACTGATGATGGTGCATCATTCTCTGGATGCGCATTGATCCAGATCCAGCTTTTTTCTTGTCTTAGCATTGACTTTCTACGGGACCCCACCACATCCAACATTTGAAGTCCAGTCCTCTGTCCTTTTGTTAGCAACTGTTTGAAGTTCTGCTTGCTGCTCTGCTTTGGGCTGAATTTCAGCAAGCTTGTAAGGAAAATATTTATGTGCTGTTTTTTTGTTGTTGTTGGGGGTTTTTTGTAATTTTGTTTTGTATTGGGTATTCCACATATTTACAATGATTCAGGGCTTCTCATCCTTTTATGGCAGTCCACCCAGGAGCTGTTGAGATTTTTCAGTCTGGGAAAAAATCACTGGACAAACAGATCAATCTTGCCATAGAGCTGGGTCGTTTGCATGGCTGAAGGGAATGTATGCTAATGAAAGAGAACAAAAATGAGGCAGCAAGTGGGTAATGCCCCACAGAGTAAGTAATGGAGGATGTAACAGAAAAGGAGAATTATCTATCAGTTAGAGATATGGATGGACATGAGGTCAAAAACATGATGGAGGTGATGCTGGTGGATGAAACATAGAGATGAGAAATGGGGGCCAGCAGGCATTAATTAGGATGAGAAACTAATTCCTGTATTCAGGAATTTAAGCTCAATGGACAATCTCTCCTTTTCACGCCAATGTCAGCATTTACATGTGCCAAGCAGGCCAGACTGTAAGGGCGATGGGAATACTGTGTCTAGTGACCTTTTTGTGTATGGATCCAGATTTGCCCTCTGTTCTTCCATTTACGTCTTTGCTCAATGATGTCCTTCCCTTTCCGTCTTGAAATTATAGCCTACAAACCAGGTCAACTAGAAATACATGTGGATGCATCTCCCATCTTATGATTACCTTCTACTTAAGCCCATAGACTGAACCTTTTATGAATCAACAATCAGAATGCAGCCAAGACAAGAGGCTCTTATGAGTCTGCGATGAGAGACAGTGCTTCTATAACTGCTGTTAAGAGGATGGTTCTGCGTGTTCTCGCTTGTGACATGTGACTTCCCCCTTCCATTTGCACAGAACGACCTTTCTTTTACTGCTCAGTGTTACTGGCAGACAGGAGAGTTCAATGAGATGTCTAACTTAAAAGCTGCTGCTCCATCCAGTGTTAGAAAGGCCACAGTGCATCAACTTGTAGTAAGATTGCAGACCAGGACTCCAGTGGAGAGATGGAGGCAAAAAAAACAACCCATCAGCTGACTTGAGATAGAGAGAAGTGAGGGGAAGTAGAACAAGATGGAGGAAGAGAGGTAAGGCAAAATATAATGTAAGGAGCATCGGGTGGAAAGGCACCAGTACTGGGATTATCGTTGATTTTATTCCCTGAAGACGGTGGTTGCATAATTTCAGCAGGAAAACAGTCTGTCAGGGTTATTTTTATCTCCCCCCATCTCAGAGTTGTCTGGTCAGGCAGGGATCTTGACAGCTTTGAAGACACAAACTTTCTGTCGACTTTCTTTTCACTCAACAAGGTATGGTGACTCTCCTTCGGGATCCCACTACTTATCAGGACAGCAAATGAATTTGACAGGATTGGATGAGTTCCCCTGTGAATTCAGTCTTGGAATTGAATGTCTGCGTTGTCCATCTATAATTAGACTGAAATTAACTTTTCAATTCCACTACCTCTCTATTATGTTTTGTTTCTGTTCCGTCACCTAGTTCCCTATTTAGAGTTCTCCAAAGACCCTCTTCTTTAAATATAAATCATCATCTTCCTCTTTCCTCCAGGTCCAAGATGGGCATCCTGGAATTTGGGTATCTTCGTCTGCATCCGCTGTGCTGGAATCCATCGAAACCTTGGGGTCCACATCTCCAAGGTCAAGTCCGTCAATCTGGACCAGTGGACACAAGAACAGGTCCAGGTCAGAGGTCACGTTACAAGATCTATGAATCAAGACTTGAACATTTGCTTCATGTTAATGTGTGCAATCGGATGCAGTACGTTTTCTCATAAAATATCAGTCCAAGATAGCTGGTTTGATATAACATAGGTCTAGATATATCATAGTTACAGTCACATTTGTTTTCAACCTACATGCTAATCTGAACTAATCAGCTACTCGCTTAGTCAGACCTTCAGGAAGAAAGCACATAAGCATGTTGTCCTTTATCTAAATCTATTCTGCTTGACAAAATATTTATCTTATTATTTTCCTTTCATCAGATATTGATCTCTTTCATCACAGATTTATTGCTATTTCATTATAAGGATTTCAGCAAAATAAGAATAGCACATAAGCGGTATCATTTATCAAGTTTACTGGACTGTGCACTTCCCTGGATCACCAAATGTGACATAGTGCATTCTGTTCCGTTGTCACCAGTGTGTTCAGGAGATGGGAAATGCCAAAGCCAAGCGTCTCTACGAGGCTTTCTTACCTGAGTGCTTCCAGCGGCCGGAAACAGACCAGTCTGCAGAGATCTTCATCAGGGACAAGTATGATAAGAAAAAGTACATGGATAAGGTCATTGACATCCAAATGCTGAGGGTGAGTCCCCCCCCCCCCCACACACACACACACACACAGACCTCGGAAAAAACGTTGTGGTTTGTTTCAAACAGAATTCGCAGACAGAAAAACAGACAGAACACAAAAGAGGTTGCAAAACTAACATTTGTTTTCGCTGTATAGAAAGAAAAGAGCTGTGACAATATACCCAAAGAGCCTGTTGTGTTTGAGAAGATGAAGTTGGTGAGTGCAACATTTCTTGCCCGTACTGGTTGCATTTCAGTAATAGAGTAGTTAGTTAAATTTCTTGTTTTCTAACGAGCTAAAGAAAGAGGGGAGAATGTGTCAATTATTTACACCACAGATTACACCACACTGTATTCAGCCTTATTTGTCAGCGCATTTAAAGTGCATTAGTGATGTAAGCTTTTTCTTTGAGGCAGAAAAAAGACATCAGCCCGAAGACGGATGCCCAGACTGTTACAGACCTACTTGGATTAGGTATTGCATCTCATGCAGAAACAGCACTTTAGAGTATAATACATCATACATAACTTAACAGTACAGTCAGCTGACTCTTGGTTACCACAGCTATATTTTAAATTATGTATTGGAATGTTCTTTCCAGATGTCATTGCAGTCAGAAACCAATACTTTAATGATCCTATCTTTCCAATTACTAACATTTGCAGGCCAAGTACAAGTTAAATCATTACAACCATGCTTCCCTCTACCCTGTCTCAGACGTCCCTGCTCCAAGTCCTGCAGCACCTAAAGGTGGAGGATGTATACCAGGCAGCAATGTGAGCCCCGCAGTGTCAAATCCAGCTCTGGCACACTCTGCACTGGATCTTTTCAGCTCCCTTCCAACACCCTCCTCCGCTTCCTCCACTAAAACCACAGTAGGGAGTGCTTCACTGAAATCTGTTTTCATTGTACCTGTTTGGCACCCCTACTAATATTCTGTCCCTTTGTTCATGATTACCTTACTACTTCCTCTGTGTCTCTAATACTTCCCTTCAGCTTGTTTCCAGTTCCATGCCTCAGAGCAGAGTGACAGCATCTGTGCCTGAAAACCTCAGTCTGTTCCTCGACCCGGCTCCCAAAGCAGAGGAAGGTGCTGTCAAGAAACTCTCCAAGGACTCTATTCTCTCCCTGTATGCCTCCGCCCCCTCAGTACATGCCAGCAGTATGGCTACTCATGGTAAGAACTGGAGAGCCTTCACACAATGTTTTATTCCATTAAAAAGACAAGCCAATTGTCAATTGGTTATAAAGGCATAAAAGTCTTTCTCCCAAGTTTATTTTTTCCATTTTTATCTGGCAGGCTTGTACATGAACCAAATGGGGTACCTAACACACCCATATGGATCATACCATTCTCTGGCTGAGGCAGGGGGAATTGGAGGTTCTATGATGACATCACAGATGATGGGACAGCAGCCACCAGCCATGGTTGGAGTTCATCAGAATAGCATGATGAGGGAGCAGAATGGCTTGATGGGTCCGCATGGTGTCATGTCTCAGCCTAGTGGCGTCATGGCGTCACCATATATGACAGGGATGACCCAGTGCGTGACGGGACAGCAGCAAAGTGGAATGATGGCACAGCAGCAAACTGGGACGATGTTACAGCAGCAAAATGGCATTATGGGACAGCAGCAGGTCGGGGGTTTACCGAGTCATCACCTATATGGAGTGCAACATGCACAGCAGCTGCAGTGGAACCTTGCCCAGGTTTGCATGTGTGTTTTCATACATGTTTTCATTCCATAGGAGTTGCAGCTAATAAGAATTTTTGATTTGTGGTTTTCAGATGACACACCACATGGCCGGCATGAATCTTTACAACACCAACGGCATGATGGGATACAGCAATCAGCACATGGGAGGCTCAACAACTCCAAGTTCAGCACGCATGGCGGCACACATTTGGAAGTGATCTCGTCGATATTCAAGAAGCGATGTCATGCCAATAACCCACAAAAGAGAGGGGAACTGAGTTGTAGGAATCTGTGGATGAGACTCTCTGTGAGACGTGCTGTAATACAAGGGAGGAAGAAGAGGATGCTAAGAAGAAGAATATTTGGGAAAACTACTACTACCTCTCTTTCTCTCTCCTCTCTACCCATGCTTCCTCTTCCATGGCAATGTTTTTCTGATGTCCATGCTTGCCTTCAGAACATTTTCATATAATGACCAATACAACAGGGTTCAAAGTTTCACTGGTTAAGACTTCACCTCTTTCTTTGTTAATAGCCTGTGTGTGACTGTGTGAGAAAGGTTTGGGGGGATTTTTGTTGATAATTTTACACTGTCTTGATCAGAATCAATGAATCCAAACATTTAGTCTTGTGAAAATGGGATTGGTTAATGTAAATAAAGATATAAATGAGATTATTTGCTGAGATTAAGATTGGGAAGGAAAATATGGCAAATGCCTTTGCGTGAACACTGCAAAACAGGTGAAACATTTCACCGCTGATTAGATTTCAGTTCTGTATGATACAGTCGGTGCACAGTACGACCAAAATACAATAAAAGGACATTGGTTTGACATCTCAGATTAATTCTTTTTTGCTGAGCTAACTCTCCTCTTGTGATAGTTCCATTTTCGTCAGAGTGGGAGGGTTCAGCATATATTCAATTTATGCTGGATTATTCTTGTTACCCAACATTAATGTACAGTCTTATCTCATTTGAAACATATGGCAAAAATGTGATTTGTTTCAGCCACAACAATTATTACGAAGAAGCAGCTAGAAATGTTTTCCAGCCTCTGTCAAGCATAGAGGGAAATTTCTATACAGTACTTTTAAAGGTTCTAGGTGATATGAAAATCAATCTATGCTAGGCTAGGCTAGTTTTATTATCTGATTTTGAAGCTGTAAGACAGAAGAATTTGTCTTGCTTTGTGCGAAGCAGTACAAAATTATATTAGTATTTAGTTAGTCACACCCATCTGATAATATTCATTCATTCCTTTATCTTAATTTAAATATTTCTAGTTAATACATTCTTGTTGGCGAGACAGAGCAGCTTTAAAGCCCACCCAAAAATTTTAATTACAATATGTATTCAATTTACAGAGGGCTGGTTTTTCAACTAATATCTCATTTTAAGTCAAAGGAAACCAAAGATCAGTTCAAGCTTTATAGAAATATTTCTGTGCTTTATTATAGCCAATTAATTAGAGATTGGAAGGAAATACAGTTCAGCATTTCTTTTTTTTTAATTCGCATTTGGTTACATCTGCTTTCACATTGTGAATGTCTGGGTTTATCAATCCACTGTGCTATTTATCCTGCAAGAGCTGGAAACTAAAAAAAAATAAAGAGGTATTTGCATGCCATATCGTGTGAATGTTGAGTTGTTGCACACGGACACACCTCAAGTCGATCTACTTGTACAATAGAGGTCTTGGTTATAGAAGAATGCTCCTTATAAAGACGAATAAAGGCAGAGAGGCGGACAATGAGAAAACCTGAAGGTACAGATAATCATGTTTCAGGTTCTTCCACTGAATTGCATGAGGAGAATGTATTTCTAGCTCTGATTGTATGTACTGTGTGTTTATTGAGATGGAAAATGTCTCTGGAATGTGTATCCTTTAATGTTTTTCTCTATTTGTCGATTAGTTTGACTAAGACCAACAAAAAAATCTCACTGAATGTTTGTCCTGAATGTTTTCTCAATCATACCGGACTAATTTCAAACACAAAGACGAGAGTATTGCTTTTGCGCTTTTAGTTTTTGGTTAAATGACTCTGTCAAGCACTCATGTCTTTTGAATGTTGTTTGGTCAATGTTTTGAGTCGACTGAGTTTCAACAATACTGCAAATTCAGGAGCAAACTGTGACCAGGCTGTCAAGAACATTTTCAAGTCATTCGGGGAGTTAACAATTAGTTCGAACCACATTGTGAATTGAAAAAGTGATTGTGTGACCACAATCTGTCTCATCTCCATGTTGTCGTCGGCCCTTCACACTTCGCCCACACCCGCCTCTACAAACCATCTGTGTGCACCGTTTTCTCCTAAAGTGTTTCTATTTCCATTCCCCTAAGCATGAAGCCATTAGTGTAACTATTGTTTTCATTCCTTTATGCCATTTTAATGCAAGGAGCACGAATGTAAAAGGAGCAACATAATAAGACTCCTAGTACCGGCTCCCCAAACTCACTCTATCTCCTTCCTGGTTTTTTTTTTTTTTTTTCACATTTAGCTTATTTTGTGACAACTGAGGCAACAATGTGACACAGTAGCAGTCATTTTCTCTACTGGGAATAAAATCCCCCTCAGACAATTTGTCATCTAACTCGTCTCAGTTCTGTAAGAGCAGAAGGAGGCTCCACCTGAATGTTTCTGTCAATTATCTTTAACTTGAGGCTTGTAATCCATTCCTTTTTTGTCCAATATATTTTCTGTGAAATGAAAGCAAATGAAGGAATGTATCTTTTTATGTACTTGTTGATGAAGATATTGTGTACTTTTATTGTTTATTGAATTTTATCTTGTATGTTTCTGAAAACAATATTGATGAATATGTACTTTTCAGTTGTCTACTTCCTCTGGATTTTTTTTTTTTTTCACATGCTTCGCAACTTCTGATTCCGTGTTCATACAATTAGTCACTATGTGAGTATGTAACAAACAGCGTTTGTCTTTGTGAAAATATACAAAATAAATATTGTTTTGATTATGTTTGATGTCTGGTATTGATTGGAGAATAATCAAATAAATTTTGACAGTGTCTTGGTTTTGACACTGAAAAGTATTTTCTGACTGTTCAGATAATTGTGTAACTATTCATTTTATCTAAATAGTTCTAAACTCTCCACTGTATAGCCCCTGCCCAGACTTACCAAAAAAAGTTGCCAACTTGGAAAAAGTGATGAAGTATATAACAGCTTGCATTCCTCCTCAGGGGATGTTTAGACCAAATAAAGAGCTTGAAGAAAGTTAATTTTGGATTGATATTTATCAGGATGCCAGAGACACAGCTCTAAATTAATGTTGGAATAGAAATGATTAAAATCCACACCCGACAAAAGGTTTGTGAGTCAAATAAACTTTATTGACTTTGCGTCCGGATGTCAAAGGGCATGCAAATACAGGCTTCTGAATCAGAAATTGTTCCTTTTTTCTTCAGTTTGGTTCTATTTTCTTACAAAACTACGTGCACCTGAAGTAATCAATTCTGCAGCGTACAAACGACAAAAATACCAGTTTTACATTATCAAATACTGCACATACAAAACATTTACAAAGCACGGGTATAAAATTACAGCTCCCTTTTTCTTCTTTGCCTCAATCCTCATACTTTGTTGCGCTTTGCCCTTTAAAATCTTAGTCTGGTAGCACTCCCCTGTTGAAAGGTTAAGGCCGGTTAGGAATAGACAACAACTCATCTACCAGCACCAGCAATTCAATTTAGCTTAGCTGAATGTTTTGATACTCCCATTCATCTTTTCAATTGATAGTCTGTAATCAAATCTTTTCAAATTATTATGTTAATCTGAGGTTCCACATTGCACCTTTAGCTCAGGTTGTATTGAAGAGATCTGTGCTTTGCTGGGCTCGATAAAATGAGCATTGTCTTAATAGTATGAAGGGGAGCTACAATGGTCATAGTAAAGTTTGACAGACATCTAAAAAGTCTAAATGCCTTCTCAGGAAAACTTGTGCTGTGATTAGACATTTGTAGAGGTGGATAATAATTAACTGACAGACAAAGCAGCAAAAACTCCCAAATTGTCCATCAGGTCAAAAGTAATGTTTGCTTTGTTCCTGTTAACAGCTGCTACATATGGATTGCATGCTACATTAGTAAAACGAAAGGTAAATGGAAATGTTTTATAAATAAATATAAATAGTTGTTTCTGGTGGGATCTATCATATTATGTTACATCATATCATATAACATATCATATCTAATCATATCAAAAGCAGTTATTCTCAATGCAATGCATGCTCTGTTGAGTCTAGTGTTCAAAAATGTGTTTTGATGCTATATTTCTATTTGTCATCATAGTCATCTGTGTGAGGTTGCTACAACTCAGATCTGAGGCTGGGGCTAGAGGTGAAGAACAGTAGAGGCTACACCCGATGCTTATTGCCAGAAATATTTCAGAAAATGGAAGGCTAATGTCATGCTACTAAAATAACTCAGCATTTTTTGAAAATCTATTGGCATTTCAATGACTTTCTGTTTTATATTGGACTGGGTTAAACCTGCTTCCTCACCAGTTGTCATTATTGTAATTGTTATATCATAGTCATACCTTCATAAAGATTAAATACAAGAAAATTGTCAGAGTGACCATGCTATAAACATTTTCTAATTCAAAGTACAAAAATCATAATTCCATCGGCTTTATAAATAAAGTGGTAAGTTCATCTGTGCATGGGGTTGGGAAAATAGCAATCTTTTCTTTTTGACACACATTGCTATTTAAATAAATACATTTGCATTTCGCCTGACAGCGTTCATGCTTATTTCAATCACAGAGCAGTAAATGACCAAACAAAGAATAAAACATACAGCATACAGTACAGCAAAAGTAGGAGATGCCTGAACCAAGGCAGGTGAGGTCCATGGAAAGTCTTCAAAGAGACGGTATAGCAAACAAAGTGACAAAAAAATTACACTCATCTGGTGTAAGGGTTAAGAAAAACATTCATAAAACTATACATATACACATATAGAACTTCATTACAATTATTCAAGCAAAATACATTGTCAAAACTTTCAGTTGTGTGCTACAATAGCGAAGTAATGTCTCCTGCACAAAATAAGGCCATTGTAAACTGAACAAGCCCTCTTTTTTGATAAAATCTAAAGGCAGGTTTTGCCCACACCACCTCTCCTCCATCTCAGAATAATTCCTCTCTCTTTACAAAAATAAGATACATTTTCAACTCAGGTTGATTGAAGATACCTCAATTAATTTTTTGCACATAATAAAACCGAGTTGGAGAATGTTTAATGTTAATTTTAAAGAAAAGCAAGCAAGCATATGGGTTTACATTCCAAACATCCAAAGCCTTTACATTCAAGAAATGTATTCTAACCAATGTTAAACGTCACCAACCTAAAAGATTTAACCAGCCCCCACATGCTCTCTGCTGTTTCCCATAAACTGCTTCATTTGCAACCACTTAACTTTCATATTAACATGACTCAAACATCACTCAGCTTCACACATCCATTAAAACTTTGTAATGAACTAATGTCACTCTACCCTGTTTGACTTCAACTTCTCTTTCAGTCGATGTGTTCAAGTAAATAGTGACTTTTATGCATGTTAACCGTGTGATGCTCTAGCATCCCATTCTAAGCTTGTTGTAATTTGTGGTAAATGCCAAATAAATGTTTGTTAACGCTCATATCTGAAATCCCTGATACTTCAACTCCCCTCACTGTGGTCCACAATGTGAGTGTACAGGTTTCTTAACAAATATCTACACATTAACATCTACCATGCACACCTTTCTGTCTTCATCATTATGCACGACACACAGCACTATGCACCAATTAATACAGACTCCAACAGCTCTCAAATGTAAGGCAGTATTGCAACTTTCCTTTTGGTTGCAGAAATCAAAATTTGGACAAAGCTCTTTGCTCTCAATAAAATATCTGCTATAGCGCATATATGCATCTATTCATATTTTTTCATCCCCTACTTTCAATAATTCCAACTAAATAAGGGGAAGTAAGTAAGGGGAATACTCAGTTTAATACGAGCTCTAATATATTGGAAAACACATGGAAAAATTTCAACATTAATTTTAGGAATTTACCAAGCACTTAACATTTAGCAGGAGAGTGATACAAGTCAGGAAATGTATTCCAGATGTCTATTAATGTTTTTGTGTTATTGGCATTTCTTGTCTCTCTCTTCAATCAAAGAGGGTTTTTTTTTTTCGTTCTCACAAAAGGCCTGTACCAAAGAGAATGTGTGCACATGCCAGCTGACCACAAAAACAGATAAAAACCAATCATGTACACAAAATCCCTCATCAACATGGCAATTACAAGCTAACAATCGGCTAAGGAAAGAATAGCTCCAAAATAAGGAATCAGAGTCAATGGCTCGTCTGAAAACAGTTGTGTCCATGCTGGGAGGGTTAAGAAGGCCAAAAATGACCATAATCATTAATTTCCCAAAAAATTCAAGAATAACAAGAGATCCCAAAGTTCAAGTGACAAAATCTAAATACTTGTGGTCTGAAATGTTGAGAAGTGAAAATTAGTTTCCCCTTTTTGCACAGAGAATAAAAGAGGAAAGCGCAGTGTGGTCCTCGGAGGACAACAAGTCTTGAATAAAATGTGAGCTCGTAAACATGCACAAGATTGGAATTGCCTTGACATTATCACGTCTCATAACACTACTGGAAAGCAGCAGTGTATAGATTTGATTATGAAAACAGGAAAAACACTGAATAAAGATGAAACATTCATCTTAAAGAATAGTACACACCAGCTGCTCAGTTTGCCTCGCCTCTACTTGGACATCAATGATGACCCACCTACTGCACTTCATTTTACTGAACAGGTCAGTCTGACCCTGTAAGGGTTTTCAAATGGAAACAAAATACAGATAATAAGAATAAAGTGGGGTTGGCTATGATTCAAAGTGATTATTAAGTCAAGAAAAATAAAGCTTCTGATCTTATTTCAATTCAATTTATGTGTTACTTGAATAAACCAAATGTCAAAATAAATGTTCTGACATGTATATTCTTTGAATATACATAAAAATACATAGCTTTTGGAAGTAAATGAAAATGTTAAATATTTGATTTCTGTTTAAAAATCAGTGGCAGAACTGACCTGTTTCAGTTTTACAATGTCCAATTGAAATTACACTCAAACCACATTCCCGTGCTGCCATTCCACCAAAAGCTCCAGCACTGCAGATTGCAGTACAACCAAAGAAAAACAGGTGGGGAATTACTGCCTGCTTGTGATTCAAAGTTTTTGTCATAAAGTGCTTTTTCCATTACGAGCACTCTGCCTGACAGAAAAATACGAGTTTATTGTCCCTGAAACACATAAAACCACCATAAATGATACTGTAAAGATATTGAAAAAATAATAAAAATATCTGAAATTAAATGCATTTTTATATTTATAGAAGGATAAGTCAAAGTCTGATAGAATAGTCACAGCCGGAGGGCAAATCGAAAAGAAATCCAAAGAAGTGCAGATGCTGGTATATATACAGAGAGGGTGACAACCCTGGGTGTAGAACACAAGAACTCCCAGACAAGAGCTGGACACATTCAGAAGAGTGCCTTGGCCTTGAGTGTCCTGTGTGGTCCAACAGTCCTTTATATTATATAGAGGAAGGCAGGATCAGACATGTTTATCTGTGAAAAGGATAGCTAGCTGACTCATTGGTTCTCGTCTTTCATGCTTGGCAGTCCCTGTCCTCCAAGATCCTCCTCTCTACCTCAGTGCAGTGCTCTTTTCTCAGCATAATGAAGGGGCACTATACCGGCATTACATTGGTTGAGCTAAAATAAAAGGATCCAAGCACATTAAAAGTTTCACTACAAGGGTTGCAAGCAAACATGCAGAATGCAGCCTATACATACATAAACACAAATAAGTAATTTATATATATATATGTATATTTATATATCTAGATATAAACTCTGCCCTGTGAAAATTATAGAATAGCAGTGTCGCTACCTCATATAATTGCCATTATGTAAATATCCAAACCTGTAGCTCAGGTATTTTATGAGTTTGGCTTACTGTTCTCAGACCATTCCTGTAGAATAATTCTTTTTCTTAAGTTTTCTTTTTTGCATTACATCTAAGTCATCAACTCTGCTACATATCCATACGTTATATTGTCTACTGGCTCACCTACTACTGATAGTATTACTAACAACAATAACAATTGCTTTGGTTTTAAAAAATAAAGTTTTTTTCTTAGTTTGGCATAGAGAGTTTAAAGACTGGCATTCTGGATGGCCCTGGCGTGAGTCACACCACAAATATCTGGTACCTTGGAATGCAGAATATGGCATCCGGTGGGTGTCATGGTAGGAAATGTAGAAATGGGAGAGTGAAAAATGCTACATTTCGATGATGCTGATAAATAATATGTACTTCAAGTGGAATTTGCAAACACTTTCTCAGCGATAAACACTGATCAGTGGGTAGAGAATATGGGCATCAAGTGGGGTGTCCACTAAAGGATATGGCAGCATAATCAGTGAGTGTATTCATGTGGATGACAGAACGTATTTGCGCCTATCAAAAGTGTATCCTGCACAGATACATATTGGAATATGTCTGTATGTTTACCTGTCTTCAAATACAGTTGTTGTGTATGTACAGTACATGGGTCCACATCTGCATGACTTTGCTTATGCATGTGGGTGTCTACCGGGTGTCTAGGTGCATGAGGGGCTGGTGGCGCTCTCCAGGGAGGACTGGGAGAGGCGTCTGGTGAGGGGCCCGATGCTGGGATCCGCCAGAGAGGAGGTAGGGAAAAGCTTGTACCAGCCGCTGACTGTGGCAGACAGGTCCAAATCCTCCAGCAGGATCTGGGCCATTCCCATGAAGCACTTGTGGTCCATGCGGCCATAATCTCCCCAAACTATCACCTGTGCAGTACATGAGAGAAAATTGCACACATACTGTTATTACACATAACGCTAACATATAGTTAGGTTTATGTTTATTGTCAAGGAGATTTAATGCTGATTTTTTATTATTATTATTTAAATGAGAAATTCTTGCATTTAATTTTTTTTACAATTTTATAAAAATAAAAAAATAAAAAAATCATTCAAACATATGAGTTTTATTTGATAGGTTATAACACTGAAACAGTTAGGAAAATATGGTTAAGCTGCAGGTAATTATTACAATTGTCAAGTGCGAAAATTCATGAGTGTAACATTTGTAAGATTAGGAAATGATGTTTCGGAAGAAAAAGAAATAACATACCTGTAGGACTTTGCCCTGAGGACTCTCATCAAACAACAGAGCCTGCTGGTAGGTAGGGTCCAGATTCCTCTTAACAACTTTGGTTTTCTTCTTGGCCAAGCACACGCCATTCTCCAGCACATACACTTTGACATATGTGGCTATGAACAAAATAAGACACAGTGAAGCTACAAGAGCAAACAGGTTGGACAAATGAGCTAAAGCAATATAACATGTCGTGGTTGAAACAGTTTAAAGTACAGTAGTACCTTGACATATGAGTTATTTGTGATACGAGCCATTGCGCTGTCCATATTTTTGTTCGACATATGGGCAAAATCAAATAAATAATACATTTAATGTGGGGGGGGGTTCAGAATTTAAAGGGGTTTGGGGCTTTTTTTACAAGGCTGGAAGAGATTAAAATTATTTTAGTTATTATGAATGGGGAAATGTTGTTTGTCTCATAAAACGTGTATCTTGATGTACTACTATACCTGGTATGTTCTTTGAGCCTGGTTTGGGAATCAATCTTCTGGCCTGGTTGACCTCTACCTCCAGCTGCCCTCCTCTGTCCACCACACCTACATGGACATCCCCTACAAAGAGAAAGAAAATGCACGACTTTAACAATCCAGAACATCTCTGCAAATAGATTCAAAAAACTTTCTTTTTTGTTGACTTTGGTCTGTTGTGGCTGCAATGGCTCATCTCTACCTCCAGGGGGCGACATAGAGCTGTATGTTTTCACAGGAACAGAAGCTTGCAGCGCTCTGTTCTGTTGTTTTTCACAGGCAATGACCTTTACATGAAAGATTTATAACTTGCAAGAGTAACTTAGTGAATGCACTTGTATTGTGCAGTATTTTTAGATGGTGCTGCATTGCTATATGGCTGTAGACTTTGTATTTGATTCTATATCGGGCTACAGTTCAATAATATTTGGATAGATTTGTATTAAAATTTATTTAGATAGATAGATAGATAGATAGATACTTAGCTCTGATTTTCTGGTTCTTACTCATATGTGACTTTAAGTTTATAAGTTTAAAAGACTGAAGTGCTGATGTGCATGGTTCCCAAGAATCACAGAAACAATTAAACACTGAGGAAAAAACAAGCTGGATTTAATAGTTAAAAAAGGCCATGTTGGTCTTACCCATGGGGGGTGTAGCTAGTGTTTGCCGACCTACGATCTGAGCAGGGCCTAGGCCATCAAGGAAGTCACTAAACTGGCTCTCGGGCCCCAGGCGTGTGGTAGGAAAGACAAACCTGAGAGGGAGGAAACAGAATGATGACACAGATGGTGTTTAATGAATGGATTGATGGATGGAATGCTGGTGTACTCACGTTCCATCAGAGCTGTTTGAGTTGGTGCTGCCATCAGTTGAGTCCTTGCTTCCCTGCCGTGTCACTCGGTTCCTCATCTCCACAGCGATGCCGGTCTCCGTGCTCCGTCGGATGGTGCTGCGAAGTTTCTTTGTCCCTCCATCTAATAATAATCACAAAGGTCACATCTTATGATTCAAGAACTTTATTTTAGCAGGATACTCCACTGATCCTAACAACAATGAGAATCTGGTGTCTCTCTTACCAACTTTACAACAAAAACATATTGTCCCCTGCTAAAATAATTACCCTTAATCATTTTTTTAAAAACTTTTTTTTGTGGGGTGGGGCTTAAATCATCAAATTCATCACCAAATGGTTGTTTGTTTTGTTTCCAGAAAAATATGAAAAAAATGACAATTATTTTAAAAATGTCGATATTGAAACTGACCAACAGGTGGACGCTTCTCTCAAACTTTCTAATTTATCTCTGCTAGCTCAGCCGTACCAGAAATGGCCACAGTGTTTACCTTTTTTATATTACCTTGCTATCAGGCAAAAGGGTAATCTCAGCTAATTTCCACTGAGACTACTGAATGGGGCATTTAAATACAATTTTCACAATGGCTGTGATAAGTAGGGGGCAACGGTCTCTTCAATGGTACCCTTTATCCCTGAGTTTGAGGTAGAAACACACAGACTGGTGGCTTGAGGAAGGCTCTGAGTGGAAATCAGGGAAACTGAGCTAAAGGGAGATGAAGGGAAGGTATTTGAGCTCTGCAGCTCTGCTGACACGGAGAGACTAAGCAGACACGGAGAACTGCTAACCTCAGAAGATGCTTTCAGGGCATCATCCCCTGTAATGAGACCTAGAGCCTCAAACTTTCAGAGCTCAGTTTAAGTGATTTAGGATATGACAGAAGGTTGTGCACCTAGCTTTTACAGGTACCTCTTTCCTAATCCCTTTCATCTCTACCTGAACCTAAGTTCTTAGGTTCCAAAAAAGGCAATGTATGCTAAGATTTTACCAATGCACTTCCACACAAATACACACTGATGCATTAATACCTTATTAAATTAGCCATTTAATCTGAACAGATAAATATTCTCTCCTTGTTCAGATGTGAGGCCATCCTGCTTCCCTTCATCATATATGATGTTAAACTGATGTTCAACACTGTTGGTCAAGCAAAACATAATTTGGTAAAGACAAAATACTCTTCAGAAAATAAACCAACAAAATAAAGTTGATGTTTCAATAGTTGTAGCATTACTATAGCAACATATATTATTTAAAAATTAAAATCTAAAAGTCTTGCATATGTAATTTTTCATGTACATGATGATGTTAGAGTGTAGAGATAATATATTTATTTACTTAACCATCATTTACTTCATCATTTACTTAATTTGTTGGTCCACAAACAGGGATGAGACAAGAAATTAGCAATTTAATAATCTGCATGACAACAGTGGGCATTGACAGATTATATGCACATCTCTGTCGTCTTTCAAAAATAATTCAGAAATTATAAATGTTAAAGTATAACTGTTGTAGTAACCGATGTCTTCTTTCATTATTGATAACAGACGTGAGATTGCACTGATAAATTCTTTTTTTAGTGTAACCACAATTTAGTAACTCCCAATTTCATTTAACTCAATAATCCATAGAGACAAGTCTACTCATTCACACATCGGCATCATGGTGACGTGAGACTATGTCTATGCTTTCACAGCTCCTTGAAACATTTAAACTTGAAGATGCTGCATACAAGTAGAACAGGTGAAAGATCATTTTAGATGAGGATAAGGAAAATGCTTGTCGTGGCAGCACGGCTTCCTCTCTGAAGTCCTCTTTAAAATCCTCTGCTTGACAAGGGATTTTGCGGCTGGAATATATTTCTTCTGAAGTCCTACGTCCTGCAGGAGGGGATTTAAACTCTTGAAAATGTGTTTTACAGAGTAAGTTTAAGTAGCTTGAGTAAAACAACTGGATATATACTGTAAGTAGCAACAAGAAGAAGGAACTAATTAGCATCTTGTGCTTGTGCAGCATCAATGCAGCTTATTGTGGTGGTAGTTGCTGTAGGAAATGAGGGGCTTCTCTATAGGAGCCCTGATTGTGGAATGGTGCAGTACAGTCAGCATAGAAGATTTTTAACAAGCGGTTGCACAATGTTGCCAGTTGAGCACATACTCAGGGTAAGGCTGTCTTATTTCATTAGCCTGAGCATCTCCACTACCATTAAGCATCTTCACTGTACCCAGCTCACCAACATAACAAACATGGGCCAGGCTTACAATGCTGCCCTGTTGCACCAACGGTTATACTTGTAAGGGTTTATCTGTAAATGAGGAAAAGCCTGGAAAAAAAACCATATTACCATATTAATGATGACACAAATACTAATCATCCTCTATACATGGATCCAATCCAAAATGTAATTGTCCTTTAACTGAGTTTCACTGAAATAGGTTTTACATTGATAAAGCCCTATAGTGTCCAAAAAGGTGCAAAAAAATTGTGAATCCACCCTGTAAACTGGATCCACAACTAAATGTCATGGTTTCTTTCCTGCCACACACCAAATCCCCCCACCAGGCTTCATGAAATTCTGACAAGAGTTGCCATAATGACATAATTGGCCACACATTTGCCTCACAGCAAAAAGGTCCTTAGTTCAAATCCGCCAGAGGAGCTGGGATGTCTTTTTTTTTTGTATACTTTTTATTAATCCCTGAAGGGAAATTAAGAGCACACTCTACGCATGCAGGGTGAGGTAGAGTGGTCGGTACCCCCTACATGGTGCGCCCCAAATGAGCAACTTGTAAAGGGGGACGGCAACTTGCTCAAGGGCATCTCGGCAGTGCTCAGAACGTGAGCCGACACAAGTCTCTGCATGGGGTTTGTAACATCTTGTGTCAAAGTGAACCAGTCACTGTAAACTGCCTGTAATTGTGAATGTGAGTGTAAATTGGTGGTGGCCCTGTGATCAAATGCTTCACTGTGTACCTCGGCTCTTGTCCAATGTCAGCTAGACTCCATTTCCCCAAATGTTCCCGCAAACAATAAGCAGCTACAAAAAAATGAATATTTTTGTGTAACCCGGCCAACAAAGAGACACCAGTTCAAACCACCTTGGTGGTGATGAATACATGTTTGTTTTTAGCTTTAATCTGTCCAGCTCCCTTTAAACCACCCATCTTATACAATAATAAAAAAAATAATGATGCCAAAACTGCAAACTGAAATGACTGAAGCTAAACTTAATTGAAAACAAAATACACAAGCTAAAAATACGAAACTCCTAATAACTCTTCCCACATCACGATAAACAGACAGAAAACCAAGCCACCTGATGAGGCTTCAGGGAGTTGAAACAGGAGATTTAATGAGAGGAGGGAACGTCTTAGAGAGAGGGATGAGGAGTGCAACAGGAGAGGGCAGGTAGAAGTGTTGAGGAGAGATGGGTGAAGAGGAAAACAAGAATGATGGGGTCCCATGGGTGTTGGAGATGAGGAGAGAGACGCTGCCTTCTGCTGCTTTCTATTTATAATCCTGCCATCAAGAATATATCCAACAGATACAGTGTGTGTGTGCGTGTGCGTGTGTGTGTGTGTGTGTGTGTGTGTGTGTGTGTGTGTGTGTGTGTGTGTGTGTGTGTGTGTGTGTGTGTGTGTGTGTGTGTGTGCAAGTTTGCAGTATCACACCCAGAAAAACTCCATGCACCCGTGCTGCCATGACAACTCTCACCGTCGGAGCTGGACACAGACAATGCCACAGGAGACACACAGCGCCAAATGTGACAGGCCTGTCCCCCATTACTTTTTTTTTTTTTAAATTAATCTATAGAAGGAATATTTCACTGAAACTCCTGCAGGTCAGACTGAGGCAGGAATTCAGCACCATCATTCTAACAGATATCTGAATTCACCCGCAGTAAAAGCATTAATATATGCTTCCCAAGAATGAAAATATAATGTGTGTATGATTTACTGACGCGTCAACGTGGTCTTTAATGATGGCGAATCAAGAGCAAGTGAGTTTGTTCTCATTTACTCCAAACAACAAACGTCTTTGAACGATCAAGTAGCTATTGATTTCACATCATAGCCACACTTGTCAGGCCTCACCCCTCTCGTCAGAGCAGCCCTCCACCAACCAACACCATCACCCCCCCCCCTCCCCACACCACCCACCCCCGATGCGAAGCAGTGATCTGTTCCTTCCTATTTAATCCCCTCCTCCTCGTCTGTGCTTACCCCTCCGTTCGTTTCCATGGCAATGCTGTCTGCATTGCACCAAGAGCCCCGGCTGAGTGTGTTCTCTCAGAAGCCTTTCCCCTCTCTGTGTGTGTCCGCGTGTGTCTTTCTTTATGTCTTTTTCTCTCCCTGTCTATTCGCATCTCCAGATACTTTCTTTTTGATCTTCATCTCCACTCTTTGATCTCTGTCTATTTTCACATCATTGCTCCTAAAAATACACTCACTCACTACTTCCTCTGCTGCTTTGCTTGATCGGCATTTCAAAAATCACTTACTTTTTCTTCTTTTTTTGTCACAGTTCACTACTTTTGTGGCCGGTCCATCCCATCCAAATACGTATAATATTATCTCCTCTAACTCTGTTGAATATATTTTGTCATTCTGGGTTAACATCATGTATATACGCATCTTCAGGAAAGTTATCAAACGTACATTAATATACATGCTATTTGAAAAGCTGAAATAGCAACATTACATAAACTGGTGTACTCAACCATGCTGGAGAGTTATTTCTGTGCTACAAGTCTGTTAAAATGCCTCCTGTTGTCACACTATGAGTAATACCTCGTCCCTGAGGACAATGGCACAGAAATATGTAGCTCAGAGAGCGATCGCACACTTACAACTTTGTTTTTGTGCACAAAGCTTCTTGTGTAGCGTTTAACAATCAAGGTAAGACAAGAACTGGTGATGGACAGGAAGACTAGAATGAGGGGAAAACAGAAATGAAGGGGATGGAAAAATAATGATTTCATTGTAGGCAATTAGAAGCAGACAGGGAAATTAAGAAAGGTGAGATTACTGAAAATGTCAACAATAAAGAAAAAAGACACTGATATATGATACATAGCTTGTGCGTGTGTGCGTGCGTGCGTGCGTGCAGGTGTGCGTGTGTGCGTGTGTGTGTGCGTGTGTGTGTGTGCGTGTGTGTGTGTGTGCGTGTGTTTGTGTGTGTCGTAAACTCTGAAGATCATTAAAGCTGCCATGACATTTAGAGAGAACACTGATGAAACCTTTCTCATTATAAGCTGTAATACAGAAAGGTGTTTTTAGAGTCTGTGGCTGGACCGATGTGTCTATTGGATGCACCGGTGACGCCAATGATCCGCCACGCATAGCAACGGTAACCAAGCATCAGTGTCATAGATTAAGAATCTGTTGTTGTACCTTCACCATCAGACACCTTCTAAATCCGGATGAGATGAGATGGGATTTAGAAATGTATTTACATATCATACAGTTAATTAAAACCATAAACAGTCGGCGTTTAGGACAGAATGTACATACAAAAAGCTAGAAGCTGAGTTATGATTACAAAACAAACCAAGTAATAGATTTACAGCACTTCCTAGGAATTTTAAAATACCATATTGACATTTATTATTGTTTGTTGTATGTGGTTTTATCTAAATTATTTTTTTATATTTGCAAAATTTGCAAAATTCTTTTATTACACTTTATCCTATTAGTTGTACACAGTTTTTTTTAGTTAAAATGCTTTAGTAAATCACTACCTCAGAGAACTGTGGTCAGTTTGTTTGCTGATTTTCGATACACGGAAACTTATTTTATCCTCCTTCATCTCCCTTATTAAAATATGACACGTAAGCACTTATTTGCATGAAAAATCAGCAACCTTGCAGTTTTGATGCTTTCCTCAGCTCCTCTTTCTGCTTTGATGAGGGTGGATTTTAATTTGAAAGCAATGTTTCAAGTCACTCCACTTTTCAAAGACAGAAATTGAACTCGGTGTAAGGAAAAATAAATTACATTACATCTACTGTCCTGACATTTACTGTCTTTAATGATTGTATTTATTTAGTTAGTTCTATGAAACAAAAAAAAAGGTAGGCCAACCATTGTTGTCCATGAGTCACATCAACAGATCAAACAGGGATGGATGGCAGGCAACAGACAGCGTGAAGCAATTAGTCGTTATCAACAGCATGTTGTCGAGAAATTATTATTATTATTGTAAAACCTTCATGTATTGCAGGATGTCTGTCAGGGACTAAATATGCCACACGGGCTCCAGTCTAATGACATTTAATTATGATAAGCAAAGGACTAATCTAATTCAAAGGTAATTTCCTCTTGATTATTCTACACAGTTGATGCAAGAGGGTCAAACAATGTACTGGACAGAAAAAGATGAGAGGAGGCAAAGGACGTCCAATGGCAAGACACAAATCAAAATTAGAAAAATTGCAAAAAATCCTTTCCATTAATTCGTGTTCATTTCAATAAACCCTCATAATTCTTACAATAAAAAAATCTGCAAGTTGGTGTGACGTTAACATTTCCTTCCGCTCCGGTTAAACAGGAGTCGGGACACAGTGTGTGTGTGTCTCCACATGAAGCAGAATAATTCAATTGCATATTGTAAAATGAAAATGTCAAGGTGAGACTAATTGACTTTGACTGAGAGCAAATAACATTTTTAGTCTCCGCTCTAAAAGACTCTCTTAGTCGATCTTTCCTGCGGTGCAGCATTGTCTCCCCAGTGCCGTGATACAGCGTCGATGTGTGAATGTGTGTTTTCTCTGACAAAGCTGCTCTCTTGGCCACCTTTTCTTCAACAGCACCTTACAACAGATGGCATTAGGCTTGTATATCTTCAGTATAATGATGTTGTAGTTTCTGGGTCTTTTACACACATTACTACACACACACACAACGTGGTGACTCACCACACATGCTCAGTAACACTTTATGGCCTTATAAATCTTTGCTGGGGTGCCACTATGAGTGCTCCTTTGGGCAGCAGAATCGTATGACGTCTACCGAGGAGGCTACAAGAGCCCTTGTTTCTGATAGCAGGGGTACTAATTCCAAATCACATACTTCTGTTAGTATAATCAATTGTACTATACTCTATATACTTCAGTAGAATGGGAATTTCAACACACTCAAACTCCCCCTTTGTAGAAATGTAAGTATACAATCGGAAACACAGAAAGCAACACACATTTTCATGGCATTGTTGGGCATATGATAGATGGAAGTCATTCAATTTTTAAGTGTATCCAGACAGATTTAGATGCACAGGCATAAAAATACATGATGGATTCAAATGGATCTGAGTAGCTTCAATGTACAACAGTTATTACTATAGTAAGGGCTGTGAATGCATGGAACCTCTGATGTCTTTTTTATTGTTTACACAGATTCAATTACAGTGTTCTCATCCGCTGTCTTTTCAGGGTGTTACGGTTACATATACTGTATATATACAGTATTTACTACCAGAGGGAGTTAAGCAGAAATAAAAGCCTGTCTATAAAAGCTTATATCATATTAAATTCTGGTTTATTCTACTGTTTAAGAAAACAATGGCCTCTGTAGAAATACAGGCATTAAATTAGTATCAATCATATTCTCTACTTCTAAGCAAAGACACTCAAAAGATTTTTTTATTCACAAATGATTCCTTTTCAAACAAAGATTGCAGGTGCAGTCTTTTACAACCGAGACTGACTGGCGTGCACGCATGAACACGCATGGAGCCACCAATAACGGCAGATTTTCAGTTGAACGGTTCATCAGTCATTCTGGTTAAGAATACAGCGTAGAGCGAGGAGGAACCAGCGAGCGAGATTGAGAAAACATGATAGAGATTCTGAGTGAAAGTGAGAAAAAAAAAAAAAGATGGAGATGAAGGGTAGAGAGATAAACGAGAGGAGAAAGTAAGATGTTAGTGATCTGGACAAAACACAAAGGGGGTGACAAGGGAGTATGGCAAGAAAGATGAGAGACAGAAGGGCCAGAGAAAGTGATTATAGCATCGCTGGAGTTTTGTAGCCTCTAAAAGCTCTAGTGGGGGAGAGAAACCTTTTAGAAACATGAGTAACCTTTCAGTTTGAGAGTGTCAGGAGAGCCGGTGACACTATAAGCTTGAAAGGGGGGGGGGGTGCACTGGTGAAGCTGGAGATGTATTGAGAAAGACAGCAAAGTGACAGCCTCAGCTGAAACAGCAGCTCAAAGCACATAAAGAGGATTTTTCCCCTAGTCATAGTGAATATGAAAGGCGATTATGTGGAGTCATCCTGTGAAATAGCTAATATTACGAAGGGGCAAGTTAAGCGTTAACACAGCTTAGTGGCACCAGAGTTAGAAGACAAAGTAATTCAAAGCTTTTCATCCATATTTTTGTTCTCAAACCTTTTCTGAGTCGAAGAAGAATTTCTCTTTGGGGTGAATTTTCCCCTTGAAGGATCACATCACCGTGAGCTTTCCAAAAAGCTTGCCAAAATTCCTGAAGTGTGTTTGATTCAGAGACAGAGCTAGAAGTAGGGCATGAGTGACTCACTCCTAAAGCACCCTGATTACTAAAATGGCAGGAGTATTCACCAGTCTACTGTAATAGTCTACATCCAGTGGACACAGCAGTGCATGACCTTTTATTGTGTTATCGTTTTCTTGGCAAGCACCTCTGAACGCCACATTAAATTGCTGCAGTTTTTTGGGGTTTGTTTTTTTTTTTTTTTTTTTTTTTTTGCTTTATTCCTAATAATAAGAAGAGAAGAACAAGGCAGGGGGAAAAAACATGATTGTGCAACAATTCCCTGGCTCCCTGCAAACTATGCAGATTTGTGCACTACCAAATCTCCCAGGAAAATGAAGGTTCACTTCTAATCCTACAGGCTTACATCAATTCTATCTGCCTTCACATCCCCTTTACAAACTAAATGAAAGATTGAACTCAAGGCTTTATAATAGTTAGCATTCTGAGGTAAGCAATCCTGCTTTTTTTTTAGTTTAAACAACAATACTGCGTACTTGCAAATGCTCCTTGAGTTCATAATTTCATGACATTCTTCATCTATAATTGGAGAGAAATGAAGCAGGGAATCATTTCCATATTTATGTTGTAACCCTGCATTTGCATAATGATTTCTGTCTGTTACAGGAGAAGAGATTGCCTTAAGCAATACAAAACTAGCTCTTTCTGTCAATAAGTTGAAATTTATGACAGGAACACTGAAGATCTTTTTTTAATTTAAATGTTCTGAATCTATAAAACAGCAAATGAACTCCTGATCTTTACATTCCATAATAGATAACTAATATAACAAAAGTGACTGATAATAAATAAAAGGAATATCTGCACACAAGAACTATAGGTTCTTTTAAATGCTTGCAAAATTCTTGTAACCACTGTTTGTATA
The DNA here is from genome assembly GCF_040054535.1 of Antennarius striatus. Taxonomy (NCBI): domain Eukaryota; kingdom Metazoa; phylum Chordata; class Actinopteri; order Lophiiformes; family Antennariidae; genus Antennarius; species Antennarius striatus. Next base: position 7,394,604 of record NC_090789.1, on the reverse strand, counting down.
TTAAAGATAAAGCCAGTTATGTTTCATGTGTTCAAGCATTACCAAAGTTGCACAGAATACAGTCTGGACCTGCTTTTCTTGGAAAGTCTAAAATTCATTTGAAGCTAATCATCGCTGACATTGGGTAAGGTACGCTCATGACAAAGTGCTAGTTCATCGAAAGTTCAAGGAGCATGGTTTACTGAATGTAAACTAACAAGTGTTATTGCCTTGTGTCACACATTTTTCCTCCTCTGCTTCACTATTTCTTTTTGGTGTCTCTGACATACTTCCAATATCTATAGCAACATAAACATAAATAAGCAGAAGACAAATTTTAAATAAATAGAATAATTTAAAGGTGAAGTTAAGAATAACAGAATATACATATACAGTACAATCTTACATATACAAATATATTCTTTCTTTCTTTTTTTTTCAAATGTGAAGCCGTTCACTGGGACGCTCGCCAGAATCACAACCTGATATACATCCACGCCTGTTTTTCTTTTTGCCTTTTATCTAACTCTCCCAGAGCACTGCATCTCATCACCGGTGCATGTTTCTGTGCAAGCTCCGTCCCCCTGTGCAGACTGAGGGCTCACAGGGACCGCTCAGCTGGCTCTGTTTTCGCTGAAATGGATAAACTTGTTAGGAGATAGGACCGTGTTCAACGGAGGAGTGAGTCACTCATTAAACCTGGGAAACCATTTGTGTTTGTGCTCCTTCTCCTCCCTGATACTATTAATAGCGCTGGCAATATATAGAACACAGACAGAATCTAAATGCCAACCACAACACTCTTATGAAACCTGGAATAACGAGACGATGATGCAGTGGGAGGGGGCTACCAATGGAGTTACATGAAGAACACATTGTTGGATAAATAGGTGCACAATATGTGCAAAAATAAATGAAAATAGTATCAAAGGTAACAATAACTTTACACAAGAACAGCACTTTTGTAAAAGTCAGTACAAAACAAAGGAATTCATCTAACCTCATTCTCTAGCTATGTGCTTTGTTGGCCTCACTGATCTGTTTTACCATTCTTTTTGTCATTACTGTACTTTAATTATAGAGTTATCTTTGGCAGATGAGTGTGAAGACATATCAGTGGGATATTGATATGTGTGTGTGTGTGTGTGTGTGTGTGTGTGTGTGTGTGTGTGTGTGTGTGTGTGTGTGTGTGTGTGTGTGTGTGTGTGTGTGTGTGTGTGTGTGTGTGTGTGTGTGTTTCTCTGTAGTTTGGAAATGAAGTTGTCCTATAAATAACATACCGTACCTGATTTTTTTCTATACAAAAACAAGTCTTTACTTGCAATGTTGAGTGGGTAAATTTTACTGAAAGTTAAATTATGAAGATCTAATTCCCAAACCCAGAGATGGTTAGAACATGCCCTGTGGAAACTCAATAACCACATTATCACCAACTGTGTTTAAAGAGTGATGCTAAAATATTCTCCCTCTGTCTTTGTTCACTTTGTATTTTTTTTATTTAGTGTCAAAAAAATAAACAACAGAAAGAGATCTTGTTCATAAATAAAAAGGAAACAGAAGCTTGTGATATTGATCAATTTTAAACATATAAAAGGGATGCAATAAGTTTGGGTGGGTGGTAAAAACTGAATAAATGCATTTAATAGATTCTGAGGAGACTGCATCCTCTAATCCCGTTCCTCATACACCTCCTTCTCTTCAGAGTCCAGTAGGACCTCATGGCTTTAGCAGTTATTTGGTGACTAAGTGAACAAAGCGAGGGGTTTGGCCAACCGCCCCATCAGCTAATTGATTAGTGTGTCACTCAGAACATGAAGCAGCGACCGCTGACCAGCCCAGCCCATAATGATCAAAGGGAAAAGAGAAGAGTGAGGACACTAATCAAACCTGACCAAGTGAGGGAGAATGTCTGCCTGTTGGTCCATCTGTGTGGGTTAGCCCTCTAATTATATGCACCCAATTTTGCCCTTAGCTGGTGGGAATTACAAAGCCGAGAAAACCACACATTAGGGTAGGACATTTCAGCCTTCCTGACACATTGAGTAAACAACCTTGTTTGTCTCCAGGAACAGGTTCCTAGACTCAGCTTGGTCAAATTGTAAAATGCTGATAGTAAGGTTTACATTGATTATAAAATAAAAGACATGGTTTTGACTCTGTATTGTCATTTCTGACACTCAGCTTAAGACTTGGGGTGCACCAAAACCACTTTATCTTTCCAAATAATAATACCTAAACTCCTGATAATAATAACTGTCTCCAGATAAAACTACTGATCCTTATTTCTCATTAGAATTACTCAGCTGATCCATAGTGATGTTTATTTTTATTCCTGGGCATTATAGTTTGATGTTAAGTTCTGCTGTGCCATTAACCTTTTCTAAATTTGCAAAGACTTTACAGCATCCAAGGTTCAACAATTTTAAAACAAAACAAAAAGCTGCAAACTTCAACTAGACTGAGTCTATTTGTGGTGATCTTGATGCTAATTTTGAACAGTACTTGAAAGTTGCTGGTAAAGCAGAGATATCATGAATCAGGTTGAGCATAATAGACTCAGATATGAAGTATTTACATATTTAACATGGATTTTATTATTTCTACGTCGCAAACGATATCAGGAACAATACTGATCCAATTGGCTATGCTTCACTCGAAGCCAAGGTAGCCAGAGGTTTATTTCTAAATATGTTTCATACCCTGTTGTGCTGCCACAGCATGAACAGCAGTGTGCCTGTACTGAAGATGACACTGCTTCAGCAAGGAGACATGGTTGGGATAGAGAATAAAGGAGCAGAGGAGGATTTTTTTTTTTTTTTGTACCAGGCGCAATGTGCTCTTGTGGCAGCTGAGAACATCTAAATTTAGAGACACCCCTCATCGCCCCTTCCTCTTTTTCTGCATCCTCAGCCCCTCCTAGCCTTTCCATCTACACTTCTCTCTCCTCATCAACAAAGAAAAATGTGAGCCCCCCCCCCTCCCCCCGTGGTGAAAATATCAAGAGGAATCTTATCAATCACACATCAAATGTCAATCAAGCAAACGTCAGCTGAGCAGGAGTACCATGACTGCCCATAAGTCATAGGATAATTGTGACCTAGTGTGACAAAAATTACCTTGCATATCTGTCACTGATAGTCAATCAATTTGAACTTATGATCACAGAAAGAGAGATAATAAAGGCTTCAAATATTTATTAACACAACATTACTACAGTCAAGAAACAGCAAAGGACTTCAGAGATTCTTCGTCTGACAGGACGGAAACCATTTGCCATGTCATCTAGTTCCATTCATGGTTCGCATAGTATGTGTCAGTGGTGTGATGAATATTTGGAACATCCTGGAAGCAGGACTGGGTGTCAAATTAGTATAAACTGTGTCTATAAAGAGAGAGGAGGAGTGATGAGAGGGGGATTAAACAATCAAGAAAATAGGGAAATTTGTGAAAACTGACAGATATGTGAACTTTCATTGAATCATGCCAAGTGATTTTTGTGGAGACCTATATAGACCTAATCCCATCATGTATTCACAAGAGTGTCCCTATAAGGTCCCTTTGTTCGCATCTTGATTACCTCTACCCTCGGCACAAAGGAGAAATTAACCATCCTCAGGTCTTGCAATGAGACTGAATGTTCTCAAAAAATAACAGGAAGACACAGCTATAAAACAAGCAGGCAGGCAGAAAGACACATGGAGTCACTGTTCTGACAAGGTTGCAGTTCAGTGTACTGGAAGGAGAAACACAATGTACCAGAAGGATGTGGGGACGTGAACATTTGTTATCAACAGGCAGAAGAATGAAGCAGGAAAATAAGTTGCATCCCCTGCATCTCATGGCTCTGCCTCTTTACCAAGCCTCCGTCATGTTTTTTTCTGCATCCCACCAGGAGTGTGTGTGTGTTTGTGTTTGACACCGGGGTGCAAAATGAAAGACACTTTCATTGCTGCTGCACATATCTGTAATTATTGCCCACAGGACATGTATAGGAACACACCAGTGCTGTAATTACGATACAGCCACTACACATAAAAGCTGCAACTACTGCAAACCTACTTCAGTGGTAAGCACACAATGATGTTCACAGCAATGAAGGCTTTTAAATAAAGCTCATTATAGTGACAATAATAGCAAAAGGTTAGACAGAGCTTACTGAATGGGATATTATAGTTATTAGAAGTGAGGCAGCACACCACCAAATACCCTTTGGAATGGATTATGTAAATGTTGCTCTCCAAAAATATAATTTTCTTGGTAGTACTATGTTAGCATCTATTTAAATGTTCGACTGCACCAAGAAAGACATGAATTGTTCTATTGCATGTGGCATATCTAGAAATGTTAAAGCCACACTGGTAGAGTAGAGGTGATGAAATATCTTACTTTCAAAATTCCTTATTTTTCTTTATTTGATAGGGATATAAGGTTGAGCTTTGACTTTACACTGAAATTTAAGCAGAAGCTTGATCGATAATGAAAGAATGAATGAAAATATTGTACTCAGCAAACTGAAATGGTATGAATAGCTTGAAAAAGTGAGAATTTGAGCAAAAGTTGAATCTAATTTTTTTTTTTTAATTTTCACCTGAATTTGCATTAATCTTCAAATTTAAGAGGGAAACACAAGAGTCACCAACCTTGCTGGTTGAGCTGCTGTGTGCTTTTGCTCCATTGCGACAACCCAACAATGGCCACCATCTTGGCTCCCAGACTGGAGCGGCGCTTCTTGTTGCCGCTCAGTGACGTGGAGTCCGGACCCCCACTGCTGGGGCTCTTCTCCAGGTTGTACATGGCACCCGAGATGCTGGAGGAGCGAACCACATTTCGCGCCGCCTCGCTCAGCCCACTGAGGGTGCTCATCCCACCTGGGCTGGGCACCTCCACGGAGCTGCTGAGCATCATGGTCCCTCTGGACTGGAGGGCCAGAAAGTTGGGGCACGGCTGGAAAAGGAGGTGTCAGAGGACAGATAGAGATGATAAATGAGGATGGAAGCTGAGCGAAGGATGGGAAAACAACAATGCCAGTGTCCGATAAAATCAGAGAATAGCTAGTCTAGCTGAGGCAGTAGCTCCCCAAGGTTGAAGGATGAGTTTAAATTTCAACCATAGTTTGGCTTTCACTTAATTTACCCAACATACTGCATTGGCAGCAGAACGACTGAGTGCCCCCCTCAAAGACAAACTGAAAATGAAAAGCTATGAAAGTGTTTTTCATATCCGAGTTTTGCAAGCGGAGAAAACAAAGAACGTAAAGGTCAGGACTGTGCAGATGGCAGCAGGCTGTTCAAACGAGTTGAGACGGATCTTCAGTCACAGACTCACAGCACACTCAAATGTCAGGGCTGGGTTGCCGCTGGAGGGGGTGACCTTGTCGGTCGGCATTTATCTCGTGAGTGGTTTTTTTTGTGTGTTTTTTTCTGTGTCTGACCTTAGTCAATGAGAGATTCTAAACTCTGCACATTTACTGTATTATGATGGTCTCATAAAAATAAACACATCCAAACACGGACAAGCCCACGATCAGGAAAAGTGGATCCAGATCTGGATGATGATACAGATCATAAAATGGATTGGAGAGATTAAAACATGTATCCGGGTGGGGGTTATAAGTACTGACTTATAGTAAGGGAACAGGGAGGGTTATAGACATGGTGCTGCCAACCACATGTAGCTGAGATGCAGTTTAGCCCAATCACAATATCAACTGTATAAATGTATAAATGTCTGTCATAATTATCGTAGTTATGATGTAACTTATCTACCCATGATATGACGAGTGGTGTCCCTTTTCTAAGATAAACAATTACAATTACTACCCCTCGTTACTCTGTTTTAAGGGGTAAGTTTAAAAAAAGTGAGGGGCTAGAAAACAAGGGATTGGATTAAAAAGCGGAATATGCATTTGGACTTAGGTAATGCATTCATGTATCTCATTTGTGATATATTAGAAGTTATAGCAAAGAGTATCAAGATGAAAAATAGAGCTGGCATTATGGAAAACCTATTTTTGTTAAGCCACTAATGCTAAGCACATGATCTAATGGCACAGAATGAGTTTCCAGGGTCAATGAATTACGCCGTGTTACTTAATTTGCCATGAAACAGATCAGATCAGATCCTTTTCCTCTCTCTTACTTCAGAGTTATGCTGCAGCTAAACTGACAGCCAGGGGGCACATTAAACATGTAGACACACACCGTCCAACAAGCTTTAGCTTTCACATGCTAATTTAAAAATTCTCATTATTCACTTCTTCAGTTCTGTGGAACTTCTTTTTTCCCCCTGCTCTGTTCTTTGAGTCATGGCGACCCAATGCAGAATGCGTTTACTAAGAGCCTTGAAAACTTCATGCCATAGGTCCTGATTAGTCAATTTGCATGTTTCATAGCAACAATAATAATAAATTGTGTTTCTACGGCATCTGCAGCCCAGGATGTTTTACAACAAGGGATTTAAATATACATAGGGCAACAAAAGACTAAAAATATGAAAAAAGGAGCAGTACATGTGTTTCAGTACATTCATTCTCCAGGATAACTCTTAATTTCCTTGCGCATGGCTGTGTTGTTTAAGTTCTGTCCTTCTCATTTCATAGCACACCATTTCAGAACCAGTAATTTCCCAGTTCTGTGGATTTATGTTTATTTTCAGATTGTGTCAGTATGGTCATTTATGTTTGATGATTGTGTTTCTAATTATAATAGCCAACCTGTTTTACAGCCAGTGATATGAGATACTTAAATCAGTTGGAAAGTCCCCAGCACCAGCTCTTCAGGAAGATAATGATCAAAGAGCATTTACTGTACTCCGAGAAGGGACAAGATAAGTCCCTCCGTGGAGTCCCAACATGGGTGGTGGCGGTGACTGAAAGCTGCTGAGACTGACGAGGCTGACGAAATGACAAATTCGGTGAATGTGTGAAAATTTGAGGTGGAATATTACTAATGACTTAACTGCAGTATGGAACCATTAAGAAAAATCCACAAAGTTGTTGAAATTCCTCCAGAAGATGATTGTGTGTACTACATACAGTATTAGATGTTATGTCAGCAACTGCTGTTACTTTTCACGACTAAAATTTTGCAGAACTCGACATCAGGCGACCATGACTTCCATTATCAATGAAATTGTTGTCCATGTAAACAAAAAATACCTCAATCACTGTGGAGCAGTGGACCATCTCTAGGTTTTATGTTCCATGCGACTGATGGCAGGGAATGCTGCATAAATTCATTATACAACATACTGTAAAGGCTCACAACCGTGACTGAAAATCATAAATAATACATATACTGAATAGCGAATTCCCCTTTGATTCATCTATGGAAATGCAGATCAAAATGTAAAAAGCCGTTAGGTAGTCTGGTAGCCTTGCTTTTTCAAACCACCAGGACCATGATGCCAAAAAATGTTGCTGGGTGGCACCTTTTGCAGAACTTTCCTGAATTACAACAATGACCAAAGTCGGTGCTATTGATGAACAATGAATTGAGGTAGCAAAGGGCAAATTTTGGCATTTTGCAATACACTCACAATAAAAGCCACCTGGGAAGCTGAGGCTGACTTCATGCTTCATGAGGAGCTATTACAGTGACATTTGTTATATACTGTATTATTATTTGTAATTTGCTAGAAAAGGGTACTGAGGGGGAAAGAAGATAGAGCGAGGGGAATTAAAATCAAAAATCAGGTGAGCCTGCATGCACTTCAATTTTCTTTCTGTTATTTTCCTTCTCCCTCCTCTTTCTTCCACACTGTTCTCTTTTCCAGGCCACACACACTTCTCTCTGGTTCTTGGATGGGGGAGGCTTCTGTATACTTTGAAAACACAGCGAGATGAGGATGGGGAGGTAGGATGGAGTACATTGCTGAGAGAGAAGAGATAAACAGAATAGCTCTGCTTTCAGAAAGCCAAAGAACGAGTATGGGACTGGGAAAGAAACGTGGGAGGAGAGGATGCTTCATAATGAATGGACATAGCAAAAAACAATGTGGTTCTCTCTCCCTCGGGTCTGCTAGCCTAATAAAGTCAATACTCTTTCAGGCTTTTAAAAAGTTGAATCTTTTAAATGAAGACGAACATTGTACAGGTAAAATTGAAAAGGAATAGTCCATTGAGAAAATTACTGAACAGAAAACGCAGTCTTGGATTTCAGGAAAATGTTGTTGTTTTTTATGATGGATATAAATTGGAGTTGAATAGAAAAAAACTTTTTCGATATGAATAACACCATTTGATGATGTCACCACTTTTCCGTCCCGGTGTTTCCACACAAGCATTGTCTCCAATGGCTTGTGAGTAATTTAGAAAATACATTTGTTTTCAAATTTTAAAAATAGCATTCACAAGTGCATACAAAAATGGATCTGGTTGAACGTGCGACCAATCAGAGCAAATAAATGTGTTTAGCATAGATATCAGATAGTATATGCTCACTCTTTCAAACATCCCGTTGAAATTCAACTAACAAATAGATTCTTAATACTTTAATTTGAGACGCACTTAATACTTTAATTTGTTTGATAAGTGACCTTCAACTGCAGCAATCCCTGAAAAGTTGTATCAAAAAACCATGGGCACCAACATGTCTCACCACTTTCTCATAGTCAGCCAGGACTAAATTCCTCCAAACAGAAGTTGGAAAAGTCTGCTGCAGATTTCTGACTCGTCATGGACTCTGACGTTCGTTCGCTTCCCTATTCCGTCCCTCCATGTGAGCAACCAATGGAAAACGCTCCAATAATTCACCACTGTCATTCCTCATTTGTAGTTACATCTGGTTGAAGAGCTTGTGGGCATACAGTGAAAGCCCCAACACATGAATGTCAGTGTTGTCCGACCAAGCACAAACGTCTTCTGTCGGTGTGGGCTGATGAAGTGAAGCAATGAGTAAAAACAAGAATGATCGTTTTACATTTCTCCACTAACAGTCACCACAATGGTGTAATTATATTAGATTAGATGGCTGAAAGATCCATTAATGGTCCCTTTAACGTTAATCTCATAACCAAACTGCCATAGCCCTTCCATTAATTAACTTAGATTTAGCTGGAAAGAAGATGCTTAAAATATGCTGCAGATCTGAGTAACTACTTAGAAAACAAGCTAAGGTAAGCAGTGCTGTTAAACACAAGCGAAAGACAACCTTGATTGAATTCGTACAAGCTTTTACTTGTGTTTACAGCTTTTGGCGTTGCATGATTCTTCAACTATCTGATTGTGGTGTGTTTGCTGTTACACTGGTCTGCTTTGTTGTACTTCTGGCTGCAACAAGTTCCCACAGTGAACCGTGCTGAATCGTAGCTAAATTAACAGGGAAAGTGCATCTGTCAGCAATGTGCTGATCATTTGTCAGCAGTAAGACATCATTAGACATTTAAAGTTGCAGAGATCAGAATCTCGAGATATGGAATAAAACCATGATATGTGAGGTTATTTAAATGTAAGTATTTATTCAGAAGAGCCTGAGCTTACTTTTGGTTTGAAAGAACAAAAAAAGTTATAATGATTATATTAAGTAGTGGATCAAGTGTGCGTCTGTCATTTCTCCTGGATAAATGAACTCTGAATTATACAATACAGCTGATGTGTTTACACTGGAGACATTAAAAAATATTGAAAAGTCGATTGTAAATCTCTGTTTACTCAGAGCAAACAAAATTATGTCAGAATGCGTAATGAATTTGAAATGATAAAGGTTTATTTTGATGTTTCATAAAATTGAATACTGATAACATTACAAATTACATATCCTTCACGTAACGTGTGAACAACTGAAAAACATCTTAAATTCAAGGAAATTCAGGATGAGCTGTCACACCGGTGGTCTATAGCAACGAGCATTTCCTGTAGGGCTGCCATGGAAACTTCCCATGAAGCTATGTTATTGACCCAACGCCTGCTGCCATTGTGTTTGGCTCAGTGTGATGTCTGTGTGTGTGTGTGTGTGTGTGTGTGTGTGTGTGTGTGTGTGTGTGTGTGTGTGTGTGTGTGTGTGTGTGTGTGTGTGTGTGTGTGTGTGTGTGTGTGTGTGTGTGTGTGTGACTGATGTATCTCGCAGATGATGAGGGGTCTCTTAAGGAGAGGAAATAGAATGATGCGTTTTCAGCCTACACTCACAGAGAGACAGAGCTGCGAGCGCCAGGCCGGAGGATGACAGAGCCAGACACAAAAATCACACATTGGGGAACCCAGCGTATCGCAAACACACATATGTTGCACTGAATACATGCCAAATCGCTGAATGACAAGGGGCAGTGATGCTGAACTACTTACTGATGGACCTGAATTAGCGTCTGAATTGCTGAAACACTCAGCTTTAAGACGGATTTAATTTCTTACGTATGTCCCTGACCATACAGGGCGTTGCACCAGACATGAGTTGACCAGCTACAGTCACAGTGTGAGCAAATGCTTGCAAATTCCCAATTTCACCCTTAGCTGAGCAATAGAATGTTTGGTGCACGCGCGCACAAAGTAACAGATCACACACACACACACACACGCACAAATCTAAATCTAATGCTAAAAGACATGGACAACAGCCCAATCAAATACTTATCCAATAACATCTTCAATGAGGCGGGTTATTGAGTCACTCCTTCCACATCAAACTGTGACGACAAACATAAATTCCATCCGTCACACCTCGTGTTTCTACACAAGTTAGCTGAATTGTGTTGAAGGGAAAACAAAGATTTCCATTTTCTTTGAGAACATTACATTCACTATAGTTAAAGGGTGGAATTACCCTGTCAGAGGTTATCCACAATGTTGTAAAGCACTTAAATTCTTAATGAAACCATACAGCATACACTTGTTTGTAGTATATATTCAACAATCAAGGACACAATGACCCTACAGTGTTGTTTACCTGCATTACCTCCATAAAGAGAACCACATACACTGATGACTCTATTTTAGCACACTAGTTCTGTTAAGTTGAATCTTTAATGCTGTGTCAATATGCCTGTAATTTACTGCGGTTTCCATGTAGATCCAAGCCTTCTTTGGATTTCTTGATATAAAGTCAATAATTATTAGGATGTGTGAAGCAAGTTTATTTTGGTAGCGTGAAAATATGTTACTTTTACATTCTTTTATGCTATAAAAGAAAATAGTCTATATGAAAAAACACTGAAAGTTAACTTGCATCAACCTTAAAAAGACACTCACAGTTTGCTACACTGGTATTTTAATTTCATAACCACCAGGTGAGCATTCTGCTCATGTGATGCTAGTTCATGAATCAGACATAAACACACAATCACACACTTGGGAGGTAGATGGTTTGGTTAATAAAAATAACTATTACACAAAGCCACATCAGTCATCATCAGCTCACAAGCGTGTAGAACATCATGTCTGATTTACTCATTCAGGTTCATTCTTCTGATGCGTACCTATTTTCCCATGCTTCCTGTTAATCCCTCCACCCCAGAGCAGTTAGCGATACAACGTTTTCTCCTCAGCAGTGGATGTAATACCTCAAGGATTTGAGTCAGTGGCCTTTTGGAGAAGTGAGAATTCACATATCATCAGTTATCATCACACCCCGGTCTCACCAGCTCACAGGGTTTCAGTCTACACATCAACATAGGGACTCAGCTGAGACATGCATACACATCAGTGTCATCGTCTGTCTCTCCCTGCAGCCACACACCCCAAACAAGCTGCAGGTAGTCGTTCAAACTATTTTCTTCAAATGCAAGAGATGTTTGGGAGACAAGTTGGGTTCCTTCTTCGCATCATTGCACACCAAAGGTTTGACCCCAAAACCTCCTCTGGCTCTCACTTCCCACCACAACACTGCAATAATGCTCCTTCTTCTTGTTTTCATTACGTCTGAAGAAAGATGGTGGAAAAAAGACACTCTGTCAGCAGCGGCGGGATAAAGGGGTTGTCAGAAAATAAAACATAAAAAGCTGGTGGCTGAACTGGAAGGAAAGTGGGTTAGGAAGGGCTTGATGGATGAGACTAAGAGTACTCTTGACTCATGGTTGGCTTTCTCTGGTGACAAATGTGGTTGGTGACATCTCTGTCACTATATGCCATCACAACATCCCAAGAGGGATTTTGGTTGCCGACCCTGGATGGAATATGTTGTCTAACATTGCATTAACAAGGTGGTCATTAATCTTTTGAATTGTAATTGACATTTACAAATTGAATTCATATTTGTATGAAGTGCATTGTGAGGACATCAAGCACACAAACTGACAATTGCAATGCATTCATCTTTACCTTAACATGGCTGCAAGCATTGAGACACTAAGTGTCGGTGAAAGGTCTTTAATGTTTGATAGTATATTCTATTTTAAAGTACTGTGCAACAGTTCATTTTATATAAACATGGCATTAATGAATAAATAATGAAGTTATTTCCCAGACAATTACCTGTTCTCTTACTATTTTTTCCTAGTTGCACACTTGCTTTTAGCTGGAAGCATAAAAGGTTTTTGTCTGGTTTCTGCACGCATGTCATAGAAGTCACCATTACTATTACTATTAAAGCCTCAACCACATATCTGGTGCTGAGAAAAAAAAATACAGTTTGTTAGTGTCAGTATGGCTTGGAGAAAGGTACCTTGGTAAAAGCAACAACTGACAAATCCACATTCAAATCAACATTGGCTGAATGTAAGGGAGCATACTGATATTAAACAAGACAATAGTTTCTCATTAGCAAGTCTGGTTTGATGCTGAGGTTCAACAGTAATGGATAATAATAATAACAATAATAATAATCAGCCAATATCATCCCCTTTGTCCTGATGAAATTAATTTGCCACAGCCAGAAATAAATGGTCCTTGACTTAATTAGAAACTATTTTACTGACTATATACAGCAATGAAAACTCATGTGAACATATGAACTGCTTCCAAAGCCGAATGAGCACATTTTATTAAATTGCACCCTAATCCAAATTCCGATTACTGTATTTTGCTATAAGTCGCGCACCTTTTTCATGGTTTGGCTGGTCCTGCGATTTATACTGTGGTGCAAAGTACTGACTAGGAAGGGACATCTCATCCAGGACCTCTTCATTGACCGTAAGGTAGACTTTTATCTGTTTAACGGAGACATGGCAACAGCCCAACAACTTTTGACAGCTGAACAAATCCACTCCTAGTGCGTTTAGTTGCAGATGTTAAAATGTTTACATTAAATTTTTCCCACAAAATGCAACTCATAGTCCAGTGTACCTTAAGTATGTATCGCATTTTTGGCTGACGATTTATACTGCGGAGCGACTTATAGTCTAGAAAATATGGTTGTAATCTAATTAAGTTAATTATACCATGACTGGTTGACCACTGTGAATTCAGTCTTTATTTTATTCTTCTGGGAGAACATATATTCTGTTATATTAAATTAGGATATTTTTTTTTTAAATCATTCCCCTTATCCATATCTCCAAATCAGTTGTTTTCATAAAATCCTAAAGACAGACAAAAAAGCAGCAAGTATTGAAAACATAATCACTGTGCGTGGTAATAAATAAATGTAAATAAAAGCACCGCACCTATCATTAAGCTCAAGATAATTAATACCATTTAATCAGCCTTTTTCTGGCTTCAAGTAGGAGGTTGGGGCAACATTTCACTGACAGCCAATCACAGCTGCACTCTCTGATGACGCAAACCAGTTGGCCAGTGTAGTAGAGCAAACAGCTACACACAGAGCAACAATGAACACACTGCAGCCGACTCATTACTATGATAAGTGTCTGCTCAGCCTCTTGGTTGTTTCAATGTTATTTTCATTTCAAAGCAGAGCAGCAGCTGCCAGCTACACATCTGAAGTGTGTGTGTTGTGTGTGTGTGTGTGTGTGTGTGTGTGTGTGTGTGTGTGTGTGTGTGTGTGTGTGTGTGTGTGTGTGTGTGTGTGTGTGTGTGTGTGTGTGTGTGTGTGTGTGTGTGTGTGTGTGTGTGTGTGTACAGCATCTCTTTGATGCAAGATGATAAAGCGCATGTTAGGGTCACACTGAACACTGGAAGTTCTCCTGCTGCCATCTCACTTTACTTGTCAAACACACACTTAGACACGTGCAAACAAACACAAAGACTGACATATATATTCCACTCAAGATACAGGTTTCAGTTTGTCTGCAACACATGTGAAATCTGAGAGGCAGACAGACCCATCCAGATGAATATTTGTCATGTGACGCTTTCAAGGGAAGATATACAAATGTTTTGGATTTGGATTTTTTTTTTTTTTTGCATCAATACATAATTGTATATTTGTGTAAAATGGCCTGTTTTGAAATTGAATTTTGAGTTATGCAATAATGGAGCTAAACAAACACAAGTTGTGGTTTTGTTCTTTGAAACCGATTACAAGCCTTCATAGATAAAACCACAGTTAGATATTTGTACTAAAATGCATTTTTTAATTTATTTTAGGCTAACAAAAATCTTTACTTTCTACTGACATCAAAAGCTATATAACACCCAGATGGATCACTTTCACAAGAGAAGACTTCTTTCAAGGATGCATACCAGTTGGTTCACAACATAAATCTGCTGTAATTTGAGCTGTCGCTTTAGTTTTTTGCCCCAAAAAGTTAAGGTGAATTAGATTGATGCATCTACTGAAAACTGAACACAGCTGTCTATTTGTTTTAGCAGTACGGTATCTGACAATGTTTGCTTCACTTTCACTGGCATTGAAAATGATCGCACCTGACACTAAAAAAGCATTTTTTTTAAAAATCCTTATTTTCAAATATACAGTAGTCATACTTGTTTTTCCATGTTGCAATTTATGGCAAATATTGAAATGTCTTATTTTATTGCTGCCCTACTTTATTAAGCTACTCTTAACAAGAACAGGTCATATTAATGCCCGATGGTCACATGGTTAGGACTCTATCCACAGGTGGCCAACAGTTGGATCTGGGATCCTGGAAGTTGTTGCTTGTTGTTTGTGTTGACATATGATGTCATCTCATGCCTCAGCATACACTTGGCCCAACCTGCGGCCTGGCAGGGCACTGACAATATGCTGATGCCCCTCACTCCTCCCCCCCCCTGCCACCTTTGCTTGCTTTCCCATATGCACTCAACCAGAAAGAGGCAGCATCGCCTAGAACTGATCCTAAGGCACCTGCAGCCCTGTATGTATTTGACCCCATGCAGCTCTGCACCAGATCACCAGCAACTGCATAAAATCGACCGGTTGCTGGTAAATCTAGAGGCGCAGTTACTTTCACATGCACACTAACAATACCACTCCATACAGATCTGCAATGTATTTATATTTCAAAACTAGGTATATGGTGTAAAACATGTAACCAGCATATACTGCCCTGGCGTCTTCATGTGCATTCCTCTTATATGATCTATCCGGACGAATGGAAACGTCAGCTCCCAGCGCATCCCGGCACTGCCGGATTCACGCAGCTACACGGAGACAGTGTGTAAAAGAACAAACCAAGTCTTCTGATCGGATGCTAATGATTGAATGTGGTGCACGTTCCCTCTACAACAATCCTGCATAGACAATGAAGACTGACTTGCGTCCGGTTACAGCTGATCCGCTATGCCGCCATCGCTTACGTTTGTCGGTCCGGCGGCGCCGTGGCAACCCGGTGCACAAATTGAGCGCCGCAATTAAAAGACAAGAGGCACTTACCGCTTAGAGCAAGAATGGGGAAGGCGAGGGTCGGAAGTTGTCAAATAATGCTTTGTTTCTGTTGGATTTGTAAGAATGTCATCGTTCAAGATCTCTTTTTGCTTCGCTGGTGGTATTTTTGTCTTTTTTTTGTTTTGTTTTGTTTTATTTTATTTTGCTGGACGGCTCCCCCGGTCAGGGCTGCTGTTCACTCGGCATCCAAGACGCGCTGCTATGAAGAGAGGAGATGAGAGGAGAGATGAAGGCAGGCGAACAGGAGAGACCAAGTTGTGCGTCGCTGCTTTAGGAGGTCTGGCAAACAGCGACACCGTGTGGCTTCAGGAGAGAAGCGACAGTCAAACCTGGTTTTATCATCTTTACAGCATGTGGGGTATAATGACCCACGTAAAACTGGCTCTGACCGCACCCCTTGGATTAATTTTATGAGGATGAATAAATTATATTTTGGGCCGTATTGACCCCCTCCCCTCTTGTCAATTTTAATTAATTGTATGTATGGCACTGATTAGTTAAAGATGGAAAGTTCAGGCTATAACAGGTTACTACAGGTTTTTCTTATAACAGAAAGGCTCCAACTCACAAATCCACCTCTAATCATACGAAGCTACAACCAGAAACCATTTAGTTTAGCACATCTTTAAACTACTGTATTACCCAGTCTCTATCAATGGCTCCATTCCTCTAGCATCCACTAAAAACAACTACAGTACTTTTAAAGTAGCTGGAATAAATATTTTTATTCCAATAATGTGTCATTTATTTCCTCATGAAATGATGGAGACCAAGAGTCAAAGTGAAAGAAACACGGGAATATCGTGTAAATGAGCAAAGTTATAGATAAATGTTGTAATTACAGCTAATAGATAAAACAACAGTGAAAATAATAAAAGATTGCAGGCCATGTATTTAGTCCAGTTCTCTTGGAAAAGTTCACAATGACAAAAAGATTCTGGGAAGTCACCATCCCCAACCAAGAAATAGCCCAACACATTATGCACAATGTAATCCGTTGATTGGAGAAGTTTATGTGTGTTTGGAGGGTTTTTCTTCCCCTTGTAAAGACGCAAACTGGCTTTTTGTCTGTTTCTGGTTTTGTGCTAAACTAAGCTAACACTCTTAACATAATGGGATACTAATGAGAGTGGATTAAAGCTTATCTTGTTGTCAACAAGAAGTTACATCTCTTCATTAACAGGTTTAAAGCCGTCTTTTTTTGTTAGAATAGCATATAGCACCGCTTTCTAAATGGAGTGTTCCAGTTTTGAACATTTCTCAGGTTCTGCGGTTGTATCTGTAGTGAAATAATGCAACTAGATCAGACATGATGTTCGCACTAAAGTATTTTTATTAAATATGGAATCTTTTGCAGTTTGATGCTGAAAACAGATGTTTAGACTTTGTTTCACATGTTTTCCTCTCACACAGAGATGATCCAGGCCACACTGAATTTACCACTTAAAAGTATTTACTCTCCATAGTGTGCTCATGCTGTCAGTGTGGTTAATGTTAAATTTTAACATTAACCACACTGGTGGTGCACTGACTACATCTTAATATGAGCCCGTAAACATCTGCTCTACATAAACCCGGGTTCAGTGGGTTACAGGTGAAATATGTGCTGCTCAGTCACCCGTGTGGCAAACCACTCAAATAGGAATGAATCAAAGGCCTTGGATCGATTCTCTGTTTCCCATAGGCAATCTGATGTGGCACAACCCAATCAATACCTGCTCTCCTCTGCAACAGTAAGGAGGGTCGAGTGGAAACTGCCCCCATCAAACATTTATACCAGCAGTGAATCAGAATTAGCTCATTGGCATTCTGTAGTGAGAGGGGATTCAAGCAGTGGTAAGAACATCTGTTGCTGTCATCAGCCTAACGACCACAATCCCTGCATAATAGCACATAGTGCATTTAAATAGTGTTTGTCATTTAAAAAGTGTTGATCTGGAGAACTCGGCCCGGGAGGAGGAATTTAATGACTGCAGGATAAAGTCATAATTCATAGGATTGATTTTTTTTTTTCCATAGCTCTGACACAAACAGAGCTAACAAACATAGTTCAGACCAGGAACAAGACAATACACCCATACCGCCTATGGAAGTGTGTTAAATGTATTAGAGTGCTGTAAACACTTCAAGTCTGGTTCATGTTATTAAGTTATGTCACATCCAAATGAGTCACAGCACACACTGTGGTCATGAACAGATCGTGTAAACTGAGTGGGGCAAAACTGTAATTAAAGCAGCAGGAGGAGTGTGTGTGGTGTGTGTGTGTGTGTGTGTGTGTGTGTGTGTGTTTGCGTGATTCCCTTTGTGAACAATTCTCAATAGGTTGGGATGAGATGACAACATTCATAAAGAATACTGTATGAATCTTAATTGACTCCACTGCGCACTGCATCTCCAGTATGACTGCATATATCCAGGCGCTCCTTTAATACTGCTCTGATCACGTTACGATCATCAGTTAAAAACTGGCTGGCTGGCAGTTCGATGGCACTGGAGCTGGAGATTGCATCTGCTCATTTCTTAGTTAGATGTATCACCGCACGACAGTTTTAAAAAGGAGTGGAGGTGCCTTTTCCTTTTTTAATTTGATCATTAATACTATATCTGTGTTATCTGCCAAACAGCAGTTGGACGGTGGCTGGCATCCTGGCCCTGGCAGACGGTAGTAATGTTTTAGATTAAATGCAAGCCCTGAATTTTTCATTGCATGCAAACATTTTAGGGGGAATGAAATGTCCTTGAAATATTAAAAACACTAAATGTATAAAATGACACTTGCAACATGTTTGTTTTTTTAACAATTCAACTTACAATCTTTCAGAACCAATTGTGTTTGCATGCTGAAGAATGCCTTTAATTGATT
Organism: Antennarius striatus; assembly: GCF_040054535.1. Lineage (NCBI taxonomy): Eukaryota > Metazoa > Chordata > Actinopteri > Lophiiformes > Antennariidae > Antennarius > Antennarius striatus. The sequence goes on along the minus strand of NC_090789.1, from coordinate 7,376,106 downwards.
TCAGTATTTGCTATGGAGTGAATTAATTCTTAGCAAAGCATAAAGAACATTTGTTGAAAACATGTAGACCAAAATTCCTCTTCATGAACTGTTGCAGAATAAAAGCATAAAAAATGTAAATATTCAACTATTTAAGAACACTTTCAATTTTTCAGTAATTTCCATTATTAAACAAAATTAGTAATTCTATCACTGCTTGTTATTAATGTAACCACTCTACGTTTGTATTCATCACAGAGCCAACACATTTGATGTGACCAACATATATTGAGTTTTCACACAGAGGAGCCAAATCAAAAATATTTTCACCTCTTGCTAATATCACAAAGTCTCTGTCAGCTGAAAATATGCTTCAGTCAGCAGGACTATAGCCCCTCAAGACAGCAGCTGGCAGTGTGGCTTATTGCCGTCACTGGACAGACAATAACCAGAGAACCCCGTGTTAATCTTTCCCAATATCTAACCACATTTATCAACATTTTGCCAGCTAATATTTGATTCCAGTTTCATGACACTTTACAGCTAGGCTTGTAGTCTGAACCCTCCTCTGGTTGTTTTGTATAATTACAACTTTCATTAATTGAGGTCTGATGTGTTTTGAAGGATTTTTTGTTTTGTTTTGTTGCGATAAACACTAGTTTATTGCAACAAAGTGATATACTGTAGTATATACTGATGAGTATATCTTCTGAGTTTATGTCAATAAATATGAAATTATAAAATGAGCAAACAAAACACTCCAAAGACACTTCATCTGATATATGACAAAGGACATGATCTAAATTTATATGAGATTATACAGATATACATAGAGCAAAATGTGCGCAAAAATCTTACTTTACAGTTTCTCCTACAAAAATACTCTAAAGTATCTAAAATAACTGTCTTAAAAATGAATACTGACAATGTTTAAATAATATCTATAAGAATATAACAAACTGTATTAAATTAACTCTTTATTCAATAATCCTGGCTATCTTTTCTCACAACATTAGCATGTTAGCTGGGGGAGGCCTTAAAGGAATCTGACCCAGAGTGAACCTTTTAGCCTTGAACTGATTCAGTTCCTCTGGAGTAAGTTTGTCCTCAGGTGAAAACAGACTCGCCGAGGCCCCACCAGTGGACTTGGCTCCCACTGCAGAAGCAGCTGTTCCAAAGCCTACATTTGTCTGTCCAAAAACACTGCTGCTTCCTGTTACAGCAGGTACAGGTGCGCCAAAATTGACTCCAAATCCTCCTCCTGCATTTGCTGTTGAGGAGAAACTGGATCCTGAAGCAGATCCGAATCCTGATGTGACTGCTGGAGTACTGGAGGTCGGGGCACTGAAGGAAAAAGATGAGGATGAAAGAGCAGTGGGCACTCCAGAGGAGGAACCAAACCCACTGGCAGGTTGTGTGGGTGCTGCTGTGGAACCAAATCCACCATCTGAAGCAGCAAAGCGGAAACTGCTGGCCTGGACTGGTGCTGGAGCCCCAAATCCTATATGAGAATGGATAAGTGATTGCATAGTTAGCATGTAGTACTCAGATGGAGTAATGTAATAAACATATTGCAGTCACTCAGTCCCGTGAGTACCACATTGTGGGGCCGTGGTGGCAATAATTTTGCTAAATTGCTTATTGTAATCAAATCAATTTCTTGATTTCCACTATTACAATGAAACAATACTACATCTTTACCTTTACTTCCAAAGGTGGAGGGTGTGGAGCCAAATCCAGCTTCTGTCGGTGACTGAAAGCCACTGGGAGACGCTTGGTTGTTTAATTCTTTCAGCTAACAAGAAAATAAAAGAAATAAAGGAAATGTCACAGAAATGTTTTATAAAACTTATTAAGCTTCAATAATTGTGTGTGTATGTTCCTTACCAAAGCAGTGCGGGTGTTTGGATTCATGATCTTCAGCTCCTGGACTCTATTTCTCCATTGTTGCAGCAATTGATTAGTGCCATTAATCTGAAAACATACAAGCAAGTTCCTTAAAATCTCATGCAAGTTTTACACCTTAATTTAAAGGAAGCCCCTCAAGAAAGATGGACTTGCTTACCTATTATTTTTCCTGGTGTCAGATTTAACATTATTGATGCACCAGAATTGTTCTGCATCCAGAAACCAACATACACTAAAGGTTTCACATCTCTATTTAACACACCAGCAGACTTGTATCCATCCAGGAGAAGGTTTCACTTCTTTTCAAACTTTCACAAAAGAAATTAAACTATCTTCAAGTTTAAAGTTTATTTATTCTTATATAGCCCAGATTCACAAAGAATGTCTCAAAGGGTGTGGAGGAAAGTGTATGTCTTAAGTGTCCCATGAATGAACTGAAGTGTATGTGTCTTATGTGTCCCATGAATGAACTGAAGTGTATATGTCTTATGTGTCCCATGAATGCATGTGTCTTATGTGTCCCATGAATGAACCCAAGTGTATGAATGAACTCAAGTGTTCTACGAATGAACTCCTAAATGAGCTCAAACTCATTACTGTTGCACATTGTCATAAAATATCCTTATCTGCACATTCCCATACAATATATGGCCTTGTTATTGCAAAACATGTCAAACTTGTGAGACCAATTATTTTAGCTGATGCTCGTATTTTGCCTTGACAACTTAGATAAGGGGAGACTGCTAGCCTTGACCAGGGATGGATGTTGCCTGCAGGTGGGGACCGGCCCTCCTCATTTGCACGCGATGTTCCACTATAAAGAAGAGAGATTTTTCTCTGCCAGTTAAGAGTCTGCCACGGGTCTTGGTACAGACGCCTGGTCCTTTGTTTTTCATCTGCTGCTCTGACTGAGGTGTTGGCTCTCCGCCTATTGTCAACAGTAAGAGTGATATAGCTGATGACTTGTTTGCATTCTTTGAACTGATGTTAATGTGGGGATTGCGGGAGTGACAACCAGTATCTAGCGTTTTCATCACTGTTGATTATCTTTGCTTGCTTTGTGGATCTTTTGTTATAATAAATATATTAACCATTTGTAAGTGTGCTGACTTACTTCGGACATTAGGTCTTCAAATAAGGCTTAAAATTTCACAAAACAAAGGGCTTTACAATCTGCACATGGACGATATCCCTCTGACCTTTGTGTACTGCGAGCAGCACGACCCTCACATCAGATAAGGAACAACTCCCCCCAAAACCCTTTTAACGGAGGAAAAAATGGATGGCTTAAATATAAATATTAGAATTGACTCGAAAGAGAACACACTTACATAGCCCTGAAGATCACCCGAAGCTCTTGCGGTGTAATATTCTTGCCTGAGTTCTTCTGGAGAGACATCAGAGAAACCTGTTGGGTAAAAAATATGAATCAGATCAGGTTTCTTGGTCATTGCTATAGTACAGTGCTTCTCAATTATTTTCTGCTGCGCCCCACCTAGCAAGAAGAAAACAATTTGCACACCCCTCACTCTCCACTGTGACTATAAATAATATCAGTTGTCTACAAAATTGTTGAGTCCACCTCTGCATAACATTAATTAAGGAGGACAATATATACAACACCTTGACCTACAAAACAAAAATAAATGAAACAATTTGTACTGACTTTTTTATAATAATATACAAATCAGGATTAATGGCTACAATGAGCTTGTTTAGGCAGTGCACAGCTTTTCGGCTTTGAAGCATAAAACTGAACTCTCAGCTCCTGCTCAGTGTTTCAGCTCCTCTGCTATGATGGGGGTGGGGAGGTTCACTGAGCAGTTTGGTACGCCACCTTATATGATTTTAACAGAGCTCACTGGTTTCCTGAAGTAGCATTCACAAAGCGGGATGATTTCTAACAATATTCGGCAAGTTTTTGCTGAAAAGACTTCAGCGGCTTATCAGCATGATTGGGGTGTAATGTCTTAAAGTTCCGTCTTAATTTATTAGGCATCACGCTATCTGCTGCCAGCATTTTTAGACACAGTAAACACACTGGTCTCTCCTCATCTCCCACTGTAGTCACAGTGACGGCCACTAGCCCAGCGCTACAGACGTTTCTCCATAGTTCCTCAAGCTAATACTAACTGCGCACACCTGATAATGAGAGTGCCACTACTAACTACTGTAGTGGATGTGCAATTACACCTTATTCTAGTACAACAAAAAAAGCATGTTCCCTAGGGTCACACACGCCCCTCTTGGAATTTCACAGCTCATCCAAAACGCTGCCATAGTAGATCAATTAAAACTACTGTAGTCCTTAGAAATACCAACAGAAATCAAGTAATTAAATGCAAATTTGACACTAACCAGATAAACATGTCTTCCCATTGGAATAGCAGGAGAAGCCCCACTGTCCCGAACTCTCCCATGTGTCCATGTCCATCTGAATGATATCCCTGGTAACCGAGATAGACGTGATGCTTACTGATTCCCTTTGAAAACATTGATTTCTATGCTGCGCACAACTGAGAAAAAAACAAAACTCACAGTTTTCTGTCATCATCATCATCACCAGTTGACACTTGCTGTCCACCTCCTCTTCCTCCTCTTTCAAAGGAGCTCGGTGTACCAAGCGCTGAAAATCTGTTTTGAGAAGAGAAGCTGAATTCGGAAGCTTTTCTGTTATCGCTTCTTCCTCCACCTCCATCATCTCCTCCTCGACCCCAGTCATTTCCTCCAGCTCCTCCTCTGCTCCAGTCATCACTCCCACGAGAAGAGAATGATGAAGGCTGGATATACCCTCCTTTTTGCTGGGAAGGATTCACCCAAACTCTGTTCCCAAAGCCTGAAATCAACAAACACACAAACACCCATAAACACTGATGGGAAAAAGTGCTTCCTAAAACTATCACAATCATTCTGCCCATATTGTTATTCTACTGTTGCCATCGCCTTATAATGCATATATAGAGACCTAATCACATGCCTGTTACAAGATACAGAGCCTTCATTTTCACCTGTGTAGGTAAGTGGGTTTGTTATGGTTATATTAATATATAAATGTAAAAAGATATTTATTGAACCTTGTGTGTGTTTGTTTTAAGGTAACTAAACGGTCACTGACGATGCCCAACGAGCTACCGAAACCTAGCTAGCTAGCTAACAGAATTGGAGCTAGCTAGCAACTCTGGCTAGCTAGATTTTCTCTTGGCTATCGGATTTTCTCACATAACAAAACCAGCTACAGATAACGTGAGCAAAACGTGTTTCATATCACTATTACCTCCCCCGCCGCCTCGAGATTGCTGCTGAGTGGAGGAGCGGCTGTAGCTGTTGTCGTTATATCCACGGTTGTAGTTGTTATATCCACCTCCTCCTCGGTTTCCTCCTCTTGGGTGCTCATTCCAACACTTATCACCATACCGACAACGGCCCTCGAGGAAAAAACTGCATACTGTCATGTTCTAACAGTGACTGTAGATTTCTGTACGTCCGAAGTGGAACCTTATTTACCCACTCGTCGGATGTTTGGTGCGCTTCGAGCTCGAGTAGGAAAACAAACGTGTATTTCCGGGTTCAAAGAGCAGCAGCGACTTCCTGTGGCGAGGGTGTAAACTTCCGTTAGTCCAGAGGTCAAATCAGAGGTTTTTCCAAGATATTTTGACAGTATATATTTTGAAACTACAGTACATAAAAATAAAACATAATTTATACAAATATAATTTGTAAAAATTTGAATAAAACATTATATTCTCTCTTTTTTTGTGTGTGTTGTGGGGTCTAGATGTTATGCTTAACGGAAAAGGTTTTGAAAGGAAATATACCTGTTTTAAATGATTTCCCTACGGAATTAATAAATAATACATAAATAATAATAAATTATTCAAAGTCTTGAATGATGTTACCGCCTGATTGTGGTGTCACAACAGTGTGTCGGGGTGGAATAAGAATTAAAAGGACACAGACAAATCCTGCTATTTTAACCAAAAAATATGCCATTTAATTATAATTATCACATTTCTTTTTAAGATGAAAGCACAATAAATATGTACGATTTCTTTGAAATTTTTTTAAGGTTTACATTACATTAATGACAAAAATGATCCGTGGAAACAAGAAAATGATATGCAAATTGTATATTTCTTATTTACTGTAATTGTATTTTACCTCATGCTTACAAGCAAAGCTAAATCAAAGCTTTCAGACACTGAAAATATCACTGGCAGCCTTATTATGTCTTCCATTCCTCTCTGAATATTGGAGACCCAAACTTAACAGCTGTCATGGAATGACACGCATGTATGCATCTTACTGAGCAGTGTGCTTTGACTTTCCTGAGGTCCCCACTTCATTAACTAATATGGTCAGCCAAGATTAACCTGTTAGAGTGCCCTAGCAAAAATAGTGAACAAATATTGAATACTTATTAACTAGTCCTTATTAACTAGTGTCTACATCACCAGAAACTATAACTACCATTATAACTCCATTAACATCAAAAGATCTTTCAGTCACAGAACATAGGGATTCACCTCAAAGGTGAACTTTTTCTTTTAATGTGTCCAAATATGGTGACGTCTTATTTTCCATTACAAAAAGCTTTAATCTATATGATATAATGATACAAGGAGAAATGTAAATGATAGAAAATATGAAAGAAATAAAAACTGACCCTTTTTCCAAAGCAAAGATAAATCAGGCCATTAACTATCAGAGAAGCTAAAGAAGAGACAGCTTTACAAAATTTCAAATTGTGTAAGATCAGGACTCCATCAAACAATACTGCATCATAACACACCACAATAAATCTTTTTGGTTTTCAATGGCATTATTTCTTGGAATGTTCTGCATGTATGCAGTGTGGCCTATATACTACATAAAAGTGTTTCATAGCATAATGTTCGGTTAGGAGCTGTAATACAATGCTCTAATACTTTAAAATCATTTAAAATAAACATTCAGGCACAAATAGGCTGTAAACACAGCTTTCAACTTTGTGCATCATTAAATTCATTTTGTATATAGCTTATCCATTGAAAGGTTGTGGGTGGCTCAAGGCTGTTCCACCTGACACAGGACAGGTAGGCAGTTACCATGGTGCATAAAAAATATAGAAATGTTATCAACTCTGTACCACAAAGAGACATTAACTTTAGTTTTACTATCAGTAAAAGTAAATAAATCTGAACTGGCGTAAACACCATAACCAATGATAAACAACTCAATTTTCACCATGAGCTAAAAATGAATACAAATAGCGAGATAAATGTATAAAAAATAGTTTCGAGTTGAAACTTGTAAAGCAGCTATAAAACTTGTAAAAAGCTTTATATTATACACACGCACACACACACACACACACACACACACACACACACACACACACACACACACACACACATGCACACACACAAACATATATGAATTTTTGCAAGGTAAATAAAATTTTGGTAAAAACAAACATGTAGGACTATATATATTATTCTGTTACAAATATAAGATAATGATCATTTCTTTTACAATAAGTTCATGGTTATTTCCAATATAGTTTAAATGAAGAAAGAAATGTATGGAATAGAATATAATCCACGTAAAAGAAACTGGACAGTTCTACTTAAACTCTTTGCCAAGTAAGGATAATCCTTGTATGCTGAGCCAGAGCACCACCAGCGGAACTCCTGTTATACTTTCCACCTCCATCCACTGCCTGTTGGCGTCTCTCCTCAGCATCACATTGGAGGAGCTGAGAAGCTGTTCTGCCATCTGGAAGTCCTGTTTGTCCCGCAAGAGATCCGGGGGCAACTGGATGGAGACAGGCTCACCGATGTCCTTCAACTCGCACATCTGTTACAGATACATAGATTGACAGGTTTAAAAATACTTTTTTTCAAAATAGGACCTTAACTTTTTGCATTAATTTGCATTGACAGAATAAGTCAGTAGAGTAAACATGTGCAGTTAATGAAAAAAGTTTCCTAACCAGCGTGTTGAAGTCCTCTAGAAAACAGGAGCGGCTCTCAGTCAAGATCTTCAGGGTTTCATCAGGCAACTCTGCAAAAGCAAAAACACATTAACTAAAAACATTGCTCCAAAACATTTATGTTTTTCTTACGCCTTAGAGAATTTTTTTTAGCATTCTCACCTTCCAGGGCAGTAACCAGCAGGTGAGCTGCTTGCAGGTAAGAGGAGGGACCAGACCAGCTACTCTCAGGGGAATGGTCTATGTCGAGATGGTCCACTATGTCCGACACTAATATTCTCTGATTCTCTAACAGCTCTTCACATGCAGTGCTATTAGGTGTTGCACCACAACACAAATCCGCCAACTGAAAGAGAGTGGAACAGAGAAAGGGGAATTTGGTTAATACAGAATATTTTTGCTACAATATAGTTTCTTATGGAGGCATAAACTGATCAAATCAAGTGTCCCATACTGCACACTGCAGATAAGAGAGAGCAGTCCTGTCCTTTAGAATCTCTAGGAGTCCTTTAAATACAGCCGATTGAGTTGATTTGGGAAGGTCTGCAAGAGGAGTAAGGTTCATCTCCCCTGATCCTAAAATATACCAGAAAATACTGTATCAGCTTTTATAATGAACTGAAGCCACACAAATATGCAGATATCTGTCTACTGCAAACCTTATTCATCCAGATGCAAAAAATAATTATGTTCACAGTGCCATTTGAGAAAGATAGAAAATGTAACCATTTCTCTTACATCATTTTCATTACTACACTTCACATCATCAATGGATATGAGTACACTTTTATTGAGTAACTGGCTGATGTGTGAAAAAATGAACACGAACCATTTAGCGGAGCTCTGAACGGTGTGTCATATGGAACCATCTCACCATGGAACTCGCCATCCACTACATTCAGAGAATCATCAGAAGGCCAGGACAATTCAGAGTCTGTCTCAATGCCTCCTAAGGTGCCAGGTTGTAGGCATATAACTGAAAAAGCACACATTATGTATTACAAACACAATCAAATTACATTATTGCATGTCAGCCCAATGTTTGAATAATTAGAATTACCACATCAGAATGTTTCTCTAACCCTCCACTTCTATATTCCATGCTATGTCTCTTTGTCAACAGTAGTAATATACAGTATGTTAGGCACACAAGTTAATCTGTGATTTTAGTACCATTTATCCATAATATTTAAGATGCAGAGCTGCAACAAGATAATGTTTTTTGAATTGCCCATTCATGTTTCCTCTCCAGAAATTACTTTATCCCATCAACCTCAGGTTATATGAGGAGGCAAGCGCACTCACTGAAGTGTCCATTTTTTTCAATTTTCAGCTCCAGAACGCTGTAAGCCACAACTGTACCGGCTGGGATCTCCACGGAGACATCGCTATCCGCTTCAATGTTGTTGGAATCTGTCACAGAAACCTGAAAGATCAAAAAATACATGCAGAAGCACATGATTGGAAATGTTATGATTGAACAACACAACAGAATCATTGAATGAAAATTGATTTAGCAGCCTAATATAAACAGAACACAATCTTAAAATGCCCAGACACTTAATCCAATCCACCTTAACAGAGTTTCCCAGCATGCCCGCTAGGCCAAGCACCCCCTGAAAGGTGCAGTGCTCCCTCTTCGTCTGGGTGATGGAGCATGAGGTGGTGGTGATGATTCTCTCCTTCACTACTGCCAGCAGTTCCGCCTGCTTTTTAAGCTGCTGCACCAGAACATGCTGCATGTTGATGCACCTGAAGCAAACACAGTGTTTTTTGACTTATTGTTATTTCATCACTTAGTCAGCTAAGAATGACTTTGATTAGAACAGTAAAATGAACATGGACAGATAATGTGGGTCTAAATCTCTCTGGTTGTGGTTTTCTGATATCTATATATCTGATGTCTAATCATATATTAATGTTCATCTCATTAATAATAAAGTTAACAACCTACCATCACCTGCTGGCATTGGGCAAAAAGTACAAAAAGGAAGTATTTGATACCTGTCACTGGAGTCATGGAGCAGCTTGTTCACATCAAGTTCTTCTTTTTTCAGCTTTCCAAAGCATGACTGGAGCTTAGAAGAGCCCAGCCCCTCCAGCTTGACGCTAACAGGGCCGGTCTCGGTGTCCAGTTTCCCAGAAAGGCTGTCTCCACATGTCTCCTTGTAGGTCAGGAATTCTGTATCAGACACTCCTGACAGGACATGGGGTGTTACGATACATATTGATGTGTAAAGAAAAATACAAAATATTTGTTTCTTACGATAAGATGGCTGGTATAGACATAATGTAATCTGAACAATGTATATTTATTTTGCATAGTGTTCTTACACAAACAGTGTACATGTGCTAACTTTCATACCAGGAATGAGCTCCTTGTCATCCTGCAATAACTTGCTGAGGGTGAAATCAGTCGGCTGGTACTTGGGTCTCTGCCAGAACCAGAACCGCTTGCGTTTGACAACCAGTGCCATAGAAATCAATTTTTTAGAATCATTTATGCGGGACACATGGATGAGACTTCCCTCTGGGTCAATCTGATGGACAAAGTTAGCAGTGGCTTTGGAAAACATGTCTTCATCAGATGAGGACTGCCAACATCTGGAAAAGAAACGATCAAGGCCTCAATTTGAGCTTATTTTGGTTACTGGAGGGCAACTGGGGTAAAGAAGAAGAAGTTATATTTGCATGTATTTTAAATCACCAAAGCGACTTCTTATAGGCATCCCATCCAGTTTTGTGTCTACAGTAATTTTTTCAAAAGATGGGAAACCCAGATAAAGCTGACAAGATCCTGTTAGTGAAACCACACATGTCTTGAATCCAACAAGTGTGACTCACAAAGCTTGAAGGAAGTCACCTGCATGTAGTTCACACACGCACACGCACACACACACACACACACACACACACACACTGGCTCTGCTTTCATAGCCTAAATAATTCAAGCAATCAGGCGTGAAAGGGATTTGTGTGGTGAGTTCTACTCGTACGAAAATATTATGGCTTGTAAGTACGAGTCCGATCAGCGTAAAGCAAACGACCAACAGATTCCAAAACGAATTCTTTTATCATCAGTGTTTTCTCTGTGAAAGGAGGGTCTAAGTAGAACTTTTTTTTTTTCTATCGTTTTTTTAAGAAAACTAGAACAAACCGCAGCAGTTTCTCGTGAAGTTCTATGCCAATGAAATCGTCTGGGTGGGCTGCGCGCACATACAATGTTTCTGTGTGTGTGTGTGTGTGTGTGTGTGTGTGTGTGTGTGTGTGTGTGTGTGTGTGTGTGTGTGTGTGTGTGTGTGTGTGTGTGTGTGTGTGTGTGTGTGTGTCTGTGTGTGTGTGTGTGTGTGTGTGTGTGTCTGTGTGTGTGTGTGTGTGTGTGTGTGTGTGTGTTCCACACACACACGCCTCTCTTGCACATGTGCCAGTGCGTGCGTACTTCCCGGCAGTCCACTTATTGTAATGTAACCAGGGTGCCGCGTCTGAAGGCTGCGCGCGTTTGCATGGTGAGGTCAGCTGCGCGCAAACCTTGAGGACGCATGACTCGGATTATGGAAGTAAAATTATGGCCATCCAGAGAAACGAATGTTGTTGTGATTGGAAAATCGTTACATAACGACCATTTCATCTCAGATTTATGCCAAATTGACCAAACTAGAAGGGAAAGTCTTCGTTTTTCCACTTCCAGCTAAGATATATCAACTTTTTTTTTAATGCGTTCACTAGTTGCTTTAAGTATTAATATCTCATAATACTCACTCCAGTCTGGATAGAGCTCCAAGTTCAGAATTCAAGTCCGTCCAGTTGTCACTTCTGAGCTGTCACAAGTTTTGCCATGCGTAAAAGTAGAGCAAACCGTCCAAACGCGTTCCAAAATAGCCTGGATGATGTAAATAAAAAACGTGCAGTGACTCAAGACAGGGGAAAGAATATCGACTACATCAGTGGATCGGTTTGAGCTGTGTCTGACTGGTGGGAGACGATCTAGATGTTCGGGCAGGGACCGCCTCCTCCTCCTACTCTCACTAATTATGATCATATGAATTGTCCAATGTTCAATGTGTGTGTGCGTGTGTGTGTGTGTGTGTGTGTGTGTAGGACCATACTTCCCTCCTTCCAAATAACAGTAATGTAAAAGAGGAACTGCTCGTAGAACGGTTCATTCATACATTTGTGCCGCCTGCCTGATGGTGGAGGTTTGTAGGACAGCCCAACAGCTTCATGGCCGATACTGTCATCCGATCTCATGTAAAAGAAGGAATTTCCTGAGCATCTTATTTTAGGACTTAACTTTCTTTTTCGTGGAGGGGAAAAACTTAGAATGTGTGGAATGCAGCAGAATATTAACGTTGTTTTTAACACATGACACATGTAGCTGTCAAAATATCGTTTCTAAAGTATGAACATGAGGCTGGGGTTGCCCCTCTTGTGGACGGAAACCAAATTCCGTTCCAGTTGCAGCTCACTCCCGACCGCTACCTCTGTGCTGGGACTTTTTTTTGCTTTGTAAATTTCTCTCAGGGTTTTTTTTTTTTTTTAATGCATCACTTTTCCCCCCATTACTTACTGTACATTCAGCTTGTGTGTCATAAAAGTGCTTTCACATCTTGGCTTATACAGTATATTGGGATGATTCATTGATCATCCTCAATTAAGTGGATTTGGTCTTACTCCACTAATTTTTTCAAGTGCTGATCAACCTGAAAACACAATTTGTAGTCACTTCACATATTTAGTCATACTCATTTGATTCCAAATGATTGGAACCTTTTTTAATCCACTTTTCTTTTTAAGGTGAGAATTACAGGTGCTATATCACCATGACTGATGCAATGCAATCAGGATGCTGGAAGAGGTTCGGGGTTTTCAGGACCTGAACCCTGTGGGAATGGCTAAAAGCGCTGCTTGAACCTCCTCCACCGATTTTCCAGCAGCTCCTGGCAGCTAGGACTGAAGACACCCTGAGATTGTGCAACACCAGAAGGGGAAGAGAATGACTGATTGTGTAAAATGTTGTATGCTCCAGCTAGGTCACCCAAGAAATCCATTGTACATTAGTCTGTTTTAGTTCAGCATCTTGGTTCACTCACTATGGGTGAGTCGCGGGGGGCACCCCGGACGGGTCACCAGTACATCGCAGGGCCTGGCATGGAACAGTGCAGTACAAAATAGAATTTAACAAAAGACTTTTTTCTATGGCACTTTTTGTATAGTTACAGTATATATAATTGGAACTAAATATAGTTGGAAAATACAGTTGGAACCTCACTTAATACTTAAAAAAGTTACGTCATAAACATAATTTCATGACATATCCCTCCCAAACAAACCTATCTCCAGAAAAATATACTCAAACATAAAGCATACAGTATATCTACATTCAAAGCATGACATACCACAGAACCACCAATCATATCACAGACAGGACACTTTTTTTAGAGTGGAATTTTGCTTAAATATCTAGAACATTTATAAACCCAAGGACAAAACAATCATTTAAAATTAAAAAATTATGAAATGTTTCATACATATTGACTTAAATCAGACATTTATGCAATCACATTTTATTGTTATTGCTGTGATATGAGGAAAAACATCATATTTGAGAAATTTTGTCTTTTAGTAAATTCTGTTTAGTTTATAAAACAGTTTGGCTCCTTTATGTGACTTTGTTCAGTTTTAATCCACCATCATTCACAGGACCTAGAGTTGTGGTCCTCTTGGAAGTTATCAAATTAAATTCTCTATAAAAGATTTAGAATTTTTGATCTCCCTGCAATCACTAAAACCATCCTGTCCTATACCCTAAACCACTGTATCTGACTTATTGCCAAACTCAAACCCCTGCGACATCCAGAACCCTGGAATGCGGTTGATGCTCCCCCGCAGGGCGATGATCCCCCATCTTCTAAATGAATTTTTCATGATGTGGCTCATGCCTTACAAAAACTAAGAGTCACAACATAACTTGTCCAGCCAACTTAGTTTATTTTCTTCTTTAAACATAAGTGACTGCTGTTGTCCACACTGAAGCACATTTTCCACAGTCTTCAAAGTCATGAGCACTTGAGATGCTTTACAGTCTATGAATACAAGAATTTTTGTATACTTGCTACAGCAGTTCGAGTGAGGCACTGCAATAAAAGGCACTTTGGTAAATTCTGAGAACCAACAGGACATAATGATATTGATAAATAGAACATACTAAACACTGTGGAAACTGTATTTATGATAAGGAGAGGTGGAAAAGGTACCCTGAAGAAAAATGTAATAAACAAGTTCTGATGAGCCCTGAAAGGGGATGCAGTTCCATTTAGGTTGACATGGAGCATTTCATGTCACCCCAGTCAGGACAATGAGGTCTCAGTTCAGCTTTATACTTCCTTCTACGTGTAGTTGTCGTGGAGGAATTTGGTTTAAATCCAGATGTCACCACAAAACCGGGAAGTCCATTTTAGCGAAGCCAGGGTCACTGCGCAGCTCCCAGTAGGTGTTGTTGCTCACCCACATATCATTGTTTGACTTTCTGGTACAAAAAAAAAACAGAAGTGCTTTTTTAAATTTATACACATTGAGTAATTCATCACACAAATTTAAAGTCAAATCAGCAGACTTCTAGTCTAAAGCAATAGTTTGACCTCACAAAGGGACTCCTTGACCATAAAAACCTAACAATTGATTCCGGAATCACAGTGGAATGATTATAAGTTTAATAGTTACTCAAGAAAATCAACTTTTCGCTCATGCTCTTGTCTACCAGATCTAGCACAAAAACTTTAAACTGTCGGGAATTATTTTGATCAAATAAAGAAGAACTATTCCCCAACAACCCATCAAATTTGGCATCATTTAACACTAGTTGTGTAATCCTGCTAACAGCCAGAAATGGACAAGCAAAATCAGCAAAAATATTCCTACTCTGGCGGAATATGTAGATCCTGACTATCTCACATGTTCATATCACTTTAGATACAGAAGCCACTATAGGATGATCTGTGACCATATGCTGCGGAACGATTTAGTGGAAAACACACGTAAACACTGTGTCTGATCACACACCAAGACATATATGAACAGCTGACAAAACAGCAGCGTACCTAAAGAAGCGTGGCTGGTGGATCATGTTGTTGTCCTGTAGCACTTTCCTCCTCTCCCTCTGAAGCTCCTCTATCCTCTGTTTCTGCTCCTCAGCTCCGTCTGTGTTCCCCTCCTCCAACAGCCTGGTAAAAATTCAACACAAATAGAAAAGAATGAAAATAGGAAACCAGAAATTTGCTCATGTCGAACGAATCTGCTCCGAGCCTATATAAATGGTACATGTCAGCTACAGCTAAGTCCAGCGAGAGTCTGTAAGTGGACAAAGAGTCTTTCTTTCTTAACAGAAAAACTAGTGCACACCTCTGGTCGGGCCTGAAGCGTGTGTCTGTTGGGGGCAGCAGAGGTCTCACGGTCGAGTCCAGCTCATTTAACTCCATTGCAAACTTGGTGAAGCCATAATACTGCTCTTGATCCACGGGCATTGGGTCTACATAGACACATACACACTCAGTCTTGCTGTTTGATTGACGTATTCCGATGGAAAAAATATTATAAGTGACTTTTCCAGGAAACAATCACTTACTTGCTCTCCAAATACATGTGGCAGAAGGCGGATCTCCTTGAAAAACAGACTCATGCCATTTTCCAAAAATGGAATGTATGGGTTTTCCGTTGGAATCCGTTACTACGCCCTCTATTTCATTAACCGTAGAACTCCATGATCTAGCCTGAAAAGAAGACAATGACAGATAAAATCTTACATACATTTGATACAGTAGTTTTATTTTTTGACATGGTAGTTTCACAGTAGTTTTGAGTTTATGTCAATAGTTTAAAAGGACTGGATTCATGCTGCTCTTCTGGTGCGCTTTATTCCCATGTATGTCCAGAAGAGGGTGCTGTTTACTTTTACTGCAATGATCATGCCTGGTAAACAATTCTGAATGAATTGAATGCATTGCAGATCAAGTTAAACACAAACTTGAAGAATCTCTAGGTTGATAAAACTTCAATCGGATCCTAAAACCCAGACAACTAATGATTGCAAGTGTATGACAGAGTTTAAATTTGTTTCATATTCACTGTAATGTTGAGGAGCAATAGCTGGCAAAAGGATGTTCACAACAAACGTTAATTTAATCATCAATGTTTTCTGACCTTGACGAAAGTTATTTTACACTGGCATATGTCACTGTTGATGTTTTTGATGGCCATTTCTCCATAGTGTTCAATCCAGCGCTGGCCACTGAGGATGTTATGGATGCAGGACGTCACCTTGTTCCATTCGTAGTGATCCCCAAATCTGGATAGGGCACACACACATACTGTAATTACAAATTTAAAAATGCATATAATTTCCTTGGGCTTCACTTTGACCGGTGTAACACACACACACACACACACACACACACACACACACACACACACACACACACAGGAGTGAAGGACTTACGCAGGAAGTGTAACGTGGGTGGTTCCCATAGGAACGATTTCCATAGATTTGCCCCAAAACTTATTTTTCCATCGGACATCTAAGAGAATAAAGAAACATGTAACAGATGAGTGAAAAAAAACAAAAACGTTTTAAAATGTAAATGTCGTAGGTTTCATTGGGTTTCATCAGTGAACAGCAGCATATTGTTCATCAACAGCTTTTTCTTGTGCACAGAGGGATATTTCCCCTATAATATAAGTAGATGCTGAATCCCTAAAACCCT
The DNA here is from genome assembly GCF_040054535.1 of Antennarius striatus. NCBI lineage: Eukaryota > Metazoa > Chordata > Actinopteri > Lophiiformes > Antennariidae > Antennarius > Antennarius striatus. The sequence goes on along the minus strand of NC_090789.1, from coordinate 7,359,492 downwards.
TTCGTGTTTTTGTGAGGGTTTGGAAACGCTGAAATGTCAAAAGCCCTGAGAATGGAGTTTGTGATATGCATTATCTGTTATAATCATGGTACTATCCAGTGTAAGAAAGTAATGTGCAGAGAAATAAGTCATCGGAGATAAATATTATGTATGTATCAACAACCAATGGTCACATTACAGGTCATGCAAAAGCAAAAGTCATTCCTTTTTTCCCTCCATACTGGTATTTGGTGGTTAATTTGTCATTGCAAGTTGGGATTTTGCTTTATTCTTATTGTCTTTTCACTGATCTGCCAGGCAATCGAGGGGAACTGGATCTTTGTTTCTGAACAAGTTATCTGCTTCTTACCTTGCCAAAAGGTGAAGTTCTCTGAATCAGTGTGGCACGCCGACACAGGCGGGTGATGACTAACCTGTGAATAACAGGCCAAAACCAGAAGATGAGATGAAGGCGTTTTATCAAACCTTTTGCCACAGTAAACTAGAAATTTTGATGCCTGTAACTTTTTTCCAGCTCTAAAATTCTAAAACATTTATGTTTGAGAGATCTGTGTAATTACTGTACAACTGTGTGACGTCTACCTGTTCAGCTATAAACTTGAAGTTCTTATCCGGTCTGTCACACTCGTACGTCTCCCCCAAGACAGGGTTAAAGGGTTTACTTGCTGCCCGATGGTAGGTGCAAGCATACGCAGATATCGCAAACGTAGCGACATATACCTGCACAGAAAAACAGAGATGAGTGAAAAATTAAAGACGACACATTGTGTGTTTGTATGTAAACGTCTCTTGTCATTTTCCCCAGGTATTCTTCTCACTCACCATCCGCTGGTAAGGATCATCGGTCTGGTTGGCAGTTTCCAGCAGGTCACTGTATTCCAGCTCCTCACACAGCCTCTGCAGGGTGTTGATTGGTTCATTGAGTTGGACTGGCATGGCCACCTTGGACAGGTCCTTACCGATGTTGTTTCTCAGGATGTTCCACAGGCTCACACTGCTGGTCGGTCTGGGCGAGGGCAGAGTGGAGCGCCGCTGGGTCAACGTCATCACACTACTAACTAAAAAGGAGATTGTGGAGAAGAGAGGGGGAAACGAGGAAGTTACAATCTCTTCTTCTCCTTTCGGCTTTTCCCTTCAGGGGTCGCCACTCACATAAAAGAGTGAAAGGTAAGGTATAAATGAGAGTGAGGTAACTCAAATTTAGAATTTAGATCATGCTGACATTGTACACTTGTGTGACACTCAACTTTTCCCCTGTCAAAGGGAGTTGATGTGTGCCCAGACACACTGTACTTAGATGCACACATGTGTTACTTGCACCACATACCAGAGTTGTGTCTCTCACTGCCTCCCTCGTTGCTGTATGTTTCCATGGAGATGCTGTCACTGACATCACTGATGTAAGAGTCATCATCAGACACCTGGCACATCAAAATCAATGGTGAAAGGTCAGTAAGTGACGAGGACATAGAACCAAAGGGGGGGAAATGCACAGCCTGTATTCAGGGGGCTTGTTTTAACCCCAGGAATTGTTTAAATTAATTTAGTTAGGATTAAACCCAGTTGCACCCAATGCATGATATTGGAAAAACTGATGGAAGATGATAAGGTATTAGTTCATGTCTAACCTCATTGTCCGAAGAAGAAGAGGAGACGAGGTACTCCTGAGCATCATAAAATTCTGATATGGATTCTGGGATGGATGCTTTGCTTTCATTGGACAACTGGTGGACCAATGGGTGGGAGCCGCCTGGAACGTCCTGAAGAGAAAAAGAAATTAGTCGAATAACACTGGATGCTGGTTACAGGTGGACATTTGATGTGTTATCATGCACAACAATGACTTGGGAGCAGAAACACTCACTGAGGCATAGGCAGTCCTCAACTCCATGACCTGGGCCGGCTGGGCGGCCTGCAGGTCTATAGCGTGCCTCAATCTGCTTCTCTCTGCCACTAGAGAACTTTGAGTTGATTTAAGCGTTGTGTAGACTGGAGAAAAGAGGGAGACAGCAGGTGTACGAGTTTACAACTCTTTTCTCCTATGAAAGTAAAGAGCATATTTTTCTATTCAATCTGGAGAAATCACAGAAAGGACTCACCGTTGTTAGCCAGCCTGCAGAAGTCCTCTTGTAGACGGGACGCATCCGTTGGTGAATCTGGGGATTCAAGACAGGCCTCCTGGGTGTTTGACTCAGTGGTGGAGAGGTTGGGGTTGGATGCATGGAGACGAGGCGACTGGGAAGAGATGCAGCTTGGGACCTGGTGCACAGAAAGAGGTAAATGTGAAGAAAGTGTGCCGTAATTTCAGTATGTCTGTTTAATAAATTAGACGAAAGACTGGGGGAAAAGACAAGATTGCGGTGGTACCTGCAGTGTTGCTTTGGTTTCTTTGCCATTATTTTTGGAACGCCATCTCCTTGGCCTCTTTTCCTTTTTCGGTACATCAGATGCCTGTGATACCACAAAAAGCAGAGATATTGAGACAGTAATACAAAAACTGTACCTAGTATTGTTCGAATCAGTCCTGCACCATCATAATGAGATGAACACAGCCAACTACCTCTAATTTTTTTTATTTTTAATGCTTATATTCTACATTTAGTACCATGGATGTATTAATGTGCATCTGTGGTTACCTGCAGTGCGCTGATGGCCGGGGCTGAGTATGTGCGGTGGAGAACTTCCATGCTCTTCAGCAGCAGGTTCAGTTCAAGTAAATGCGATTCACATTCCTCCAAGTCTAAGTGACAGAAAGATTATTATTCCATTAAGTATTTTAGGTTCAGATGCATACAGGCGCAGTGATGGCAGAAGAACGAACGACAAACCACAAGACAATCAATAAGCTGACAAAACAGCAACCGACCTTTGCAACACTTGTCCATCTCTCCTGAGGAATAGAGCCAGGAACTCACTTTTGAATGGTGGGGTGGTGTCTGTTTGGTAAGTGTAGCCCTCTATATTTTAAAAAAAAAAAAGGGGGGGGGGTCATATCTGCACCAGGTTTAATGGAACAGCAAATAATTTTTTTACAGTGTTTCCTACAAATGAGCATCGATTCAACCTACTTTTCTCATGGAGTCACTGAGGGAAGGGGAGGGTGAGGAGTGGGGGTGAAAGAGGTGGCTCTCGTGGGGATACATGGCAATCTCGTTCTGCCGAAACACGCGGTGATGTCGGAGCTTCGACACCCACTCATCAAACAGCTCTGGAGACTTCACCTGGGTGTCATAAAGTCAGATCAGGAACAGGGGCTCTTGCTGTTGATGCGTCTCAGCACACAGGTTTCAGGTGTTACCTTTAAGTGATAGATGTTATCCTCAGTGTCCAGGTCAATGCACATGCTTTTCTTTTTGATTGACATGACAGAGAGGCCAACGTCAATGCAGCCGTGAAGCTTTCCCTTCTTCATCTATGATACGAAACATTCTGTTAGCAGGTCTGAGTGTGACTAAATGCAACAATGAAGCGCAGATGGTGTTATGGAGCTACCTACATCATTTCCACGCTTCGCATATTTCAAGATGCCTTTCTCCAACACAAAGTATCTCTGTGCAGAGGAGAAATCAGACAATCAATATTCATTTACAAGATTTTTTTTCGCTTTCTAATTTAAGTTATGCTTTTATTGCATGCCTTGCTTACATAAATGCTCAAAAGATGGAGACATTGTGAAGTTTTGCAGCAATTGCATTTCACTGCCTTGACCCTGCCATTCAAGCGTCACAACAGCAACAGTATATGTATAGATAAGGACTATGTGCCAACACAGCATCGGCTTAGAAGTACATTTTGTTCCCTTTTGTTTTACAGGTTCAGGGGAATGCACTGACAACGCACGTTTTAACAGTACTTTAGGCCTCATTTTTGGTTTAAATGTTTGTTATCTTCCATCATGGTATCATTAGGAAAGAAATTACAACTAATTAAAAACATAATTCAAAATACACAATTGCCTTGTGATGCAGTTACAAGTGATGCATTTACAAATAGAAAGTCTTTATAGCCTCATATTATGAGCAAACTCACCTGTCTCTGTCTAATAAAACTGAAGATGAGTGAAAATAGGTCTTACATGAAAAAAGGAAGAAAGGAAGTAGCAGTGCTCTCTAATAAAAAGCTTAATAATTATTGTTGTCGTCTCCAGCTTAAAAAAAAAACGCTGTGGTCTTCACCTTATGCCACCCCTTCATGGGCCACTTCCTCCTTTTCAGCAGGAAGCCCTCCTGTCTATCAGGCTTCTGCATGCCAGCCGGAACCCCTCTGAGACCCTCCACGATCTCCCAGCTGTCCTGCAGAGAGACGCCAGAAGGATAGTTAGACTGACAGACATCTCCCCAGTGGAATAACAGAAGTGCATCACAATCTTAACATGTCAACAGTAAGGTAAATCAAGTTTGAACAAGTACAGTGAAATAATAAGTACAATAAATAATAAGTACAATAAATAATAAGTTACATGGTTACTGTCGTGCTTAGAGGAGCTGCTACTGTCACTGTGAGTGGGTGATGGCGACGTCATCTCGGAGTGTCTTCACTGCGTTGTATCCCACGGTTGTCTTGTTTCTGTGGAAACCAAAACAACAAAGATCACAGCAGGGTCACCAGGAGCATCACCCTGACCTTTGAAGGTCACGCCACAACAGTCTGAAGAGCGCAGACGGGTTAGAATGAATCCAAGTCAAAGTGGGACAGAGGTTATGCACGCTTTAAAGAGAATGGTAGAAAAGAGATGGGCGAGACAGACTGAGTAGTTCCTTACTCACCGTCTGTGTGACTACATGTGAACCAGAGGATGTGAAATCCCCAAGGCAAATTTGTTTTAAGGAACTATCAAAATACAGTACCTTGCTTAGAAAACAATTACAGGGGGGGGAAACCACAGGTATTTTATAGCTACTGGGTTTTTTCTATAAAAAAAGACGTCACAAAGCCAACAACAATAAGGGTAGGAGACGTCTGGCTGGGGCTTAATTGTCTGAACGCATGTCCCATGTATGCAGGTTTCTGTCTATACATTTAACCATCACACTGTCTGCATATTTTGAAGTATATTATACATGTTATGTGTCCAAATTATTACCGTACATTTTAATGATTATGTGGCCTGAGCGAAACATATTCCAACTGTGATGCAACTTTCATTCCTGCCCTCACCACAAATGACATGCCTCAACCTGGCACAGTATGTCAAACCTCTAAAGGAGCACAAGTGCCTCTCCCTGTGTACTCTGATCCCGCGAAAGACAAGACTCACATGTACCAGCATGGAAATTTACCCTACTGGCGAGCTGTCTGGTACATCCTTGCTTTGAGATCTGAAATTCATATAAACTCTCGGATTCTAAGAATTCTTCTGAAACGGTCTGGTGGTTTAAATGAGTGTTTGTGTATTCTGTATTGAGCCAAAGCCTTGCTTACAGTCAATAGCGTGCCCAGGACATGAGTCATCAAGAGGAAAGAATGTGTCCTGTGCTTAGATACCCCCGAACACACCATAACACACAACGAGCAACAGTTGAAACAGCTGAAAGCAGACTGAAACACACATCCACCCAATTAAATACAACATATTTGAGCAGTTCTCACACGATTATCAACCTATCAAGTTGTTACACTGCTACTTTTAAGATCCTTATTTCTGTATATTAATAAGTTTAAAACAGCAAAAGGGACATCCAACCATTAAACATTCAGTGCTGCGAAAGCTTCCGATCAAAACGGTGAATCTACAGCTCCAGATTAATTCTAGGAAAATAATAATCATGATTACAAATGCAGTAAACAGTGGGTAAGGATGGAGCCATCAGGCACTACTTTAAATAAGACACTCAATAGTGAGTCCACATGCAACAAAAACTGCAAAACCTTCTTTTGAAAAAAGATTTCCAAAAACTGTAAAGTATCTGTGCCCGGCTTTCACTTCATGTGTCCCTACATCACAGGAACTGCTCAATTTGATATGAAGAAATGAAGCCAGGAGATGTCAGTAACCAGGCATCCCGCTGAGCGGCCTGCATGCCTCAGCTGAGTGATTACTGTAGTATCATAGACCACTGAGACTCCTGCACTGGTAAGACTAGAAGCGGATGGGTTTTGCCTTCAGGCTTATGTAATAGGAGTCAATCATTTATAGCACAACACGTTGTAAATGATCTGTTAAGTTGGAAAGGGATCATTCTCACAGGAAGGGCAGATACCACAGAGTCACAAGGCCCAAGTGAGGGAATAAAAGTTCGAAAGGTGAAGGAAGTACTTCTACTTTATGTGTTTCCTACTTAAACATGTACAAAAGTCATGGAGTAATAATTGAAGAAATCAGATATAAATGAGAAATATTTTGGGATGTTTTATGTGTAAAAGTCAAAGTCAGCTTTATTGTCAGGTGTACCATATACAGTATGCATGACATGCAGCACAGATGAAATTGCAGTCCTCTCTGACCCACGGTAAACAGGCAGTACAACACAGGCAGTACAACACAGGCAGTACAACACAGGCAGTACAACACAGGCAGTACAACACAGGCAGTACAACACAGGCAGTACAACACAGGCAGTACAACACAGGCAGTACAACACAGGCAGTACAACACAGGCAGTACAACACAGGCAGTACAACACAGGCAGTACAACACAGGCAGTACAACACAGGCAGTACAACAGACAGTGCAGCACAAAGTATGAGATCAAACACAAAGGGATGGTAAACATCTCTATACTGTGAGTCTGCATGGGAAAAGAAATTTAGAATTGCTATAGCTATCACAGTCCTCAAAGCAGGAATGGAAATAATCACAGGAGAAGGAAATGTCCAGGGATGCTTTTAAAGGCAACATGCAACTCAAACTCAACCTCAACCACCAACAAGCACGGAGTCAAGACATATGCAGTTCACTGAAGACTGACAGAAAGATATAAGTTGTTCACTGTATATTCAAGATTTTTTTTTAAAAAGTATATGAACAAGAAATTAAAATACTTCAAATCTACAAAAATATCAAAAAGAAAAAGCCCTCCATGACACAGGACCAGATGTACATAATGTCATGAGAAAATATGTTTTTGACAAAAAATTCTACTCACACAATGAGCCTTAACTCAACATGTAAATTACAAGTTATATTCATAGAGAAAAACGAACAATTCAGGTAGCATTTACAGGAAAAGACATCACTTTCTTTACTCCGTTGTTGTGTGCAGGAAGTTTCATGAAAAAAATAGGCTGTGGAAACAAAATGAGACAGAGGGAATTTTTCTGTATCCCGTCTTCATAGCAGGAATAATTATGCAAGAAGTCATTAAGTCTGCCATTATATCCTGTTTAGTTTGAAAATAGCCACAGGCAACACATATTGTAGTTTTAAAAGAAAAGCCCTGTGCTTTATGTGAAGCCTCATCTGTTGCTCAGCAGTTTCCAGGACAGGATCTCAAGACAAAAGGCTGAAGTCTGAGGAACTGTCAGCCTGGACTTTCCAGTCCTGGCATGTCAAACACAGGCATTGACTTAGCAAGTCATTAGCTTCCAGCACATTATGAATGTAGTCGTGCAAACAGGGTCCTCACATAACTCTCATCTTGTGGCTTGACCTCCAATAAAATACGAATTACGGCATTATCTTCGGTTAAAGCTGTGCATGATCCTCTGATTATCAAACGGAAATCTGGCATAAGACACTTTAAAAAGATTTACATCCGGTAGTTTTAACAGACAGCTTCAAATCATCAAAACAGATTCTGAAAAATGATTTTTTTATTTTTATTTTAAAAAGAGAAAAACAGATGTATGACAGCCTGTGGCTTTGCACTGACCAGCGGCAGCAGCACTTAGTTTACTTAACCTCTGACCTCATGTGTGACTAAGTGTTCTTAATGTGTTGTTTTTTTTATCAGAAAGTTGTATGGAACTCATATTTCCTGTGAGCAGGATCATTGAGGTTAAAAGCAGGGCCAAAGTGCCATTACACAAAGGAAACCATCAGGCCCATAGATTCTTCACCGAGGTATTTTTGAGAAACTACTTCACCAGAGATATCTTTCTGTCAAGTTCCTGTTCAGATAAGCGACACTTTGTATTGTGGCTCAATCATGGGTTGCTATGGATACCCAAAAAAAACCCTAAAGGCTAAGGCAAGAATAAATTCACTTTGTTTGTTCTTCATGACATAAAAAACACAGGGATATTTATCGTAATAACAAAATAAAGCAAAAAACATTTGTCAAGAGTTTCAAAGTTGGGCAACTAATCAACTAATCTTCTCTTAATAAGGTTGTAGTTTCTCTGTGGTTCTATTTAATATTTGATCTGTAACAGAGAGGCCTCTTTGAAATTTGCTTTGGCAAGATCAACAATCCAATTATTACAGACTTTTGAAATTATATTCAAGAGAGAGAAAAAATTCTAGAACAAAATTGTCAGTTCTGGAATAATTATTTGCTTTAATGATGATTCAACTAATCTACTTTCCAAATAGAGATCTTCCTCTCTAAACTTGTAGAGTTTAAGATTTTAAGTTGGTAAATCAGAAAACCTAGCAGTGCTTTTGTAATTCTAATTATTTGTTATATTTTATCAACTTGCGTTTTTTTTTTATAATTGTGTGCTACACTTTCAACACTTTCAACTTTCCCACAATCAATGTTTCTGATGGATATTAGTTTAGCTTGAGTCTTCACTGCTGGGAACCACAGGTGTCCGCTTTGAATGAAGGGCTCTAGTTCCTGTTGCTAACAGCCAGCAGAGCGATTCAAACTTGTCAGCACAGGAAAAATGTCTCATATATTCCATGTGGTCGTAACCCGTCTCTAACACACCCTACATAACACACCAACACTAAACTGGTACACGGAGGCAGTCGTCCACCCATTCATTCACACCAAACCATTAATAATTCTATCGAAAGCGATTTTTCAGCAAGTCGGCAACAGTCGTGAAACATCGATATACCAGCAGTGCTGCCAGTTCAGCTTCATAATTCAATGCTAAATAACAACAGTGTAAATAAAGACTTGATTTATCAAGGATTATGATTAGCTTTTAAAAAAAAAAACAAATGGAGATGCTTACGGTTCCGTGTTGAAAGCTATGACATCCTGACAAACGAGAGGTATGTTACCTGAAAGGCTTCGTCGCTGCTCCCGTCTCCGTCCGCTGCCTGTGTGCTGCGTGGAGGAGAAGGGGGAGGGACTCACATAGAAGGTACGACTGACTGACGTTTCATTGAGCCTATAGCAATCGAGAATTTAAAAAAATTAAAAAAGAAAGGGGCGGGGAGTTTGAGTGGTAGAACAAGTTTCTGAGGGTGAGACAGTGAATGACGTACACGACAAATGCGAAGACAGGGAAATAGCAATCAAGGTGACAGATTAATGTCAGACAGGAATGTTAGGCGAATCCTGCATGTTTACGTCGTTTTAATATGACGCATTAATGTGTTAATGTGTTGTCACACGTTTTTCCTTACTTTGAGCCTGTTTTTCATCACAATCAATTTTTGTGAGGATGGGTTATGCTTGCTGGATTTTTTAATTTTTTTATTTTATTATAAGCACTCAACTCTGAAAACACACCTGACAAATCTGACAAGACTTAATCCAGTCAGTCTCACTATGTTTGGTGCTTTTTCTCATTTGTTGGGGGAAAAAAAATCATTTAACCACGTGTACTGACGTAATGAAACTGGAAATTGGTGAGAGAATTTGCATGACTAGATCAAGACATAATGAACGTGTGTGAAACACCAATCATGCGTTTCTATTGTGTTAATACATGTCTGTGTCTCCCTTCATAATCCTCTCAGAATTTTCTTTTCAGTAAACTCTAGTCATTCCACCTCTATTGTCCTTGCAGCCTTCTGAACCTCTTTCATGCCTTTGGATTTGTTTACCCAACAAAACAAATTTCCTCCTTTGCATGGGCATGCAGTTGTCACTTCCGGTGTGGGCTTATATCTATGGCAACAGGGAGAAGGGAAAACATATAATAGGGAGGAAATGTGTTTGGAAGGGAGAGTTTAAGTTAGGTGTGTCCAGAAAGTTAGAACGAACAAAACTTACGGTCGTGTTTGGAGTTTAAAGGAATGTCTACAACACCACCAGCTGGCTGGAAGAAAATGGATGTGGACTACTTACCTGCAGTGGAGTGATACTGGAAATAAAACACAGAAGAAACTGGTGTTAATGTCACAGAATTAGTATCAAACCCAGCTGGATTCGCCTGTACTTGTTTGAGCATTAGGTTGCAAACCTGACCCGAATCTGAATCCTCTGAAAGGGCAAACATGAAATTCACAGATATTAGCAGTTTAAATTTTACTTCATGAAGGGGATGATAAAGATGAGACAGCAAGATGGTCATAAATATGACAATGTAATGGGAGATGACATCTGGCACTTGTAAGTCTGTGTATACAAGTGTTGTATTAATATCCCCTATCACGTTTCAGATCTTACAGCACACACACACACACAGATATGCAAACCCATACTGCAGGAGCAGATTATGTATGACAGTGTCATCTTTAGGTCAGATATGGTTACTGCACACAGAGCAGCTCATGTTCATGTAGGAAACTGAAACGTTACTTGCTGTGCAGAAGGCTTCTTGTTATGAAGGACGTGAACTGCAGTAAGAACATTTCTGTATCAAATCTATTTGTGAATGCACTCAGAAAGTCATGTAACTTTATTCCAATCCGTGTGTGTATGATCAAGATGTAAATGTTAGAAATGAAATTCTAAATACATTTCAGCAAGTCAGTTTTTATTTGTTTGTGATTGACTTTTACACTGGGAACAGGCTGACTCCAGGCAGCCTGTTCCCAGTGTCAACTTGTTCCCGCTCTATTAATGCAGTCACAGTTGGTACAATAATAGCACTACTGCAATTTTAATTACAGTCAACAGTCCAGTAAATAAGTAGCTACATACACTGTCCAATTTGACCTTAATTGTAATGCTGGTGTCAGGGAGGACCTCTTGTCCTCTGTCATATTAACACACTAACACACATTAATCCCTCGTGCCCCTGACTCGGTCTGTGCTGTTTAAGTGTCAGCTGGTAATCAGTAACTGGTCCTGCAAAGGACGAGTGGTAATAGGAAATGGATGAATGAACTTCTTCATCTATTCAATGCAAAAACAAAGTTTATTATAGGTTTTGGTTATTGGCCTGGCTTTTGTTTGTTTTCTGGATTAAATTAAAATGTCATTTATTTGAAGTACTCATATTGGATGATCTCTGGTTTTCCCTCGTCACTTGCCTCCTGTTTGGTTGACCGATGGTCTGAACAATGAAACAGCTATCGTTAATAGGTTAGCTCTTCTATTTGTGCTAAGATAGCCTGCTGATGGTGACAGCTTTGCCATACAAACATAAACAGGTTCCTCTCATTTCTTCTTCTTCTCAACAACTTTGCATTATGGAGTCATAATGTAGATACTGTCCAATGGAACCTATCATTTTCAGTTTACATTGTTCACTTTTGTTCATTCTGTGTGAAGGAGAACACAAAAAATGTGAGTTTCTTGGACGGAAACATTGCACTTCTGTTGCTGTAAGTCGTAATGTTCCACGTCTGCAGGGGGCAATGTTCAACAGAAGCAATGTTGTGGGGTGACTCAGACCCGACAGCTGCAGATCAGATGTCTAGTCGGCGCTCCAAATTACTGACTGGCAACTTTGTTTTAATGAGTCATTTATGTAGTCTTGCTTGCGACTTGTTTTGCGTTGTCTTAGCTCGGATTAGTAGAAGTCCAACATCGATTTGTTCTTTCTTGTGCTTTTGAGGACGTTATCTTCTGAAACAGCTCAGTGATCTTACGACAATGGGATTTCTCTGTGTCATTATGTGAATAAGGCTGATTATGTGCATGCAGTCAGATCAAACCCAGAAGATCAAAGGCCCTCCAATACAAACACATACACACACACACACACAAACACACACACACACACACACACACACACACACACACACACACATACATGCACACACACAATACACACACACTATCCTTTATACTACCCTTCTTATTCCTCCCCCTTATCTCCCCTTCCATTACTCCCGCCCTTACAACAGGGCATTAGCATGCTCTGTAATTTTTTCCAGATGTCAATCCCCCTTTTTCCTTTCCTCTATTCCACTAGATTCAACTGTCATGGGGTCTAAAGGTCTGAATGTTTTACTCTTCCCCACACTCACCTCCCCAATACTCAAAATAGTGGTATGAAAAGCAAAACATGAACCCATGAGGTCAAGAGGGAGAGGTTGGAGCGCTCCCAAAGCAGAACGGAATGCTAAAGCAAATGCATTTTCCACATTGCATGATGCCGGTATTGCAATCAGCCATTGAGACTATACTACATTTTCATTCATTTTGTCGCTCACATTTCACAAGCACCTTGTTCTGGATTTGGATCAAATGGTTTTAAGTTTTAAAATTAAGTGATTGGAAGTGTGCATTAATTGGGGTTTTTTTGGTTGATTAAATTCTTTTTATTAGTCCTTCCTTCCTTTTCTACTTTCTGTGATAGAGTCAAACTTTGGAAGTTGACCAGTGTGAATATGGGGGTGTTCATGCTTGAGAACAGGTGGTCCTCCAGAATAATGGTTCCTCTTATATTCTTGCTTGATCTATGCTCCATCTCACCATGGACAGCCCTTTGCTTTCTGCTGTCTTCATGTCATGGAGGAAAGGTCACATGAAATCGCAATTTCATTCTATGGCAGCTGGTCTTATGAATAAGAGTCATGAAATCTCACAATAACACATGTGAGGGTCTATTTGCCACAATTTGTTTTTGAAATATTTTTACACAGCGACCCGCGACAGCAGAAGAAGGGGGTATTGAAGTTGAATGTATGAATATTTTTACAGACAAAAAGAAGACAATGGCTTGTATGGCTTACTATATGTAATTTAAAGCTAAATTGGCTCTTTTGTAAGATGACACCTAATGAAAACCCCACCTTCCAACATACATTTTAGTGGAGCAGCAGACGGTCTCTTTCACTGTCTCCCTCTTAAATGTATTAACACACTCACTCACATGCTCACATCCATACAGGCGCACACAGAATGTTCATGCATGTGAACATGAACTACATCTATGAGCCGCTGCTCCAGCTAAATCACTTAATGATCCCAGCAGCTGTTGCTCATGTAAACAGACACGCACACGCACACGCACACGCACACGCACACACACACACACACACACACACACACACACACACACACACACACACACACACACACACAAACACACACTATCAAATCCCAACCCCTAGTAGCTTCTTTGCCTTTTTTTTTTCGGAATATATTATTTTTCATACAAATCTTACCATATATATATATATATATATATATATATATATAACAACCCAACCCAGATACATTTTCCCCATGAAGAAGCTTTACAAATGTCACATAGCGCAAATAAAGACATTGTGGATCCCAGAGTAGGCTTAAGAATGGACCTGAGTTGCAAATAACAGGAAGAGTTTTTGCAGGACAAATCAAACTTCCTCCTTAGTTGCTCAAAGGACATCAGAGATCCATTCTTGTAACAATCCTCCAGATAGAGAATCCCTTTCTGATGCCACACATCCAAAATATTACTGTCCATAGTCATAAGGATGAGTTCATTTTGTCTTAAAGGGTTTTGGGTGACAGACTATAGTTTCCTGTCCCAGATATTTGTCGACTTCATACCATATGCTGATTATATGTATAAATACAGGGTTGTCGGTTTTTATAGCCATGGTCATCGGCGGTCATTTGTAAATAAAATCAAAGGCACTTTCTCTCCCACGGTGTGCATTCCAATGGAAACCCAGTGAGAAACACTGAGGTTTTCAAAAAGAAACTAGTCACATTTGAGCAGCCAGATAATTCTTCTTAAAACAATAAGGCAGTCGAAGACCACCCTTTTTCTTAAATGGACTAAGCAACGCTTCAAATAGCAAAGGTAAGAAAGACTTACATACACTTTAGCCAACATTAGTACACACACATACACACACGCACGCACGCACGCACGCACGCACACACACACACACACATGAACAACAGAAGCAATGAAGTGTTGGAACTGTGCCACGCACAGAGATTTCTTATTGGTTCAGATGATTTTCTATTGATTGGAGCCCTGTTGGAGGGCTAATCTGAAGAACAAAGCTGCTGTTAATCTCTTATATCCCATCCTTTACGCTGATTACTATGATAAGCTCCAGACATGTGTTAGTTTCATGCAGTGTCACATTTCCAGGACATGCCTGTATGGATTGCCTCTGTTATATGATGATAGTCCCAGAGGGGAAAGTGAGCTGCTGAGGTCTGTGCATTCTGCTACAATAAGATGCACATGTATCCACTAGAATAATGTACTACAGGTGTGTGACTTTGTGTGAGGCTCATTGGTCCCTTGCACTGTTTGGTATAATGTGATTTTGTACTACTAAATGCATATATGCTAGTATTGCAGATTACTTGTGTACATTACCTCCCAGAACTTGGTAGGATTTTGCATTTTCCCTCTTTTTCACATTTTAGCCTCGGTGTTGTGTGCTGCACTTTTAAGTCTATTTAAAACACAAGGGAACCAGTAGCCGAGCCAACAGCTCGGAGATAATTTCTTAGTCAGTGAGCTTTTGAGCTGGTGTTACAATGAATTTATTCCCTGTGGTCAGAGCCAGACTGGCTGTTTCCTTAATTCCAGCTTTTGTGCTAAGCAAAGCAAGACAGTTTGGACAGTGTCCCTGGTTTTCAGTCGCAGATTTGGCATAGAGAGAAGGGCTTTGAGGGGGTGAGGCAGAGAGAGTGGGGATTTCATATCTGCACACTAAAGGGAGATGTCACTCCTCTGGACTGGATGTTGGCTCCAGGGCCTCACGGCTACACATTGCTAATGTTACTCACCTAGCTCACAGTTTCCATGATTTCATTAGAAACTCCCTGAGTGAAAAGTATGTTTAGTCTGTTTCTCTTCGCTGCTGTTTTTCACATAGAGCACACGATATTAAGGTTGTCACAGACATTACAAAGGTCTGTCAGAGGCCTAATGTTAGTGAATGTCACCTATCACAGCAAATCACATCTATGGACATGATATAAACATGACTCCACAGAGCTTCAGTCGGTTAACCATTAAAAGACAGCTTCTCAATATTAAACAAATGCACACTATATTCAACCCCACCCCAAAGAATCTCACATAATCTGGATTAAACCTGTCACCGTGCAGGTGATTCATATAATTTTAACCTACGTCATTCTTTTTATTGCATCTAACCCTAATGCTATGTACCAGCCAACAACTGCTAAATTAATTGTGACAGATGATTAAATTAGCTAACTGACCCACAGAATGCAAGAAATATAAAATCTAGGCCCTCACCAAAGGTTTAATAATCCGAAACATATCCATACAGTTGTCTCAGTCCCATCCTTCCACAAAGTTTTCTCCACGTCACTGTATTGGAAGTAGTTAATTCATTTTGGGTACCCACGGAACACATTGAAAAATGCCCAATGTTGTATTGTACTATAACGGGTTCATTTATGGCCCATGTATCAGTTATCCACAATTTTCATCTGAAATCCAGTCTGTAGTTTGTGTGTAATCCAGCGCAGATATGTTCAAACCATCCAACAGGTGACAGCTAGACCTCCTTGGTAGAGTGAGTAAAATTTCATAACAATATAAAGACCTTTACAAAATTGTTAGGGGTATATTTATAGAGGTAATATTGTTTAAAAAGACTTAATTTCTCCCCCCACACACACCTGCCATCTTGGCTTGATTCACCGAAGAGATTCAGGAGCAGGAGAAATATGACTCGCCTAGATGACCTACATATGTTGAAGCATCAGCTCATTTACAAGCACACACTCACTTACAGCCTTACCTGCACTGACCTGGATATCCTTTATTCCATGCAGACGTTCTTTCATATGCACAAACACAGACACACACACACACACACACACACACACACACACACACACACACGCACACAATATCAGTATCACGAAGTATATGCAAGTTCTTCTCCCCTCTCTCAAGATGGAATTAAGTATCTCTCCCGTCTGTTTGCTGAGAAACCGAATCGTCTTACGGTCGGTTGATTGGACAGTCAGAGGCTCACTGTGAGAGACAAGTGATGAAAGGTTGGGTCAGCAAAATCATTACCCAGTCTTTATTGAGAACTGGCAGAGTGAGAGACACCACTGTTCAGAGTCTTCAATGCTGCCTATTGTGCTAGCTCCTCTGTGTCTGAATGTTGAATCTGGGTCAACTCCAGCACACTTTTCCCCCTTGCAACAATCTCAGGCTACATCAATCTAACATCGAACACGTTTCTCTTATCATTTGATGCCCTGCTCTCGCTTTCCTCTGTTCGCTTTATCTGTTCTCAATCTTTCATCTTGGCAAGATGTCTTCCTAATGAGTGCTTCACCCTTAATCATGTCCAAATGTTGCTGCATTTGAGGTAAGCCTAAATTGTATCTGATGGTACAGTGAAACTCAATCTACGCTGACGAAATTCTTTGTGTATTCCTTTCAACGCTGAAACAGACCATACGAGTGCTACAAGGACAAATGTCATGAGAGTTATTTCAGTGTGTGTGTTCCTCAGAGAGAGATGGAGGGACCAGAAAGACATGGATACCTTTTGGAGGAAGAGATGCAGGAAAACTCAGGAGAAATGGTCAGACAGGAAATGCTCTCCCAGAGAGAAGGGGCTTCCCCAAGGGTTGTATTACTCTTTGTTGTTCATGCAGATGCTCGCACACAGCTATACCGCCTGACGATGATGTCTACCAACAGATATGTATAAGAATGAGTCATCAGGGAGTGTGTCTGGGGATTTGGCTCAGTGGTAGAAATACAAGGAAAGCATTGCATCATTTGCTTCTCAAGAAAAGTTTTTTTTTAGTGTTTTTATACATGTGTGTGTTGGTCTGTGTGTGCGAGCATGGATGAGTTACTACTGTTAAATTTTCACATGGTTGACAAATGTCTATTCATAGACATTAACTTCAAATGTTCCAAATGAAAAGGTGATAAATCTAGTTAGCAAGAAAGCAGAGAAGCTTAACAGCTGTTCTGGATTGTTTACAAGATGGAACTGTGTATACTGTATTACTAACATTTATCAAAATTCTATTTTTAAATGTGTTGTTTATCATCCATATTGGTATATTGAGACATCCCAAAACATAACCAATAAACTATTTACTTTGTATTGTGAAAAAAACAAATTAAATTGCTTCTAAGATTTATTTTTTGTAACGTGAAGAGAGGGCTACTTAAAGTATGAATGAATAGATGAAAGATCTACCAATGCGAATGCAAACTAGACCAAACAATTACCAAAACTTAGTGCCACTAAATATCCGCTTTTCTATCAGTAGAGTAAAACTCTACGAATCGTAGTAAAAAGAAAGTTGATGTCATGAAAAGTTAAGTTCTACTTGGTGAGTTTTAGTAGTGGTACACCTTTGTGAACCACTAGAGGATGTTGCATGTATGTCCAAGGGCAAGCAGTTTACCTCATGTTCCATAAAAGTCTTGGTGGTATCAAACCATGCATCTAGAACTGGAACACAACCCTGTGTGCTGAAGATAATGACTCCTCACTCTGCACAGCTCTGCACATGCTCTGTTCACGCTACACTAATTTCCACACTTTCAAGTTGGAGATCTTTAATTCAGATTTGGCACCTTTCTCCCCAGTCTAAACAAACACTTCACAAGCAGAATACCTTGTCTGTAAATGTGAACCATCTGTTCTCCTTATGGCCTGGGCAGCACAAGACGCGTTAATAAGAGGATGGTAAACTGCAAAGCGTGGTGTTCCTACTCTACAAAGTATAGACTATAGGCTGTTTATGTGATGATTTTAGCTTTTAGGTCCTGCTTGTCGCCATTTAATGTCTCCCTGCTACAAGCATAATTTCCCCCTAGGCTGTATCTGTTTTATGATTTATCATTTTCACAGCTGATCAAATCGAATGACAAAAGCACTGATGTTAACGGGTTTGATAAACTTGTTGTGTTGGTTTGCTCGGTTTACAGCCTGCTTTTGCGAGGGCGTCCAGAACATCGGGACTCCCTCGGGATTCCATGGGAAGGAGATCTTCCTGTCTGCTTTGTCCGATTCCAGAGATCCCAGCCAGATCTCAGACCCCCGGTGGCTGCGGGGGCGCGCAGAGAACTCGGTCAAAGAGTCTCTCTCTTTCTCTCTCTCTCTCTCTCTCTCTCTCTCTCTCTCTCTCTCTCTCTCTCTCTCTCTCTCTCTCTCTCTCTCTCTCTCTCTCTCTCTCTCTCTCTCTCTCTCTCTCTCTCTCTCTCTCTCTCTCTCTCTCTCTCTCTCTCTCTCTCTCTCTCTCTCTCTCTCTCTCTCTCTCTCTCTCTCTCTCTCTCTCTCTCTCTCTCTCTCTCTCTCTCTCTCTCTCTCTCTCTCTCTCTCTCTCTCTCTCTCTCTCTCTCTCTCTCTCTCTCTCCCCCCTCTTTCTCTATATGTGTATGTGATTACATGCGTGCACGAGCAAAGCTCTGGATCCATAGCACATCTGTTTTTCTCAGCGTTCCAGAGTTGTGTGGGAGGGACTACATTACTGTGTGTGTGTGTGTGTGTGTGTGTGTGTGTGTGTGTGTGTGTGTGTGTGTGTGTGTGTGTGTGTGTGTGTGTGTGTGTGTGTGTGTGTGTGTGTGTGTAAAAGCGCGCGCAAGCGACTGAACTTTTTTTTTTTGGCAGAACTCTGTAATTCGCAGCAGATGACCGCTTGGGGGGATGGAGGCTTTACTGGGGAGGTGAGCGTTTTCCTCAGACAGAATGAGGGCGCACTGCACACAGCTCTGAGGAAGATGCTGCTATTAGTCTTGTGCATGATGTAGGCGATGCTTTTACGCACATTTTGCAGGGCATTCACTGGATAATGGACGAAAAGATCTCCAGCGAGAGAGAGGAGAAGGGCGACTACACCTGAAATACACCAAGCGAATGACGCGCCGGCCTCTGGCTGTGCCATCCGCGCTGTGGGAATGGATACCGGTAGTTTCTTGGCGGTGTTATGCTTCTTCCTGCTGACGCTGAACGGTACAATCTCTTCCTCACCGGTGACAAACGGATGTCCAGACCGCTGTGACTGTCAGCACCAGCAGCACCTCATGTGCGCCAATCGCGGGTTGCGCACGGTGCCCAAACCCGCCTTGCAGGTGTCCGAGGAGACGTTGATTTTGAGTCTCGGAGGAAACTTCATCTGTAACATCTCTGCCTTCGACTTCACACGGTACAGTAACCTGATGAGGTTGAATTTACAGTACAATCAAATTCAAAACATTCAGCCAAAAGCTTTTGAGAAGCTGGCCAGATTGGAAGAGCTGTACTTGGGACATAATCTTCTATCAAACATACCCGCAGGGACTTTACAACCCCTGGAGAAATTAACTATTCTCTATGGAAATAATAATGACATCCAAAAAATCACTCCTGAGCTGTTTGCCAACCTGGATAATCTTGTTAAACTGCGTCTGGACGGGAACTCACTAGAAGTTCTGCAGGACTCTGTTTTTAAAAGTTTGACCAATCTGCATTATCTTCACCTGGAATCCAATAAACTACAGTTTATTCACAAAAACGCTTTTTCCAAACTCACCAACCTGCGATTTCTAAATCTGGCCAACAATAAGCAGACTGCAGTGCGCAATGTCGTCACCTTCTCTCAACTCAAAGCTTTGACAACTTTGCTGCTTTCTGAAAATGAAATCAGGCACATCGGAAACCACGTTTTCCAAAACCTTAAAAAACTGTCCAAACTGTCCCTCAGCAACAATAGAATCTCTCGTTTGGACAGCAGGGCTCTGAAGGGACTCTCCAGCCTGAGGGAACTCCTCATTGACGGCAACGAACTGCAGGAAGTCCCCGCGGGTCTGTTCGACTCCCTGGAGCGCGTCGAGAAACTCGATTTGAGTCGAAACCGGATTTCTAACATGGACTCTCTTGCGTTTTCCCAACTTAAACATTTAAAGGTTTTGAAACTGAAGAATAACATGCTCACTAGCCTGTCAGGGAACATTTTTGCCCTTAACAACGTGCTTTACGACCTGGATCTCCATGGTAATAACTGGACGTGCGACTGCCGTCTGGAGGAGCTGAGGAGGTGGATGAGCGCCGAGCATTCTCAGGGCAAACTTTTGACTGTTATTGTACAATGTCATCACCCAGAAAGTCTTCGAGGGAAATATTTGGACTATCTAAACAGCTCCCAACTGCAACCTCTGGGAAACTTGACCCAGTTGTGTAGGAATCCACCCAGGCCCGAGGAGAGCAGGGGAGGGGATGTGCTGGTAAAGGTGAAGGACAGAGAGATAGAACCAGTGGGTTCAATGAAGCAGGGGGGGGAAGCTGGAGGTGGTCAGGTCAGGGGCCCAGAAACTATTGATTTGACAGAGGGGGACAAGGAGGAGGTGATAACGAGGAAGGAGAGAGAAAAAAGGAAGCCAGAAGGACAGGAGGATGTGAGAGGGGTAGCTGGAAAGAAAACAAAGAAAGATTCGATGAGTCCAAGATCACGACCTGCAGGGACCGCGTCAAAACACACTAAGGGACGAGGAAGATCAAATGTCATTTTCAGAACTGATCCACCAGCCATCTCTCTAACACGACAGGCTGGAAACCAGGGTGAAAGCACTACTGATCTGCACAAGGAGCTCACCACCGCCTCTCCTGTCCAGCCGAAGGAGAAGTTTGATCTTCTAAGGTCAGATGAGGAGGACGCTCTACCGCTTATCACAGATCCATGTGTGTTCAACCGCCAATTCATCATTGATGTTTCAGTGGATAATGTCACATCTAGTACGGTCATGGTCCACTGGACCACCATGGATCATCACCGCTACACACCAGGGCCAGGGCCATCGCTCGATGAAGTACACTATCGTATTCTGTTTGACCGCTTTGGCACCCCAGATCGTTTCCCCCGTTATGTTTACACTCGTGGCACAGCCCGCTCCGTAACCCTCCGAGAGCTCAGCTCAGATGTGACCTACATGGTCTGCGTGGAAGGAGTTGTGGGACGAACTGTCTGTCAAGTCGCACCCCGTGACCACTGCATAGGGCTGGTCACGCTCCCTGAGGCCTTGAGCCATGGAGGCTTGCTGTCCTCTGACCTCCAGCTGGTGACTGTGGCTACTCTGGTTGGGAACGCCATGCTGTTTCTGGTCATTGGTTGTGTGTGGCTGGGGCGGAGTGTGAAGAGAAGGTTGCAGAGGAGGAAGTCAGCAGTCCATGTGCGGCACATGTACTCCACCAGGCGACCATTTCGTCCCACTATGACGACGGCTTCGGTGTCCGCTGACTTCACCAGCTACCAAAGCAGTCGTCCAGCGCGTCTTGCTCCCTTGGAGGAAGGGGATCTCATTCAGTTCCCTTGTGAGCGCTTTCTGGACACTAATAGCGTCCGCAGAGACAGTGACATGCAGAGATTCTCTGACTAACGCTGGAAATGCTGTTATTTTTTTTCAGCTGTAGTGAGAGAATTTCAGTGTAAAGGTGAGAGCAGACGTATACGGCAGAAAAGACAAAGCTGTCACACTAAAGTGTCACATTAAAAAAATAGTGTGTTAGTGGTTGTGAATGAATCAGCTAATCTGTCCCACCACTTTGCTATGTTTCCTCTATCATTTGACCACATGACATTTTTAGAAGTGACTAAAGAACAGCTGAGCTCATCAGTGCTTTTTCAGACACCAGAGGAAGTCCAATCCCTCTGACTTCTTCTTCCTGTTTTGCTCCTTTTCTCTTCACCTTGTCTCTCACTTCCCTGCACCTGTGAGTTTTTTTGTTTTTTTTTAATGTGTGATTTGTTGCGAATGCAAATTCTGTATGCATGAATGATTGATCACTGATTTCAACTATGGTGCTACTATTTAGTTCATAGACATCCTATTGTCTCATATTTGTACAGTATGTGATGATGGCTGCTGGCTGGCAGGGAAAGAAGCACATGTTTTGTATCACTTTGTATCATGTTTTATACTTTTTATATATGATTTTGCATTAACTGAAGAAGTAAAATTCCCAGCAATGTGACTGATTTCTCATTTGAATGTTTACTAATGTCACTTTGTGTGAGACTTTTGACATTGTGCACAAAGATAGTTTTTAGAGATCCTTGGAATATCAGCGGAATATATAAACACACTTTATACATGATTGGTTAGATATCCATACATCAAGATGATCTTATTTTACTCTTTATTTTTCCACTTCTGACTTAGTCATTGTATAAGCCTAAATTAAGGAGGCCAAACTGGTCGGGCTCAGAAATATCATCAGACATGAAGCGTGTGGGTGGCTACAATAATGGCAATCATATGTTAAAGACTAAGTGTTTGTGCATCCATGCTTTTGCATGCATCACAGGATGAGGTCTGGCATTACTTAAGCAGTCCCTTTGTTTGAGTAGACAGGGTGGATCACCTTCCACACTCCAAATCACAGTCGCTCTCTCACACACATATGCATGCAAGCTAGTTTCATATAATCAGTCAAGATGTCAAAATGGAAAGGGTTTTGACATGAAAGCATACTGCACGATTACATCTTTTCATTTTGTTAACACCTGGTGCCTAAAATTGAGTCCCAAAGTTAAGGCCAGTTTAATGATGAAGTCAGTCAAATTAGACTAGACAAAAAAAAAAAAAAAGTTGCGTTGTGCTATTGATCTTAAGAAATACTTGTGATTTATCGGTTCTGTGATCTACAGTACTTGTCACCAGTTATTCTGGTAAACCATTAACAAAAGCAGCCACTAGATGGCAAACTAGACCACACTGTATATACAGACAGGCGACCTCATGGTCACAACCACGGATATAAATCAAACATTCAGACCTACTTTATATCAGTAAAGAGTCTGAAAAAGGATAATTAAAATAAAAACACAAGGAAATAACAATATGTTTTTCTTTATTATTATCTGGAGCGGTTTGAGTTATGAGGAACAGTTTATATCTATTTTGTATCTTCGGGCACTTAGAGAAAAACAGCATGAAAAGAAATCCTGTACAATCATCATTGAATTATTTGTAGAAAAATACATAGCTTCGATAATAAGCTGCTCAGATGAGAAGGTGTAAAATGTGAACTTGCATATGCTCAGTTATATAAAACTAATATGCAGGCTTTTTTACCAAAAGAGTGCAACATACAAGAGAGAAAAATACTTATGATTGTGTGTTTGTGTGTGTGTGTGTGTGTGTGTGTGTGTGTGTGTGTGTGTGTGTGTGTGTGTGTGCATGCTCACAGTCAGTGGTTAGATTGTTGTGAACAGAAACAGAAGATATCTGAATAAATACAGGATTCATTTGCCATATAACCATCAGAGTTGGTCAAAATGCTTTGAGCTAAGGTTATTTCTGCAACTGTTATGGAAATGTAGCAGTACATGGTTCTGGTCATCTCTTCTGTTTAAAAATACTTTACATGGCTTACATAAATGTGTTAAAAATTTCACCCATCCAGTTCAGTATTTAATCTGCAATGGAAAGACACGTGGATCCATAGCTGAGTGGTGAAGAATGACAGACAGATAATTCAGTCAGGATTCAGCCACCCAGTCCCCACCTATTCCTTTATCTGTCAAGGGCTAGAGTCCCGGCCTGGGGTTACGCCCTGTGTTGCCTCCGGCAGTCGAGGAGGTGGAGATGCTGTTGTGTTGGATGGCCTGCAGTTGAGACCCACGACCTGCAGGGGTGGGACTTCCTCCTGGGCTCACCCCTGCAGCTGAACACAGAGACAGCTGTCAATCAAAGACCCACGATCCTGCATGGAACCCTGTGCTTCGCGGGTGGGATGCATGAGTGTGTGTGCATAAAATGAATGAAAAACCCACTACAGCTCGTATTAAAGGAAAATATCTCTTTTATTTTAACAAATACAGGTGAAAAGACAACAAAAAATACAAATAGAACACATGCCAATATTGCATCCATCCTTAGTTCTCTGAAGCTCAACAAAAACTAATTTTGGCTTTCAATTTAATTACAATGTGCAGTATATCTTTTCCATAGCATTCATTTTAGTTCACACACAGATTCAGTTATTGTTGAGATTAAACTTTAGCCTTTCTTTAAGAGCAAGATTGGCATGGCGATTTGTTGCAAGCTTGCTTCATGCAAACGAAAATAGCTAATGCCAGAATGTTGCATTGCCCACCAGAGTTTCTCAAATATCATGAGTGAGTATGAAAATGACAATAAAAAATATATTCCTTTTTTTGGAGAGAAAAGAGTGCAGTGTTTGATCTAATTGACTCTCCACTGGAATAAAAGTGCAAGTACCAATAATTGTAGGCAGTGGGGTTAAAAACAGAATAATTGTTTTTTAAGTGCTGTTAAGGTCCTCTATGTACAGTACAGGTAATGTCTCTCTTTGTGCCGAGGGGCTATTTGTGTCAACGGGATGTATTCCCTTACATGAACAACTGAAGGTATTTGAATGATACCCTCAGTTGTGGATGGAGATGTCTGTGTCAAAAAAAAAAAAAAACAGATGAGAATTTACAGAGGAGGAGTTGCAGGGTAAGGGGTTTTACTCACTGGGGTACCCCTGTGCTTCTCTTTGCCGGGCAGTGACAGGACAGTCCTTGTGGGTGAGCAAAATCTGCTTCAGCTGACCAACCTCAGATCTCAACGACGTGACCTCGTTCTGCAACACAGAGGAACTAAGTACTACCCACAAATAATGGATGGTGATCGTGTTACTGTTTCAGAGCGCGCCCCACCTGTAGCTGCAGGTTTGTGTGCGTCAACTCCTCTGCTTTCTTCTCCAGCGACGACACCCACACTTTCCTCTTCTGTCGGCAGCGGGTGGCTGCAGCCCGGTTCCGTTCTAGAAACTTCTGCCTGCGCTCGTCGGGGTCATGCTCTACTGTCCTTCTGCGACGACTGCCACCTCCTCCTCCTCCTGCTCCTCCTCCACCACCTCCTCCTCCTCCACCACTGCAGCTCCCACCTGCCTGTGCATGCTGAGAGTGTGATGGCTGAGAGGGTTGCATGTGCTGTGCAACAGGAGATAACTGAAAACAAAAGCACATCAGAATAAAACCTCATTGTCATCCTTGTGACATCACTGAGATGATCAGTAAATGTAAGACATCCCACCTGAGCTGGAACAGACAGTGGAGGCGAGCCCTGGTGCAGGTTTGAAGGGGGTGATTGGTGAGCCGGGGCATGCTGGTGGCAGTGGGCGTTTCCCAGATGCTGCGGAGGCGGGGCATGGCATCGCTGTTGGTAAGTGAGAGGTGGAGCTGAAAGCTGTGAGTGGTGATGATAATGATGGTGATGATGAGGCGGAGGATGACGGTGCTGATGATGGTGTGACATCATATCCATCACACGACCCATGGATGCCACAGGGTTGTTAACGGCGACCATTCCTGTGTGGTGCTGTTGGAAATGGTGGCCCTGCATCTGTTTGGATCTCTGGGTGTGATTAAATATGACATAGAAAACAAAAACTATTATACAGAGAGTCCAGCTGATGCTCAGCATGCAGTCAAAATGATTAAAAAATTATGAGAAACAATTTAGAAGATGAAGATAACCTTTTATATTAAAGCAATGACGACTTTATTTCAATAAATGTGCAGCGATTCCTTCAATTTGTTAAACCCGTGCATGCTTAAATTTGAAATGTCTTTTTGCCCTAATATGAGAAAAACATTTGTCCATGAGGAAGGAACAGTAGAATACTGTTAATTTACATGGCTCATATGTTTGGTGATTGTTCTGTTTCTTTGTTTCTTGTTTTGCACTATTTTATTTGCAAAAGAACTTCACATTTTTTAGGCAAAGAGCCAGGGCTAACAAAAAAGAAAGATGGACGTGTCAGTGCTTCATGAAAGATAAACACAGTGGAGCCTCAGTAGATGACAAAACCTTACAACTGGTATATTCTCACACCCTCGCGTGTGAACTGCACATTCCATCTGAGTTTATTGGGTCCTGCAGGAATGTTACAGACAATCAAGCATGACTTTCAATTATATTATCCTGGGATTTGTAGCCCCCCTCCACAGTAAATAGGAGCAGGTAAGGATTATTCTGATTTTCGATGCTCAACAAAAGCATGTCAAGAGTCTCAAACTACTGAAAAATGAATTCTTCTGACCTCTGACACCAAGGTTTTTTTTGTTTTGTTTAAGGGGATCACATATACCATAGTTTCTGCTAACTACAGTGCTTTCACATTTGCTGTATGAATATTTCATATCATTAACATATCTGTATTCCTATCACAAGGGTCTCTGGCAAGGAGATTATGTTACTGCATTTAAAAATAGCCTGCAAACATACACAATAGACTTGAAGCCTGCTCCTGCAATGTGTAGCAAGATGTCTCACATTATAACTTCTCTCAGAAACAATCACACACTTTTTGCAGTTGGTTCTAATCACACCGATCATCAGCAACCATAGATGTGGATGAGAGGAATGATGTGTTCCAGTAAATGCTGCTGCCTACCGTTTGATACCTTCACACTTTATCATTCCTGTGTATCATCTGACTAAGCAGACTGTTAGAGCTAAATTAAACCTCATCTCACCTTTCTCCTACGCTCAGCCGAGGAAGGGAGCGAGGGGGGGAGGTCATGTTTATAGCATGACATCAACCCACCTCCCTGGTATCTGAGTATCGCTATCTGGTCCCTATTACACAATATTTCTTTAAGAGCAGCAGCAGTTGTTTTTTTTCCCCCTTCAACCATTCAGCATTGAAAGAAAAAAAAAAGGGAGCACATTTAGTGGATGCCAAAGATGAGGTCACTGGGTTGTCTGTGCCAGCTTCACCGACTGGCCAGGCTGCCAGCCTAACAGACACACACAGAAAAACACACCGAGTAGGACGGGACATGGGTATTTCTGTTTACTACATAGAAACACCCTGACACAGAGGCCTGTGATTACATCATGGATCTCCTTGGACTGGATGACACACCACGCTGATATTTCTTTCTGGAGGGATCAGTGAATGAAGACATGAAACTGTACATGAAGCAGTGATCTACTTTTTAAAAGTTGACTTTTACACTTAAGTTGAGTGTAGAGATACTCCACAATGGAAGAATGTTAATGTTCTACTTTGGGTTCACAGAAAAAGAGTCTTGTTTCATATGTGGGAAATGCAAAATACATAAAAATAATAACGACATAAAAGACATGGTTTGAAGAAGATGAGTGTATGCAAGTCCGTTCAAACACACAAAGAAGAGAGGTTCGTTTTTTGAACCCGTGACCTGCGTGGCTCCGAAACCTGAAACCACTTTTCATTTGCCACTCCATATACACGCTCTGTACTCGGAATCATAAATCGCGCACGCATGTGTTTGTCGATGTGGCACAATTTCACAGTTTTTCATTTCAAGTTGCTTTTGATAGCCATTGTACTGTATGTTTAACAATTTATGCCACATGCACCTAAAAAGTAAAAAAATATCACATTTACATGGACAGAGATTGAGAGCATGTTGACACAAGGAAGACAGGAAGAGTATGTAGATTGTGATTTCATGGTGACTCTGTGTATGTTTGTGTGTGTGTGTGTGTGTGTGTGTGCGTGCGTGCGTGCGTGCATGTGTGTGTGTAGAGAGAGAATAAAGTAGACGGTTATTGTTTTAAAAGTTTGTCTCCGCTTTGATTTATATGCCACAGCTATGAAGGTGTGATGTTCTGTGACAAAGCTCGCTGGTCTTACTGGAGGAGAGAAGAGCAATCCAGAGAAAGAGGAAAGAAACACCAGTGCTTCAAAGTGATTACCTGAGGCGAGGAACAGGAAGGGTTGTGTACAGGACGTGGTATACCCATTAAACACGACATCTGCTTCTCTATCTGAAGAAGAGAAAGATAACCTTTCAACCATGACAAGGAAAAGCTTCAGCATATCACCCTGAAGTATAAAGAGTTCCCCACAAGGTCACATCCATTTGGAGTTTGACTAATTCATCCCAAACCGTGAAGTGAATTTTTATGTCAGCCATGAATAGATCTAGCTCAAGGATCTTGACCACTTTGGTCGATATACCTGCATGTATAAATCATAATGCATGTGGGTCTGGATGCTCATGTCTCTCCAATTCTTACAGGCATGTGCTGAGCAGATGCCCCTTGCATGGCGGGGTCTGGCAGGGTTCCAGGCAAGGATGCTGGCAGCGGTTGCCGGTGTCTGTTCCGCATGTGGAGGAGGGAGGACAGCGATCCTGGGACCGGCCTGTGGTGAGACAGAGAAGGCTAAGAGGCTTTCTGGAACTACACTTTGAGAGGCACAATATTCAGACAGGTGTTAACAGCAGTGACTGAAATGAGTGGACATGACTTAAAATGGTCTATGTGGAATTTAGAAATTAGGTGCTGTAGATATATCAGTCCTCAATGTGAACGATTTTGTGTTAAAATTTTCTATGAAAATTATTGTTCTATGGATTATCCAGAATAAGAGTATTATTTCTGGGAAAAGGCTGTTTCCTTTGTCAAATTGTCTTCACTTTCACTGTGCCTAGGAGTAAGCAGCATTGCCTGATTTGGTGATTTTCTTTTTAAATGTGTTTCCTTTTATTTGACTGTGTGACTAAAATTAGCTCTGGGGTTGTTTGACCTACTTTTTTAATCGTTGGGTGTCATTGAATCTTAGTAATTTTCTTTTGAAATTTGTAATTTCATATTATAAATATAAATTATGAGATATGAATATACCGTGTACAATCAATCTCATATTGTCAAATTGTCTGCAAAATTTGTTTAATTTCTGGTTTTTATTTAAGGTTAATTGATGTACAACTTTCATTATTTATTATTCATTTATGGATATATATCTAAAGATATATATAATATACAGTACATAATATATATAATAAATATTCTTGTATCAAAATGCATAAATGTTATTATGATTTAATAACATAATTAATTGAAATATATATAAATGTATACATGATATAAGTATAGTTATTTATTATATTAAATGTATTTATTTATGATTATGCATTTAAATATGTTTTTTTTTAAGCGGGTTGTCAGCGGTGAATTATTTAATGGTGTTGATATATGAATGATCAGTATGTAAATGTTCACAAACACACACACACACACACACACACACACACACACGCATACACACACACACACACACACACACACACACATTCACACCTGGAGAATAATGAAGAAGGAGAAAAACAAGTAGAAGAAAGGAAGGTTTGAAGTTTTTATAAGGCTATTAGATGTCATTAAAACCTGGCAACGCTGAGTGGAGGTAGAAATCTTAGAGATGAAAGGCTTAAAAAATGTGGTCACATACAACCAAATATTTTTGTACCACTACAGGCTGTTTGAAGTAAGTGAAAATAGGGTGTTTGGTAATTTTGAACAACTAATAATTAAAATGCATGCAAAAGCATTCATGTATCAAAACAATTATCAAGATATTACAGATATATATTAGAAAAAGTGACAGCTTGAGAGGCAGGAGAGAAGCTCAGGGATCACAGCAGGGGATGCTGAAAAGCGGGGTGCCATGTGTTGACCTAACCGCTCTGACCAATCACACAGTGTGGGCCTCCACAACTTAGCTGAAGTCATTGCCAATGATGTCATCACTGAATCTGGGGTATGCAGCCCGTTTAACGTACAACAAAGTAGAGACAAACCAAAACAGCATTTCCTAACGTAACCACAACAGTCCTTCCGGGCCAATAGCCAGGCACTCGGAGACCAGGTCACTACGGAAACCAGTGGTAAACATAAGGAGAAACAGTCACACCACCGATCCATGTTTCATTCAGCAACACTTAGCTAGTTTCATTGGACTCATCTGGATTCAACTGACACAGCATTACTGCACCATGACTGACTGTCGGCCCTCTCTCTGTTGGTCCATCCCGTCTCATTCTGTCCTCAATTTTGGAGTTTATTTCATTATTTATTTATTTATTTACTGCTTCGATTCTCTCATTTAATAAACGGCAGAGTTACAACAGAGACGCTGATTTTTACAAAATGTCTTGCAAGCAGGAGTCAAGGTCCATCAATACTTTTCTTTATTTTTTGTAAAATTAAGATTCCTCCTAAAGCTAAAAGAAACAACTTTATTGATTCGCTGTGGGGGAAATTATTCTTGCCATTCTCGTATCTGGGTTGTTATTCATCAACCATGTAAATAATGAGATATAGAGTGGTGGACAGCTCTTTCACAGTGTGCCCAGCGAGCAACTTGTAGGTGGATGGTGCTTTGCTCAAGGGCACCTTGGCAGTGCTCAAGAGGTGAACCGCCAGTTCCACTGCGAGTTCACTCTCCAAACGTTTTGGTCTATAAGGGCCTTGAATCACACACATCTGGGTCCCCAGTTCAAGACCCTGAGCTACTACTGCACCCAAGTGTAAGGACTGCCCCTTGATATGACTCCACTTGGTGGCCTTTGTCCTGTGCAATGCTATATCTCTCTATCCCATATGTTCTGTCTGGAACCATAACTATGAAACAAAACATTTCTGGAAAAAGAGTGTGAAATATGTGGATAATGTGCCGTCAAAAATGTTCAAAGAATTTGATGTGTTCGAAATTAAGCTCGAGAAAAAATATTTTTTTAAAACCCACAGCATCGTTTCATTTATTGATGCTTTATTCTGTTTTCTAAAATTTTCTATAAAGATAAATATAATCCACGTACGCGTTTATTACAAAGAATTATTATAATCCAAACAGACGTAGATAAATGTCACAAAGAAAATCTTTTCCAAATGCAAACTGTTAACAATTACAGCTAAAAACAGGTTTGGATTGCCAATATACATCTTAAATCATACATCTTTTAACATAATACTGTTGTTTTTTCATATAGCAACATGTTGAAAATATATTGATCTTAAATCTCTCATCATCCCGAAAGCATATGTATGTGACTAATGTCAGGAAGAGAAAGAGCAGCTGTTCAGATAAAAGACAGGAACTCCTCTAATCTGTCCACTGAACTGGGTGATAACCAGGGAGCCATGGAAGAGAGCTGAGAGACTCCAGTCTGAGTCTGAACAGACAGAGTAGAGGCAGCGTTTGGGTGGCAGGTTCTTTCGTATCAGTGGGTTCAAGTGGGTGTTGCACAGCGGTTTTTCATCTCTTTTGCTACGACTTTGTTGTGTCAGTAAATTATTGTTTGATTTTTCTCCCTTGCTTTCCCTCAGTTCATTAGTGCAGTGATAAATTACATGAGGGAAATGCCAGCCTGTGCCGAACTGAGTGAGTTATAACATGTCAAAAGCAGGATGGGAGAAACACAGCAGAGGAGAGGAGGACAGGGAAAAAAAAGACATTATGTGTACGTGTACGTGTGTATATATATGTGTGTGTACGTGTGTATGCAATGACCGTACTCACCCTGAGTGTGTGAGCGTGGAAGGAGTTTGGGTGCTGACTGATCCACACTGGGAGGAGGAAAGAGTTTGCTGTGCAGTCAAGCTGCAGCTCGGACCCATCATGATGGCGTGAGCCTGTGGATGCTCCAGCTGATGGGTCTGGGGGTGATGCAGCTGTGGGTGGGGGTGCGTGTGCTGGAGCTGAAGCTGTGGTTTGAGGTGGTTCATACAGGACGGCCCATTATGCGGAAGTGTCTGCAGAGATGGACGCGATAGTCTGATTTCAGTCTGAGTATTTAGCAAGGTTGGGTGTGTGGATGCGTGTTGTTGTGAATATTGTCCCCATTTGGGCTTTCTAGACTAACTTTAGTTACAATTTTGAAATTTTGCTTAAGCTTTATTTTTCATTTTTGTCCTAAATTTACCTGTTTGCACTTTTCTTCTTCTTGTGCTTGAAGAAACTCCTCCTCTATCTCTTTGAACAGGCCGACCTCGTCACAGTTCTGCAAAAACTGCGTTGGCGTCGGAGTTTGGTCTAAAATTATTACACACACACGCACACACACACACACACACACACACACACAGACACACAGAAGCACACACACACACACACACACACACACACAAAAGACAGAGAGAAAGGTTTAAAAAATGAAAAATTTTCCATTAACGTTAACTGTGGTCCAACACCGGATCTCCTCTCAGCTGTGCTCTGTCTCGCTCTGTGATAACATCAGTCTGCCTCTCTGGGCCTCCTTAACATGAAGGGGTCAAAGGTCAGCTGGGCCTTTTGTTTTGATATGAGATTTCCTGTGGGAGCTGTGACAGGCTGCAAGACTGAGACACACAGAAAAGCTCGGTGGGAGAACAAAGATAAGATGTCATGTTGATGTTTACATCCAGACAGACAGTTGTTTCTATGGTAACAGACAGCATCATGTGACATTACTTTGACAGGAAGACTGGATCACTTAAAAGAAACTTCTCCTGTATCGGTTAGATGTACTTATTGGATTTTACATTTACAGTACCTTACAATACAGACTTAGGGTGTTGAAGAAAAGTCAGGTCTCCAATATCTGGCTGTGAACTTATTTTGCCTTTAGCCACAAAGGTATTTTATTTGACTTCTCAGATGAGTCAAACACACTGGGATCTGATTATGTCTTTGAAAGCCATTCTGCCCCAGTCTTCTTTCCACAATTACAGCTAGGACCTGGAGCAGCATTTATTCTGGAACTCAAAATCTCCCCACTACATCCAAAGGTAATTGAATTCTTCTTGTATGTTTGCAGATCTTCAAACAGGATGACTCACATTTGTGGGAAAAATTAAGCCTTGAAGACACGGGAGACATAAAATACAAACCAGTTAAGTCTGGGTGTTTTACAGTTTTTATGTGGATGTGGTATTGAGAAGAAATGATTCAACAAATATTTTTTAAATATTTTATCAACAAAGTAAGTGGAAATAATTTTTCAAACCAATGTCCTAGCTATTTGTAACCTAAAAAAGCCAAAGCATTCCTTAAATGTGAGCATTCAATACTTTTTTAAAAATTTTCTTTAAATATTAAACTTCAAATCTTTTGGGTGAAGAATGCTGGGCTGCAAATGATATAACATGTTTATTTAGGATCATTTTATTTTTTAAGTATGACTTAAACACAAAAATATGCAAAATCAGTTATTTTTAAAACATTAATTTGACTTGGACAATATCTCGTTGCAAAGTCTAGACGTGATGTGAGTGATATTCCTGCTGGTTCGGGGTTGCCTCCAAACTTGAGGGGAACTCTGCATAATCTTTATGAACTGTGTGACAGTACTCATCTTTTAATGAACTAAGTACTTAATGGACCACAACTCTCTCACATAATCTTTTCATAAGACATTCCCATTATATGAAAAGTGGGAATTCTCTTCTGGTGCATAACTATTCTTGAATAAATCCTCATTTGTCCTGGTGTTATGAAAGCTGAAATCATAAGGAAGATGACACTGACACAAGTTGATTTGAGATTTATGGATTATGGGTAGCGAGTAACAATAACATGTAAGCACATCACTGAAGCTGATGTCAAGATTAAATCCAAGTAAATAGGACATTTTTATGAATAATGCCCCAGACTGGATGAAAAAAGTCTTTTGGGACTTTTTGAATTAGTGAACTTCTTATGCGTATTCATGTACAGCAAGCCGCTGATGAAGCAATAATTTACACGGACTGTAAAAGTACAAATAAAAAATAAAATACTTGAATTTGTACAGACCTCTGCATGCCACCTTTTTTTTATCTTCACTGATGCAGCATCAAGATGTCTGGTAAAATCTGATATTTTACTCTACATGTTGCAACATGAGCAGCTCTTTTTCACAGCACAGGGAAGGGAGCCCTCAAGCTTATCTGATTTCATACTGCACGTTGTACAGTCATCATGTCATGTTCATCAAGCCCCTATCTTGAATAGAAGTCGCACCCAGAAAACAGCTGACATAAAGAATGTCTGAACAGTAAAAAGAGATCGTGTGGTGTGCCGTGGTTACGTGGAGTGCAGGAGAGGAGAAAAACTAGAGGCATAGAGGAAAGCAACAAGTCTTTTAAATCATTTATCAATATCAAGATAAATAATTATATAACAATAAAAATTAAAATATCCAGGCATGAATATCTCATGAAGTCACACCACTCAGTTCAAATCTAAATCATCGTCTCGGTTACAGTGCACTAACACAACACTGCAGTCATTATGTAGTTGAGGTAATGCAGATTCAGAATCATTCCATCAGATTTACATATTTGTGAAATATAGTGAATTACATTCATTTCAATTATATTTTTGTTTATATGTTAGAAATATTGATGAACATGACTGTCTATACTAAAGATTTCCTAAGTCAAAGTGTTGGGTAGCATCAGCTGATTTGGAATGCAGTTAATCCAAGTAAAGAGACATCACCATGGCAACATCACTAAAGTGAGTGCTTTATACACCTTGGGCCCAGTGGCATAACAATTGATGATCTCGTCAGTTTGAGGATTATTACAGGATTTTGTTTTCATATTGCCTGTCACCAATTTCTTTGGTTGTTCAGGTTTTAGTGACAGCGCCCTCAGTGGCAATGTTGTCTCTCTGAGTGCTTTCTTATTTCTTTTGCACTGCCTCACCTGGAAAAGCCGTGTCTGTCTTGAGTGGGGGGAACTTGAGGGTCATCTCATGTTTGTGTCTGTGGATGATCAGATGCTCCTCTACCTGGAAGCGCTGCAGCACACCAATCGAGTGAAAGAGACAAGAACAGATGCATGCAGCTGGATGACATGACACACGGAATGAAATGATCAGTTAAACATTTAAGCTGAATAATTAGTCATAAAAGTCTTTCTCAAGTGAATCACTCCAGATGAAGACGGACGGAACATTATTTTGATACATATGTTTAAACTCTTTGTCTTTCAAATTTATATCTTGGATTTATTTTTCCAATGGTTAGTAAGTGGATAATATGTTCTCCACCAGTTATTTGTCTTTCACATGTTTGTCTGTCTCTTTGCAAGATTACACACAAATTATTAGCCAGATTTTGATGCATATCAGAGAGAAGAACCCATTATAATTTGAGGTGAATTTTTTTTTTCATCTTTTAAAAACAGTTTTTATATTGAACTTGCTTTTCATGAAACTCACAAGGATTCAGTTTAAATTATTTAAACAAAAAAAAAATGGAGTCATGGTGAACTTTCTATTGTCCTTCTAATTCTAAGTATAGTTCTTCATTGCTCACCAACCTTTAGGACATATTACAGTGACATTCAAAGAACAACTAAAATCTTACATCCTATTTTTACAAGCCCAGAAATACACCATGACCTCTGTTTGCCAGCACACAAGGACTAATATAAACTCACTTTATCATTATGTTACAATAATTTCCCTGCCACATTAAAACAATTTCTT
Organism: Antennarius striatus; assembly: GCF_040054535.1. Classification (NCBI taxonomy): domain Eukaryota; kingdom Metazoa; phylum Chordata; class Actinopteri; order Lophiiformes; family Antennariidae; genus Antennarius; species Antennarius striatus. The sequence continues at coordinate 7,324,118 of NC_090789.1, read as the reverse complement.
TCACTTCGACCTCATTCTTTAAAAATTCTTAATGATAATGTAACCACATATTTTCTGAAATGTCATCACCACAGCGCAGATGCAACACACATATTGTTTCCTACTGACCTGAGAGCAGCCTGGAGCACTGCACACATAAGGCCTATCCTGTTTTTCATTCATGTCATATGCAAGCCTACAAAACAGAAGAAGCAAGAATACATTAAATTGTAACCTCATCATCCTATACGCAGGGAAGTGTTAGATCGCAGTCACTACACAATATAATTTAGCAGAAGGCCTGTCATTTATTTGTCCTGTATTTTTATTCACACAGAGGAAATGGCGTGAGATAAATCAAACTCTAAGCTTAAATGATTCAGGTCTCCTCCTGTTATTACGTCTTATTGTGAAAGCATTGTGTAATGAAGTAATGCAACATCTGATGGATGGTTCACCCTGAGACTCTACATTATCTCAAGAGAAATGATCCATTTGCTGCCAGTGGGAGCACAACTGTCTTTGATGTACATGGCAGAGAGTCGTCTTATTAGGACAAGTACTAAAAAAGAATAATCTGTTTGTGTGTTTCCAAACTACTCATTACATGCTGCTAATAGCATGTAGGCACTAGAAGGGAATTAACGTATTACAGCATGGTGATCCTCACTTTCCAGTGGTTATAATCTGATGTTGTGCAGTTGTTTCAGCCTGCAATTAGACTTTCATCAGGGCATCGGTTAATAAAAAGGAAATGATAGCTGCTTTCCGTGCAAACTGGAAAAATAAAGTCATCTTTCATATCAAACATGGAATAGAACACATTCATCATAACAAAGCTTTGACCCTCTTGGGTCTTCAGTCGCGATGTCAAGGCAGCGGTGGGCAGTAATTAGGTCCGATCTGAAGTGCTGCTGCCGCTACTGGCCCTCTATTTTTCATTCAGCAAGGAAAGAATCCTTAAACATCGTGACCTCAGACATTCCTTAGTGCTGAGTGTCACCTAACAAGATTCACACACACTTGTTGAGGTCAGGGTGGGCCTTCCTTCACTTCTTATTGTCCTACTGGACTGATAAACTACAAGCGAGGAGGAAAATGTGATCAAGAAATGTAACAGGTGGAGTTGGAGGTGATGAGAAGAGCGTTGTACATTTCTTCATCTTAAAAAAAAAATTGGGGTTTGCGTGAAAGCATTGAGAAGACACTAAAGTGGCTCCTGATGTTATGGGAAAGAATGAGAGAGAGGAGAGAGAGGGCAAAAGTGCATGCTTCCATAAGAAATGGAAAGTGTGTGTGGGGTGGGATGGAGGGGTGAAGAGTGACATTAGGTGATGGCAAAGCGAATGAGGAGGGGCGATCAGAGGGAGAGAGAGAGAGAGAGAGAGAGAGAGAAAGAGAGAAAGAGAGAGAGAGAGAGAGAGAGAAAGTGAGAGAGGACACAATGAAAGGAAGACAGAAGGAATGAGGAGGCAGCAGAGGGAGGGCTGCGTCACAGGCCTACTCCTGACAGGTTTGAACCTGTCTCTCCCCCCGCCTCCATTTTCCAGCACCCAGCAAGAGGTGACTTCATAGGTGTGTGAGTGTGTGTTTGTTTGTGTGTGTGTGTGTGTGTGTGTGTGTGTGTGTGTGTGTGTGTGTGTGTGTGTGTGTGTGCGTGTGTGTGTGTGTGTGTGTGTGTTTATTTGTCTATCTATGTTTATAGTCTTCGCAAAGTAAATGACCAAGCAAGTGTTTACAGCACCACAAACAGAAAACTAATTCCTAAAATCAGATGAAAAAGTTTTGCAAGCTTACATTTTGTTATCAAGCTGTACCTATGGTGTGTAGCCCTTCTTGGAGCAGGATTTAACAGTGATTACATAATGTCTTAATTCACTTTTAAGTATTTATCTAGATTGTTTACAGACCATCACCATTATGGTCTCTATCCTCCTGTCAGCAGCACTTGTACAAGATGAGCAGACTCAGCACTTTTTGAGCAAAACCTTCTGTCAGACTGGTTACATCAATGCAAATGACGTCATCCTTAATACATAAATCCAACAACAGACCGGACAACATGTTGTCAATCCAACCCGGATTAATGTCCGACGTGACAAAGAAGAAAAAAAAAAGACTTTAGGACAAATGGATTTCAAAACTTTTTTTTTTCCACATCACATACTTGCTATATAACTTTTAAAACTTGGCGTGCATTTGATCCATTTATCCATGTGTTCACTTTGAAAGAGTTGGTCGTTACTTACTACTTGTCGGTGCTTTGACATTAAATCGGTCGCGTTGGTTTGGAGTTCATTCAGCTCAAATTAGTCAGCGGTTCTCGCCCGCAAATTCTGCGTAAAAGCGGCCGGTCGGTGCCCGCATGTGTCCCGTAAACACACCGCGGTGTATCCGTTCCTTAACCGCTCCGTAAAACAACCTGTTCAACCCATAAACAAGCCCGGCACAGCTGTACGCAGGGTGCTGTCACACCCCCCAAATAGACGCGCAACGCTCGACCCGTCCGCCTGGTGATGAGACTGGAAGCGGTAGTCCTAAACTTCCCTCGTTAACTTTCCGATGTGTGAAGAAAACAAAATATTCAAAAAATTTTAAAAAAAAATTAAAAAAAAAAAAAGAAAGAAAAGAAATAAAGTTGACTTCGGTGGAGTCTGCGCGGTTTGAAACTTTTGTGAATGAACGCGTCTAGCGGAGCCTTACCTACTGTGGAGAGAGACGAGCGGCGCTCCAGAGAGGAACCACGTTGGACTGGAGCGGGATTACAATACGATCTATTTACAGAAGCATTACATCACCCTCCCGGTGACGTCACATGGGATTCCTGAACTTCTAAATCATTGCGGTCCCGTACGGAGAGAAGGATGGGGGGGGGGGGGGGGAGGCGGGGTTACACCACCGGTAAAGGGGATGGATGGGACGGCAACATGGTTTGTGGGCTTGTCCCGGCAGACGGGCCGTGTCAGACACATCAACAGCAACGTGACGGGACGTGGGCAGACCGGTGGGCGGATGAAACCCTGTTTTGTCCCCCCCCCCTCTTTCCCCTCCTTGTGTCTGCCTGAAACGGGACGTCCCAGCGTCTGAGCCGACTTTACGAATCAAAATGAGCCATTATAAAGGCCGGGGTTTGTCTGTTCTTAACTTTTCAGAGGGTAAGACTCTGTTTGATTTATTTGTGAACTAATTTGACTTTTTCTGGGTCGTGGTTCGATGGAATTCGGATTTACGTTGTCCCGAACTGATTCCAATGAATACAGATAAGTTGTGTGATGATGATTATAACTGGTAAACAATTTCATTTGTGGTTTTAATAGTAATTAAAGTAATTTAGATATGCTGTTATTATACTTTATTATATATGACTAATGATAATATATTGTCTCGGTGTACCCCGCATATTGCGCAGATATGATGACCACCAAAATTGATTGACTCCGAACTGGTTAAATTATCAAGTAGCGTAAGGGTATGGGCCCATCACAACATCCAGCTCTTCCAGGATGACACATCCACATGTGTGACTGCAAGACAGTTTACTACAGTGTCACCCAGCACAGTCTGCAGAGCAGCTATGACATGAAGAGAGCTGGTGGGAATGTTTGTGACTAGAACAATACTTCTACTCAATCATCCTCTTCTCAACAGGTCATACAATGTAGACCAGAAAATCAAATTGAAATAATTTGTTTGTGAAAATGTGATCTGTGACTGTTTGAAGTGTTTCCTTATTTATTTTAGCAGTGTGTGTTTTAAATATTAGTTTTTCATCGACATGTATGTACATAGCTTTCATCTGTATGTATTGTGTCATCTACCTCGTTTTTTTTTCTTCTTCTTGGAACTGTGAGCATTGTACAATGTACAATGTCAATAAAGCTGATTCTGTTCTACTTTTCTTGAGGATGAAATGTTATTATATCACAATAATGCTACTTCCCCTGTCGCGGATTGCAGGGTGCTGGAACCTATCCCAGCTGACTGGGGGTGTGAGGCAGGATACACTCCAGGCACAAAGCCAGTGCACCGTGGAGCCACATGTAGACAGATATATCTCAACCAGCAGACAGGAAATAACATATCTTACATTGAATAATTACTGTTTTCTATTTCTAAAGCCTACTTACGTTTTATAAGTAAATCCACTGTTGCTAAACATTGCGTGTGTGTGTGTGTGTGTGTGTGTGTGTGTGTGTGTGTGTGTGTGTGTGTGTGTGTGTGTGTGTGTGTGTTTTGATGGCTTTGGTAAAGCTATGCTACATTCAGTTGTTATTTTAAAAAAGATTCTCAGTCTTGTAATGTGTCATGAAATTCCATTGGCCATAAAAACTAACAAAAGTAACTTTAGTCTTTTACATATTCACTGATTTGGCATATTATCTCTGCCATGTTTGGTCAAGCTTTCCGGAGAAGAGAGGAATGAGGTTTTATTATGGTTGATGTGCAAAATAGGACCCAGCCTTACTGACTCATCATCCACCAATAGCCAAAAGTATTCAAATTCTAGTGCCCATAGCAACAGGAAGAAACAGGAAGTTGTGATGATGTCACCCTGTGTTTTGAGCTCTTCCCCCTTGTGTAGATGTGAATCACTGAGTATGTTTTCAGCGAAGATAAGGGATGTGTTACGGTGTGTGTGTGTGTGTGTGTGTGTGTGTGTGTGTGTGTGTGTGTGTGTGTGTGTGTGTGTGTGTGTGTGTGTGTGTGTGTTTGTGTGTGTTTGTGTGTGTCTTGTAGTCAAAAGTGTATGATGGCAGCCAGGAAATCACTGGCTGGTGTTTCAGAGAAAATAATGCGGCTGAGATTGCCTCCATAACTCAGTGGCTGTACCAGCCATTACCATCTGGCGTCTTCTCCTCAGCATAGCTTTTAACAGCCTGACTAGGAGTGGTACAGACCTGTCTGGTCAAGGCCTGATGTCATGTTGTCTCTAAAATATGACATTTCAACTCAGAAGTCAAGCAAACTTAGTGTTCTCAAGTCTGTAACATTATCCTCCTTGTTGCTTCATTACACACACTGTCAGGCTGCCAAACAGTTTTGATTTGACAGGTGCATTATGACCATTCCTATCTGCAAGTTGCAGAGCAATGTGGGACTTAAAAAGCAAGTGGAAACAGATATTTTAAGTTAGAAGCCAAGAATACAAGATAGAGTCAGCTGATTACATAACGAGGTGATTGGAGTTAGTTGTATCCAACTTTACTGTTGTACTTGGTCCACAATGAAAAAAAAATATGTGTATGACACTGGTCTGATTGTCGATCTTAGGCAAAAATGGGTTGATGATCTGGAAATCTTTACTAGTTTGATATCGACCCAAAGTTGTGCACCACCCAGAGACCTCTGATGAGATGATGTCATGCACCATAAACTCTCTGTGTCTCTCCCACTCTCGCTTTTCACAACACATGCTACCACTTCTCCTTTACGTAATGGTGTCAGGAACTGCGTCACTGTCACAGTTCTGATACACCACGTGTGTGTAATGACTGTGTTTATGTGGAGTGTGTGTCTAGGCACTTGTGTGTAAGAGAGAACATCTGTGTTAAGCCGATGAAGTCACTGGACTTCTGTAGTGTACATTGAGACGGTGGATGGCAGTGATGTCATGTTGTTTGTGTCAGTGTCTGTTTGGACCGATAGTTACTTGAGGGGGTTAATTTGAGTTTATTAAAAGTTTTTGTCTGTGTGCTTCGCATGGCTGGACAGATAGAGGACAGTTAGAAAAGGCAAATGCGTTCCCAGGTTAAGGCTGTTTGCTGAAGTCACTGGCCAGTGGTTTATGACAGGACATTTTAACGCTTGATTAACAGGCCCAACACAGACCAGCCGGCCCTGATTAACCAGGTGATTTAAGAACGTTTTCCTCTCTCCAGGAATCACACACACGCACACACACAAACACACTGCAAATTCCGCTCCTCACCAGTGTCCCGTTACAGCATTAATTTATTAACTTTATTGATGTAATAGATGTAGTTTCAATGCTATGCAACAGCTTTAACTAAACACTGACACACACACTCACAGATAACTCTACATGTAGGCTTGCACTATAATACCCATTTATTTAGAATATTTGGGCCGTACCAGTAATGGAAAAAGAAATAAGGACAAGTTAAAACAAACAAAGACTAATTTTCTGGTTTGACGTAGTTTCATGCTAAAACACTGACAGGTTTTATAAACATTTCAAATGTTGGCTCCACCCCGTTAAAGGCAATAATTGAATCAATATTGCACATTTTGAAGGTATTGTGTAAGTATTTCAATACAAACTAGGAGTAGGAGGACAGTAGGAGACACCTTTATTGAGCACAAAGTGAATCAATTAATATATGGAGGGAAAAAAGTCAGCAACTATTTACCATGTCAATGAAAAGAAGAATGAAGATTGCCAGCATAGGTCCCACTTCTGGATGATTATTAGGAGCAACCAATATGTGACTCTGATCAAAGGAAGCATTGTTCTTCCTCCAGATTCCATCTACACAATATGAGAAATACAGTGTGCCCCCGCGCATTCACGCATCAACGCTCGCGATACCACCTCATCGCGGGTTTTTGGTAGGCAGTCACGTGATACCGTACGCACTTTCTATTGGCTGACGGCATCCGGAAGTGCGCTATGTTCCATGAGTCTCGGACTTCCGTGAGACACAAAAGTGCTTTAAACAGTCGATAAGAGTGTGGGAAAAGGTAATACAGATAAGGGGTGGTTTAATATCAGTATGGGGAGGGTTCATAAATGTTTAAATTACCATAAATAATGAGATAAATGGTTTGTTGTTCTATCGCAGAATTCGTTAATCACGTGTGGTTCCTGGAACGCATTAACCGCGAGGAACAAAGATGCACTTTACCACAATCTACAGTAACAAAAACATAGATACACTTGGGAATTTGTGATTCATATTCCTCATATGCTTTATTTGGGTATTCAAGATGACTGTGAGTGAGGCAGAGACACAATGGTCATTACTGTTGCATCATAGCAAGAAGGTCTCTGGGTTCAAACTCAGACCCAGAGTCACTTATTAGGTATGCATGCTTTCCTTTTCTCCCATAATTCATTCATTCATTCATCTTCCGAACCGCTTTATCCATTGTAGCGGGTCACGGAGAGCTGGAGAATATCCCAGCTGTCTTAGGGCGTGAGGCGGGGCAAACTTCGGAGCGACACCAGTGCACCGCGGAGCCACACAAAGACAGACAACCATGCATGTCTCACACTCACTTACTACGGGCAATTTGGAACAGCCAATTAACCTGAAGCACATGTTTTTGGAGGTTTGGAGGAAGCCGGACAACCCAAAGAGAACCCACGCTGACACGGGGAGAATATGTAAAATCCGCACAGAGCAGGACACAAACCCGGAACCGCCTTGCTGTGCGGCGACAGCGCTACCCACCCGTCCCATAATTCAATCAATGCAATATAACATGAAGCTTTGACTCTATCTACCTTTATGGGTGTAGATATAATAATCTAAGACCTGCGCAAGGTGCTCCTCATTCAAGGTCAGTCCTCCTGTGCCCCTGCAAAGGACAAACTATTATAGAAAATAGATTGATGAATGAATGAATAATGGACAATTAATGTGGAAGGTGTACTACAAGAGACTATAAATGATCATATAATTAAAAACATCCACTTCAGGTGGATTGCGCCTTCCAAATTGTCCGTAGGTGTGAGTGTTTGCGTGTTTGTCTGTGTCTCCATGTGGCTCCGCGGTGCACTGCCTCACAACCCCAGTATGCTGGGATAGGCTCCAGCACCCCGCGACCCACTCAGGCGGAAAACGCGGGTTCGAAGATGATGAATGAACTTCACACATCTCTGACTGCATACGAATATACTGCAGAAATCCTGATTGCTTGATATAAATATATATGGAAAATATATGAATTGGTGTTGTGCGTAAAAGCAGTGCTGGATGGCTCATTTGATGAAGACTTGACTCATCAATGTCATCGCAGCGCCTCAGGGGCTCAGATCCCAACAGGTAGCCAGGTCGTGACGTCAGCCGCCACTATCCAGCCCTACCCCCACCCCAGCCCCCGCCGTCCCGCCTGCCTCCCAGCTGCGTCCGCCGCTGTCCTGTCTGGCCGTCCGGTGTCTGCCTCACCGCTCCGCGCTCTGCGGCGCTCCTACCCCCGTACCCGAAGACTCTGCCTCCTCCTCCCTCGTTCACCACCCCGGCTTCCCCTCTCTCTCTCCACCTGGTGCTCTAGCGCCGAAGTCATGACGGGCATCGCCGCCGCTTCTTTCTTCTCCAATTCCTGCAGGTTCGGGGGCTGCGGTCTCCAGTTCGAGTCTCTGGCGGAGCTCATCGTCCACATCGAGGACAATCACATCGGTGAGTCGGGCCGGAAGCAGACGGGGCTAGGCGGCTAGCTGCTGCTAGCTAGCGCCCTAGCTAGCTGGAAGCGTTCAGACTCTCAGCGCATTCCGCTATTCCTGCTGGTCGGTGTCGGTCGAGGCAGCGAGAGCCCTTTAGCTTCCTGACTTTAGGTTCCGTTCCGGGAACACCGTTTCTTTGGGAGGGAAGTGTCCCTTTTGTTTTATTTTTACACTAACCCCCGATAGGTACCTTTTTATTTTTTTATTTTTTATTTTTTTTGCAGCGGTAAGTCGACTACGCGGGCCGCGGAGTTCTCATAGGTGTAGCATTCCGGCCGGGCAGCGGTTTCTCGGCTAACACGCAGAGGAAACGGTCCGTCCTGCCCCAAAGGCCCCGACGCGGAGCTGCCGGGCGCCGCTCGCATCGTTTGTGGATTGGAGCTGTCAGAATGTCTGTCGCTTCTATTACCTCAACATCTCACCTTCTCGGCGTCCTTATTTACAATGCGGGTGCTAATTACGATTTTTACACCTTACGTGTTAAAGTTGTGGCAGGCGTTCAGGGGAACAGATGCGATTTCCTTCTTGCGTGCACAGGCTTCAACTTGTTGCACCGTTTATTAGATTTTCATCTGACACCAAAGCCTCTCTTTGCGGTAAACACTGATGATCAGCTGGCATGTGGAGACTGAAACCCAATGTACCCTGAAATATGAGATAAATTGGAAGCAATAAGGCCATAAGTGGTGCCTCATTTAATATGAGTTCTATATTAATAGTATAGATGCATTGAGCATTATATACATTTATGAATGGATGTGCCACATGCAGTCATATAGTAGGCATAATGCAGTTGATAGCTTGTCTCCTCACTGCAATGAGGTTGTGGTTTCTACCGATCACGGGTGTATCCTGCTTCTCGCCATTATCATTTGGATATAACCAATAATACCCACTGAAGGTTTACGCATAACTCCCCACTAGGCCTATAGAAGACCACCAAAACACTCCATAATCAAGTTAAGCTAATCATTATTTGTGGCATGTATCCAAACTCAAGAGGCTGTATGAGGCAAGTGATGAGGTGGGGGTGAGGGGGTAGAATGGATGTCTCATTGATGCAGTCTCCATGGCAACTGGCTGTCTCTAAAGGGGTTGGGGTAGTATATTGGTTCTTATTGCACACCTGCAGCCTGGCTAACAAAGACTGCTCATGAAATGCCAGCTGTGATGCGGACACCCGGCATGTGATGTCACATCATGTAAAGGGGATTAAATCTATGTTAGCAGCGTATGTAGTGACGGCTGTTTGTTCTGCCATTATGGTGCATGGTTTGGAAATGACGTAAAACCATGGGTTGTGTCAGTGCTGATGTTCCCATAGGCCAACCAGTAATTACATTTAAAGGTCCAAAACCTGACCGACACTCGGCTAATAACCAAATTTAGGCTTTTCATTTATGCAGTCAAGACCTCACATTGAATGAATTTGTGCCCCATCTGGCTATATGACCTTTAACCCTAACCGTGAGCCAGGCAGAACGGTTTAGCAGTCAGATCACTCGGACTAATGAGTTGCCTTTCTGTTGGCTTCTGCTCATCGTCAGCGGCGTGGAGAGTGCACATATTCCAATCAATAGTCCTCACAGATCAGTTACTGCAGTGATCAGATGGCAGATGGAGGGATTGAGATGAGATTGTCGAAAAGCTGGAAGAGAGGAGTAGTGTAATTTCACTCTGACTCCCTATTGCAGTCGTGAATGGGTGGAAGCCTGCATAGCAATAAGATCAGATTAGACATCAGGTTTGTGCTACCAGCAGACGTGACGTGTTGAGAAGTGAGTCAGTGGGTCTCAGATCATGCTGCAGAAATTGCACTCAATGAGCTTTGCTTTAGACTATGCTGCCCTCTAGTGGACAGACCGATCATGCACCGCGTGGCCGAGAACAGTCGAGTTTTTGTTCTGCCCCTTCTTCAACTGGTAGCCAATTATTTGAAGAGTCAGCAAACAAACCACATGAAGATGTAGCAACCACTTCCGTGAGAAAATTTGGTCTTACCTCATCCCAGAAGAAAGGAAAGCTGCCCATCAATGGCATACCTGCTTTGTTATGATTCAAGAGGAAATGGGTCATGTAAACCGTGTCTGGTTGTTGACCAAGGCTTTGTGTGGTCACTGTAGGTAAGCTCTTAGGAATGCAATGATGTCAGCCTCCGTCTGCGTGCAGTGTGCACGGCAGAGCGGAGCTGTGTTCTCACCTGCACAGACACATACCTGCCTATTACCTCATAGAGGGGAAGTAGTGAGGGAGAGCGGACGTTTCTAGGAGGGAAGAGGAAATCAGTGCTGTGTGAACAGCATCATCCCAAATTTCTATGCTTAACTTACAGATGCCTTTTTTTTTTTTTAAATTTTGGTTCAACAAAGTCCGGTCAGTTTTGTGTCGTCATGCCGTTGACTCTGGTGAAGCATGCAGATAATTAAGCAGCAGTAACATTTTAAGATGACCTCATGAGCCCACAGATAAAAATTTGGCTCTACTTCCTTTAGCAGTTATGGTTCAAAGAAAAAGCAAACACAGTATGGTATTGCAATTTTTTTTTTGTATTATCAAAATTAGGGTCAGCCTGATAAACCTCCCTTTAACAATAAAAGTTTCATGTGAGGTGTTCTGTGATTGTTAATGCATCATTATAATTAGTCATTGCACACTTGTAGATGTCGCCATGATGACCAAACTCACATCTTTCTCATGCCAAATCAAGTAATAGCCCCTAATTCTCAAACTATCAGAAACCTCTTTGTCACCAGTCACCAGATACTGAATATGCATTCTCTCTCAGCTGTGGCTGATTTCAGCAAAATGTTTTAAAAAAAGAAAAAAAAGAAAAAAGCTCCGTCTCACAACGTTGAGGTGGAAAAATGAGACTGTCTCTGAACCGAAATCCACCACAGAATGAAATCAACTCGTCCTTGGGCCAAGATCCAACCATACACAAAATCCATTGACTCTCCTGAGATCTCTTGTGAACAAACAAAGGCGCCAACTATTAAAAGGGCAGGTAATAATTACAGAGCTATTGTGGTATTATGAAAATTGCCCGTTTGCATTACGGAAGGCGTCGTTGAAGTTTCACACCTTATCTGCGTGGGCGACGCATCTCATAATTGTTTTTTTGAGATACTGTATGTGTATTTTTACACCTTTATCCAAATTTTAATTTCCCTTTTAATTTCCCTTCCATTAATTTCCCTTTGGGGATCAAAACAGTATATTAAATTAAATTTAAAAAATTACATTTTAAATTAAATTAAAACTCGTGCCATTTTCAATCAGGTGCAGCCATGATGAAGGTTATGGTGAATTCATTAGAAGGGAGGGCATCTGTGTCCCTCAACAAAGTCACCTTCTTCTGTGTGTGAGATATGAATTTGCAATGCACAAATAAGTAAACTGGTTACTGGAGACGCTGTCAGACCGGAGCTGTAGCAGCCAAACAAATCAAACAGGACTGATACCATCTCCCGCTGATATACATGGATGATTGATGCCCTCCTACTTCTTTAATGTCTCTAACTTGACTCTCAGTAGCGAGAGATAAGACAGTCGTTAATCTCCATAGGTCACATATATCTAACTAAAAGCTCTTAAACTGAATCATATTTTTATGCATACTAATGTCATTGACTGATGAGAATGAATCCTCCTAAACCGTGGTGGTTCTGACTTCTATTTGATGAAATGTTTTTTATGCAACCGATCAGCCACAATTGAGACATTTGGGTCACTAATTGTTTCCTTCATGACTGTTTAACTTTTTCGCTGACTGATGTAATCTGATCTATCAATGTCATGATGCAGATTGTTTCCCAGAGGTGTAACATGGGGAATGGGAATGTATTTGTGCACACATGGACACTGTAGACCCTCTCTTTTTACTCGACAAATACGCACGGGTACGCACAGTTACACAGTTTGTCTACAAGTCGTAGGCCCCGAGTGCCCCACCAAGCCCTGCGAAGTATAATTATAGAGAAGTTTGGCTTTTCCCCCACCTACCCCCCTGCTCCTTCTCCTCTTCCTCTCCACTCCCTCCATCCGGTTGCCTGCTGCTCTAAAAACACGTTAAAAGCTCTCTGTGGCTTAATTAGCTCTCTGCAAAACAAGCCACGCATTCTTGTCTTGGTTTCAAGGCATAGACACACAGGCATGTATACATGTGCTCCAACATGTGGGTCGACGCGCGCAGTGCGCGGCCAGCAGGGGGCAGCCGCGGACCGCCGGCCAGTGATGGACGTCTGCGGTGAAGTTGGTGCAGCGGGCCGAGGATTGGTTGCTGCTTTTAATGACAGGAATGTTAATTATGGGGATATTTATAGACCCTGAGGACCCTGACCTGTCTCAGATGTTCAGTTGTATAGAGAAAAACACACAGGAGGCTGTCAATGCGCAGTAGAGCAGCTACATGTAATTTAAATCAATGCCAATTGATATTCATGCAGCTGTAGGTGTGTGTGTGTGTGTGTGTGTGTGTGTGTGTGTGTGTGTGTGTGTGTGTGTGTGTGTGAGAAGGACCAGCAGTGTGCTGGCTTCCTGTCCTTGGTGAGTGGAAGTCGTAAAGTCGGTCAACATTTACTGCACCTCTCTCTGCACCTGGCTTACTCCATTTCCACCAACACCCCACCTCCCCCCTTGTACACACACAGACACACACACACAGACACACACACACACACACTTATTTACCACATCTTAAATTGAGCTCCAAGCTCTTCCCAAATTATGAACGATGACAGTTTTACTTCTGTTATTAATATCTAGCTGTCACACATTTAACTGAGTACCTCTGTGTTTATGCTGCTCCTGGGCATATCTGGCTCACAATCAATACTCAGTAATCATAAATGGTAACATGATCAACAGATTACCTTTTAAATTGATTGATTGGTGAGTTGACTCGAACATAACTAAAAAGGACTCTTATTGTCAATCAGTTCAATTCAAGATTGTTTTTTTTATCCAAAGATAGTGAAAAAAGTGACTTTCAGCCATTCTGTTTCTCCTTTCAGGTGTTTTATATTATTAAGGCAGAATAATATAAAACTATGTATCTAACAACATATGTGTTTTATCTATGTAAATCCAGATATTTTACATAGATACTTGAATGCTGGAGTTGAGATTTTCACAATGTCTTGCATTATAAAGACCAAATGATTCAATGTTTAATCCTAAAAATCAGATTAATCAGTAATTGAAACAATCACCATTTGCAGCTGTTTTGTAATAAATATCGTAGCCAACTGTTGAAGTGACTTGAGTGCCGCGTGACTCTAAATCAGATCTTGGAGTCTGTTACTTCACCGTTTGAGGACATTTGGTCGTATTGATGAAACTTCCTTGGAAACAATTTAAGTTGATCAACAGTAGAGCCAGTTTCACTCTTTCTCAGCCCAGTTAAAGCAGTATGTGCTGTATTATACTGTGTCAATAGTGTGATGACAGGTAAAGACGAATGGGTACATTTTGAAAAAAAAACCCAGGGATCTTCCAAAAGGTAAAACTTGATTGTCGTGTCTTATGACTGTCTGTCTAGTGGTGTAGAACCCTGATCCACATGACGCCAGCAGCGTGCATTTCCCCCCCTGGATGTTGTCGCCTTTGCTGAGCTTCCTTGTTTTGCTGCGCTGTGGGAAACCTGCATTCTTTTTTGATTATGAGGTGTGAAAACCTAAAGGAGCCAAGGCAGACCTGCAAAGACACACTTATGGTTGTGAGGGAGTGTCAAGGAATTGTGTTATTAATCGTTTCACAGAAATGTTCTAGTTTGGGGACCTGAATTTCCCTCCGTCTGTCACCCATTAAAAAGAAAACAGCAATTAAATACGCAGACACAATAGCCATGTTTACCGTGTGGGTAAACCTACTTGTTTTAATCGATGTCAAAATTTCCAAACTCTTGATGGCAGTTGTATTTCACACACATGTGCCCACCTAGAGTGTTTGGGGGGGGGGTTTTCTTCATACACACTTGGCCCCGTGTTTTCCAGTGGGTTGGGTTGGCGTTAACATTGCTCCCCTCAGGCGGTGGAAGTTGCCTACTGTAGTGTGACCAACAAAGTAAGTGAACTGGAAAAAAGTGTGTGTGTGTGTGTTTCAGCTAAAACACAGTGTACATTCAGCGCGGCCGGGGCGGCTCTTTCACTCTCAAATATCTCAAATGTCTTCTCACCACATTCGGACTCTGGTGATGATTAAGCAGCAGCCGGTCACTTTGGGAAAGGCATTAGTAGTAAATTGCGGAGGGCTTGGAGCTGATGTAATAATGCCCCACTTATGAAATTATCTGCTGGCTCTCTCACACATCACGGAGTAACACAGAGAACACAGTGTGACAACACATCCAGCAATCTATCAGCCAGTCTGGCAAGAAGAATAGATGTATGAGTCAGTTTCTTTCGACAAGTAATCACACAACTTTTTCCCTTCAGAGATGGCAATGATTCATTTGAATCTCTCTCTCCCTTTCTGTCCCCCCCCTCTCTTTTTCTCTCTTTTTTTCCTCAGACACTGATCCCAGGGTCCTGGAGAAGCAGGAACAGCAGCAGCCCACCTATCTGGCCTTAAGCTACATCAACAGGTACATGCATTTCCGCACAAATCCCAAAATGTCCATAGAGGGCAGCATTGCTCCATCTGTCTGTGTCTCTGTGTGCCTGGATGTGTGTGTGTGTGTGTGTGTCTGTTTGTGTGGAGTGTGTTGTGTGTGAGCACATGTGGCTTGTGGAGAACAGTACAAAATGAGTTATTTCTTCCCATAGACAAAGCGATGACGCATCCACAGACCAGCGAAGGGAACCGCACAAGACAATCAGTCTTGACTCAGGCGCTGCAAACAGAGGCGCCGTTTCAGGATCACGACATGCATGTGTTTTCTTGCGGTGAACCGACATGTCACGTTCCACTTCCATGTCCACTTAAAACACACCGAGACACAACACTGACAGAGATAACAATAAAGCAGGGCGAGCGGTTGAGGGTTTGTTTTCTGTGGTATTAGTTGAAGTAGCACGGTTGTAAATGTCGTTTACACTCACCGTACGATGTCGTGATGTATGTGATGCTGTATGGTTTAAGAGGCAGTTCCTTCAACAGCTCGTGTCTTCTCAAACCTCAGACTTCTTTGTACAGAACAGCCATAATTATATGAGTTGAAACCTTAAATGTTCCCTATATAGCAATAAATTGCATCGTAGAAAGTTGGAAGGAATGAAGGTAAAGAATACTGTAGTTAATGCTTTTTTTTCCACGGCTAACTACAGTTTATAATAATTGTACGAAGGAAAAAAAAAAGTGAGTGGTGAGAGTCGTTCAGAATGTCTGCTAAGGGTTTCGTTTCTCAGTCGCGTTTGCCATTTCTGGAATGTTTGCGTTGTCACATTGTCAACGTATTACAAGATCTGATTCTCTGTCTAGAAAAGTCTGTGAAGTAGAATTGATTTGTTGTATTTTGATGTTTCTAGTACTAAACCATTCGATGTTCAAACATTTTTTATTTTAGCAAAAGCAATTGGATTAAAAATTATATAATAAATGATTTTTTTTTTTGGTTTCTTTGGTTCATTTGTGACTTCCTGAATAAGCCATTATTGTTCTCTTGGAGAAATGTTGAACGTTATCCACTTCTAGGAAGTATCACTATTTTTCCAAGCCTTCCCCCATGTGAGGATAACGTGCTTTAGTTTGGATTTATAAATCTAACAATATTAGAAAAGGTTTTGTAACATTCCTTTGACAGATGTATTTCATCACTTTCTTCCTCAGCCGCTTCTGAAAAGTTATGATATGATTGATTTAAGCCTGAGTGAGTTGAATCCAACCGCTAACACTTCTGAATGCCGTTTGTTAGGGTTTAGATTTTTTTGTTTTGTTTACTCTCTAGTGATTTAGGTGTTAAATAACCCCTTTGATTCAGTATATATATTTATCGCTCAAACTGATTGTGTTTTAGTTTGGTGTTGCATTTCATTTGATACGATACACACAAAAATAGAAGAACTCAGGAAGGAATCAAATACACTGGGTATTTCCAGAACATATAATTCTATTTAAAGAAAAATATGTTGGCATCACCTCCCTTCATAACATGCTACAACTTGTGTGTGTGTGTGTGTGGGGGGGGTTTTGTTGTTGTTAAATTGTTTTGGATGTAATAGAGAAGACGGGTTCTCGTCACTGACTCCACCTTCCCCTGTTGTCAACAGGTTCATGACAGATGCAGCGCGCCGGGAGCAGGAGACGATGAAGAAGAAGGCCACGCCCAAACTGTCCCTGTCCATCACTGGCGGAGTGTCCAGGAACAGCACGGCCACGCCTCCTCGCCACACCAGCGGTAACCTCACGCCTCCCGTGACACCCCCAATCACCCCTTCATCCTCCTTCCGCAGCAGTACACCTACAGGTACGACAGGTGTGTGTGTGTGTGCGTGTGTGTGTGTGTTGAAATGTGAGCCTTAGATGAAGAAAGGTGAATTGCTTACACTTGTCGAGTGAGTGGGGGTTGGGTGGTGAAACTGACTAATCCAAAATTATCACTACTGGCGACGACAGAAAAAGTCCCACACTTGAGGACGTATCACCGCGAGCTTCATTCATCAAATTTACAGCGTAGAGACGAGTAAATGAAGATGTTTGTAACGTAATGGCAACGCAGCTCGTTTCGTACCTGACGACACAACACACACATTTAAAAAAAACTTTCACACAGGAGTGTAAACTGCGTACGATTCCCAATTAACCAAAACAAATGTTGTTTCCTCAAAATGTTTGGATCCTGAACATTTCCAGAGTGGAAAAGAGTCACATGCTCCGACCACAGAGCGCTTATGTGTGTTTGCACATGTGAGCGTGCGTGTTGTTTGCGTGTTGTTTGTGCGTTGGGTTCGGAGGCCCCCGCAGTGAGCAGACCAGTCAACACTCTGCTAATTACATAGCAGCTGTCACGCTGTGTGTTCCCAAGGGGACGTGTGCTGCACAGCCCAGAAGCAGATGTCTAATTCCAGCCCAAATGGTTCCAAACGTAGTGTTAGGTCTGGGCTTATGCGCCAGCACTTGTGCACACACGCACACACACACACACACACACACACACACACACACACAAACACACTCACATGCCTTCTTTTGACATGTGCCAGGGTGCCATCCATTTCCTCATGCTGAGGTGCAGCATTTCCTGTGAGGTGGTGGTGGTGGGTTGGGGGGGGGTCATTGGTCCTCTATGTATGTGTGTGTGTGCGTGTGTGTGTGTGTGTGTGTGTGTTAGAGTGTACATGCATGTGAATGGAAAATGTTCTGCAGTTTGCAAAGCACTTTTTCCAGGCTGAGCCATGGGGATCACTCCCACTTAATGATCTCTTTCTGTATGCCAACCCCTGCATTGTGACTCAAAAGCATTCATAGAAGCAATCACACGTACACACACCCACACACTCACACAAACACACACACACACTCTCCCTCGCACAGCATCGCTGTTTTGTTGAAGTGCTTTTCAGTGACGTGAGAGTTGGTAAATGTTCAAAAACCAGAAGCTACATCTGTAAAACTATTAATAAGGAAGTCAAAGATCTCTCTGCTGGGTGAATTCCCAGGCCGTTGTTATTCTATTGGGTATGTCCTCGTTCATATTTCATCTGGAATGACTAGCACATTTTTTCGTTCTGCCTGTCTCCGTCATGCCTCCAGGCAGTGAGTATGATGAGGAGGAGGTAGACTATGAGGAGTCGGATAGTGACGAGTCATGGACCACAGAAAGTGCCATCAGCTCTGAGTCCATCCTCAGCTCCATGTGCATGAATGGGGGAGAGGAGAAACCATTCGCCTGCCCCGTCCCCGGCTGTAAGAAGAGATACAAGGTAAGGCTGAACCAGAATCAGTCCCAGCTACGCGGCCACAGGACACGAGGTTTTATATTTTCTGATGAAGTCCACACTGGAGCTTTTGTCTCATTGTCACATGTCTGAACAGAATGTTTGGCTATCACGTTATAAATCCAGAGTGTCTTGATTAGAGGACGTGATAAATATATCATGGTCTATTTGTTTTGGTTTTATTTTATTACAGCTAATAACAAAAAATCTCCTTCAGCTCGTTGTCCCTGCTCTTGAACTAATGGACACTGTGGGAAAAGTCTTTGACTGAGACAGTGACACACTGTGAAGCCATATTTGTTTTTGATCTGAATGAGTCTGGATGTGTTATTCAGACTAACTTTCTCATCTTTTTACTGGAATCTTGTTTGTTGATCTGACCCGACTAGTCAGCTTCAGGATACTAGGCAGTTGTGTAATATCTTTAAAAGTTACTGTTTAATCTAGAAATCTCAAGCGTCAGTGAAGTGTAGTGAAGCTATTACCAAAAATGCTAGCTGGAATTCTACAAAATAATGTAAAAGCAAATGAATAAATGCTAAAATTTAAAGCTGTGTCACATAATTGTAGATATTCAGGCCTACAAATTGTACATTCTGTCTCTGAGGTTCTGACATGTGATTGTTAGATGTGAGCGTGTGAAGTGAACAGACGGTTGCACCAAGGTACACAAAATCCAAAAATAAAATGCCTGCTCAGGTTAAAAGTCCTCATTCGTGTTGATCATGAATGTTTAAGTAGAACTTCATCCATCACCGGTGTGTGTGCTCATTTCAGATTTTGCCCGGTGGCCACTTGCAGTACTTCAACAAACAAAAAGTGACTCCTCCAAGAGCAAACAAAGTCGATTATGACTCTTTTTGTTTCACATTGGTGAACCATGGGTTTTGTTCTTGTAAAAATAGCTGAGAAGGGAACAAAGTACTCAAGAACTCGACCCAGAAGATTAAACTTAAATTTTATTTTTTTTTAGGTGTTTGTTTTTTTCTTCCCCATCGGAATTTTCTCATTGGCTTGAGCGAGTACCATCCTTTCATGTTAGCCACTGGTCAGCCCAGATTTCCATGAAGACTAGAAAAACCATAGCCTCGATCTGTCCTAAAGTAACAAAGCCTGCCAGAATTCACACTTTTAACAACATGTTAAATCTCCTTTTGAATCCATGCAAAAAAATAGTGCAAACTTAGAAATGAGTGATTTTGGAGGATGCTTAACCATTTGCTCTCCCCTTTTGTTTCCCTGTGATAACTTGGAAGTCTTGTAGAGATGTGGAAGATATAACATTTAGATGTACTCGCCTGCTGTTTTCCTGTCCTTGTGTTAAGATAAGCCAACCAGTGGAATCATTAGATTGGTGAAAACTTTACTAAATCATCCCATCTTTTCAGAATGTGAACGGCATCAAGTATCACGCCAAGAACGGCCACCGCACACAGATCCGTGTGAGGAAACCCTTCAAGTGTCGCTGTGGCAAGAGCTACAAGACCTCGCAGGGCCTGAGACACCACACCATCAACTTCCACCCACCCGTCTCCACGGAGATCTTGCGCAAGATTCAAGGCTAGGGCCTGTGGTTCCACCTGGTCAGAGACCCCAAACAGCCCTGTCCTTACTTGTCCCTACCTGACTCCCTTTAAACCCATCCCACACACTAGAGGATCAAGTGCATGCTTTAAGTGGTTTTCATTTAAATTTATATTTTGTTTTACATTTTTGTTTGTATTGCATTATTATTTTCTATCACTCTTATTTTTGGAAGAAAAAGTATCTTTGTAGTATTTTTAATGTTGTACATTTGCACATTCGTATATATGCTATCATATGATTTTTTTTCTATTATTTGACTTTCATAAGGTGCTAACTGTAAAAAGAAAACAACAGAAAGAAAAGACAAAAAACAAACAATAAGAAAGAAAAGAGAGGAAATGTAAACGAAGACGTGAAATAGGAAGTGCAACCAAGCCCTGCCCCTTTTTCCCCTGAGCGGGGTGAAGTCGAATTAGTGCTGATCTAATTTCAGTAGTTCATTACACTCCCTTCCCGTTAGCTGCAGAGAGTTTGCTGAACTTAGATCTGTGCCTTCACAGTAGCTCCAGGGGATTTAAGCGAGAGAGTTAAGTTATACTTTATATAGATATATTGATATATAAACGACTGATATGTATGTGTACATAAAATATATAAAAGTATTCATGAGCATACACCAGCGCTGGTCCAAAGTTTGGGCACACCTCAGGAAGCTGTGTCCAAACCTTTGACCGGTACTGAACATTAATAGTTACACTTTATTTTCAAGCTTTATTTTATATATTTTTGTCAGTGTTTTGTTGTTTTTTATACATGTATCAATAAGTGTTCCTTTCATTCTTTTTTTTTTTTTTTTAAGACAGCCAGGTTTGACCCCACAGAGGTCGAACAGCTGGCTCTCAACACCCCCCCCCTCCCCGAGATGAGGAGCCAATAGACCTTTGAGATTGGCGCTCACACTAAATCATCTGATATTTTTACTGTTGATGAGAGAGGGATGCTCAGCGCTGAGCGTATTAGAATACGACCCAGGCCAGTAATCCATATCTTAGACATTTCATCCCTACAGAAAACCATCCATCTATTGCATATCTCCAGTGTTTCTTCATTCAGAGTGCCAGAGCTGTGTTCCAGAGACTTATCGCGAAAGCAGGTCAAGCATCATACCGTGTTCCAGTTGCCAAGATCTTTGTTTTGTTTTTCCATGATTGTTGCCAACAGCTCTTCACTGCCAAACAATGACCATACCATGTGCCTGATGAGGGGGGTGGGGTGTTGGGATTTATAGTGGTTTCAATATGGAGGTCACAAAAAAAAAAAGTATGGCAGTGATTTTTCTCTTTCATTGCGCCTCTAAACTGTACAGTTGAGCGGACGAACATCCCTGGAATGTTTCCATGCCTGCTTTCTGTGGTGTTACAGGAGAAACGGGGTGTGTAAGAGGAGGGCCGGATTTGTATTTGAAAGCAAGTATCATCTACAACCTGTCATTTGTGTGTGTCTCTGTGTGTGTGTGTGTGTGTGTGTGTGATGTAGACAAGAGCATTCCAGTTGTGTGTCTCTGTGTTTTCAGCTGTAGTCTGCTGCGCGAGCGTGCGCCCGGATCCTCCGTTATGTTGTTCCTGCCAGCTCTCTGGTTTGGACTCCTGTGAAGCGGGACGGCTTGCAGCATTGTGTCATGTACTTCAGAGGTTGTCAGCTGACTTAGATTTTAATCTTTCGTTGCCTCTAGAAAAAAAAACTAAGTGCGGTGCAGAGCCATGTGCCAAGAAATATTTATGACATCACTTCCCTCGTCCCGCATGTTTGTTATCAGTGGAAGGTTCACGGCATGAGCCTTTGCTCTTTCGTTCATTTGATGGGCATGGTGACCTCTGATATGCACACACCCTCATGTCCTCCATGCTGCTGTTGGATTAGCATGGCAGAGACCTTTTCTTACTGACTTTGAGACACTCAATTCTCCATTTATTGTTGCACGGTTGGATATATTTAGGGGCTTAATGCACATATATTAAAGCCTTACTTCCTTTTGACAGCCTTTTCTTAGTGTAGTAATGACCACACTCCTGTACTGTACTTGCAATGATCTTACCGTACAAAATAAGCACAAATATGGCCTGAACAAACACCCGTGTGTGTTCTGTTGTGTACTTCTGTAGGCTAATCCTGATAATGGTTTACGTGTGATAGACAAGCGTCATTCCCGTCTGCGTTGAGAAATTTCCATGGCTGGGATCAGAGACAGACCCGAGATGGATGTAGACTGAGAGTCTCCCTTCGGGAGCTTTATCAAACACTCATAAAACCATTCCTGTTTCACAGACACCGCAGTCACCACAGAAAGCTCTTCACGGGGGCCAATAGCAGTATTACACATGTGGATGAGGAGTGGGGGCTGTGTGCAAGAGGAGATGAGGGAGGGGTTTCAATATACCATGTACAGTGAATGTATTGTAATGTGTGTCTATTGTTAAGTGCTTTTAAATTATATTTTCGTATGTAACGTGGAGACCAATGTTTCCTTTTTCTATGGGGGGACAACAGGTTCTGAGCAGAGTAACTTGTAAATGATGTCAAACTGTCTTTCTATATAAAAGAAGCTGCTTAAATGTAAACAGGAAATGACTGAAAAAAAAGAAAAATAAAGAAAAAAGGTCTGTCGCTCGGACTGATCGCTGTTATTTCTGCCCTAATAAAAGACATTACAACAAGCTTACTTTATTCATAAAGATCTTTTCAGTACACTGTAGCCATCATCCGGACACTCAAAAGGGCAACGGACACATGACCGACCCACACACACACACACACACACACACACACATCTGCCATGTGATTACTGGGCATGTGCAATGTTCAAAGCCTGAAGACAACATTGTCCATAAATGTCAAAATAAACAAGCTGTGGAATGGAGCCCTGTGGATACATTTACTCGTGACGTGGACCTGCACACAAAGCAATTACATTCTCCATAATACTAATATTAACACATGGAAGTACATAACAAAAAAAAAAAGGATCTGTAATTTAGTCTCTTGCCTTCTTTATGTAACCGAACCCCCGTTAATCTGTTAGTCTGTAATCCAACATGACTAACTCACAGGTCACTCCATAATTTATGTACAGTACATTCAGAATAAAGCCTTATTTAGTGCAGATACATGAAAACAGTGCTGTTGTTGTTTAAACCATCTGACATCATATGGTTGTACCGCCATTTGGGTCACTTCCCATTCAAGCCCCCCCCCCCAAAAAAAAAAATCTCCACAGCACCATTCTTCCAATGTCATATACACACTCGGATGAATCTTTAAAGACATCACATATTCAGATCTCACACAGTATTTACACTTTACAAAAGTATTTTTCTTATCTCTTACGCCTTTCTGAACTCTCTGAATGTTGGACACTTAAAAGATTAAGATGTCTCGGTTGTTTTATCACAAGAGAACATGACTCATAAATACAGGTTCAGTAGTTAAAAAAACAAAAAACAGGGACATAAATATATTAAAATGTGTCTTCTTCAGAGATCTGGTGCAATCCTCTGCAATTGGCTCTTTTTTTCTTTTTTTTTAAGCTTGAACTGTAAGCTGCAATTGTGATCACAATAGATGCATGCACTACCAAGGTGCTTAGTACCCTTGATGCAGAGGGATGAGCAAAAATAATTAAAAACAGAACATTGCACTATTCCCAAGTGTTACTGATTATTGTACTAGGTTCAGGAGAAAGCAACCCTCATCAGTCAGACCTTGGTGGAGCAGACACCATCGAACAAACTCAGCTTTGTTTCAAATGTGGACTATATTATCTCTAACCTTTGTTAAAATTGCAAAAAAAACAAAAAAAAAATGCCACGATTGTATATTAACAAGACAACTTAACCAAACCCCATCAAAATGAGCTAATAGCCGACAACATACATTCACCAATATAGTATGCCAGAATTCTAGATGTGCCCTCAACATCCTTCATTCGATCTGCTCGAAGTTGAGCACATGGCCGTCAAAGTGCGTGAGGACGTGCCTCTCGAAGAGCTGCTGCTGACAGTTGAGGGGAAACTGCTCGGAGCAGACGGGGCAGACCTTCCAGTGGCTCTCCACGTGCTGCTCGAAGCTGCGCTGCTCAAAGTGAGGCGGGAAGATCACCTCGCATAGAGGACAGCGCCGGTGCACGTCAGTGCTGCAGACAGAAAATAAAAAGCACAGGTGATAATATTATGAAATGTGTTGTTTAAAAATGTTTTTTTTTTAAATGATCTGATCCTTGTATTATTTTTCTTTTCCAGACGTAACGAGAGAGAGGGAGATTTTTAGGCGAGTATTAACTTTCAGATAATGGCACTATAAGAAACTTAGGATATATTTTTTGTACATACAAAACATACAAAACATTTTGTCCGGTTGTTTCAAATGTAAAGCCAGCAAGTTGTAAATCTTTATGTGAAAAGATTCAAGATTATATTAATGTATCCCCCCCCCCCCAAAAAAAAAGTCATGATTCTTTTAGGCTGATTTTTAGTCATATTATGTATTTCAATTAGAGAAGATGAAAATTCATTTATAAAAACTACAACCTTCCAAATCTGTCATTTTCTTTTCCATCTTAGATCCGTTTAGCTCACCACCGAAACCAGGATGCTTTCATTGTAGTTGAATATAAATGTAATTAATCAAAAGTCATTTCTATGAGGTTGAAGAGTCACAGTACCTGGATTCAAAGCAGAAGCTGCTCCTGGTTTCACCATGGTGACGGGACTGATGATCACACGAACGCTGAGCCTCATCTGCACCCTAAGAAACACGACCCAAAACACATTCTCAGCTTTGTACTCATGCAAAAATACCACACAGTAAACACTGGTCAAAAAAAAAAATCTCCGTCTTCATTTTGTGTGTACAAAGATACAACCTGACAGAAACAAACTGATCTCAGGTCTGTCTCTTTGAACAATCTCCCCTAATTACTCTCTGAGTCCTTGTCGTCTTCATTTCTCTGGAGCATTGAGCGAGTGACGTTAATTAACGCTTTAATCAAATGAGTTCAGGCCTTCACAATTTAAGGGCGAGCTACTAATTCTCATCATACATCGAG
Organism: Antennarius striatus; assembly: GCF_040054535.1. Lineage (NCBI taxonomy): Eukaryota > Metazoa > Chordata > Actinopteri > Lophiiformes > Antennariidae > Antennarius > Antennarius striatus. Next base: position 7,299,229 of record NC_090789.1, on the reverse strand, counting down.
GACGAGTTCTCTGGAGACGGACAGAGAAGGATCAGTGTGACGGCGAAGGTTTGATAAAACGATACCAATAGAGACTGAGATCAATTATAATGCTTGGGCAGAAAAAGTTTCAAACTAAAATACTGCACTTTTAATCGTCTATTATTTGCTTGTTAATGAACATCATACCAGGATGTGTTTAAGTTTAAGGGCATTGATTTTTTAATGTGTTTACATTCAGCGGTTCCTGTGGTGGATGCTCCGTGCTCTCGGGGGGAGTCGTAGTGCGGGACGGTTGGATGCAGACCACCTCTTGATCCCAGCCGGGCGCCCGAGGGCCAGGGCTCGGGGGCGTGATAGGTGGCGCGCAGGGAGGGGCACAGGGTGGGGCCTCAGGCGGAGGACGGGTCATGTGCTCCGGAGACAGAGCAATATCCACACATTCTGAGAAACGGAGACAAGTGTTTTATTATCCTGATCAAACAGCAGCAAAACACGTAGATCTTTTGAAATGCACTGATCTCGTTCACCTCTCGTGGTGTGGGTGGAGTAGGGATTGCCGTACTGCAACTCCGCAGGCCTCTGTGGCACCAGTGGGGGAGGAGAAGGGTCCTGAGGATAAGGAAGAGGGTAGCGGAGCATCATGGTCTGCCTCATCTCAGCGCCCTGCACAGCAGCTTCCTGTTCCCTCTGCTTAGTCACGAAGCGCTGCAGCTCCTGGAAGGGAGAACAGATCCATCCCATTGTGTCACAGGACCTCGAGATAAACACCGAATTTCTACCTTGCTCTTTTAAACAGATATTTTTAGCTTTGAAAGGGATGTCACAGTGTAAATAATAATACGTTCTTGAGATCACATCGTCTGAAGAGAAAGGGACTCAGCTTCCTTGAGGAACTATTTTCATAGAACTTTTTCATGGCCGCCATAAGAAAGTGTTTCCAACTGAGTTAAGTTTTCCTCTACATTGTGTCTGCCCTTTGTGATTATATCTCAAACAAGAGCATTAGTATCCTACTCATTACTGTAATGGGTGTCAGACTCTGGCTTCCTCTTTCCTTGCTTTGCTGATGGAGGCTTTCGCCACCCCCTCCTTCCTTTAAGCTATTTCTCTCTTTGAAATCCTCTCTTGATGACTTCATTAGTGCGCTGCTCTCAGGTTTAACATTTAAACCAGGGTTGTGATGGGGGAAACAGACACATTGCATGACATTTGCACTGTCTAATGGCACTGCACCCAATAGGCAAAAGAAGCAAGTATAGATGTATTAATTAGGTGGTGGTGGGGAGTCTGGAGACAGGGAGGAATGGTTACAGAAAGACTTATTACACTGCACTAAAGCATGCTTAATTGAATGTGATAATGCTGCTATGGACTTCCACTGAGAGCCTACATCACCTTTACATTTCTGCTGTCAGAACCTTTAGGTCAGGATGCTAATTTATATAGTTTAAAACAAAGGCAAATTTTCTAAATTGATAATACAAACTTATTTCACTTTCATGATGAGACCCAAACAGTCTTAAATATAAAAGGAAAACCAATGTATAAACAGTGTACACTGCTTTACCTCCTGCAGCTGCTGTTTGTCTCTGAGGGCCTGAGCGAGGTTGTGTTTCAGCTCCGTCATCTCACTAGCTCGCTCCGCCATCTGCATCTACAGACGTACGAGGAAAGGAAAAGAAGCACGGTGACACCAGGACGGACGTCACAACAACGGCATGGCAAAGCCAATAATCAAACACGATTCCTTAGCTTGTCACGTAAAGGCTGAGAATGTTATGAACAGAAAAAAAGCCACAACAGAAACTTACAACTAGAGGGTCACTCAAAACATTTCATTCCTCGGCCAAGGCCCTGCAGTCTTTCTTAATTAAATTACAACATAATCCAAATTCCGTCCATATCCGAATAGCTTCCATTGGGGTCCTAAATTGTCAAGTCCCTTTAACTGGATCCACCCCCATGATGCAAAGGGTTCTACAACGCAGTCACACCAAGCCCCATAAAAAATCCATCAAGGGATCTGTTTGATTCTGCTAACAAAGAAACAAATAGATACAACATATATTTAATCAGCAAATAATAGATCAATTATTTTGAGACAAATTGTTCCATCCATGTATTTTCTGTCTTTAAAATTTGGAAAGGTTCATTACTGTTTGACATTAAAGAGACAAGAGCAAAATTTAAAAAAAAAAAAAAAGTTGTATTATTGAGGACTAATCCAAGATCCAAAGATATTACTATTACATAAGTCAGAGGCATCACTTCAGCTCAACGTATTCAACTTCTTTAAAGAACGTTATATTTGGTATTTCTGCACATGTTTTTCATCCCTGTAAGTTGCCAGTTGTGTAAAAGACACCCCTCTCCCCAAAAACAAACAACAACAAAATCTCCCACGGAAGAAATTAGGAGCATGAATATTAGAGTGTTCTTACAAAAATTTATTTTTAGGGTTTTAGGAATAGAGTTGTTCTATTGAGAAATCCTTTAATACATCAAATAAATTAAGTAAAGACTCAAAAACAACTTAATCTTATTTAGACCAAAGAGACAACATTACATAACTATTTAAAAGAAATTTTTACATAACTTTGAATTGCCATTATAAAAACAGTTTAAGGTACTCGCTTCACTACTTTGATTTGTCTCGCTTTCTGCTTGGATTTCTCCTGGATTTGTGTCGACTGCTCGGCGCAATTATACGTAAGCAAACGCACAGCCGAGCTAGTGAACATAATATTTGGTCAGCTGAGTTTTATTTAATCTGGAGGAATTAGATGTATGTTGTTTACTGTAAAACACTCAACAAACGCCAAAGAAGCAGGATTTGTGCCCTGGGCTGAAGATGCAGACCAGGGGATCGCAGTAAATCTCTTACTTTCTAACACCAGTGACCCTGTGGGATAGTTTACATGCTCTTCTCTCATTTCATCCCATTACAAAGGTTCCAAATCCCTTCCTCTCCCAGTTCCCCTTTCTGCTTCATGTCTGCCTGTCTATTCTACCTTTTTTTGCTCTTAAATCCTTGTCCCGTCATTCTTTCATCTCCCTTTGTCTTCTCTCACTCTCACCCTTTTTTGTAAATTTATGGGTCAGCAATTGAGGGTTAAGTTCAGGTGAAGGGATTCTGCAACGGTGTATGTCTCTCCCCCTCTCTCCCCGGCTATGCTTCTCCCTCGCTCCGTCCTCTGGGTGGCTGGTGTAAACAGCCATAAAGCATGGCGTTCCGCGGCTGCCTCTCTTGTCAGTCTCCAGGTCCATTAAGAGAGACTCGGGGGCCCTAGGCACTTGTCTCGGAAAAGAGACTCTATCAAAGACGGGAGAGAGCCTGATTTACAGCAGCGATAAACACACCCTAACTCACGGATATTAAATGCTAGCAGGTACTTTGGCAGACATTCGCACGCAAAATGCAGCGGGACCACATACACACAGCGGAGCTCAGAGCGCAAACCGAATTGTGCGCACACACACACGCGTACCACACACATTGTTTTGTGTATGCACTGGTTATGTTAATGCTCTAAAGTAAACATTAGCCTCAAGCTACACACACTCGACTCCAGTCAGCAAAGATGAGACTCTTTAAAACAGACCATTAGTTGAATTAATTTTAAATTACCATAAATGTAATATTTATGTTTTGGATCATTTTTTTGGACGTAAATAAATAATAATTTATTGAAAGATACAACACTGGCCTTTAGGAAATACAGGATTAACATTTCATTACCATTTTTTGACAAATTATATATGAACTGGACTATATGTGAATTTTTTTTTAAAAAAAGGCAGAGAATTCTGCTTTAATAAACATAATAGACAGTGTACCCAGCCTCTGGTCCGTAGCCAGTAAGGATACCCTCCACCACTACCCGGGACCCATATTTTGGATAAGCAACTAAGACGAGATGACTATGATGATCTCATAGTCATGGGTTAACGTCATTGTAATTCATTATATGAATTAATTCAATATTTTTTGCTACTGTGTCTTACTCTGAATCGTTCCTCCTCATTGGCCAATCGCTGTTTGAGCGTCTCGTTGATTGCGCACTGCTCCCTCCATTTCTCCTCCATCATTGCCAACTCCGCCTCCACTGAACGAGTCTGTTCCTTCTCTGCCTCCCCCATACTCCTCCCCTTCACCTCCGGCAGCACCTGCTCCTCTACAACATCCCTCACTTCCTCAGATCCCTCCTTCCCTGATATTTCCACCTCTCCATGCTCTTGGCTACTCTGCCTTTCATTTTCCACCTCCACCCAGCTTGTCATCCTCAGGCTCTCCTCTGGGAGACTGTCCTTCTCCTCTGTCTCTCTATCTTCTCTCTTGCTGTCTTCCCCTACCCCCACCATGCCCCTTTCCTCCGGTGTTTTTTCTCCCTGGCTCTCCTCTGTTTCTGTGCTGATGTATAAATTGGATTGTGTGGATTCCCTGTTAGTTTGTTCTGCACTGATTGACATCTCAACGGCATCTTGCAGAACTGCTGCAGCAATATTTCCTGTAGAAACACACAAAGCAAATGTTCAACACAAAGGATTTCATATTCAGCAGCACAATATTTGATTCAGGTAACTTTTAGTATTATGTTAACTTTTGTTTTCATTCTGTATGGTAATAATAATAAGAAAAAAGAAAAAAAAAACAACACTGGGAGTGTTGCAGTCATGATGACTATCTGTTACCCAAGCTCATCAATTCCCATTTCATTTTACTTCCTGCACTTCCGAGAAAGACATTTCAATTGTTAGTTCCAGTGACGGCAGCCATAGCAACAGCCCGGACAGACTGTCCAGTCACGTAAATGAGAGACACGCAAGTCTGTGTTTTCTGTGTTCTGTTAGTTATTGCACAGAAATACTGTTAACTGATGATACATTTTCAGTCGTGTGATGTTCAAAATAATGACTGTTTTTTTTAGACTGCAATTCAATGGAACACAAGTGGAGAGAGTTGGGTAACTTAATTTTTTTTAAATGCGTGTGTGTGTGTGTGTGTGTACCTCCCGTTGGTGACTCCGGACTAGGTGTCAGTGTCTCCTGTGTTGTTTCTGTTGACACATTTCTCTTTGGCTCCTGTCAAAATTTTTAAAACAAAAACATTTACAACAAATGTCATTCCTTCTGGCTTTGGTATAAATTGCTCTGCAAGCAATAATTATTTTTAGCACCATATTAAAACATGACGTATTAACAGGACTCACCCCATGTGATTCAGATGTGTTCAGTTTGGCGACCTGCCTGCGGAGGCGCTGACACTCCCGGTACTTCTCCTTGTAGTGCTCAGCTGCCATGTGGAGACGCAGCTTGAGCTCCTCCACCTCCCTCTGCAGCTCGGCCTCCGCCTCTGACACCACTAACACGTCAGGCATCCCGTCCTCACTGGTTCCAACACCCTGAAAGATGAGGACATTTAAAAAAAGAAGAAATTCAGGGGGGAAAAAACATGGAAAACAGAAATGGCAGAAGCTTGTCCTCTCATATTCAACAGAATCAGGAAGCACTTACCACTTCCTTCTGTGCAGTGCTTCTCATACGGTCAAGTTGACTTTCTATACGTTGGCACTCGGTCTGAGCATCAGCTAGGCTGGCACGGAGCTTGTCGGCTTCCAGGCGGGCGCGGTATAGCTCGGTTATGGTGTGGTCGCGGGCGCTGGCTGAATCACGGAGCTCTGAAGCCAACAGGGACGCCTGCTGTCGGGATGCTTGGAGTTGCTCCTCTGCCTGCCGGAGGTGTTCTCGTACACGGGTCAGCTCTGCCTGATAACATGCAGAAGGAGTTGAAATAAAGCAAGAAAATAAATTATATATGGACACCAATTATGGGTGCTCCCACTCGAGGATTTTCATTATATAGGGATTATCTTGTCAGTTTTGTTGATAACATTCCAAACACTACCTTGTCGGCCTTATGTGCCAGCAGCTCTTTCTCAAGATTGTCCCGTTGGGCAACGCAGGCCCGAAGCCTCTCCAGCTCCTCCTGGAACTGGGCAATGGTCACCTCTCGGTTCAACTCGACTGCCTTCAGCATCTGCAGCTCTGCACTCAGTTTAGTGTTCTCCAGCTCGGTGCTGCGGAGGTGAGCCTACACCGACAAAACAGAATGGAGAGAATGCGAAAGAATGATAAAGATGCAATGACAGGTTTTGCACTAATTGATTTGTCTGTAGCTTGTCAGTGTCTAGGAGCTTTCTCTCACCTTATAAAGGTCTCTCTCATCCTTCTCGTTCTTCAGCTGGCTCTCCAGGCTGTCTCTCTCTGCTGTCAGCTTCTTCAGACGGTCACGTAGACTTTAAAAATTATAAAAATGCATTTGTTAAAGGTTTTATTGTGCCAATAAATTTCTCAAAATTATCATATCACATATTACACTAATTCTGTTTATTAACTAAACAGCTTCAAACGATTTTTTTAAAATCATGTTAAGTGTGTAGAAATTCCCAAAATTTTAAAATAGGTTGTTGCCAAGTTCTGGACTGCCTCAATTATCCAAATGGCCCGAGGAAAAAAGCGGATGCGGGAAGCACTTCATGAAATGCACTACGGCATCTTTGGGCTAAATGCTACCATTGTTAATTGTCTATTTAAATTTTATGGCGTCATGGATAGTTTGACTCAAATTAATCATTATTTTTGAGGCTTTAATTTGCCTTTTGCAATATTTTTCCCACCCAATGCAGACCAGTGGAAAGATAAAGATGTCAACTGAGGGGAAGGCAGACAAGAAATCTTCCTCAAACAGAGTCATTTTTGTTGACATGTCCTTGTAGACATGAATGAGTTTGGGTGATTTACAGTTGCATGCTTTCTTTCACAACTCACCAATCTAGCTCCGTCTCCTTTTGCAGGCCTCTCTGGGTGACTCCCAGCAGGTCCTCCTCCAGCTGGCGGACCCGATCCGTGGCGTCTGTCAGCCTCCTCCTCACCTCCTCCCTCTCCTCTGACAGGCCCTGCGACGAGCGCAGCAGCTCCTACGGGACAGAGAGGCCGCAACAGACAGTCGCCGCTACTGCAGGAGTGTTGAACTCCACAGTGGAGAAACAGCGCTGAACAAAGTCAAGATTATGCAATACTCTTGACTGATGTTACATTGTATATACAGTATTTACTTTTAGCTGTGTATCTCATGTGCATAAAGCAAGTTGTAATTTCATGAGTTAAAAGTCTAAATGACTTTTAACAAAGTTAAAAAAAATTGCTTTTGTAATAAGTACTTCTATATGTACTTGAAAAAATATTTGCAAAACTGCATAAGTTAATATTTCATGAGATATTTCCATTTCCTCTCTGCATCCCACCGCTATAGCTAGCTTCCAGTGCAGCTGTAATAATTTTGCCTCTGGGGATTGGTAACATCTTTTCTCCATAATCACTAATCTCCAGTTCCACATTATGACCCATGGGGGTCTTTGAATGAATACAAATCTGCATGTTTTCCATCAAGACAGTCATGTGAGTTCAAACTGATCTAACAGTAACAGTATGTGGTAAATACATGTGGGAATAACCCGTCTCATCCGGTCTGTTCTTAAAGACAAATTCCTG